>NC_086445.1:945037290-946237290 GCF_028390025.1 Pseudophryne corroboree | reverse complement strand
TTAAGTGGACATTGGGTACAACTGCATTTTTTAGGACACTGGTGAGTCTTTTTCTGAGGTCTGTGTACATTTTCGGTATCGCCTGCCTAGAGAAATGGAACCTAGATGGTATTTGGTACCGGGGACACAGTACCTCCAACAAGTCTCTAGTTGCCTCTGCAGTAATGATGGATACCGGAACCACGTTTCTCACCGCCCAGGATGCCAAGGCCTCAGTTATCCGCTTTGCAGCAGGATGACTGCTGTGATATTTCATCTTCCTCGCAAAGGACTGTTGGACAGTCAATTGCTTGGTGGAAGTAGTAAAAGTGGTCTTACGACTTCCCCTCTGGGATGACCATCGACTCCCAGCAGCAACAACAGCAGCGCCAGCAGCAGTAGGCGTTACACGCAAGGATGCATCGGAGGAATCCCAGGCAGGAGAGGACTCGTCAGAATTGCCAGTGACATGGCCTGCAGGACTATTGGCATTCCTGGGGAAGGAGGAAATTGACACTGAGGGAGTTGGTGGGGTGGTTTGCGTGAGCTTGGTTACAAGAGGAAGGGATTTACTGGTCAGTGGACTGCTTCCGCTGTCGCCCAAAGTTTTTGAACTTGTCACTAACTTATGATGAATGCGCTGCAGGTGACGTATAAGGGAGGATGTTCCGAGGTGGTTAACGTCCTTACCCCTACTTATTACAGCTTGACAAAGGCAACACACGGCTTGACAAATGTTGTCCGCATTTCTGTTGAAATACTTCCACACCGAAGAGCTGATTTTTTTGGTATTTTCACCAGGCATGTCAATGGCCCTATTCCTCCCACGGACAACAGGTGTCTCCCCGGGTGCCTGACTTAAACAAACCACCTCACCATCAGAATCCTCCTGGTCAATTTCCTCCCCAGCGCCAGCAACACCCATATCCTCCTCATCCTGGTGTACTTCAACACTGACATCTTCAATCTGACTATCAGGAACTGGACTGCGGGTGCTCCTTCCAGCACTTGCAGGGGGCGTGCAAATGGTGGAAGGCGCATGCTCTTCACGTCCAGTGTTGGGAAGGTCAGGCATCGCAAACGACACAATTGGACTCTCCTTGTGGATTTGTGATTTCGAAGAACGCACAGTTCTTTGCTGTGCTTTTGCCAGCTTGAGTCTTTTCATTTTTCTAGCGAGAGGCTGAGTGCTTCCATCCTCATGTGAAGCTGAACCACTAGCCATGAACATAGGCCAGGGCCTCAGCCGTTCCTTGCCACTCCGTGTGGTAAATGGCATATTGGCAAGTTTACGCTTCTCCTCCGACAATTTTATTTTAGATTTTTGAGTCCTTTTTTTACTGATATTTGGTGTTTTGGATTTTACATGCTCTGTACTATGACATTGGGCATCGGCCTTGGCAGACGACGTTGATGGCATTTCATCGTCTCGGCCATGACTAGTGGCAGCAGCTTCAGCACGAGGTGGAAGTCGATCTTGATCTTTCCCTATTTTTGGAACCTCAACATTTTTGTTCTCCATATTTTAATAGGCACAACTAAAAGGCACCTCAGGTAAACAATGGAGATGGATGGATACTAGTATACTTATGGATGGACGAGCGACTGCCGACACAGAGGTAGCTACAGCCGTGGACTACCGTACTGCGTCTGCTGCTAATATAGACTGGATGATAATGATATAAAATATATATATATATATCACTACTGCAGCCGGACAGGTATATATTATATAATGACGGACCTGCTGGACACTGTCAGCACTGCAGACTCCTAAAGTAAGCTACTAGTATCAAGAAGATAGAAAAAAAAACCACCTCAGGTAGGTGGTATACAATTATGGATAGACGAGCGACTGCCGACACAGAGGTAGCTACAGCCGTGGACTACCGTACTGCGTCTGCTGCTAATATAGACTGGATGATAATGATATAAAATATATATATATATCACTACTGCAGCCGGACAGGTATATATTATATAATGACGGACCTGCTGGACACTGACAGCACTGCAGACTCCTAAAGTAAGCTACTAGTATCAAGAAGATAGAAAAAAACAAAACACCACAGGTAGGTGGTATACAATTATGGATGGACGAGCGACTGCCGACACAGAGGTAGCTACAGCCGTGGACTACCGTACTGCGTCTGCTGCTAATATAGACAGGATGATAATGATATAAAATATATATATATATCACTACTGCAGCCGGACAGGTATATATTATATAATGACGGACCTGCTGGACACTGTCAGCACTGCAGACTCCTAAAGTAAGCTACTAGTATCAAGAAGATAGAAAAAAAAAACACAACAGGTAGGTGGTATACAATTATGGATGGACGAGCGACTGCCGACACAGAGGTAGCTACAGCCGTGGACTACCGTACTGCGTCTGCTGCTAATATAGACTGGATGATAATGATATAAAAAATATATATATATCACTACTGCAGCCGGACAGGTATATATTATATAATGACGGACCTGCTGGACACTGTCAGCACTGCAGACTCCTAAAGTAAGCTACTAGTATCAAGAAGATAGAAAAAAAAAACACAACAGGTAGGTGGTATACAATTATGGATGGACGAGCGACTGCCGACACAGAGGTAGCTACAGCCGTGGACTACCGTACTGCGTCTGCTGCTAATATAGACTGGATGATAATGATATAAAAAATATATATATATATCACTACTGCAGCCGGACAGGTATATATTATATAATGATGGACCTGCTGGACACTGTCAGCACTGCAGACTCCTAAAGTAAGCTACTAGTATCAAGAAGATAGAAAAAAAAAACACAACAGGTAGGTGGTATACAATTATAGATGGACGAGCGACTGCCGACACAGAGGTAGCTACAGCCGTGGACTACCGTACTGCGTCTGCTGCTAATATAGACTGGATGATAATGATATAAAAAATATATATATATCACTACTGCAGCCGGACAGGTATATATTATATAATGACGGTCCTGCTGGACACTGTCAGCACTGCAGACTCCTAAAGTAAGCTACTAGTATCAAGAAGATAGAAAAAAAAAACACAACAGGTAGGTGGTATACAATTATGGATGGACGAGCGACTGCCGACACAGAGGTAGCTACAGCCGTGGACTACCGTACTGCGTCTGCTGCTAATATAGACTGGATGATAATGATATAAAAAATATATATATATCACTACTGCAGCCGGACAGGTATATATTATATAATGACGGACCTGCTGGACACTGTCAGCACTGCAGACTCCTAAAGTAAGCTACTAGTATCAAGAAGATAGAAAAAAAAAAACACAACAGGTAGGTGGTATACAATTATGGATGGACGAGCGACTGCCGACACAGAGGTAGCTACAGCCGTGGACTACCGTACTGCGTCTGCTGCTAATATAGACTGGATGATAATGATATAAAAAATATATATATATATCACTACTGCAGCCGGACAGGTATATATTATATAATGATGGACCTGCTGGACACTGTCAGCACTGCAGACTCCTAAAGTAAGCTACTAGTATCAAGAAGATAGAAAAAAAAAACACAACAGGTAGGTGGTATACAATTATAGATGGACGAGCGACTGCCGACACAGAGGTAGCTACAGCCGTGGACTACCGTACTGCGTCTGCTGCTAATATAGACTGGATGATAATGATATAAAAAATATATATATATCACTACTGCAGCCGGACAGGTATATATTATATAATGACGGACCTGCTGGACACTGTCAGCACTGCAGACTCCTAAAGTAAGCTACTAGTATCAAGAAGATAGAAAAAAAAACACAACAGGTAGGTGGTATACAATTATGGATGGACGAGCGACTGCCGACACAGAGGTAGCTACAGCCGTGGACTACCGTACTGCGTCTGCTGCTAATATAGACTGGATGATAATGATATAAAAAATATATATATATATATCACTACTGCAGCCGGACAGGTATATATTATATAATGACGGACCTGCTGGACACTGTCAGCACTGCAGACTCCTAAAGTAAGCTACTAGTATCAAGAAGATAGAAAAAAAAAACACAACAGGTAGGTGGTATACAATTATGGATGGACGAGCGACTGCCGACACAGAGGTAGCTACAGCCGTGGACTACCGTACTGCATCTGCTGCTAATATAGACTGGATGATAATGATATAAAAAATATATATATATCACTACTGCAGCCGGACAGGTATATATTATATAATGACGGACCTGCTGGACACTGTCAGCACTGCAGACTCCTAAAGTAAGCTACTAGTATCAAGAAGATAGAAGAAAAAAAAAACACCACAGGTAGGTGGTATACAATTATGGATGGACGAGCGACTGCCGACACAGAGGTAGCTACAGCCATGGACTACCGTACTGCGTCTGCTGCTAATATAGACTGGATGATAATGATATAAAAAATATATATATATCACTACTGCAGGACAGGTATATATTATATAATGACGGACCTGCTGGACACTGTCAGCAGAATGCGTTTATAGAATTAAAACACCACACGACGAGTGTTTAACTTTTTCAGGCAGACAATCACAATATACTGGTGGTCAGTGGTCACTGGTCAGTCACACTGGCAGTGGCACTCTGGCAGCAAAAGTGTGCACTGTTAATGTACTCCTGCTATAACTGCTCCCCAGTCTCCCCCACAATTAAGCTGTGTGAGCAGTGAGCACTCAGCACAGTCAGATATACATAGATGATGCAGCACACTGAGGCTGAGCACAGATATGGTATACTGTGTCACTGTGTATCGTTTTTTTTCAGGCAGAGAACGGATTATATTAAATAATAATAAAACTGCACTGGTGGTCACTGGTCAGTCACTAGTAAACTCTGCACTCTCTGAGTACTCCTAAGCTCCAGTAAATCAAGTGTCTCACTCTCACTCTCTATTTCTATTCTAAACGGAGAGGACGCCAGCCACGTCCTCTCCCTATCAATCTCAATGCACGTGTGAAAATGGCGGCGACGCGCGGCTCCTTATATAGAATCCGAGTCTCGCGATAGAATCCGAGCCTCGCGAGAATCCGACAGCGGGATGATGACGTTCGGGCGCGCTCGGGTTAACCGAGCAAGGCGGGAAGATCCGAGTCTGCCTCGGACCCGTGTAAAAAGGCTGAAGTTCGGGGGGGTTCGGATTCCGAGGAACCGAACCCGCTCATCACTAGTTCCACGGCCGTGTTTTGGATTCGGACGCGTTTTGGCAAAACCTCCCTGAAAATGTTTTGTCGGATTCGGGTGTGTAAGATGGAATTGTCCTTGGGCCCTCCCACCCACCCTTATGTTGTATAAACAGGATATGCACACTTTAACAAACCCATCATTTCAGTGACAGGGTCTGCCACACGACTGTGGCTGAAATGACTGGTTGGTTTGAGCCCCCACCAAAAAAGAAGCAATCAATCTCTTCTTGCACAAACTGGCTCTACAGAGGCAAGATGTCCACCTCCTCCTCATCGTCCGATTCCTCACCCCTTTCACTGTGTACATCCCCCTCCTCACAGAATATTAATTCGTCCCCACTGGAATCCACCATCTCAGGTCCCTGTGTACTTTCTGGAGGCAATTGCTGGTGAATGTCTCCACGGAGGAATTGATTATAATTAATTTTGATGAACATCATCTTCTCCACATTTTCTGGAAGTAACCTCGTACGCCGATTGCTGACAAGGTGAGAGGCTGCACTAAACACTCTTTCGGAGTACACACTGGAGGGGGGGCAACTTAGGTAAAATAAAGCCAGTTTGTGCAAGGGCCTCCAAATTGCCTCTTTTTCCTGCCAGTATACGTACGGACTGTCTGACGTGCCTACTTGGATGCGGTCACTCATATAATCCTACACCATTCTTTCAATGGTGACAGAATCATGAGGGTCATTCCGAGTTGTTCGCTCGCTAGCTGATTTTAGCAGCATTGCACACGCTAGGCCGCTGCCCTCTGGGAGTGAATCTTAGCATAGCAGAATTGCGAACGAAAGATTAGCAGAATTGCGAATAGAAAATTCTTAGCAGTTTCTGAGTAGCTCGAGACTTACTCCTACACTGCGATCAGCTCAGGCCATTTCGTTCCTGGTTTGATGTCACAAACACGCCCTGCGTTCACCCAGCCACTCCCCCGTTTCTCCAGACACTCCCGCGTTTTTCCCTGACACGCCTGCATTTTTTAGCCAACGCCGGGAAAACGCTGAGTTGCCACCCAAAAACGCCCCTTTCCTGTCAATCATTTACCGAACACCAGTGCGACTGAAAAGCGCCGCAGAATCCACAGCAAAACAGCTAAGTTTTAAGTAAAATAACTAAGCGCATGCGCTCTGCATACCTTGCGCATGCGCAGTAAGCGACTAATCGCAGTATAGCGAAAATCATCAACGAGCGAACAACTCGGAATGACCCCCCATATGCAGTGACAGTAGACGACATGTCAGTAATCGTTGGCAGGTCCTTCAGTCCGGACCAGATGTCAGCACTCGCTCCAGACTGCCCTGCATCACCGCCAGCGGGTGGGCTCGGAATTCTTAGCCTTTTCCTCGCAGCCCCAGTTGTGGGACAATGTGAAGGAGGAGCTGTTAACGGGTCACGTTCCGCTTGACTTGACAAGTGTCTCACCAGCAGGTCTTTGAACATCTGCAGACTTGTGTCTGCCGGAAAGAGAGATACAACGTAGGCATTAAACCTAGGATCGAGCATGGTGGCCAAAGTGTAGTGCTCTGATTTCAACAGATTGACCACCCGTGAACCCTGGTTAAGCGAATTAAGGGCTCCATCCGCAAGTCCCACATGCCTAGCGGAATGGCTCTGTTTTAGCTCCTCCAATCTCTCTAGCTTCTTCTGCAAACGCCTGATGAGGGGAATGACCTGACTCAGGCTGGCAGTGTCTGAACTGACTTCACGTGTGGCAAGTTCAAAGGGTTGCAGAACCTTGCACAATGTTGAAATTATTCAGTCAGGTGCATTCCCCCTCCTTTGCCTATATCATAGGAAGATGTATAGGCTTGAATGGCCTTTTGCTGCTACTCCATCCTCTGAAGCATATAGTGGGTTTAATTCCACCTCGTTACCCCCTCTTGCTTCAGTTGATGGCGGGGCATGTTCAGGAATGTTTGCTGGTGCTCCAGTATTCGGCACACGGTGGCAGTATGCCGAAAGTGGCCCGCAATTCTTCGGGCCACCGACAGCATCTCTTGCACGCCACTATTGTTTTTTTCAAAATTATGCACCACCAAATTAATTGTATGTGCAAAACATGGGACGTGCTGGAATTTGCCCACATGTAATGCACGCACAATATTGGTGGCATTGTCCGATGTCACAAATCCCCAGGAGAGTCCAATTGGGTAAGCCATTCTGCGATGATGTTCCTCAGTTTCCGTAAGAGGTTGTCAGCTGTGTGCCTCTTATGAAAAGCGGTGATACAAAGCGTAGCCTGCCTAGGAATGATTTGGTGTTTGCGAGATGCTGCTACTGGTGCCGCTGCTGTTCTTGCTGCGGGAGGCAATACATCTACCCAGTGGGCTGTCACAGTCATATAGTCCTGAGTCTACCCTGCTCCACTTGTCCACATGTCAGTGGTTAAGTGGACATTGGGTACAACTGCATTTTTTAGGACACTGGTGACTCTTTTTCTGACGTCTGTGTACATTCTCGGTATCGCCTGCCTAGAGAAATGGAACCTAGATGGTATTTGGTACCGGGGACACAGTACCTCAAGCAATTCTCTAATTCCTTGTGAATTAACGGTGGATACCGGACACACGTTTAACACCAACGCAGCTGCCAAGACCTGAGTTATCCGCTTTGCAGCAGGATGACTGCTGTGATATTTCAGGCTTGACACCTGTTGTCCGCATTTCTGTTAAAATAATTCCACACCGAAGAGGTGATTTTTTTTTTTTGTAATTTGACCAGGCATGTCAATGGCCATATTCGTCCCACCAGCGGCGTAAGTTCGTCCCAGTAGCCCGGAGGCGAGATAAATATTGGTGCCCCCTTCCTTTATTTAGATAAGTGTGTGTGTGTGTGTGTGTGTGTGTGTGTGTGTGTGTGTGTGTGTGTGTGTGTGTGTGTGTGTGTGTAGTGTTCTGGAAAAAAAATGTATATACTGTTTATATACATTTCATTGTCTTTTATTTTAAATCACACATTTCTTAGCAGTCAGACCCAGGATTAGAACCCATGACCTGTTACACTGACAGCAGACACTTTACTGATGAAGCTATTTGTAGAGGAAGCATGAGAATTCTTACTATATGAAGTTATGTGTAATTGTCAGAGAAGTAACTTCATATAGTTAGACTTAGATTTCTCATATTTCCTATACAGGAGCAAACAGCTTCATCAGTTAGGTGTCTGCTTCCAGTGTAATAGGTCATGGTTTCTAATCCCGAGTGTGACACTTGTAAATTGTGTATCTAAAGTATAATAAAAAGGGTGTGATTTGTAAGGTACAGGGACCAGTGAGGCAATTGGCTACTGATAAGAGAGCAGCAGCTATCAACTTAATTTAATGGTGTCACAGGATGGTGAGAGAGGTGCCCCCCTTCAGAGCAGGAGCCCGGCGGCAGATGACTCCGTTGCCTCCCAGAGTTACGCCTCTGCGTCCCACGGACAACAGGTGTCTCCCCAGGTGCCTGACTTAAACAAACCACCTCACCATCAGAATCCTCCTTGTCAATTTCCTCCTCAGCGCCAGCAACACCCATATCCTCATCCTGGTGTACTTCAACAGTGACATCATCAATTTGACTTTCAGGAACTGGACTGCGGGTGCTCCTCCAGCACTTGCAGGGGGCGTGCAAATGGTGGAAGGCGCCACCTCTTCCCGTCCAGTGTTGGGAAGGTCAGGCATCGCACCCGACACAATTGGACTCTCCTTGGGGATTTGTGATTTAGAAGAACGCACAGTTCTTTGCTGTGCTATTGCCAGCTTAAGTCTTTTCATTTTTCTAGCAGGAGGATGAGTGCTTCCATCCTCATGTGAAGCTGAACCACTAGCAATGAACATAGACCAGGGCCCCAGCCGTTCCTTGCCACTCCGTGTCGTAAATGGCATATTGGCAAGTTTACGCTTCTCCTCAGACGCTTTTAATTTAGATTTTTGGGTCATTTTACTGAACTTTTGTTTTTTGGATTTTACATGCTCTCTACTATGACATTGGGCATCTCATCATCTCGGCCAAGACTAGTGGCAGCAGCTTCAGCACGAGGTGGAAGTGGATCTTGATCTTTCCTTATTTTATCCTCCACATTTTTGTTCTCCATTTTTTAATGTGTGGAATTATATGCCAGTAATATATCAATAGCAATGGCCTACTGTACTGTACTATATATGTATACTGTTGGTCACCAAAATGCTGCACTGTAATACTATATATACTACTCACAAAAATGCCGCACAGATATGGAATGGATACGTGCAGTGACACAGAGATGCAAGATACCGCAATGGCCTACTGTACACAATTATATACTGTTGGGTCACCAAAATGCTGCACTATAATACTAGTATATATACTGCTCACAAAAATGCCGCACAGATATGGAATGGATACGTACAGTGACACAGAGCTGCAAGATACAGCAATGGCCTACTATACACAACTATATACTGTTGGGTCACCAAAATGCTGCACTGTAATCCTAGTATATATACTGCTCACAAAAATGCCGCACAGATATGGAATGGATACGTACAGTGACACAGAGATGCAAGATACAGCAATGGCCTACTATACACAACTATATACTGTTGGGTCACCAAAATGCTGCACTGTAATACTAGTATTTATACTGCTCACAAAAATGCCGCACAGATATGGAATGGATACGTGCAGTGACGCAGAGCTGCAAGATACATCAATGGCCTACTGTACACAACTATGGGGGTCATTCCGAGTTGTTCGCTCGGTAAATTTCTTCGCATCGCAGCGATTTTCCGCTTAGTGCGCATGCGCAATGTCCGCACTGCGACTGCGCCTAGTAAATTTGCTATGCAGTTAGGAATTTTACTCACGTTTTTTTCCTCGTTCTGGTGATCGTAATGTGATTGACAGGAAGTGGGTGTTTCTGGGCGGAAACTGGCCGTTTTATGGGTGTGTGTTAAAAAACGCTTCCGTTTCTGGGGGAAACGCGGGAGTGGCTGGAGAAACGGAGGAGTGTCTGGCCGAACGCTGGGTGTGTTTGTGACGTCAAACCAGGAACGACAAGCACTGAACTGATCGCAGATGCCGAGTAAGTCTCGAGTTACTCAGAAACTGCACAGAGATGTCTTATCGCAATATTGCGAATCTTTCGTTCGCAATTTTAAGAAGCTAAGATTCACTCCCAGAAGGCGGTGCCTTAGCGTGTGCAAAGCTGCTAAAAGCAGCTTGCGAGCGAACAACTCGGAATGACCCCCTATATACTGTTGGGTCACCAAAATGCTGCACATATATACTGCTCATGAAAATGCCGCACAGATATGGAATGGATACGTGAAGTGACACAGAGCTGCAAGATACAGCAATGTGTAACTGTAAACAACTATATACTGTTGGGTCACCAAAATGCTGCACTGTAATCTCCTATATAATAGCCCAGATCTGTGACTTTGTGACTCATTTGCTAATGCTGGGCGGAGTCACAACACTGGGCGGAGTTAGTCAAATGAGTCACAGATCTGGCCAAATCTATAGGAGACAAGGAGCAGAAGCAGATAGTATGGGCATGGCACAGGCAGGGGTGCATACCTCCCAGCTTTCTTCAGGAGCTTTCTTCAGGCAGAAGGAGGGACACACACGCGGCGAAAATGGGGCTTGACCAATGAAAAGAGGGCGTGGTTTCACGGGAGGGCCCCCCGTTTTCGTCAGTGAGGGGGCATGCCCAGTGCTCTGTGAGCTGCTGGCATGCCCCCTGGGGCTGACTATGAGTCCGGGGGGCCCAGGGCACTTGAGACAGGGGAGCCCTATCTCATTGCTGTGCCTGCTGTGGGTTGGGGGCGTGGCCTAATGGCGGGACGTGAGGCCACGCCCCCTTATGCAAATCCAGGTGTGTTTTTTTTTAATGGAATTTTGGCCCCTCAGCTAGGGCTAAATCCAGAGGAGGTGGTCGCTCCCCCCTAGACACCCGCACAGGCAGAAGAAAGCAGGGAGACTGCTGCCTCCCTGCAACACCACAGACCTGCCAATACGCAGCAGCGTGTGCTGACTGTAGCACAATGCTACCGCTGTTGCTGGCAGGACGGGGGAGCTTCTGAGCTGGAACAGAGCTACTCGAGCTGGGGGGGCCCCTAAAACTGTAGGGCCAACGGTACGTACCCCCTGCCCCCCCCCCCCCTTAATCCGGCTCTGCTGCTGGAACCCCCCTTAATCCGTACCCCCTGATGCCCCCTCTCCCTCTGTCTCCACTATTCACCGCTGCTCCAGGAGCATTCCAACTTCCCCCCCCCCCCTCCACCGCGGGACACTGCGACCCGCGGGTGGGACAGCGGGACAGACCCAAAAAAATGGGACTGTCCCGCGAAAATCGGGACAGTTGGGAGGTATGGGGGTGTGTGAGGAGGTATGCCGTACAGACAGATGGGCAACGGCTCACTGTGTGCTTGACCCCCCACATCAGTAAACTCAGCAGGGTCTCTCTGGCGCGGAGGAGCGTCACTTTCTGGCACACTCCACGATTCTTAGTTGCAGTTTTGTGGGGCACCTGCCGCTGTGCAGGTTCCGTACTGCCTCTGTTATCTCCAGCCCCGGCAACCCCACCACTAGCTGCAGCGCTGCCACCCGCAGTGAGGTGAGCCCAGCTCCTTCACACACTTTAGCCGGCGGGTAGCGCTGAAGAAGTCCGAGCTGCTTGCAGGCTCCGACCCCCTCCTCCCTCCAGCTGCAGCGTCTCCTGGGAGCTAACCAGTCACTCCCAATCTCCCCTTACCACAGTGTCCAGCAGCCGTGAGGTCCACGCCGCGTTCATGCTATGACCCCCTCCTCCCTCCAGCCGCAGCGTCTCCTGGGGGCTAACCAGTCACTCCCAGTCTACCGTTACCACAGTGCCTGGCAGCTGCGCGAGGTCTGCGGTGTGTGACTGAGGAGGGGGGGAGGGATGCGGACGAGCAGAGGAAGCAGGACTCCAACCTAAGAGAGTCAGCCATGCCAAGTCTCCACCAGCAGCAGATCCCAACAGGTTGGAGATGAACAGCAGCAGTGACTCTGGTAAGACACATCTGTCTGTCACCACTGTTTTGTTCCTAATACCAATCTCTCCCGTGCTCTGTGTTCTGTCATGTCCCTGTCACCCCTGGCCTTGCCCTGTCACCCTTATCCTGGCCCTTTCACCCTTATCCTGGCCCTTTCACCCTTATCCTGGCCCTGTCACCCTTATGCTGGCCCTGTTACCCCTATCCTGGCCCTGTCACCCCTGTGCTTGCCCTGTCAACCCTATACTGGCCCTGTCACCCCTGTCCTGGTCCTGCCGCCCCTACCCTGGCCCTGTCACCCCGGTCCTGGTCTTGCCGCCCCTACCCTGGCCCTGTCACCCCTATCCTGTCCCTGTCATTTCTGTCCTGGCCCCGTCGCCCCTGTCCTGGCCCCGTCACCCCTGTCCTGGCCCCGTCACCCCTGTTCTGACCCTGTCACCCCTGTCCTGGCCCCGTCACCCCTGTTCTGACCCTGTCACCCCTGTCCTGGCCCTTTTACTGCATACCCCCCAACTACCTTTTTGGCAGGTACAGTACCCGCAGCGCCTCCAGACCCCTCCCCAATGCACCACACCTCCGCACCTTCCCCTTCACCACATGCGGCACTCCACCCCTCCCCCACACGCTGTGCCTCCAGACCGCCTACACCACCCACGGCTCCCACTCCTCCGCCACTTCACCACCCACAGCACCTCCAGACCCCCTCCACCATCCACCCCCCATATATGTCTCCCCCCACACCTGCCCCCCTCCACCAGCAGCATCGGCAGACACCGTCCTCCATCCGCGGTCCCCCCCTCCCCCACCCCTCCCCCACCCATGGCACCCCCGCACCTGCCCCTCCACCACCTGCAGCACCTCCGGACCTCATTCCCCATCCACCGCACCACCCGTACCTGCCCCTCCCCTACCCACGGCGCCTCCGGACCCCCTACCCCACCCCCGGCACCCCCGCCCCTTCCAATCCCCCAGCACCTCCAGAACCCTTCACCCATCCACAACATCCCTGCACCTGCCCCTCTCCCACCCATGGCACCCCTGCCCCTCCCCCAACTGCAGTGCCTCCGGACCCCTCCCACATCTGCAGCCCCCACTCCTCTGCCCCTCCCCCACCCGCAGCACCTCCTATCCCTTCCCCATCCGGGCCCCACCCGCTTCCGCCCCCCTCCACCCGCAGCATCTACAGACACCCTCCCCCATCCGCAGTCCCCCCCGCACCCGCTACATTCTGTACATTGTGCCCTGCAGGTGCTGTTCACGCCGTCGCAAGGGGCTGCGCCTCCTTCACCATCGCACGCCCTTTCATTGTGCAATATTTAACCATTAATAAAGGAATGCAGGTAATACTCCATATAATACAAATATTGAACCCCAGAAAGGCATGCAAGAGTTAAGGGGGCGTAGCCCCTTGCGACGGTGTGAAGAGCGCCCATAGGGCGCGATGAAGCACCTAGTACTAGTATATATACTGCTCACAAAAATGCCGCACAGATATTGAATGGATACGTGCAGTGACACAGAGCTGCAAGATACAGCAATGGCCTACTATACACAACTATATACTGTTGAGTCACCAAAATGCTGCACCGTAATACTAGTACAGGTTGAGTATCCCTTATCCAAAATGCTTGGGACCAGAGGTATTTTGGATATTGGATTTTTCCGTATTTTGGAATAATTACTTACCATAATGAGATATCATGGCGATGGGACCTAAGTCTAAGCACAGAATGCATTTATGTTTCATATACACCATATACACACAGCCGGAAGGTAATTTTAGCCAATATTTTTAATAACTTTGTGCATTAAACAAAGTGTGTGTACATTCACACAATTAATTTATGTTTCATATACACCTTATACACACAGCCTGAAGGTCATTTAATACAATATTTGTAATAACTTTGTGTATTAAACAAAGTTTGTGTACATTGAACCATCAGAAAACAAAGGTTTCACTATCTCAGTCTCACTCAAAAAATTCTGTATTTCGAAATATTCCGTATTTCGGAATATTTGGATATGGGATACTCAACCTGTATATATACTGCTCACAAAAATGCCACACAGATATGGAATGGATACGTGCAGTGACACAGAGCTGCAAGATGCAGCAATGGCCTACTGTATACAACTATATACTGTTGGGTCACCAAAATGCTGCACTGTAATACTAGTATATATACTGCTCACAAAAATGCCGCACAGATATGGAATGGATACGTGCAGTGACACAGAGCTGCAAGATACAGCAATGGCCTACTGTACATAACTATGGGGGTAGTTCCAAGTTGATCGCAGCAGGATTTTTGTTAGCAATTGGGCAAAACCATGTGCACTGCAGGGGAGGCAGATATAACATGTGCAGAGAGAGTTAGATTTGGGTGGGGTGTGTTCAATCTGCAATCTAATTTGCAGTGTAAAAATAAAGCAGCCAGTATTTACCCTGCACAGAAACAAAATAACCCACCCAAATCTTACCCTCTCTACACATGTTATATCTGCCTCCCCTGCAGTGCACATGGTTTTGCCCAATTGCTATCAAAAAACCTCCTGCGATCAACTTGGAATTACCCCCTATATACTGTTGCGTCACCAAAATGCTGCACTGTAATACTATATATACTGCTCACAAAAATGCAGCACAGATATGGAATGGATACTTGCAGTGACACAGAGCTGCAAGATACAGCAATGGCCTTCTGTACTGTACTACTATAATTATTATATACTGGTGGTCCCCAGTCCCCACAATGCAGCACACTGATCAGATATCTGCAGCACACTGAGCATAGATATGGAGCGTTTTCAGGCATAGAACGGAGATATTTTCAGCACACTGAGCACAGATTATTTGCAGCACACTGAGCACAAATATTTGCAGCACACTGAGCACAGATTACGGAGTTTTTCAGGGAGAAAACGCAGCCACATCCTCTCCGTTCAATCTCCAATGCACGAGTGAAAATGGCGGCGACGCGCAGCTCCTTATATAGAATACGAATCTCACGAGAATCCGACAGCGGGATGATGACGTTCGGGCGCGTTCTGATTAACCGAGCAAGGCGGGAAGATCCGAGGCTGCCTCGGAACCGTGTAAAATAGGTGATGTTCGGATCCCGAGGAACCGAACCCGCTCATCTCTAGTACAAACAGAATTTTTCTATGCACAATTTCCAGAATAACATCAATATATCGGGCCGGATGTAATGGCTTGTGAGATGGCCGGGGCTCCGAGACTCTACGTTTTTAAAGCAGCAATCGATATACAAGGCAAAACCTGGTTGGTTTTGTCTTTTAAACGTTTTCTGCTTTAAAAAAACTTACGAGTTCGGCCGGAGTCTCGGAGCTCGGTCATCGGCCTAAGTCATCATACATGAAGGCAGACAAAACTAATACTGCTTCATGTTATTAGCTAATACTATTATTTATCATCCATTTCCATGAATAGGGTAAAGCTCATCTCAATATTTGCTATTTAATTAATGGGAACTGAGACAGTGGCAACTTATGAGGGGACGTGGCCCGAGTGCTGTGTCCAAGCGAGCCTCAACTTACAGTACGTGCCGGTGCAAACGTACAGTATATCTCTGTGAAAATGCCACCAGTACCCATACCTCCCAACATTCTGTCCCACGAATGAGGAACTCTTCTCGAAAAGCAGACGTGGCCTCTGTAAAAGGGGGTATGACTATGTGGGAATGTGAGGTAAGTGCCAGAAAAATGGGACTGTCCTGCCAAAATTGGGACAGTTGGGAGGTATGAGTACCATTTTCCTAGTGATTGCTGTATTGCACATACTGGCACAGTTTCCTAAGAGCGTTCTTCTGAGGTGGCTGCAGCTGCTGCTGAAGGTAAGTATATTGAATGGGAGCAAGATGTCCAGTGTGGGCCTCCCTGGACCCAGAGGCCCATGTGCAGTGCACATGCTGCACCCATTCTAGATACGCCACAGAACCAGGCAGTGTCGGACTGGGGCACGAAGGGCCCATCAGGGGAATGCTGTTGTAGGGGCCCATGCTTAAGAATGTGGCCAGGCTCCACTGGGGCCTGGCCAGCACCCACAGAGGGTTGGATAACCTTTACAGAGTATGTGTTCTGTGCCCCTTGGTAAATATATAATAAACCATATTTTTGTGAAGTATAATGTAACATATGTAAAATGCTAATTTAAGTGCACTAGGATAGAGCCTGGAACCTGATCTCTAGATGAGGAGGAGGGCCCACAGGCAGTGGGGCCCACCGATAGTTTCCCCTGTTTCCCTGTGTGCCAGTCCGAGCCTGGAACCAAGGGGTAAATGAATTAGGGCGTGAGAAGCCAGAGGGACTTTTGCCTTGTAAATGATTGTCGCTTTGAAACTATGGGTAATCTTGCACAAAGTCCTGCACCTTCGGCTTCTCGCAACCTATTACATTTACCCCCAAAAGTGGTTTAAATCATTAGCAATGTTATTAATATTATCATTATTCATAATCTATTTAGCACTTCAATTTATTTCTAGTAATCTAAATGCTGTAAATGGTACACCAACACTACTGTGCAAACTAAAAAATGACATTCTAAATGGGTGACGGATCACAATTTCTATGAGCTTAGGTAAGGCTCGGAGTCTCAAGCAGTCAGAGGTAAAAGTTATAGCGTAAAACATTTTCTAAGGATAACTGGATTGTACAGACTCTGGTGGCAGAAATCTATTTTAGCTTTCAGGAAAAAAAAAAACCTTCCAAAGACTTTCTCATTTGTCCTTTTCAGGAGCCTTAAGTGGCAAAGTAGAGTCTGTCAGGCTTTCAAAATGCTTCAAACTTTCAGGACGGGATTAACTAAAGGGAAAATGCGATAAAACCCACGTTTTCAGGGCATTTTCGTATGTACTAACACCCGGCCGCCATGAGGGTATCACCAACTTTGGATGGCGATACCGTAAAGAAGCCTGTGGGCTTCTTAACGCCGGCCGCCACCTCCACCACCCCCGGCCACAGACGCCGCCTCCCCTCCCCACGGCATACCTTTCTCCAGGAAGCCTGGACCCGGAAGCTAAACTCCTCCTCCCCGTAGCAACACAGCCGGAGGTCCTTCCGGCTGCAGGGAGGAGGAGGCGCCCAGGACAGCCTGTTGCTTGCTTACAGCAGGTGAGCAGGTTGAGACTCCGTCACCGCATTGTAATGTTAATCGCATATGTTAGTACATATGCGATCAACATCGCTGCGAGAGGCGGCGATGTATGTTAATACATCCCGCCCTCAGAGAGATACACAAACTTAGCAGATTTCTGAAAGCAAATAAGTAAAATCTAATATATATGGATTACCAATTGTGTAAATTAGGTTACTATGGAGCAAGTGAATGGCTGTATCCTATCCATACATCTACATAGTTACTTCAGGACCAATAACATTCCAAAACAAGGAAAAAAGGCAGAAAAGAAAAAGAGGGTAGAGATGAGCTAAATGACAGCGATTTTGAATTGTAACGTTCTTAGAATCTCCACGAAACATTGAATCGAATTCTAATTCAATATTGTAAAGCTAATGCAATGCATTAAACAGGTTTTCTTTGCATCGATTTTTAGTATTCTAGACTGAGGGTGGCCCCATATCAAAATTTTCACAAAATCCCTCCCCCCCCTTCCCTTCTCCCCAGCCTCTCACAAGGGGTCTATTTATTGACACTATTTTTACTAAAATAATGTGAAAAAGGATGTTTTCACACCCTTTTCACATAATTTTAGTATCACCTGAATGTATTAAAGGGCATTTGGAGCAGTTTTCATAAAAAACTGCTCCAAACTCTTTAATTCACTTTTTTTTAGTAACCCACATCACATTCCCCATACTTATAATGGGAAATGGGATGTGGCCGAATTTACTTAAAAAAAAATGTGAAAAAATACCGCAGTGTGCCCTGTGATAATCTCACCACCTCAGACTGGCGAGTTCACAGGGCAGCAATGCGATAATGTGGCATTTGCCCAGCTTTCTCTGCCCCAAGCAGAGAAAGCTGGGCGGGGACCCGGCAGAGTGATCAGCTATGTGTGTCCGATGGACACACAAGCTGATCAATGTGTAAAAAGTAAAAAAACAAACAAAAAACATACTCACCTGTCCAGGGAGCTGGTGTCCGCTGCTCCAGTGAGCGCTGCCGAGCGCTGGGTCCCCCATGTGCTGCAATGTGACCCCGCCCGGTGCAGTAAAGTGACACTGCAAAGCGGCAGCGCACTTTACAGCACCGGGGGTCTCCACAGCGCACAGGATCCGGCGCCGAGTATTCCAGCAGAAGCAGCGTGGACCGGCTCCCTGGACTGGTGAGTATATTGATCTTCTTGGGGGGAAATCCGCGGCCTGCAGGGGTAGTCACGACGGGGTGGTCGATCGGGCGGCGGTAGCTGCGATGTCGGCAGGGGCGGCGCATGCGAAGCAGGACATTGTGCTATTTTTTCCGATAAATACCACGATGAAGCCGCGGGGTATCATCGCAGGGACAGAGCTTGACCGCAAGCTCCCACACAGAACACACACGGCAGGCACTGATGGGTGCAGGGCGCAGGGGGGGCGCCCTGGGCAGCAATTTACACCTCTAGGACTGGTAAAAATAGGTATATTGGCTCTGTGGGATATCAGTATCCCCCGCCAGTAATAGATTCGAGCGGGACCGAAGCCCGCCGCTGAGGGGGCGGAGCTTGATCCCTCAGCACTAACCAGCACCATTTTCTCCACAGCACACGCTGGGAAGCTGGCTCCCCGGACTCTCCCCTGCTGAACGGTGACAGAGGGTTTTAAAGAAGGGGGAAGGGGGGGCACATAATTTGGCGCAAATCAATATATATATAAAAAGCGCTATCTATCTGGGAATTTTTTTCCCCAAAGTCATTGGCGCTAAGTGTGTGCTGCTATACTCTCTCTCTGTCTCTCCTAAGGGCCTTGTGGGGGAACTGTCTCCAGATTAGAGATTTCCCTGAGTGTGTGGGGTGTTGGTACGCGTGTGTCAGCATGTCTGAAGCGGAAGGCTCTTCTAGGGAGGAGGTAGAGCAAATGAGTGTGGTGTCTCCGTCGGCAACGCCGACACCTGACTGGTTGGATATGTGGAATGTTTTAAATGCAAATGTGAATTTATTGCACAAAAGGTTGGACAAAGCAGAGTCCAGGGAATGTACAGGGAGTCTAGCCCTGCCTTTTA
Organism: Pseudophryne corroboree; assembly: GCF_028390025.1. Taxonomy (NCBI): domain Eukaryota; kingdom Metazoa; phylum Chordata; class Amphibia; order Anura; family Myobatrachidae; genus Pseudophryne; species Pseudophryne corroboree. The sequence continues at coordinate 946,217,941 of NC_086445.1, read as the reverse complement.
CTATGTCGCAGGGACCTTCTGGGTCTCAAAAGCGCCCACTATCCCAAGTGGTAGACACAGATACCGACACGGATTCTGACTCCAGTGTCGACTATGATGATGCGAAGTTGCAGCCAAAATTGGCTAAAAGTATTCATTATATGATTATTGCAATAAAAGAGGTGTTGCATATCACAGATGACCCCTCTGTCCCTGACACGAGGGTATGCATGTATAAGGAAAAGAAACCTGAGGTAACCTTTCCCCCATCTCATGAGCTGAACGAGTTATTTGAAAAGGCTTGGGAAACTCCAGACAAAAAACTGCACATTCCCAAAAGGATTCTTATGGCGTATCCTTTCCCGGCTAAGGACAGGATACGGTGGGAATCCTCCCCAAGGGTGGACAAAGAGTTGACACACTTATCCAAAAAGGTAGCGCTACCATCTCAAGATACCGCAACCCTCAAGGATCCTGCTGATCACAGGCAGGAGACTACCTTGAAGTCAATTTACACACATACTGGTACGTTACTCAGACCGGCGATAGCGTCGGCTTGGGTTTGTAGCGCTGTAGCAGCGTGGACAGATACCTTATCTGCTGATATAGATACGCTGGATAAGGAAACCATTTTATTGACCCTGGGTCATATTAAGGATGCTGTCCTATATATGAGAGATGCTCAGAGAGACGTTGGCCTACTGGGTTCAAGAGCCAACACTATGGCGATTTCTGCGAGACGAGCCCTATGGACCCGACAATGGATGGGTGATGCCGACTCGAAGAGGCATATGGAGGTTTTGCCTTACAAGGGTGAGGAATTGTTTGGGGAAGGTCTCACGGACCTAGTTTCCACAGCTACTGCAGGTAAATCAACTTTTTTGCCTTATGTTTCCTCACAGCCTAAGAAAACGCCACATTATCAGATGCAGTCCTTTCGGTCGTATAAACCCAAGAGAGTACGGGGATCTTCCTTTCTTGCCAGAGGTAAGGGCAGGGGGAAAAAGCTGCCAACTACAGCTAGTTCCCAGGAGCAGAAGTCCTCCCCGGCCTCTACAAAATCCACCGCATGACGCTGGGGCTCCGCTGAGGGAGTCCGCCCCAGTGGGGGCACGTCTTCGACTTTTCAGCCACGTCTGGGTTCACTCACAGGTGGATCCCTGGGCAATAGAAATTGTTTCCCAGGGTTACAAGCTGGAATTTGAAGAGGTGCCTTCTCGCCGTTTTTTCAAATCGGCCCTACCGACTTCTTCCCCAGAGAGGGAGATAGTTTTAAATGCAATTCAAAAATTGTGTCTTCAACAAGTGGTGGTCAAAGTTCCCCTGCTTCAGCAGGGGATGGGGTATTACTCAACCCTGTTTGTGGTCCCGAAACCGGACAGTTCGGTCAGACCCATTTTGAATTTAAAATCCTTAAACCTATACTTAAAAAGGTTTAAGTTCAAGATGGAATCGCTCAGAGCGGTCATCGCCAGCCTGGAAGGGGGGGATTATATGGTGTCCCTGGACATAAAGGATGCATACCTTCATGTCCAGGGACTACCGAGGTATTGCGCCAGGTCAAGGGATCCTCAGGCGGTAGCAGTGGACGCCCTGGTGACACCGTGGGTGTTCCAGGCGGTCTATGTGTTTCCTCCTCTTCCTCTCATCTCCAAGATATTGAGAATCATAAGACGAAGAGGAGTACAGACAATTCTCATTGTTCCAGATTGGCCTCGAAGGGCCTGGTATCCGGATCTGCAGGAGATGCTCACAGAAGATCCGTGGCCTCTTCCTCTCAGAGAGGACCTGTTACAACAGGGGCCCTGTCTGTTCCAAGACTTACCGCGGCTGCGTTTGACGGCATGGCGGTTGAACGCCGGATCCTAGCGGAAAAGGGCATTCCGGATGAGGTCATTCCTACTCTGATAAAGGCTAGAAAGGACGTGACAGCAAAACATTATCACCGTATATGGCGAAAGTATGTATCTTGGTGTGAGTCCAGGAATGCTCCTCCGGAAGAATTCTATCTGGGCCGTTTCCTTCACTTTCTACAGACTGGAGTGAATTTGGGCCTAAAATTAGGCTCCATTAAGGTTCAGATTTCGGCCCTATCCATTTTCTTTCAGAAGGAATTGGCTTCTCTCCCAGAAGTACAGACTTTTGTGAAGGGAGTGCTGCATATCCAGCCTCCTTTTGTACCTCCAGTGGCACCCTGGGACCTTAACGTGGTGTTGTGGTTCCTTAAGTCTCACTGGTTTGAACCAATTAAAACGGTGGAATTAAAGTATCTCACTTGGAAAGTGGTCATGTTGTTGGCCTTGGCATCGGCAAGGCGAGTGTCGGAGTTGGCGGCTTTATCTCACAAAAGCCCCTATCTGATTTTCCATGTGGATAGAGCGGAGTTGCGGACTCGTCCTTAATTTTTGCCCAAGGTGGTTTCATCTTTTCATATGAACCAACCTATTGTGGTGCCTGTGGCTACGCGGGACTTGGAGGATTCCGAGTCCCTTGATGTGGTCAGGGCATTGAAAATTTATGTGGCCAGAATGGCTCGGGTTAGGAAAACAGAGGCACTGTTTGTCCTGTATGCAGCCGACAAGGTTGGCTCTCCTGCTTCGAAGCAGACTATTGCTCGCTGGATCTGTAACACGATTTAGCAGGCTCATTCTACGGCTGGATTGCCGTTACCTAATTCTGTAAAGGCCCATTCCACTAGGAAGGAGGGCTCTTCTTGGGCGGCTGCCCGAGGTGTCTCGGCATTACAGCTGTGCCGAGCTGCTACTTGGTCGGGTTCAAACACCGTTGCAAAGTTCTACAAGTTTGATACCCTGGCTGATGAGGACCTCATGTTTGCTCAATCGGTGCTGCAGAGTCATCCGCACTCTCCCGCCCGTTTTGGAGCTTTGGTATAATCCCCATGGTCCTTACGGAGTCCCCAGCATCCTCTAGGACGTAAGAGAAAATAAGATTTTAAACCTACCGGTAAATCTTTTTCTCCTAGTCCGTAGAGGATGCTGGGCGCCCGTCCCAGTGCGGACTATATCTGCAAGACTTGTATATAGTTTTTGCTTACATAATGGTTATGTTAGAGTTTTGATCAGTCTCGGGCTGATGCTGTTTTGTTTCATACTGTTAACTGGTTCGTTTATTCCAGGTTATACGGTGTGGATGGTGTGGGCTGGTATGAATCTTGCCCTTAGATCAGAGGTTCTCAAACTCGGTCCTCGGGGGCACACACAGTGCATGTTTTGCAGGTAACCCAGCAGGTGCACAGGTGTATTAATTACTCACTGACACATTTTAAAAGGTCCACAGGTGGAGCTAATTATTTCACTTGCGATTCTGTGAGGAGACCTGCAAAACATGCACTGTGTGTGCCCCCGAGGACCGAGTTTGAGAACCTCTGCCTTAGATTAACAAAAATCCTCTGCTCGTACTGTCCGTCTTCTCTGGGCACAGTTTCTCTAACTGAGGTCTGGAGGAGGGGCATAGAGGGAGGAGCCAGTACACACCCATATCTAAAGTTCTTTTTAGTTCCCATGTCTCCTGCGGAGCCCATCTATTCCCCATGGTCCTTACGGAGTCCCCAGCATCCTCTACGGACTAAGAGAAAAAGATTTACCGGTAGGTTTAAAAATCTTATTTTTTCCGGGCTTCACCCACTCTGTGGAATGCCCTCCCACGCACAATAAGACTCTCCTCTGGTCTCCAAACCTTTAAACGTTCCCTGAAAACTCACCTATTCAGACAAGCCTATCAAATTCCAGACCCACTACATAACCTTCAATGCTTCCCTATCTAATTACATCCTCTCTGTACAGTACACATAACATCACATATCTTGTCTTTCTTTACTCTCACACCCTCCTGACCCTTGGCCAACATTGCGGGGTGATCATATCATACAACCCATTAAGAACCTAGAAATCTGGTGGACCATTATGCAATAGGTAGCATCTATCCTTGTGTACCAATGCCTATTTCCCTATAGATTGTAAGCTTGCGAGCAGGGCCCTCCTACACTATGTCTGTCTGTTTTTACTCAGTTTTGTTCTTTTACTGTTCTAATTGTAAAGCGCAACGGAATATGCTGTGCTATATAAGAAACCGTTAATAATAAATAATAAATAATGTGCCTGTAGTGCAGCAGCACATGGCTAAGAAAGAAGAAGCCGCCCACATGGGACCAGGAGGTGAGCATGTTGCTGGCAGCGTATCTGGGCCCCATAGCAGCAGCACCCGATGCACCTTCTTTAGCTACGCATATGGCACAGATGAGTCCTCACACAAGTGGTTCTGTGGTGTGAGGTTGACGCATCACAGCACAGCATACCTCTGCTACTTTATCCTCTGCTGTTATCAGTGGGAGCGTGATGATAATAGCAGATGATAGCGTGCTCTCCCACAAATGCTGCGGTCAGAAAACTCTGATGCCAACGGGTAGTGGGAGCATAGTACACCGCTACCTGTTGTAACCAGTGGCGTAACTAGAAATTTTTCTCCCCCAAGCCAAAAAATATTTGGCGCCCCCCCCCCCCCCCCTCTCCCGCCGCATAACTGGGAGCAAGAAAGGGACAAATATGCGCGCGCCGAAGGCGCGCGCTGCAAAAAAAGGGGCGTGGTTTTGTTGGAATGGGCGTGGTTTCTCGTAAAGGGGCGTGGTATTGCAGGAAAAGACTACCTTATACCCCAGTTTTGCAACCTGCACGCCCAGACGTTAGCCACCACAGGAAAGAAAAATAATCCTGATTCATGCCCCTTACATTATTTGTCATTTTTCCTCCTTATAGTAATGCCCAGTATACATTATGCCACATACTGCAATGGCCCTTAGACATTATGCCGCACACAACAATGCACATGACACAATATGCACACACTGTAATGCCCCCGACACATTATGCCACACACCGTAATGCCCCCGACACATTATGACAGGAATCGCAATGCCCGTTATACATTATGCTACACACTGCAATGCCCCTGATACATTATAGCACATACAATGCCTGTGACACATTATGACACACACCGCAATGACCTTGAGACATTATACCACAATGCCCGTGATATAGTATACCATACACCGTAATGCCTGTGACACATACCGCAATGCCCTGCCCGTTATACCCTATGCCACACACCGCAATGCCCGTTATGTATTATGCCACACTGCAATGACCCTGAGACATTATACCACATACCACAATGCCCGTGATATAGTATACCACACACCGTAATGCCTGACACATTATGACACACACCGCAATGTCCGTGATACATTATGCCACACACTGCAATGACCCTGAGACATTATACCACATATCACAATGCCTGCGATATAGTATACCATACACCGTAATGCCTGTGACACATTATGACACACACCACAATGTCCGTGATACATTATGCCACACACCGTAATGCCCATTACACATTAAGTCCTACAGTAAGGCTTCTAATTACTTTTCAATTACCTTCTCGTTGTCAGGGGTTTCATGCACTGGGTGTCATGCTCGTTGCCAGGTGTTTCATGCACTGGGTGTCATGCTCGTTGTCAGGTGTTTCATGCACTGGGTGTCATGCTCGTTGCTAGGAGGTAGTCCTTGTTGCTAGGGCTGTGCTCCCAGTGCCACATATGTCCCCAGTGCCAGATATTTCCCCACGGTGCCAGGTACTCACATGCCCCCGGTGCCAAATATAGCCCCCCCCCCCATGTGCCAGGTACACATATACCCCCCCAGTGCCAGATATGCCCCCAGTGCCAGATATTCCCCCCCAGTGCCACATATGCCCCCAGTGCCAGATATTCCCCCCATGCCAGATATGCCGCCAGTGCCATATATTCCCCCCCAGTGCCACATATGCCCCCAGTGCCAGATATTCCCCCAGTGCCAGATATGCCGCCAGTGCCATATATTCCCCCCGAGTGCCATATATGCCCCCAGTGCCATATATCCCCAGTGACAGATATTCCCCCCCAGTGCCAGATATTCTCCCCCAGTGCCATATAAGCCCCAGGGCCAGATATTCCCTCCCAGTGCCAGATATCCCCCCCCCCCCCAGTGCCATATATCCACCCCGTGCCAGATATCCCCCCCCCCAGTGCCATATATGCCCCAGTGCCAGATATCCCCCCCAGTGCCAGACATCCCCCCCCCCCCAGTGCGATATGCCCTAGTGCCAGATATCCCCCCCCCCCAGTGCCATATATGCCCCAGTGCCAGATATCCCCCCCCCCCCCTTCCCCAGTGCCAGATATGCCCTAGTGCCAGATATCCCCCGCCCCCCCCCACAGTGTCATATATGCCCCAGTGCCGGATATCCCCCCTAGTGCCTGACATCCCCCCCCCAATGGCCATATATTCCCCGGTGCCAGACACCCTCTCCTCTCTCCCCCCCCCGTGACAGATATGCCGCAGTGCAGCCGCCGCTTGTTGGAGAACTTGGAGGGACACGGCGGGCGCAGCGTGTGCCTCTCCTGTGTCCCTCCTGAGTCCTGCATCATCTCCGGCGGCCGCGGGTCTGATAGGGGGAAGTGCCGTCCGTGAGCTCTAATTGGCTCACGGACGGCACTTCCCCCTATTAGACCCGCGGGCCGCCGGAGATGATGCAGGGCTCAGGAGGGACACAGGATAGGCACACGCTGCGCCCGCCGTGTCCCTCCAATAAAGCAGACTGACATGCGGACGTTCGTCCGCATGTCAGTCTGCTGTAATCAGTGGCGCCCCCGCAGCCCCTCGCCCCCAAGCCACCGCGAGGACTGCGGGGGCAGTAGTTACGCCACTGGTTGTAACTAACTCCCTCTGCCTCCCCTTGGTATACAGGGCAGCAGGAGCATTGCTGCCCGTTGCCTGAGGTCGCACGCCATTTCTCCTCATACTAAGTAGTAGAGATGAGCGGGTTCGGTTTCTCTGAATCCGAACCCGCACGAACTTCATGTTTTTTTCACGGGTCCGAGCAGACTCGGATCCTCCCGCCTTGCTCGGTTAACCCGAGCGCGCCCGAACGTCATCATGACGCTGTCGGATTCTCGCGAGACTCGGATTCTATATAAGGAGCCGCGCGTCGCCGCCATTTTCACACGTGCATTGAGATTGATAGGGAGAGGACGTGGCTGGCGTCCTCTCCATTTAGATTAGGGTTGAGAGAGAGAGATTGACCTGAGGCTGTGATACTGTAGAAGAGAGTGCAGAGTTTAGTGACTGACGACCACAGTGACCACCAGACAGTGCAGTTGTTTGTTTTATTTAATATATCCGTTCTCTGCCTGAAAAAAACGATACACACAGTGACTCAGTCACATACCATATCTGTGTGCACTGCTCAGCCCAGTGTGCTGCATCAATGTATATATATATCTGACTGTGCTCAGCTCACACAGCTTATAATTGTGGGGGAGACTGGGGAGCACTGCAGTGCCAGTTATAGGTTATAGCAGGAGCCAGGAGTACATAATATTATATTAAAATTAAACAGTGCACACTTTTGCTGCAGGAGTGCCACTGCCAGTGTGACTAGTGACCAGTGACCTGACCACCAGTATATATAATATTAGTAGTATACTATCTCTTTATCAACCAGTCTATATTAGCAGCAGACACAGTACAGTGCGGTAGTTCACGGCTGTGGCTACCTCTGTGTCGGCACTCGGCAGCCCGTCCATAATTGTATATACCACCTAACCGTGGTTTTTTTTTCTTTCTTTATAGTCATACTAGTTACGAGTATACTATCTCTTTATCAACCAGTCTATATTAGCAGCAGACACAGTACAGTGCGGTAGTTCACGGCTGTGGCTACCTCTGTGTCGGCACTCGGCAGCCCGTCCATAATTGTATATACCACCTAACCGTGGTTTTTTTTTCTTTCTTTATACATACATACTAGTTACGAGTATACTATCTCTTTATCAACCAGTCTATATTAGCAGCAGACACAGTACAGTGCGGTAGTTCACGGCTGTGGCTACCTCTGTGTCGGCACTCGGCAGCCCGTCCATAATTGTATATACCACCTAACCGTGGTTTTTTTTTTCTTTCTTTATACATACATACTAGTTACGAGTATACTATCTCTTTATCAACCAGTCTATATTAGCAGCAGACACAGTACAGTGCGGTAGTTCACGGCTGTGGCTACCTCTGTGTCGGCACTCGGCAGCCCGTCCATAATTGTATATACCACCTAACCGTGTTTTTTCTTTCTTTCTTTATACATACATACTAGTTACGAGTATACTATCTCTTTATCAACCAGTCTATATATTAGCAGCAGACACAGTACAGTGCGGTAGTTCACGGCTGTGGCTACCTCTGTGTCGGCACTCGGCAGCCCGTCCATAATTGTATATACCACCTAACCGTGGTTTTTTTTCTTTCTTTATACATACATACTAGTTACGAGTATACTATCTCTTTATCAACCAGTCTATATATTAGCAGCAGACACAGTACAGTGCGGTAGTTCACGGCTGTGGCTACCTCTGTGTCGGCACTCGGCAGCCCGTCCTTAATTGTATATACCACCTAACCGTGTTTTTTTTTTCTTTCTTTATACATACATACTAGTTACGAGTATACTATCTCTTTATCAACCAGTCTATATTAGCAGCAGACACAGTACAGTGCGGTAGTTCACGGCTGTGGCTACCTCTGTGTCGGCACTCGGCAGCCCGTCCATAATTGTATATACCACCTAACCGTGGTTTTTTTTTCTTTCTTTATACATACATACTAGTTACGAGTATACTATCTCTTTATCAACCAGTCTATATATTAGCAGCAGACACAGTACAGTGCGGTAGTTCACGGCTGTGGCTACCTCTGTGTCGGCACTCGGCAGCCCGTCCATAATTGTATATACCACCTAACCGTGGTTTTTTTTTCTTTCTTTATAGTCATACTAGTTACGAGTATACTATCTCTTTATCAACCAGTCTATATTAGCAGCAGACACTGGCCCTCATTCCGAGTTGATCGGTCGCAAGGCGAATTTAGCAGAGTTACACACGCTAAGCCGCCGCCTACTGGGAGTGAATCTTAGCTTCTTAAAATTGCGACCGATGTATGCGCAATATTGCGATTACTAACTACTTAGCAGTTTCAGAGTAGCTTCAGACTTACTCTGCCTGTGCGATCAGTTCAGTGCTTGTCGTTCCTGGTTGACGTCACAAACACACCCAGCGTTCGCCCAGGCACTCCCACCGTTTCTCCAGCCACTCCTGCGTTTTTTCCGGAAACGGTAGCGTTTTCAGCCACACGCCCCTGAAACGCCGTGTTTCCGCCCAGTAACACCCATTTCCTGTCAATCACATTACGATCGCCGGAGCGAAGAAAAAGCCGTGAGTAAAAATACTTTCTTCATAGTAAAGTTACTTGGCGCAGTCGCAGTGCGAACTTTGCGCATGCGTACTAAGCGGATTTTCACTGCGATGCGATGAAAAATACCGAGCGAACAACTCGGAATGAGGGCCACAGTACAGTGCGGTAGTTCACGGCTGTGGCTACCTCTGTGTCGGCACTCGGCAGCCCGTCCATAATTGTATATACCACCTAACCGTGGTTTTTTTTTCTTTCTTTATACATACATACTAGTTACGAGTATACTATCTCTTTATCAACCAGTCTATATTAGCAGCAGACACAGTACAGTGCGGTAGTTCATGGCTGTGGCTACCTCTGTGTCGGCACTCGGCAGCCCGTCCATAATTGTATATACCACCTAACCGTGGTTTTTTTTTCTTTCTTTATACATACATACTAGTTACGAGTATACTATCTCTTTATCAACCAGTCTATATTAGCAGCAGACACAGTACAGTGCGGTAGTTCACGGCTGTGGCTACCTCTGTGTCGGCACTCGGCAGCCCGTCCATAATTGTATATACCACCTAACCGTGGTTTTTTTTTCTTTCTTTATACATACATACTAGTTACGAGTATACTATCTCTTTATCAACCAGTCTATATATTAGCAGCAGACACAGTACAGTGCGGTAGTTCACGGCTGTGGCTACCTCTGTGTCGGCACTCGGCAGCCCGTCCATAATTGTATATACCACCTAACCGTGGTTTTTCTTTCTTTCTTTATACATACATACTAGTTACGAGTATACTATCTCTTTATCAACCAGTCTATATTAGCAGCAGACACAGTACAGTACGGTAGTTCACGGCTGTGGCTACCTCTGTGTCTGCACTCGGCAGGCAGTCCATAATTGTATACTAGTATCCATCTCCATTGTTTACCTGAGGTGCCTTTTAGTTGTGCCTATTAAAATATGGAGAACAAAAATGTTGAGGTTCCAAAATTAGGGAAAGATCAAGATCCACTTCCACCTCGTGCTGAAGCTGCTGCCACTAGTCATGGCCGAGACGATGAAATGCCAGCAACGTCGTCTGCCAAGGCCGATGCCCAATGTCATAGTACAGAGCATGTCAAATCCAAAACACCAAATATCAGAAAAAAAAGGACTCCAAAACCTAAAATAAAATTGTCGGAGGAGAAGCGTAAACTTGCCAATATGCCATTTACGACACGGAGTGGCAAGGAACGGCTGAGGCCCTGGCCTATGTTCATGGCTAGTGGTTCAGCTTCACATGAGGATGGAAGCACTCAGCCTCTCGCTAGAAAAATGAAAAGACTCAAGCTGGCAAAAGCAGCACAGCAAAGAACTGTGCATTCTTCGAAATCCCAAATCCACAAGGAGAGTCCAATTGTGTCGGTTGCGATGCCTGACCTTCCCAACACTGGACGTGAAGAGCATGCGCCTTCCACCATTTGCACGCCCCCTGCAAGTGCTGGAAGGAGCACCCGCAGTCCAGTTCCTGATAGTCAGATTGAAGATGTCAGTGTTGAAGTACACCAGGATGAGGAGGATATGGGTGTTGCTGGCGCTGGGGAGGAAATTGACCAGGAGGATTCTGATGGTGAGGTGGTTTGTTTAAGTCAGGCACCCGGGGAGACACCTGTTGTCCGTGGGAGGAATATGGCCGTTGACATGCCAGGTGAAAATACCAAAAAAATCAGCTCTTCGGTGTGGAGGTATTTCACCAGAAATGCGGACAACAGGTGTCAAGCCGTGTGTTCCCTTTGTCAAGCTGTAATAAGTAGGGGTAAGGACGTTAACCACCTCGGAACATCCTCCCTTATACGTCACCTGCAGCGCATTCATAATAAGTCAGTGACAAGTTCAAAAACTTTGGGTGACAGCGGAAGCAGTCCACTGACCAGTAAATCCCTTCCTCTTGTAACCAAGCTCACGCAAACCACCCCACCAACTCCCTCAGTGTCAATTTCCTCCTTCCCCAGGAATGCCAATAGTCCTGCAGGCCATGTCACTGGCAATTCTGACGAGTCCTCTCCTGCCTGGGATTCCTCCGATGCATCCTTGCGTGTAACGCCTACTGCTGCTGGCGCTGCTGTTGTTGCCGCTGGGAGTCGATGGTCATCCCAGAGGGGAAGTCGTAAGCCCACTTGTACTACTTCCAGTAAGCAATTGACTGTTCAACAGTCCTTTGCGAGGAAGATGAAATATCACAGCAGTCATCCTACTGCAAAGCGGATAACTGAGGCCTTGACAACTATGTTGGTGTTAGACGTGCGTCCGGTATCCGCCGTTAGTTCACAGGGAACTAGACAATTTATTGAGGCAGTGTGCCCCCGTTACCAAATACCATCTAGGTTCCACTTCTCTAGGCAGGCGATACCGAGAATGTACACGGACGTCAGAAAAAGACTCACCAGTGTCCTAAAAAATGCAGTTGTACCCAATGTCCACTTAACCACGGACATGTGGACAAGTGGAGCAGGGCAGGGTCAGGACTATATGACTGTGACAGCCCACTGGGTAGATGTATGGACTCCCACCGCAAGAACAGCAGCGGCGGCACCAGTAGCAGCATCTCGCAAACGCCAACTCTTTCCTAGGCAGGCTACGCTTTGTATCACCGCTTTCCAGAATACGCACACAGCTGAAAACCTCTTACGGCAACTGAGGAAGATCATCGCGGAATGGCTTACCCCAATTGGACTCTCCTGTGGATTTGTGGCATCGGACAACGCCAGCAATATTGTGTGTGCATTAAATATGGGCAAATTCCAGCACGTCTCATGTTTTGCACATACCTTGAATTTGGTGGTGCAGAATTTTTTAAAAAACGACAGGGGCGTGCAAGAGATGCTGTCGGTGGCCAGAAGAATTGCGGGACACTTTCGGCGTACAGGCACCACGTACAGAAGACTGGAGCACCACCAAAAACTACTGAACCTGCCCTGCCATCATCTGAAGCAAGAAGTGGTAACGAGGTGGAATTCAACCCTCTATATGCTTCAGAGGTTGGAGGAGCAGCAAAAGGCCATTCAAGCCTATACAATTGAGCACGATATAGTAGGTGGAATGCACCTGTCTCAAGCGCAGTGGAGAATGATTTCAACGTTGTGCAAGGTTCTGATGCCCTTTGAACTTGCCACACGTGAAGTCAGTTCAGACACTGCCAGCCTGAGTCAGGTCATTCCCCTCATCAGGCTTTTGCAGAAGAAGCTGGAGACATTGAAGGAGGAGCTAACACGGAGCGATTCCGCTAGGCATGTGGGACTTGTGGATGGAGCCCTTAATTCGCTTAACAAGGATTCACGGGTGGTCAATCTGTTGAAATCAGAGCACTACATTTTGGCCACCGTGCTCGATCCTAGATTTAAAGCCTACCTTGGATCTCTCTTTCCGGCAGACACAAGTCTGCTGGGGTTGAAAGACCTGCTGGTGACAAAATTGTCAAGTCAAGCGGAACGCGACCTGTCAACATCTCCTCCTTCACATTCTCCCGCAACTGGGGGTGCGAGGAAAAGGCTCAGAATTCCGAGCCCACCCGCTGGCGGTGATGCAGGGCAGTCTGGAGCGACTGCTGATGCTGACATCTGGTCCGGACTGAAGGACCTGACAACGATTACGGACATGTCGTCTACTGTCACTGCATATGATTCTCTCAACATTGATAGAATGGTGGAGGATTATATGAGTGACCGCATCCAAGTAGGCACGTCACACAGTCCGTACTTATACTGGCAGGAAAAAGAGGCAATTTGGAGGCCCTTGCACAAACTGGCTTTATTCTACCTAAGTTGCCCTCCCACAAGTGTGTACTCCGAAAGAGTGTTTAGTGCCGCCGCTCACCTTGTCAGCAATCGGCGTACGAGGTTACATCCAGAAAATGTGGAGAAGATGATGTTCATTAAAATGAATTATAATCAATTCCTCCGCGGAGACATTGACCAGCAGCAATTGCCTCCACAAAGTACACAGGGAGCTGAGATGGTGGATTCCAGTGGGGACGAATTGATAATCTGTGAGGAGGGGGATGTACACGGTGATATATCGGAGGGTGATGATGAGGTGGACATCTTGCCTCTGTAGAGCCAGTTTGTGCAAGGAGAGATTAATTGCTTCTTTTTTGGGGGGGTCCAAACTAGAGATGAGCGGGTTCGGTTTCTCTGAATCCGAACCCGCCAGAACTTCATGTTTTTTTTCACGAGTCCGAGCGACTCGGATCTTCCCGCCTTGCTCGGTTAACCCGAGCGCGCCCGAACGTCATCATGACGCTGTCGGATTCTCGCGAGGCTCGGATTCTATCGCGAGACTCGGATTCTATATAAGGAGCCGCGCGTCGCCGCCATTTTCACACGTGCATTGAGATTGATAGGGAGAGGACGTGGCTGGCGTCCTCTCCGTTTAGACACTTGATTTACTAATTTTGGGGAGCATTAGGAGTACTCAGTAGTGTACAGTGCAGAGTTTTGCTGATAGTGACCAGTGACCACCACTTTTATTTATAATCCGTTCTCTGCCTGAAAAAAGCGATACACAGCACACAGTGACTCAGTCACATACATACCATATCTGTGTGCACTGCTCAGGCTCAGGCCAGTGTGCTGCATCATCTATATATATTATATATCTGTCTGACTGCTCAGCTCACACAGCTTATAATTGTGGGGGAGACTGGGGAGCACTACTGCAGTGCCAGTTATAGGTTATAGCAGGAGCCAGGAGTACATAATATTATATTAAAATTAAACAGTGCACACTTTTGCTGCAGGAGTGCCACTGCCAGTGTGACTAGTGACCAGTGACCTGACCACCAGTATATAATATTAGTAGTATACTATCTCTTTATCAACCAGTCTATATTAGCAGCAGACACAGTACAGTGCGGTAGTTCACGGCTGTGGCTACCTCTGTGTCGGTACTCGGCAGCCCGTCCATAATTGTATATACCAGTGACCTAACCGTGGTTTTTTTTTCTTTCTTTATACATACATACTAGTTACGAGTATACTATCTCTTTATCAACCAGTCTATATATTAGCAGCAGACACAGTACAGTGCGGTAGTTCACGGCTGTGGCTACCTCTGTGTCGGCACTCCGCAGCCCGTCCATAATTGTATATACCAGTGACCTAACCGTGGTTTTTTTTTCTTTCTTTATACATACATACTAGTTACGAGTATACTATCTCTTTATCAACCAGTCTATATATTAGCAGCAGACACAGTACAGTGCGGTAGTTCACGGCTGTGGCTACCTCTGTGTCGGCACTCGGCAGCCCGTCCATAATTGTATATACCACCTAACCGTGGTTTTTTTTTCTTTCTTTATACATACATACTAGTTACGAGTATACTATCTCTTTATCAACCAGTCTATATATTAGCAGCAGACACAGTACAGTGCGGTAGTTCACGGCTGTGGCTACCTCTGTGTCGGCACTCGGCAGCCCGTCCATAATTGTATATACCACCTAACCGTGGTTTTTTTTTCTTTCTTTATACATACATACTAGTTACGAGTATACTATCTCTTTATCAACCAGTCTATATATTAGCAGCAGACACAGTACAGTGCGGTAGTTCACGGCTGTGGCTACCTCTGTGTCGGCACTCGGCAGCCCGTCCATAATTGTATATACCACCTAACCGTGGTTTTTTTTTCTTTCTTTATACATACATACTAGTTACGAGTATACTATCTCTTTTTCTTTGCGTCATGTGCTGTTTGGGGAGGGTTTTTTGGAAGGGACATCCTACGTGACACTGCAGTGCCACTCCTAAATGGGCCCGGTGTTTGTGTCGGCCACTACGGTCGCTAATCTTACTCACACAGCTACCTCATTGCGCCTCTTTTTTTCTTTGCGTCATGTGCTGTTTGGGGAGGGTTTTTTGGAAGGGACATCCTACGTGACACTGCAGTGCCACTCCTAGATGGGCCCGGTGTTTGTGTCGGCCACTAGGGTCGCTAATCTTACTCACACAGCTACCTCATTGCGCCTCTTTTTTTCTTTGCGTCATGTGCTGTTTGGGGAGGGTTTTTTGGAAGGGACATCCTGCGTGACACTGCAGTGCCACTCCTAGATGGGCCCGGTGTTTGTGTCGGCCACTAGGGTCGCTTATCTTACTCACACAGCGACCTCGGTGCAAATTTTAGGACTAAAAATAATATTGTGAGGTGTGAGGTATTCAGAATAGACTGAAAATGAGTGTAAATTATGGTTTTTGAGGTTAATAATACTTTGGGATCAAAATGACCCCCAAATTCTATGATTTAAGCTGTTTTTTAGTGTTTTTGGAAAAAAACACCCGAATCCAAAACACACCCGAATCCGACAAAAATAATTCGGTGAGGTTTTGCCAAAACGCGTTCGAACCCAAAACACGGCCGCGGAACCGAACCCAAAACCAAAACACAAAACCCGAAAAATTTCAGGCGCTCATCTCTAGTCCAAACCAACCCGTCATATCAGTCACAGTCGTGTGGCAGACCCTGTCACTGAAATGATGGGTTGGTTAAAGTGTGCATGTCCTGTTTTGTTTATACAACATAAGGGTGGGTGGGAGGGCCCAAGGACAATTCCATCTTGCACCTCTTTTTTCTTTTCTTTTTCTTTGCATCATGTGCTGATTGGGGAGGGTTTTTTGGAAGGGACATCCTGCGTGACACTGCAGTGCCACTCCTAAATGGGCCCGGTGTTTGTGTCGGCCACTAGGGTCGCTAATCTTACTCACACAGTCAGCTACCTCATTGCGCCTCTTTTTTTCTTTGCGTCATGTGCTGTTTGGGGAGGGTTTTTTGGAAGGGACATCCTGCGTGACACTGCAGTGCCACTCCTAGATGGGCCCGGTGTTTGTGTCGGCCACTAGGGTCGCTAATCTTACTCACACAGCTACCTCATTGCGCCTATTTTTTTCTTTGCGTCATGTGCTGTTTGGGGAGGGTTTTTTGGAAGGGACATCCTGCGTGACACTGCAGTGCCACTCCTAGATGGGCCCGGTGTTTGTGTCGGCCACTAGGGTCGCTAATCTTACTCACACAGCTACCTCATTGCGCCTCTTTTTTTCTTTGCGTCATGTGCTGTTTGGGGAGGGTTTTTTGGAAGGGCCATCCTGCGTGACACTGCAGTGCCACTCCTAGATGGGCCCGGTGTTTGTGTCGGCCACTAGGGTCGCTAATCTTACTCACACAGCTACCTCATTGCGCCTCTTTTTTTCTTTGCGTCATGTGCTGTTTGGGGAGGGTTTTTTGGAAGGGACATCCTGCGTGACACTGCAGTGCCACTCCTAGATGGGCCCGGTGTTTGTGTCGGCCACTAGGGTCGCTTATCTTACTCACACAGCGACCTCGGTGCAAATTTTAGGACTAAAAATAATATTGTGAGGTGTGAGGTATTCAGAATAGACTGAAAATGAGTGTAAATTATGGTTTTTGAGGTTAATAATACTTTGGGATCAAAATGACCCCCAAATTCTATGATTTAAGCTGTTTTTTAGTGTTTTTTGAAAAAAACACCCGAATCCAAAACACACCCGAATCCGACAAAAAAAATTCGGTGAGGTTTTGCCAAAACGCGTTCGAACCCAAAACACGGCCGCGGAACCGAACCCAAAACCAAAACACAAAACCCGAAAAATTTCAGGCGCTCATCTCTACTAAGTAGCTGTGTCTAGGAATAGCAACCTGCGATACACATGCACGGATGTGTGAGGACACACCTGTAGTGATTATTCCTACCTCAAGGTGCCCACACACAGTAATATATTTTTAAATGATGTGACCGATCTGTGTGTGGGCATGTAAACGATGTGATGTGCACACCCGCGGGTCGTTCGTCGCCTCCTCAGATCTCTTAAACATGCAGAAAGATCTGAGTAGGTGGCGAATGATGCTATGTTGCCGAATGCAGCCTGGCCCCGCTCCTCCAGTTGCTCGCCGTTGCCGACATCACCAAGTGTGTGGCGGCCTTCAGTAGTGAGTATTCCTAAATTAGTATAATAGTGAGTATTCCCATTGTAGTAGTAAGCATTCCTATATCAGTATAGTAATGAGTATTCCTATCTAATTAGTGAGTATTCCTATCTCAGTAGCAGTGAGTATTCCTTTCTCAGTATAGTAGTGAGTATTCCTTGCTCAGCATAGCAGTGAGTATTCCTAGCTCAGTATAGTAGTGAATATTCCTAGCTCAGTATACTAGTGAATATTCCTAGCTCAGTACAGTAGTGAATATTCCTAGCTCAATATAGGGGTGTATTCAATTGAAGTCGAAACTGCCGTCTTGTCGGAAAGACGTCAGTTTCCGACTAATTTAGGTCGGAAGGGGTTCCGACCTATTCAACAGGGGCTGTTAATTTCCGACAAGTCTGGAGTGAGTGGCCATGCACCCAGCTGTTGTAGCTGCAGAGGGGGGGCTTGGAATCCATTTTGTTGGTGGGGGCCCCCACAAGCCTTATTCCCGCCATGGTAGTGAGTATTCCTATCTCAGTAGTAGTGAGTATTCCTATAGTATCTCAGTATAGTAGTGAGCAGAGGTTTAAGTGGGATGGAACGGGGCGGAACTGCGTTCCGTCTCTTCTAATTGAAGGCGGAATCAGTTCCGCCTCTGCCCAGCCACTAGCATCGGGTCCCGGCTGCAGTACATTTTAAAGCTGGCAGCGGCCACTGGGCAATCCCGACTCGCAGGTGGACAGGCTGCCAATTAAAAGAAGGGGAGGCTTTTTTTTTTAACTGGTGTGAGCCAATCACGGCTCGCGGACCGCCAGCCAATGAGAAGCTGCCAAGTGGCAGCTTCTCATTGGCTGTTGGTCCGCGATTGGAGTTTTGCATGCACTCAGCGTCAGATTCAAAGCGCAGCATCTGGTTTTGGTTAGCAGCCGGTCTGCAGGAACGGCTGGTGCCCGCTGACAACTTCAAACTGCACTGCAGCCAGGATCCTGCTCCTCCTCTGTTCCACTCCTAGCGCAGACATAGCTGTGTCTCAGGGGAATGACAGAAGCAGGGGGTGAGATGGGGAAGTGAGAGGGGCAAGGGGTGATATAGGGGAGTAAGGCACACGGGTGAGATGGGGGAGTGAGGCACAGGGGATGAGATGGGGGTGTGTGGCACAGGGAGTGAGATAGGGGAATGAGAGATGCAGGGGTGAGGTAGAAGAAGAAGAGGCTGAAGGGGAAGCAGAGAGTGAGAGGTGTAAGCGGCACTGCTACTGTACTGTGGGCATTATGTGTGTAAAGAGCACTAATATGTGGAGCAATGTGTGGCATTATTTTGAAATGAGGGTACTACTGTGTGGCCACGCCCCGTCCTAGTGAGGTCACACACCCTTTTTGCAGCACGCCTTCGGTGTGTGGGTGGCGGGGGAGAGGAGTTCCCCCACATCTCCAGGACCACTTTAAGCATTGGTAGTATAGTAAGTAAGTATCAAGGACATGCAGTCAGGGGAGGCAGTGCCTCCCCTGTCATTAATGATTAAAAAAAATACATGGAAGATACTTATGACACATATTCTACGTCATAAGTATCTTCGTTCTATTATTCTAATCATATTGAGACATGTAAATAGTTTAGGAGGCACTGCTAACAGTGCCTTCCGTTGTCAATGTTAATGGGCATAAAGTGGGGGGGTGGGGGGCCAAGGACTGGGCTGCAAAAGTCCATAGAAAAAAAGACGATACAGCGACACTAGTATAAGTGCCTCTTGGACAGGGACAGATGTGATCGGACAGCGGATCCAGGGCTGGATCCGCTGGTCCAATCACCCAGCTGTGGCGTTAGTGCTCACCTCCCTCTCCTCCTGTCCTGACACGGAGGAGGGCGCTTCCTGCTTATCCACACGTCGCGGAGGGTCGGAGCCTTCCGCCTCCCTCTTCTGTTTAGTTGTCTGCCCATGCCTGGCCGATGGTTACAGGAGCCACCTGCTGCCTCCGCCGGCAAGAGAGGAAATACCCTGGAGTCCGGAAGCTGCACCTTGATCTGATCCGAGGTTCGTTCGTGTCTCTCTCTCTCTCTCTACCCAAACATGGTAAATGTATTTTTATTTTCTTTGTTATTAAGTAGCTCATTTCTGTACTCCTTCCCCCCATTTCTCTTTGTCATCTCTTTTCCATTCCCTGTGTCTCTCTTTGGGCGGGATGTACTAATCTCTCCCGCAGCGTTAAATGCCTTTCTCTGCTCTCCCCAAACATCTCCTCGGTAACCTGGCTCCTCCCCATCCTGGTGCTGCTATTCACTCCTGTTGTTTCCGCGTCACAGCTACCTCTCCGGATGCTGTGGTATGAGCACATGCGCCGCCAGTGAATACCAAGGCTCAGCGCCGCATCCGCAATGCTGAGTCCTGAGTGGTCGCAGCGGTAAGGAGGCGGTGCATGTGAACAACAAGAAGCGAATAACAGCGCTGGGAAGGGGAGGAGCCAGATTACTGAGGATATGTCAGGGGAGTGCAGAGAAAGGCAGTTAACGCTGCCGCAGAGGTTAGTACATCCCGCACTTTCTCACCTGTTTATCCTCCCCATCTCTCTCTCTCTCTCTCCTCTTTTTTTTACCTTTTTTTCCCCCTACAGGTAACCCTATTGGATTCTACTGGACAAGTGGACATGATTCTTGGCGTGGGATGTAGGTAAGTAATCTCTCATTTTTACAGGTACCCCTACTGGATTCTACTGGACAAGTGGACGTGATTCTCGGCGTGGGATGTAGGTAAGTATGTGTGAGTGCATAAGTGTGTTTCAATACATTTTTACTTTCAAGGTGTGTGTGTTGTGTTTTTATTTGGGTATTTTTTGGGTTGTAGAACTACGGGTACCAGTGGACCCGTTATTTCCCTGCATGCTGGTACTTGTGGTTCTCCAAGTACCAGCAAGCGGGGGAGGCTTGCTGGGCCTTGTAGATCCACAACAAAAAAACAATATCCTTTTTCATTTACACTCTTATGGCTATCAGCCCGACACCCACCGCCCAAGGGTGCTGGGGACAGCCTCCGGCTTCACCTCTGGCCCTTGAGTGCCTGGAGGGGGGGACCCCTTGATTTAAGTGGTCCCCACTCCTCCTGGGAACCCCGTCCAGGGGTGACTAGTTGGGGAGGTAATGCCACGGCCGCAGGGACCAATATAAAAGTGTCCCCCAGCTGTGGCATTATCTCCCTGGCTAGCGGAGCCCGATGCTGGTTTTAAAAATACGGGGGACCCCTACATCTTTTGTCCCCTGTATTTTTGGAACCAGGACCGGACAAAGAGCCCGGTGCTGGTTGTCTAAATACGGGGAACCCCTGTCCAATTTTTTCTCCAGTATTTAAACAACCAGGACCGGCTTAAAGAGCCCAAGGCTGGTTATACCTAGGAGGGGGGACCACACGCATTTCTTTTTTAAAATTTTAACCCATTCACACCCTTTTTTACAGATAAGCATGCACACATCTCACTGATCCATGCATGACTATCACAACACGCCAGCAAAGAGCAGGTCTATTTGAAAGCTCCATTTTTTTTACGAATTCCATGCTTTCCCGGCAGTGTTTGGCTATTGTCGGCAGTGATTGAGAAAACAAATTCTTAGTAAATTACTGAGTTATATCAAATAACAGCTGTGTTTGACCGATGGTCTATTGATTCGTATTTGTGTGGTCTGCAGTGTATCTCAATATGAATAGCCCCAACACTGCCCAGATTTGTGTTTAGTAAATTCCCGAGATCACACTTAGAAAAAAAAAGCCAACTCGAATGAAATTGGGACCTTAGTAAATATACCCCAGTGAGTCCAGTCTGGCCAGAGGGGGAGAGGGGCCACGATCCCCTGCTTCTCCCCTCTTCTCTCACTCTCTCTCTCCCGACCCTGGATTCCTGTTCAGGCTGCTCTTGTCACCGGCAATCCCCGCAGTTCTAGGCCCAGGTCCATGTAAGTAAATACCAATATAATTGTCATTCACTGTCTGTTCCCATCACCCTTTACTTCTCTCTTTTACACTCTCACCGGCTGCTACTGCTGTTACCATTTCCCTGGCATCACCCTCTCCCTGTCACCCACTACAGCCACCCTTTCTCCGGCGTCACTCACTGCTGCCACCCTCTCCCTGGCATCACCCACTGCTGTAACCCCCTCCCTTGTTTCACCCTCTCCCTGGCATCACCCAGTGCTGTCACCCTCTCCCTGGCGTCACCCTCCCCGTCACCCTCTCCCTGCTGTCACCCCCTCTCTGGTGTCACCCTCCCCGTCACCTTCTCCCTGGCATCACCCACTGCTGCCACCCTCTCCCTGGCATCACACACTGCTGTCACTCTCTCCCTGGCGACCCTCTCCCGGGCGTCATGCTCTTCTTGGCGTCATGCTTTTCCTGTCACCCTCTCCCTGGCATCACCCACTCCCTGTCACCCACTGCTGTCACCCTCTCTCTGGCGTCACCCTCTCCCTGTCACCCACTGCTGGCTATTTTGTTGTCCAGAACTTCCATTAACTTAATAGCACTGCATCAACGGTGCTATTAAGTAAAATAGAAGCCCTGGACAACAAAATTGCATTCATGTCCTCCTCCCACTCCCTTCCCAGTCCCAAACACTCATTTTTATATACATTTTTTTTTATAAAAATGTACAATATATCACAAGTATGATGAGCAGGCAGGCAGCGGGCATTGCGGCAGTGGCGGCATCGGACTGAGATGCAAATTAGTGGCGGAGGGCTGGGTTAGTTGATGGTGGGCGAGTTTGTAAGCCATTGGCTGTGGCAGCGGGCATCGGCTCAGGGGCAGTAGCGGGCATTGGCTCGGCGGCGGTAGGGGTCATCGGCAGGATCCGGTGGACATTATGGCTGCAGTGCCTCACCAGCCACTGACCTCACCGCACGCCACTGGTAAGTATTCCTATATCAGTGAACATTCCTATATCAATATAGCAGTGAGTATTTCTATAATAGTATAGCAGTGAGTATTCCTTCCCATCTCAGTAGTAGTGAGTATTCTTTCCTATATGAGTATAGCAGTGAGTATTCCTATATGAGCATAGCAATGAGTATCCCTATATGAGTATAGCAGTGAGTATTCCTATATGAGCATAGCAATGAGTATTCCTATATCAGTATAGCAGTGAGTATTCCTATATCAGTATAGCAGCGAGTATTCCTGTATCAATATAGCAGTGAGTATTCCTATATCAGTATAGCAATGAGTATTCCTATATCAGTATAGCAGTGAGTATTCCTATATCAGTATAGCAGTGAGTATTCCTATATCAGTATAGCAGTGAGTATTCCTTCCCATCTCAGTATAGCAGTGCGTATTCTTTCCTATATGAGTATAGCAGTGAGTATTCCTATATGAGCATAGCAATGAGTATCCCTATATGAGTATAGCAGTGAGTATTCCTATATGAGCATAGCAATGAGTATTCCTATATCAGTATAGCAGTGAGTATTCCTATATCAGTATAGCAGCGAGTATTCCTGTATCAATATAGCAGTGAGTATTCCTATATCAGTATAGCAATGAGTATTCCTATATCAGTATAGCAGTGAGTATTCCTATATCAGTATAGCAGTGAGTATTCCTATATCAGTATAGCAGTGAGTATTCCTATATCAGTATAGCAGTGAGTATTCCTATATCAGTATAGCGTTGAGTATTCCTTCCCATCTCAGTAGTGGTACAATTCCAATTGTATAGAAGATATCAGTATGGAAAAAGACATTACACTACATGCTAATAGGGATCAGAGACAAAAAATAGAAATATATGAAGCTCAATGTATAGTAGTTACCATAATAAAAGTAACAATAATGGTACAAAAATAAATATCTGCAGTGCAAAGTACAGCATACTGTATGAGTTTTTTGTTTTTTTTACTTGAAGCCCGAGGTGCGTGGCTTCATCACCCAGTGTCTGTGCCAAACGTGCTGGGGGCATAGGTTCTTTGACCCTCTCCAAAAGGAGAAGGCCCCGTTATTCCCCTACCCCTCAGAGCCAAAAGGCCTACTGAGGGGAATCCCCAAGGTTGGCCGAAGCTTCCCCCTGGGGAGTGATACAGCCTCTGGCCCTCCCCAAAAGGAGAGGGCCTCGGCAACTAGGGGAGAGGGTGGCCCATAAGGGTCTCACCTAAACCCCAAACAAAAAAACGTGACAGTGACTTACAGAAAAACATAAATAAGTGCTGTGTATTGCAATAGTGCAAAACACGTGAATAAATAAATAAATAAGCCCCAGCCAGAATGAGTACTGCACACAGGATAATAAAAGTAGTGATGCACTCCAAGTACCGGCAGGCAAACCAAAAAAGTCAGCAATTGGGCAAAACCATGTGCACTGCAGGTGGGGCAGATGTAACATGTGCAGAGAGATCAGATTTGGGTGGGGTGTGTTCAAACTGAAATCTAAATTCCAGTGTAGAAATTGAGCAGCCAGTATTTACTCTGCACAGAAACAAAATAACCCACCCAAATCTAACTCTCTCTGCACATGTTACATCTGCCCCACCTGCACACATGGATGTTCCGATTTTTTTTTTTACAAGTGAAGACTAGAAAGCAAACCACAAAATTTATCAAACAATGGTTCTACAATCTGACGCTAAAACCACCACCAAAACCCCACAAAAAAAAATGTTGTGGATGTGATAGTTTAAAAAGTTCATTCACAGTACAGAAAGGGAAAGTTGCATAATTCTACAGCTTGTCTCTTATCAAACTCAAACAGCTAGTGCAGAAAATTTGCATATGAAAAAAATCTTAAAATAGATATTAGGTGTGATATACACCAAGTGTTTGAGGTTCAAAATGAAAGATAATTATGACATGTCTTAAGAAAACTGTTAAGACTCTGCTGTATGCTGAATAAAAGAACAATTAAATTTTCTTATATGTCTTCTCTCTTATATTTATAGATAAATCAGAGGGTGTTACATTTTCATGGTAAACTATTAAGGGTCAAATTAATTTTTTTTTCTCGGAATACTTAATCCAAGGTTCTCACACATGTGGTCTGTGGGTTGCGCAGAGCCGTAACTAGGTGTGTGCCGATGGTGCCTTGCCCACAGCGCAACTGCACTGAAGGCGCACCATCTGGCAGCACACCCCCACGTACGGCTATTTCAGTCAGGTCTAAGTTAGGTGTAAGTTCCGCTGCGCCGCTGCCTCTGTAAGGGAGGGGGAGCGGTGTTAATGGAGAGGGAGTGGAAGTGCTATTGTAGGCGGCAGCTCCGTTAAATGAGCCGCCGCCGCACTGCCTGTGAGACCCGCTGCCGCACTGCCTGTCAGACCCACCCCGCCGGCAGCGAGGAGGGACTGGAAGCACTGTCAGCTGCCGCCGCTCTGCCTGTTAGACCCACCGCCGCACTGCCTGTCAGACCCGCCGCTGCACTGCCTGTGAGACCCGCCGCACTGCCGGTCAGACCCACCGCCGCCGGCAGCGAGGAGGGACTGGAAGCGCTGTGAGAGCCGCCGCCGCTCTGCCTGTCAGACCCGCTGCCGCCCTGCCTGTCATGACCCGCCATCGCACTGCCTTTGAGACCCGCCGCCGCCCTGCCTGTCAGACCTGCCACCGGCAGCGAGGAAGGAGTGGAAGCGCTGTGAGAGCCACCGCAGCCGGCAATGGAGAGTGAGTGATAGCACCTGTATAAGAGTGACTGCGCCTCGCAGGCCTGGATGCCGGATCAGCCACAGAGGTGACTTTTAAAAAACCCCAAAAAAAACACACATGCTCTCTCACACTCTCTGCGTCAGGTGTAGAGCTCTGTTGCCTAATGTTTAAAAAGGGACTCTGCTGCTGTAATGTGTATAAGGGGGACTTTACCTGCCTAATGTGTAAAAGGGGGCTCTACCTGCCTAATGTGTAAAAGGGGGCTCTACCTGACTAATGTGTAAAAGGGGACTCTACCTGCCTTATGTGTAAAAGGGGACTCTACCTGCCTTATGTGTAAAAGGGGGCTCTACCTGCCTGATGTGTAAAAGGGGACTCTACCTGCCTTATGTGTAAAAGGGGGCTCTACCTGCCTAATGTGTAAAAGGGGGCTCTACCTGCCTAATGTGTAAAAGGGGACTCTACCTGCCTTATGTGTAAAAGGGGACTCTACCTGCCTTATGTGTAAAAGGGGGCTCTACCTGCCTGATGTGTAAAAGGGGACTCTACCTGCCTTATGTGTAAAAGGGGGCTCTACCTGCCTAATGTGTAAAATGGGACTCTACCTGCTGTACTGTGTAAAAGGGTGACTCTACGTGCCGTACTGTGTATAAGGGAACTCTGCCTGCTGTACTGTGTAAAAGGGAGCTATGTGGCCATGCACCTTCTCCACGAAGCCACGCCCCTATATTTTTGACGCGCGCCTACGGCGTGCATTCGCCCTGTTTTATATTTGGAGGTGGGGGCGCCGATGCTGTTCCTTGCACACAGCACTAAAATGTCTAGTTACGGCACTGGGGTTGCGTGCGTCTCACAGACAGTGTTGGCCTGGGGCATGAAGGCCCCCCAGGGGAAATCTAGTTGTAGGGGGCCCATGTTTATGGGTGTGGCCAGACTTCAGAGGGGGTGTGGCCAGTCACCACAGATGTTTGACTAACCATTAGAGAGTGCACGATCTTGGCAACTTTATAAATACTGTATATATAGTAAATACTACTAGTGCATGCATGATAATGTACTAGATTAATAACAGCAAAGTAGAAAATACACCATAGTCTTGTGCAGTATAATGTAACATATGTATAATATATATAATTTAAGTGCACAGTCTGGAACCTAAACCCTAGAGGAACAAGTGGCTTCCCCAGCAAGTAGTGGGGCCCGCAGAGGTTTCCCCTGTACCCCTGTGGGTCACTCCAACCCTGCTCAAAGAGTTCATTTATGCAGACCAGGTGTGTGAGTTTTATATAGAGGAGCCAGTGCAATTAAAACTCCACATGGCATCCATATGATCTTCCTTTTTCCAGGTCAAGGCTAAATTTTCTCTGCAGCGCGTGACATCACTATGTTGCATCAGTGAAAAAGAGTGGCTTGATGAGAGATAGTGAAGGAGAAGATAAATAGACAGCATGAATAATATAGGTGGGGAAGGAAGGTTTCGACCACAGAAAATGGAACAAAATGCATAAAAATATATATAAAGATAAAAGAACTGCTGATGAGGCACAAAAACTCTCTACTCTCCTGCAATTCAGCTACAGATGGGTCCACGGTTATCTTGGCTAGTTTGCTGCGCCTAGGCACAACATGGTTTATTAACATAAACAGTTCATCTATTGTTCTCAGCTGCAATACAATACAGAGAACAATACAGCAGGGGATTAAGTCTGACTGCCCAGTCCTATTAAAGGGCAAGATAAACATGGACGCATCCAGTGGCGTAAGTTCGTCCCTGACGCCCGGAGGCAAGCTAAATATTGGTGCCCCCCCTATTTCCTATATTAAGATAAATGTGTGTGTGTGTGTGTGTGTGTGTGTGTGTGTGTGTGTGTGTGTGTATGGAGTGTTCTGAAAAAATTGTATATACTGTATTTATACATTTAATTGTCTTTTATTTTGAACACACATTTCTTAGCAGTCATACCCAGGATTAGAACCGATGACCCGTTACACTAACAGCAAACACTTTACTGATGGAGTTATTTGCTCCTGTAGAGGATGCATGAGAATTCTAACTATATGACGTTACATGTAATTGTCAGAGATGTAACTTCATATAGTTAAAATTCTCATATTTCCGATACAGGAGCAAACAGCTTCATCAGTATAGTGTCTGCTTCCAGTGTAATAGGTTGTGGTTTCTAATCCTGGGTATGAGACTTGGAAAATGTGTATATTCAGTATAATAAAGAGGGTGTGACTTGTAAGGTGCAGGGACCAGTGAGGAAGTCGGCCACTGAAAAGACAGCAGCAGCTATCAATTAACTTAATTCAATGGTTTCACAGAATGAGAGGAGAGGTGTCCCCCTTCAGAGCAGGAGCCCGGAGGCAGATGACTCCGTTGCCTCCCAGAGTTCTGCCTCTGGACCCATCTGTATATCCTCCAGTTTGGCACAACATTTTCTAAAACTGAACTTACTGTCTTTTTCCCCAGCCAAAGCCCCCTACTCTCCCACTCTTTCTCTGTTAATAATACAGTATCTCCATTGGTGTTTATATATGGGAGCAAATTGCAATGTGTGGGGTGCAACTGCACACAGGCCCCTGGGTTCAGGAAGACCCACACCACACCCATGTTTTATTACTTATCTTCCGGAGCCCCGCGTCGGAGCTGCAGCTGCGGCAAAAAACCGCTGGCAAAATGCCCACTGAGTATGCGCAGTAGGGTTTAAGTATACTTAACATGGCGGGCACCATGTTTTCGGAGACCCGCGCATGCGCAATACACTCTGGCACAGAGTTTAAACGCCCCTGAATATCTCCCTTTAATCTATATAATAAGTCAGATATCTCGGAGTCACTCTCGACTCTTTATTTTTTTCCCATATTCAGTCTTTCACCCAGTCCTGCCATTTCCATCTTTGCAATATTTCCAGGATCATGCTCTTCCTTACCCTGGATGCAACTAAAACTCTGATCTAACCCTCATTATGTCTCATCTAGGTTACTCTAATCCTTTCTGGCTATCCCAACTCCTTTTTGACATACCACCCAACTTCGCGGATTTGAACAGACGCGTGGCCACAATTAAGTGGGCGTGGTTGCGCGATGGAGGCCCGTTTTGGGGAGTGCCCAGCGCTTCCCGAGCAGCCCCCTGCTCCCCTTCCAGCATTGAATACATGCCGTGCGCGTGCGCACAGCATGTATTCAGTGATCACCAGCTGCTTTGCCAAGCAGAGCAACGGGTAATCAATGCTTCCCCCAACTCCCCCCCCCCCCCCCCGCCCGTGGGACACTGCGACCTGCGGGAGGGACAGCGGTACAGTGTCCAAATAGCGGGACTGTCCTGCAGGACAGTTGGGAGGTGTGTTTTTGCCCCTCTTCGATCTATCCTCAACTCTGTTGCCCGCCTCTGTTTCTTCTATAGCTCTATTGCCCCCCTCTGCCAATTACTCCACTGGCTCCATATGCCCACCAAAATCAAATTCCAGCGTCTCTTCCTCACTTACAAATTTCACAACTTTATTGCTCTTCCCTATAGCTCCAGCCTTATTGCCTCACACACTCCCTCACGGCCTCTTCAGTCTGCTAATGATTACTGTTTCACCGGTTTCCTGATCACCACAGACCGCTCTTGTATTGAGAATTTCTCCCAGGCTGTTCCCAGAAAGGAGATATGCCTGTGCTCGAGTTTACCCATATTGTTCCTAGTACCAGCTTGCAGAGATTAGGGAAAGGTCGTAACTACGGTTGTGCAAATATAGATGTTGCACAGGGCACAGGACCCTGGAACAGCACCCTACAGCCAGTAGAGCTAAAGCAGATCCTCCCAGAGCATCCATGGAACACTGCGGGCAGACATCTTGCAGCCTGTGGCAGTGCTTTACTTCCCAGAGCCGGCAACTAAGAGGCAGGTCTGACCCAGAGCACACCGGATTGTGGTGCCTTGGCTATGGGCTAAAAGCTTAAACGTTTTATTATTAAAATATGAACAAATTCCACCTGCTTTTATATGCTAGATAGACCCAGATTTGCTTTAGATTGTAAGATTGTGTGAGCAGCGCCCTTTATCTCCCCTACATAATTATGCTATTGGCATATTGAAAAGATGTATTTATGTGAAACGGTCAACTAGGGCCGGCTCTACCATTAGGCTGCTTTAGGCAGTTGCCTAGGGCACAAGGATTTGGGGGGCGCCACTGACTCTGCCTATCACAAAACTAAGGATATATCTGAAAGAAACATCCTTGTTGTACTTCATGCAAGTGGTGGCTGTGGAACTTATAAGTCATACTTCAATCTGAAGGCTGGGAAGTGGGTATTGATGTTGGTTGGGGGCAGTAGGCTGAAGTTTTGCCTATGGTGCTGAGAAATCTTGCACCAGCTCTGCTGTTAACTTGTTCATATCTGTCTGTACTCAAGGACCTCCTCCCCCCATTTCCCCCAGACAGGACACCCCCAGACCAGGATGGACCGGGGTGGGCATTACAAACTCCAGAATGACAGAGTTTGCTGCAGGGAACATGTACGGTCTGGCGTTCCGGAGTCCGAACTGTCGAAGTCAAACATATTACATAAAGAGAACATACAAACTACACACATATAAGTCACTATACTTGCAAATACGCGCAGCGAGCACAGCAATATATGGTAACACACGCATTTACAAGGACATGCCACAGAGATGGAGTCGACACTTATTTCATGCAGTACATAATTGTGGTGGTATCAAGCGCCAGATATCATGATGATTTAGAATTGTATATGATGGAGTGGTGTCATGTATGTGTACTATTTGAACGAAAGAAGATAGACCGGTCATGTTTATTATTGAAGCAACCAGATTGCTGTGTATATTCATTTGATGCTTGTTGTGAAGTTGTGGGACATTGCAGCGGATAATTATGATTAAATGTGTAAAAGCTAAAATCACTTTTATTAGAACAATAGATATTCCAAACAGGTAATGAACAGGAAACTCAGCCCTTTGGATGTCTTCAAGGCTGAACCTGATTAGCATATACAAAGGGACTGGTGACTCATCGTGAACCCCTCCCCCAGAAACTAGATAACACATTGATCACACAGGAGTTTAGTTGCTTTTTGGGACCAGAGGATGAAGGAGTTGCTGGCAGATCAGTTCCTGTATTTATTTACAGAGAGAGAGAGACATAAGATGCATTGGAGGGAATGGTAATTGTATCGCTGGCCTGTAGCTGAAACTGTATGTAATGGCATGTAACTGTATGTAACTGTATGTATTAGCTGCTTACTGTGTGAGTTGTAATCATGTAACTATAGGTATACTGTACTTTGTAATATATATTGAATCCATATCCTTTTAATAACAAATATATACATCAATGAGCTTTGGAACTCAGATGTGTGGGTGTATTGTTTTCTCTTATGGGATGCAGTGTTTTGCGATGTATAGCGCACATTCATGGGATATGGTAATAAGATGTGCAGGCGTTTACAATATATATTAGAGAGGGCATTTTAAATATTTGTGAGAAAGCAATTTGGCATTCTTAGATATGTGCTCGTCCGGGATATCACGTTCTTAATGATGCACTGTACATTATAAATGCGACGCTGTGGTCGATCAGCTTGTGATGGACGCATCCTAAAGCTGAGCGAATCATATCTGTGTGTATTGTTGTGTTATTAGTAAGACGCTGATATGATATTCAAGGGACAATGCGTTTCTCATAATATTTAAGATGCTAAAATGATTTTTATTGTTACAAAACAAGGTTCAAATAAGTCATATTGTGTTTGATTCAGAATGGATTGTTTATCTGTTTAAGTAGGTTTAAAAGTATATTTAAAAGTTGCTGCATAGCCTTGATATAGTTTTTATTTTTAACTCAGGCCTAAAATAACTTCTGGTGCTTGTATGATGTGTGATTTCTTTGTGACAAAGGAAGCCGCATGGTCTTTCCTCCATTTTGGACTAACCA
Organism: Pseudophryne corroboree; assembly: GCF_028390025.1. Taxonomy (NCBI): domain Eukaryota; kingdom Metazoa; phylum Chordata; class Amphibia; order Anura; family Myobatrachidae; genus Pseudophryne; species Pseudophryne corroboree. Next base: position 946,187,159 of record NC_086445.1, on the reverse strand, counting down.
CATGGCCTGTCCACCATTTTGTGTAACCCTCATGAATGTGGAAGGGGGAGGAGCAGTGGCCATTATGGGAAGGTCATTTTCTAAATGGCTGATTTTCACTGTTCAGAATAATCAGCCTTCCTTGGTCACATCAAACACCATTTATGCGTTACCAATGCATTTATTTATCCCATGCCATAGTCAATTACAAATAGTTTCAGCTGGGCCTAGTGAGAGTTAATAGATGAATACTTGATGTAAGAATTACACACAGATATAAACAAAGTTTTTTTCTTTTACCTCTAGGATTTAGTTAAATCTGCTTGCTAGTTTAGGATAGCCATTGAAATGTTAATTAACCTGTCCCACTACCCTCTTCAACAGGCATATGAACCTCTGTTGATATGCAAATTAGAGAATTTGAAGGAAATGCATTCATTCAGTAGGTGTGTACTGTGTGGGGGTTCTATGAGAGTCAAGTGGTATATATATATATATATATATATATATATATATATATAAATATATATTATATATAATATTATTATAATTATGTGTGTGTTTATATCAGTGTATGTTCTGCAGGATAGCTATCCAATCTGAATCATACCATTTAAATTATTGATTATTGCTAGAGTCATTATAGATCTGTGTGAAACCGAATACATTTGTTGCTATATAGTTAAAACTAAAATAAATGTTTAAGGAAGTAAGTGTAAAGCACAAACGCAGTCTAGCTTGTTTCTAAAGATTTATACAGAAAAACTGTGTGTTGTGTTAAGTGAGCGATTATAGTTAATATTGCTCACATTTATAGTAGTTGTGGGATTTGTTTAATTGCGGACGTACGGTTTTGTACACGTGTCTCGGACAAAGTACAGGACTGCGCACGCAGCGTAAAAGACACGCACGGTCGCGTTTTTACGCAAAGTGCGTAAGAGTATGGGTGCTAAGTACAAATTACACAATAGTATAGTTTAGTTAAAAGGTGGGACAGTAGCCACGCTACAATAGCACAAAACTGCCCGGTTTCTAAAGCAGATTGGTATAAAACTTTTTGTTTAAACTGTATTGCCTCTGGGGTAAAGCTGCCTATCTGAATGAATCAAAATTTTCTGTACAGAAAAGACAAAGTGTACTTGAGCGAGCGAACGTAGGAGTGAGTGGAACTGAACCCCGGAAGTCGGGTCCCGTGGTACATCAAGTAAGAGGAGGCTTGGTGGCGTGAAGTGGCTGACTCACGTTAATATAGATTGAAATACGCAAATCGTGAGGTGATTTTGCAGAGGAGCGTGATAGTGCATAGTATTGCGATTGAAGTTAAAAGGTTTTTGTATTACGCTCCGAACTGAGGGTCGCAGTTTGTACATCGTCCCGTGGTTGTACGGCAGATAGGTAACAAGTACCTATACGCTGTGCGATTGGACCGCGCATTTGTGGGTGCGATATCTATAGTGCAACTGGATACCCCTTTACGAGCTTTTGTGTAAAATTGTGGTATCATTAGCGCTGTATAGAGCATACGCAAGTGTGATTTGTGTATACGTGTATAGGGAGTTTTCGCTGGTCTCTCTCAGGAAATTCTCCAGCGGCAGATATTCACTGGAATAGGTAAGTCACTCCTAAACACTTCCAGTGAATAGAAACTAGTTAGGGCCTCGCTGGGTACGCGGTGGTCACTATTGGAGTGAGTCGTGGTACTCAGTGGAGAAGGAGCGAGTGAAAGCGTTAGGTGTCTTTCACCGTCTATCTGCGGTGTGCATTGGGGATTGCGTTTATTGGCAAAAAGTCCGCGATGGGATCCAATTGCACAAGCAGTGGGCGTTTAGAAACTAGGGTTCAGTTTGAGGTGCCGCGGCCCAGGGGGTCAGCGAGGTTTATTATGTGTGAAAAATATGGGTCACACACGGAGGCTTTTTGCAATGAATGGGTATGTATGACTGACAAAGATAGGGTACCATTCCCTAAACTGGGCAGCTTTGAACCAGAGGTATTGCAGAACTTAAGGATAAGAATATGTCTGATAAAATCCCGAAAACAAAGGGTCAGACATACAAATTGTTTACGAAGGGGAGTATACCGCACAGGCTAAATATGATTGTAAATTCAGAATACCAAGATAGAATAATGGAATCTGAGAAAATAATATTTTCTAACAGATCTACATTTGGTGGTGCACCCTGAGTCAGTATAAAGCTTTAAAGACACAGAAGAAGAAAGAGAAGACTCTTTTGTGGGTGCACTCTTTGTATCAAAAGGAAATCAATGAATCATGGAGAGAAGATAAAATTAATTAAGTTTTATTAAATTCCTAGTAAAATATATCGGTAGTTTGGTTAATTGTAGATCACACAATTAATGATAATACCAAAATTTAACAATAAAGGTTAGTGACAATTTACAAATCACTACTGTCTGCCATGCTTGGATAATTAACTGTAAATTATACTGCATATAGTAGGTTCACAGTTTGATCCTGGTATATAATTTGATAAAATATAATGATGAGAGAATATCCGTCACACACCTGAGCCTAAACGATAAAACAAGACGTCTATTGAATCAGACAATAAGGGTCGTCCTTTTTGACGACCCTTATTGTCTGATTCAATAGACGTCTTGTTTTATCGTTTAGGCTCAGGTATGTGACGGATATTCTCTCATCATTATATTTTATCAAATTATATACCAGGATCAAACTGTGAACCTACTATATGCAGTATAATTTACAATTAATTATCCAAGCATGGCAGACAGTAGTGATTTGTAAATTGTCACTAACCTTTATTGTTAAATTTTGGTATTATCATTAATTGTGTGATCTACAATTAACCAAACTACCAATATATTTTACTAGGAATTTAATAAAACTTAATTAATTTTATCTTCTCTCCATGATTCATTGATTTCCTTTTGATACAAAGAGTGCACCCACAAAAGAGTCTTCTCTTTCTCCTTCTGTGTCATACAAATTGTTTAAACCTGTGACAGCAAGAGGGGTTGGTGAGTTTGATCCTAAGGTATTGCAGGTGGTATGTCTAACCAAAGTCATATAAGACAAGAATGGAAATATAAGAACTGTTTGAACTTGTAGCAACAATAAACAAGTAGAGATAAAAAAAGAGAATGCAAGTACACCGCCTTATGTAGATGTGGAAGCAGTTTCGGCCAGCATACAAACTATAGAAAATAATAAAAATATGAAAAATATGACTGTAACCTATATATGTACTAATGAATGTTGAAGTTTTATTTAGGAGGAGAAGGTGACCTGATTGTTTTCAGCCATTTCTCATGTACCCAGAGGAGTATCCAACCGGTAAAAGAAGAGCAGTAGCCTGTGGGGGAAGTGGCTGAGACCAGTGGAACAGGTAAGTATGGTATAATTTGTGTACATATATAGTAAAACCCAAAAATAAAACAAAAAAAATCAAGAAAGTAACGTCAGAAATGGAGAAAAAACCTGTCCGCACATTAGTATTTGCCAGTAGGAAAGCGGACAGAGACAAGGTAACCCCAGGGTATTTCTTTCAGTTACCATATAAGAAGTATTCGTTCCTAGTAATGCCCCTAGTAAAAATGAGCTCGGAAATGTTTGTTAGACCATGTACAGACCCTTAATACGGGATGAGAAGGATTGAATGAAATACTTCGCATGACCTAGAAGCTTGTTAAACTTTTTTTTTGTTTTTGTCTCTTGCAGTAATAGAAAACTCTCCATCTGGATAAAACCACTGGTAAACACTAATTCGGCAAATGGGAGGTGGCTGTCTCTGTGCAAATGGACGGGCTCAATAAGGCATTGAGAGTCAGGGTGCAGACTTCTTTGCAAAATTGGAAAGGGGTCACAGTAGCTAATTTTAGATAGTGTGCTATTGAACATCACAAGAATAGTGCTAGGCGCAGAGAACAACAGGTGGAGAGGTTGAGGACGGTAAGTATACTGGCACATACAGGAAAGACCCATCAGTCCAAACCCCAGATCTCTAATGGTCAATAATATGTTACACTTGTAGGAAGGAAGGGCATTTTGCCAGAGATTGTAGGAGTAGTAGGACACATAGTCAATATAGATCCCCTAGACAGAAAACACAAGCCACATTATTAAACACATAGACGGGACCAAGGGACATTGTTAGGGTCTCCTGCTCTGTGCTGCCACGTCGTCATGGCAACCGGGAGACAAGTGCTAGCGGAGTAACCTGAGCGTAGCTGATACTCCGGTTCGGGTCTTTTGCTGTGCAGTGGTTGCAGGCTCTGTGCACGGCAGGGGATCCGGTGCTGGTTTTTGTGCTCACAGTCTGTGAGGTCTGAGTGGGGCGTGGACAGCACCTGCTATATAAACCCTCTTCTCAGGTTAGGCAGATGCTGCTGAATCTTTGTTGGTTAGTCAGTTCCTGAAAGCTAGCTAGTACTGTGTAAACTTTGTATTTGTTTGTTGCTTACTGCAAATAGGCCTTGGGATTTGGTATTACACTCTGCCAATCCAGACCTAGCAGTAAGACTGGAGTCAGGCGTTTAACCTGCTGGGGTTCTTTTGCTACTCTGTGAACCTAGCAAGTTTGCGGCTGTATTCTCAGACTTGCCTGCCAAAATCCTTTCTCACTGTGCAAGGTGTTCAGGTGTCAGTTTAGTGGCAGTAAGCTGAACCAGTGCACTGCAAGTGAGGACTAGGATTGTGGAGACTCTCCTTGTGTCTATTATTCCATCTCTGACCAAGGAGTTTACTGCCACACCCGTTGGTAACCCTTTAGGGTTTTGCTGTTGCCCTTAGCAACAGCATTTCGGGTTCTCTACGTATTAAATCACAACATCTCGCTTCTTTCCATCTGAGCATTCCTAATACTAGGGAGACACCCAGTTTCTTAGCCTTTGGGCTTCTCTGTTCACTTTGTGTTTATTTTGTTACCCTATCACCTTCTATGTATGTAATGTCATATTCCCCAGTCTGTCTGTGAGTTCATTTGTTTTACATCCCTCTCCGTTCAGACACCAGTACATTCCTGCTGGCACTGGTGTGCATAACATATTCAGCAGCCAAATACTCCTGTTGAAATTTTGTGGGAATATGGAGCATACCCCTCAAAATACTTTGCAACAGGTGGTCGATCAGGTGCAGGTCCTGACTCGACAATTTAATGATTTGTCCATTAAAATGCACACCTCGCAGGCCGCTGGCGGAGCTCCCGCAGCAGCAGTGCCTTCAGGGGTTAAGGAGCCGAAAGTAAATCTCCCGGATCGTTTTTCTGGAGATCGCTCGCAGTTCTTTTGTTTCAAGGAGAGCTGCAAGCTATATTTCCAGCTTAGGCCTCAGTCTTCTGGGTCGGAGATTCAGCGGGTGGGCATAGTGATTTCCTTGCTACAAGGAGACCCACAGGTCTGGGCATATGGGTTGCAGCCTGACTGTCCGTCGCTTAAAAGTGTTGATGCTTTTTTTTACGGCACTGGGCATGTTGTATGATGACCCTGACAAGACGGCCTCAGCCGAGGCTCAGATTTCGATCCTTAAGCAAGGGCGAAGGCCAGTTGAGGTTTATTGTACGGAGTTTCGGAGGTTGGCCCATGATACCCAGTGGAATGACCCAGCCCTGAGACACCAGTACCGAAGAGGTCTTTCTAACCAGTTAAAAGACCAACTGGTACAATATCCCTTGCCTGATAGCTTGGATCAGCTCATGCAGTTATCCATTTGGGTGGATAGACGGCTGAGAGAGCGCAGGCTTGAAAGGGAGACCGAGGTTTCTTTCTTTCCCAAGGGAACCTCAGACTCTGAGGAATTTTCCGAGGAGCCTATGCAGATTGGGGCTACCCGCCTCTCCTCGCGTGAGACGACGCGGAGGAGACAGCAGGGGTTATGTTTGTACTGTGGGAATAAAGGTCATGTTGTAGTATCATGCCCAGAAAAGCCGGAAAACTTCAGGGCCTGAGGGTGATGGGAAATATCCTGTCAGGCCAGAAGTCAGAATTTCCCAAGAAGACTTTTATCATTCCGGTGACCTTGAAGATCCTCGGTCAAACTGTCAAGACTGAGGCCTTTGTGGACAGTGGGGCCGACGGGGTTTTTGTGGACCGCCAATTCGCCCTGAAACACTCTGTTCCCTTAGTACCCTTGGCATCGGAAATTGAGATTTGTGGGTTAAACGGGGAACCATTATCCTCGGGGATGACAGCCATCTGGGTTGTCGTTGACAGGTTTTCGAAGATGGCGCACTTCGTTCCATTGGTTGGGCTGCCATCGGCCAGACGCCTGTCTGAATTATTTATGCTGCATGTTGTGCGCCTCCACGGGTTGCCACTTGATGTGGTTTCTGACCGCGGATCCCAGTTTGTGGCCACATTCTGGAGGGCATTTTGTTCCGATCTCCAGATTTCTGTCAGCTTGTCGTCAGGCTACCATCCACAGTCTAATGGGCAGACTGAAAGGGTGAACCAGTCCTTGGAGCAGTTCCTCAGGTGTTATGTCTCCAAGTGTCAGACTGACTGGGTTGCTCATCTGTCCATGGCGGAGTTTGCCTATAACAACGCGGCTCACTCTGCTACAGGGATCTCTCCCTTCCTTTGTGTGTATGGGCATCATCCTAAGGCCAATTCTTTTGACCCCCAGGACTCCACGCCTGGTGGTTCCTCTGTGGTTTCGGTCCTTAGAGGTATTTGGAGGAAAGTGAAGAAAGCCCTTGTGTCTGTGTCATTAGTGACCAAAAGGGTTTTTGATAAGCGGAAAAGACCCTGCAGCTTCAAATTAGGAGACTTCATCTGGTTGTCTACCAAGAATTTGAAGTTGAGACAGCCATCTCATAAGTTAGGCCCCCGGTTCATCGGTCCTTATAAGATCACTAGGGTTATCAATCCGGTGGCATTTCAGTTAGATCTACCCCGTTCTTTGGGTATCAATAAAACATTTCATTGTTCCCTTTTAAAACGGGCGATTAGTAATCCTTCTTCCAGTGGAAGACCTTCCCCTCTTCTGATACGTGGCCAGAGGGAGTTTGTTGTTGAAAGGATTCTTGACTCCAAGATGGTTCGGGGTCGGCTGTAATTTTTGGTGCACTTGAAGGGGTATGGCCCGGAGGAGCGGTCGTGGGTGCGTAGTTGTGATCTTCATGCCCCCAGACTGTTACGCTCTTTCTTCTCGCAGTTCCCCGATAAACCCGGTGGTAGGGGTTCTTTGACCCCTCGTCAGAGGGGGGGTACTGTTAGGGTCTCCTGCTCTGTGCTGCCACGTCGTCATGGCAACCGGGAGACAAGTGCTAGCGGAGTAACCTGAGCGTAGCTGATACTCCGGTTCGGGTCTTTTGCTGTGCAGTGGTTACAGGCTCTGTGCACGGCAGGGGATCCGGTGCTGGTTTTTGTGCTCACAGTCTGTGAGGTCTGAGTGGGGCGTGGACAGCACCTGCTATATAAACCCTCTTCTCAGGTTAGGCAGATGCTGCTGAATCTTTGTTGGTTAGTCAGTTCCTGAAAGCTAGCTAGTACTGTGTAAACTTTGTATTTGTTTGTTGCTTACTGCAAATAGGCCTTGGGATTTGGTATTACACTCTGCCAATCCAGACCTAGCAGTAAGACTGGAGTCAGGCGTTTAACCTGCTGGGGTTCTTTTGCTACTCTGTGAACCTAGCAAGTTTGCGGCTGTATTCTCAGACTTGCCTGCCAAAATCCTTTCTCACTGTGCAAGGTGTTCAGGTGTCAGTTTAGTGGCAGTAAGCTAAACCAGTGCACTGCAAGTGAGGACTAGGATTGTGGAGACTCTCCTTGTGTCTATTATTCCATCTCTGATCAAGGAGTTTACTGCCACACCCGTTGGTAACCCTTTAGGGTTTTGCTGTTGCCCTTAGCAACAACATTTCGGGTTCTCTACGTATTAAATCACAACATCTCGCTTCTTTCCATCTGAGCATTCCTAATACTAGGGAGACACCCAGTTTCTTAGCCTTTGGGCTTCTCTGTTCACTTTGTGTTTATTTTGTTACCCTATCACCTTCTATGTATGTAATGTCATATTCCCCAGTCTGTCTGTGAGTTCATTTGTTTTGCATCCCTCTCCGTTCAGACACCAGTACATTCCTGCTGGCACTGGTGTGCATAACAGACATATAGTAAGGAATCATAAGCCATATAGAAAACACAGATTCGGCTAATGGGAAGAACAAAATAAATGCAACATTACCCTTTGACAAAACTTGAAGACTAATGTCGCATTCTACTGTTCTAGATGCATGTCCATCACAGGTAGAGGAAATTATCTCACAGATACCGGGTTCCCTATGAATTTAGGATGGACAGGACACTGGATTGATGGCTGGGATAGTCCCAATAGCGATACGATAAACATAGAATTTTTTTTAAGGGGAGTAGACCAAGTAGAGAATGACTTCCCCGTAGTGCCCAATCCAGTTGTCAAATTTTTATAAAATCTTCTCCACCTCTACAAACTCATCTGTCACCAACCTCTATTCTGTTTCTCTACAGTTTTCCTCTTCATCTTTTGCGTTCACACAGGGTGGTACAATACATGGACCCAAGTACAGTTCAAACTCCACATGCCTAGGTCCTTCAGAGTTCTGCCCAAACCCAGTATACCTCAACAGCACGATGATACCAGTATTACTGCAGTGTGCCTTGTCATGCACAAAGGGTGGAGAATGAGAATACTGGTGAAGGGAAATTCTGTATAGACACTGATATGCCTGTTGGTGAATGGCAAACCTGACATTTTCTTTTTCATTTTCTTCTTCTTTCTCTCCTCTAGAGATGTTTCTTTTTTTTTTTTTTTTTTTTTGAGTTATGCTCATGGTACTCTACATTGCAAACACACGATAGTTAAATTAAGATACAAAAATTTGTGTTCCCTGCAGGAAGAGGCAGTCTGGAGGACAAAGGGGTATGGCCAGGAGTCCTCAGGACTGTGGGCAGGTGGACACGGTAAGCCAGTAGCCCCCAGAGCATACCTTCCAAGTCTAGCTGAGGTGGCACATGGTCTGACTCATCTAGGCAAAGAGGGTAGGTGCAGGCTGATGAGAGTCTACTGGTGTGCGCCAGGATTCTATTCTCATGAAGGTAAAGATAGCAATGACCTGTCTTACTTGCTTGAGGAAGAATATTGGTAAAGCAATACCAACAGAGCCATCCCATATCCCTCCTGCAGACGGATCTTTTCAGGAAATACAAATCGACTTTGTACAGTTAACACCATTTAGGAATTATTTTTATGTATTGGTGTGCACTGATGTTTTCTCAAACTGGATAGAGGCATTTCCTGCCGCCACGGATACTGCTGTTGTTACCGCAAAGGAAAATTGCGCAGAAATTTGTGTGTAGATAATGGTACCCCTAGAAGTAGGAGCAAAGCTTGAAATTGTACTATTGTGATCATAGATACTGCCACTAGTATTATGTAGCTTCGGAACCACTCCCAGATCTTCACTTAACGAATCACCCTCTTCGAAATTTGGTTTTGGTTTTGGTATTTGTGTCTTTTTGGTTGTTTTTGGAAGACAACCTCATGTCATGATTGATCTGCACAATGATCAGAGATACACCAATGAGGTGACAGTACAGTACCTTATTAAGATGAGCCAGCATTTGACAACTTGAAACTGTTGATTGCTGGTATGCCAAATACTAATTGCCTTGATTGTGAACCAAGAGACTGTGTGATTGTTCTTACGCTCAGGTTGCCTAATAGACAGGTGGGAAGGACCATACCAAGATTTGTTGAGAGACTTGGGTCCACTCGTCCCACTGCAAGAAGGTCGCTGACCCAGAGAGAACTCGTGACAAAGTAGTTTATTGCTCACATTCATCGAGTCTGTGTGTTCGAAGTGAACTGTATGTTCCAAGTGAACTGTGTGTTCAAAGAGCAAGGTTGAGAGCAAGTGAACTGTGTGTTCCAAGTGAACTGTGTGTCCAAAGAGCAAGGCAAAGAGAACCTTGTATCACCAGAGACTCTGCTCTGTGAAGACTGAGAGGCGGCACTGTTGAACACTACCTGAGCGTACTAAAGGATTGCAGAAAGACCAGTCATTGTAATTGATTTGTTATGAACAAGAGTTGCTTTGTTCTATTTCTCTTTTCTCTCTTTCCCGCTGACAAACATTTTCTTTCAGGATTTTCTATTTTTGCGAGGTTTTTTTTATGAGGAGTCGAGTGTGGGACTGGAACTGGTTCTGTAGGAAGGAGTGATCTCCTTATAGGATCCCAGGATTAGCCGATCAGTTTGTTAAAATCAGAGAAATATCAAAGATCTAGTAGTTATGGAGTTCAGAGGTAATCAGGAACAATCAGACAATGGCTATTCACACATTGCAGATAAAGAGCTCATTAATATATGTGGAAGAAAGGTTTATGAGTGGCTCTCCCCGAACGAAGGTTTATGTTATTTAGGAAGGACACTACTTATAACCCTTGTTCAGAAAATGATAGGAATATGTAGATCATGAAAATTTTATATGTCACTGTCACGATTTGTTTGTGTCTTCTTCATCTACCCAGCAGAACCTCAATCGAATCCAAACATCAGTGTACAAAGACGTAGGTACATGTATGTGTGAAATGTTCGTCGCAAATCAGACATTATAGGCCAAAGCACTGTCCCAGCATACTTTATAGGTTGATTGTTGTCCCACACCCAACCAGTGGTCCCGTGACCGCCGAGTGCATATAGAGGATGTCTCGTCCTCCTCCCTGTCTCCCCAAATATAGTCAAGTGTCTGATTTGCGAAATGCATACATACTTGTGTCTAGGTCACCGATTATGGTATGAAATATTTTTTTCTTATGTTAATAATTGATGGCAGTTATTATTTACTGCCAAAGGGTGGACTGTCGAAGTCAAAAATATTACATAAAGAAAACATACAAACTACACACATATAAGTCGCTATACTTGCAAATACGCGCAGCGAGCACAGCAATATATAGTAACACACGCATTTACAAGGACATGCCATAGAGATAGATTCGACACTTATTTCATGCAGTACATAATTGTGGTGGTATCAAGCGCCAGACATCATGATGATTTAGAATTGTATATGATGGAGTGGTGTCATGTATGTGTACTATTTGAACAAAACAAGATAGACTGGTCATGTTTACTACTGAAGCAACCAGATTGCTGTGTATATTCATTTGATGCTTGTTGTGAAGTTGTGGGACATTGCAGCAGATAATTATGATTAAATGTATAAAAGCTAAAATCACTTTTATTAGAACAATAGATATTCCAAACAGGTAATGAACAGGAAACTCAGGCCAGCCCTTTGGATGTCTTCAAGGCTGAACCTGATTAGCATATACAAAGGGACTCATCGTGAACCCCTCCTCCAGAAACTAGATAACACATTGATCACACAGGAGCTTAGTTGATTTTTGGGACCAGAGGATGAAGGAGTTGCTGGCAGATCAGTTCCTGTATTTATTTACAGAGAGAGAGAGACATAAGATGCATTGGAGGGAATGGTAATTGTATCGCTGGCCTGTAACTGAAACTGTATGTAATGGCATGTAACTGTATGTAACTGTATGTATTAGCTGCTTACTGTGTGAGTTGTAATCATGTAACTATAGGTATACTGTACTTTGTAATATATATTGAATCCATATCCTTTTAATAACAAATATATACATCAATGAGCTTTGGAACTCAGATGTGTGGGTGTATTGTTTTCTCTTATGGGATGCAGTGTTTTGCGATGTATAGCGCACATTCATGGGATATGGTAATAAGATGTGCAGGCATTTACAATATATATTAGAGCGGGCATTTTAAATATTTGTGAGAAAGCAATTTGGCATTCTTAGAACCATTCCGTTTTTTAACCAATCCCAAACACAACATCAGTGTCACTATGAATCTTAAATTAGAGTATATTTACTTAAAACTGTTTGGGATTATTTCCACTAGTGCAGTGCCCTTGTTTCTGTGCCACAGGGAACATTTCTGTCAAATCAGCATCTTACTGTTATTGGAATATGGCTCTACAATGCTGAAACTAGTCATTTTAATAGCTGAACACACTAAAGCGGAGCTTGTTAACTGGAATAAAAGTCAAACCAAATTTAAAATATGACCTCTTGCTTTCTAGCTCCTGATATTAGTTATAACTTCTGCTTTGTGCAAAAAAAACAAAAACAAAAATTTATATTAAGCCAAATCATATATAGAAGTGACACAGGCTTATGTAATGTTAATTACTGTATAATAATAACATATGAAAATGCAGGCCTGCTATGTCTTACACATTTTCTGTAGAGGATGTCCCTATTGAGGTTAATGAACCTGGATTGTCCCACCAATAAAGAAACTTGTGGGAGATTTGTTATGTTCTAGTAGGGGATTTTGTAGTGGAAGCCACCAAAACATAACAGGTATAGAAGAACGGAAACTATCATAGAGGGAAAGATTTCCACAGGATTAATCATTCTTATAAATGATACATAAATTATGCTGCTATAGCCATACTGTAGTACTCATATACAATGTATGCAAAAGAGAGAGACAGGGCCTAAATACATGATAGAAGCATACTGTGTATTTAAAATCCAAAAGATGCCTGAGAGCAGTGCTCATATTTTTGAAAGTCAGTGTAGGGACTGACCAAATGGGAATGGCAGTGACGTGGCTGGTCAGCTTAACAAACTATTGCAATATTTTGGAACTAACATTCCCTGAATTCAGATGACTTTCAGTTTGAAGTGTTAATATTGGGTGAGTGCTGAATTTGTATGATAGATAGCAATGGCGGAACTAGCGAGCGTTGGGCCCATGTGCGACAAAACGGCTTGCCCCCCCCCCCCCCATCCACCTGCTCAGGGGAGTGGATACCTAGCAACAGTGCCGTAACTAGACATTTTAGCACTGTCTGCAAGAAACGGCATCGGAGCCCCACCCCTGCATGCAAAACAGGGGCAGTGCGCGCGGCAGTGCGCGCCGCAGGCGCGCGCAAAAATACATAGTGGCGTGGCTTCGTGGGGAAGGGGTGTGGCCACAAAATAATACCAATTCATAAAACGGTGCACAGTAGTCTCCATTATTCAAATTACGCCGCACAGTAGCAACCCTACACCAGGTAGAGACCCTTTTACACCTTACGGCGGACAGATTCCTCTTTTTACACATTACAGCAGACAGCGTCCCCTTTTTACACATTACGGCAGACAGCGCCCCCCTTTTTTACACATAACGGCAGACAGCGTGCCCTTTTTACACATAGCAGCAGACAGCGTGCCCTTTTTACACATAACGGCAGACAGCGTGAACTTATTACACATAACGGCAGACAGTGTGCCCTTGTTACACATAGCGGCAGACAGCGTAAACTTTTTACAAATAACGGCAGACAGCGTGCCCTTGTTACACATAGCGGCAGACAGCGTACACTTTTTTCACATAACGGCAGACAGCGTGCCCTTGTTAAACATAGCGGCAGACAGCGTACACTTTTTACACATAACGGCAGACAGCGTGCCCTTTTTACACATAATGGCAGACAGCGTCCCCTTGTTACACATTACGGCATACAGCGTGCCCTTGTTACACATTACGGCAGACAGCGTGCCCTTGTTACACATTACGGCAGACAGCGTGCCCTTGTTACACATTACGGCAGACAGCGTGCCCTTGTTACACATTACGGCAGACAGCGTGCCCTTGTTACACATTACGGCAGACAGCGTGCCCTTGTTACACCTAATGGCAGACAGCGTCGCCTTTTTACACATTACGGCAGACAGCGTGCCCTTGTTACACATTACGGCAGACAGCGTGCCCTTGTTACACATTACGGCAGACAGCGTGCCCTTGTTACACATTACGGCAGACAGATTCCCCCTTTTTACACATTGCGGCAAGCAGATTCCCCGTTTTTACACATTGCGGCAGGCAGATTCCCCGTTTTTACACATTGCGGCAGGCAGATTCCCCGTTTTTACACATTGCGGCAGGCAGATTCCCCCTTTTTACACACTACGGCAGGCAGATTCCCCCTTTTTACACATTGCGGCACGCAGATTCCCCCTTTTTACACATTGTGGCAGACAGTCCCCCTTTTTTGTAGAAAGAAAAGAAAGAAAGAAAGAAAAAGAAAGAAAGAAAGAATGAAAGAAGAATTATACTTACCCTCTCCGCTGGCTCAGGCTCCTCGGTGCAGCGTCAGACGATTCCCGGGCAGTAGAGAAGGAGGAGGAGGGAGGTGGAGGAGGGAGCCGCAGCAGCGCTGTGTTATTGGTGGAGGCGCTGCTGCTGCTGCCCCTCTGCTTCACTATAGGCTGTTCTCGGAAGACAGCCTATAGTGAAGCAGAGGGGCAGCAGCAGCAGCGCCTCCACCAGTAACAAAGCACTGCTGCGGCTCCCTCCTCCACCTCCCTCCTCCTCCATACCCCGTACCGCTGCTCCTCTCCTCTCTGGGCGGCTGTGCGCTGCGGGCAGCGGTTGCCCGCAGCGCACAGCGGCATGTAATGAGTCAGTTTGACTCATTACATGCATTGGGCCCCTGGACAGAGGCGGGCCCCAGTGCAACGCACTGGTTGCACTGGCGGTAGTTCTGCCTCTGATAGATATATATACACTGCTCAAAAAAATAAAGGGAACACTTAACACAATGTAACTCCAAGTCAATCACACTTCTGTGAAATCAAACTGTCCACTTAGGAAGCAACACTGATTAACAATCAATTTCACATGCTGTTGTGCAAATGGAATAAACAGGTGGAAATTATAGGCAATTAGCAAGACACCCCCAATAAAGGAGTTGTTCTGCAGGTGGTGACCACAGACCACTTCTCAGCTCCTATGCTTTCTGGCTGATGTTTTGGTCACTTTTGAAAGCTGGAGGTGCTTTCACTCTAGTGGTGGCATGAGACGGAGTCTACAACCCACACAAGTGGCTCAGGTAGTGAAGCTCATCCAGGATGGCAGATCAATGTGAGCTGTGGCAAGAAGGTTTGCTGTGTCTGTCAGCGTAGTGTCCAGAGCATGGAGGCGCTACCAGGAGACAGGCCAGTACATCAGGAGATGTGGAGGAGGCCGTAGGAGGGCAACAACCCAGCAGCAGGACCGCTACCTCCGCCTTTGTGCAAGGAGGAACAGGAGGAGCACTGTCAGAGCCCTGCAAAATGACCTCCAGCAAGCCACAAATGTGCATGTGTCTGCTCAAACGATCAGAAACAGACTCCATGAGGGTGGTATGAGGGCCGGACGTCCACAGGTGGGGGTTGTGCTTACAGCACAACACTGGGCAGGACGTTTGGCATTTGCCAGAGAACACCAAGATTGGCAAATTCGCCACTGGCGCCCTGTGCTCTTCACAGATGAAAGCAGGTTCTCACTGAGCACATGTGACAGAGTCTGAAGACGCCCAGGAGAACGTTCTGCTGCCTGCAACATCCTCCATCATGACCGGTTTGGCAGTGGGTCAGTAATGGTGTGGGGTGGCATTTCTTTGGGGGGCCGCACAGCCCTCCATGTGCTCGCCAGAGGTAGACTGACTGCCATCAGGTACCGAGATGAGATCCTCAGACCCCTTGTGAGACCATATGCTGGTGTGGTTGGCCCTGGGTTCCTCCTAATGCAAGACAATGCTAGACCTCATGTGGCTGGAGTGTGTCAGCAGTTCCTGCAAGACGAAGGCATTGATGCTATGGACTGGACCGCCCGTTCCCCAGACCTGAATCCAATTGAGCACATCTGGGACACCATGTCTCGCTCCATCCACCAACGTTGCACCACAGACTGTCCAGGAGTTGACGGATGCTTTAGTCCAGGTCTGGGAGGAGATCCCTCAGGAGACCATCCGCCACCTCATCAGGAGCATGCCCAGGCGTTGTAGGGAGGTCATACAGGCACGTGGAGGCCACACACACTACTGAGCCTCATTTTGACTTGTTTTAAGGACATTACATCAAAGTTGGATCAGCCTGTAGTGTGTTTTTCCACTTTAATTTTGAGTGTGACTCCAAATCCAGACATCCATGGGGTTAATAGATTTCCATTGATAATTTTTGTGTGATTTTGTTGTCAGTACATTCAACTATGTAAAGAACAAAGTATTTAATATTCAGATCTAGGATGTGTTATTTTAGTGTTCCCTTTATTTTTTTGAGCAGTGTATATATATATTTAATTATTATTATTACTACCAGTTATTTATATAGCGCACACATATATTCCGCAGCGCTTTTCAGACAATGTTTGGCCGTTGACATCAGTGTCTATCCCAGTGGAGCTTACAATCTATATTCCCTACCACATGTACACACACATTTTTGTTTGGAGCCAATTAACCTACCAGTATATTTTTGGATTGTGGGAGGAAACTGGAGTACCCATAGGAAACCCACCCAAGCATGGGGAGAATATACAAACTGCACACAGTTAGGGCCATGGTGGGAATCGAACCAATGACCACTGTGCTGTGAGGCAGTAATACTAACCATTACACTGTCTGTGCTGCCCCACAGACTTTCTTAAATCTACAGTATGGTTTGAATAGAAGGGCTGTAATTGTAATGCTGTAGGTACAGAAGCTTTTTTTGCCTGGATTTTTGGACAACATATCAAGTTGGGAGAATTCCAAGCATCTACAAACTCTAACTCTAAAAACGACAGTGTATTCTTATTTACAATAAGTTGGAAATGCATTAAGCTGTCTAAAGAGTGGAGAAGAGGACAAGTGGAGAAATTACACATATCAACCAATCAGCTTCTACTGTAGCTATCATTTATCATATAAATTCTATAAAATGATATTTAGAAGCCGAGGCTGTGAGCAGTGGCATTTATAATGGGTCTAGGCCACGGGGGTAGCCAGCCCTGGCCCTCGAGAGCTACCAATAGTTCATGCTTTGCAGGCCACCTGTGGATCTGTAGAATGTGTCGGTTAGGAATGAATGCACCACATGTTTGAAAATGTGACAGTGAGGAATGACTTAAAAATAGTGATGTGCACCAGACATTTTTCGGGTTTTGTGTTTTGGTTTTTGGATTCGGTTCCGCAGCCGTGTTTTGGATTCGGACGCGTTTTGGCAAAACCTCACCGAAATTTTTTTGTCGGATTCGGGTGTTTTTTTCAAAAAACCCTAAAAAACAGCTTAAATCATAGAATTTGGGGGTCATTTTGATCCCATAGTATTATTGACCTCAATAACCATAATTTCCACCAATTTCCAGTCTATTCTGAACACCTCACACCTCACAATATTATTTTTAGTCCTAAAATTTGCACCGAGGTCGCTGGATGGCTAAGCTAAGTGACACAAGTGGCCGACACAAACACCTGGCCCATCTAGGAGTGGCACTGCAGTGTCAGGCAGGATGGCACTTCAAAAAAATAGTCCCCAAACAGCACATGATGCAAAGAAAAAAAGAGGCGCAATGAGGTAGCTGTGTGACTAAGCTAAGCGACCCAAGTGGCCGACACAAACACCTGGCCCATCTAGGAGTGGCACTGCAGTATCAGACAGGATGGCACTTCAAAGAAATTGTCCCCAAACAGCACACGATGTAAAGAAAAATGAAAGAAAAAAGAGGTGCAAGATGGAATTGTCCTTGGGCCCTCCCACCCACCCTTATGTTGTAAAAACAGGACATGCACACTTTAACAAACCCATCATTTCAGCGACAGGGTCTGCCACACGACTGTGACTGAAATGACTGGTTGGTTTAGGCCCCCACCAAAAAAGAAGCAATCAATCTCTCCTTGCACAAACTGGCTCTACAGAGGCAAGATGTCCACCTCCTCCTCATCGTCCGATTCCTCACCCCTTTCACTGTGTACATCCCCCTCCTCACAGATTATTAATTCGTCCCGACTGGAATCCACCACCTCAGATCCCTGTGTACTTTCTGGAGGCAATTGCTGGTGAATGTCTCCACGGAGGAATTGATTATAATTCATTTTGATGAACATCATCTTCTCCACATTTTCTGGAAGTACTGTAACCTCGTACGCCGATTGCTGACAAGGTGAGCGGCTGCACTAAGCACTCTTTCGGAGTACACACTGGAGGGGGGGGCAACTTAGGTAGAATAAAGCCAGTTTGTGCAAGGGCCTCCAAATTGCCTCTTTTTCCTGCCAGTATACGTACGGACTGTCTGACGTGCCTACTTGGATGCGGTCACTCATATAATCCTCCACCATTCTTTCAATGGTGACAGAATCATATGCAGTGACAGTAGACGACATGTCAGTAATCGTTGCCAGGTCCTTCAGTCCGGACCAGATGTCAGCACTCGCCCTGCATCACCGCCAGCGGGTGGGCTCGGAATTCTTAGCCTTTTCCTCGCACCCCCAGTTGCGGGAGAATGTGAAGGAGGAGCTGTTGACGGGTCACGTTCTGCTTGACTTGACAATTTTCTCACCAGCAGGTTTTTGAACCTCTGCAGACTTGTGTCTGCCGGAAAGAGAGATACAACGTAGGTTTTAAATCTAGGATCGAGCACGGTGGCCAAAATGTAGTGCTCTGATTCAGGGCCGGTGCAAGGTGTCTCAACACCCTAGGCAAAACTTCTGTATACTGCCCCCCCCAAAAAAAAACAAAAAACAACAACAACCCCCCTTCCACCCAGGAAAGGGGAGAG
This sequence comes from Pseudophryne corroboree, assembly GCF_028390025.1. NCBI lineage: Eukaryota > Metazoa > Chordata > Amphibia > Anura > Myobatrachidae > Pseudophryne > Pseudophryne corroboree. The sequence goes on along the minus strand of NC_086445.1, from coordinate 946,168,606 downwards.
GGGTGAGTTGTGAGTCAGTGTGTGAGGGGTGGATATAAGGCAGCAGGGGGAGCAGGAGAGAGTGAGAGACAAAGAGGGTTTCAGGGAGAGAGAGAAAAAGAGGGGGGAGCAAGGGAGAGAGAGGGGAGAATGAGCGAGAGAGAGATAGACTGTATCAGGGATATTGAGAGGAGTGACAGTGAAAAAGGGTGTCAGGGAGCGAGAAAGAGACGAGAGAGAGGGTGTCAGGGAAAATGGGGCGGGGGGGGGGGGGGCAGGGAGAGAGAGGGGGTGTCGATGCGAGAGGGAGGGGTGTCAACCAAGGAGAAAGGAAGTTTTGGGAAACCATCAATGAGCACAGCAATTTAAGTCGAAGTAGTTAGAGAAGGGTCATAGAACAGTCCACATCAAAATGACATCAAATAACTAGCGTATATTTAATATAGCAGGTGGAGGTGCGCCCAGAGAGTAAATATAGTATTGACAGAAAAAAAGAGAGAAAGAAACTCTCTGGTTGGTGCACTCTTGTCTATGAAAAAATGAAATTAGTTAAAACTTTACTTTTATTAGTTATAATTATAATAGATATACAATAGCCTGTGAGAAAAATTTCACATGGGGCATAAAACTAGACATTTCTAGGGTTGGTGAAAAATATCAGAAATAATATTAAGAAATTTGAGTTCAATGACTCAACTCAAAACATATAGGCAGTCCTATATAAATATATTGACAGTCTGATACGGTTATAAAATTGTCTGAAACCTGAAATATAGATAATAAAAAAGCAGGATGCTTCAATATAAGGAGTTTCATCAATTGTAGGTCAGACTGACACTATATTAGGCCGAAGTAATTTCCACAGACACAATCAATTAGTAACACGTGCAGTCACAAAATACATGAGTGGCATATGCAGTCCATCTCAATAACCTGGATGTTAATGGTTAACAGATTCCCTCTGTATGGTAACAAACAGTGTTGTTGAACTGTCTAACAATGGGGGCCCGACCCGTTTGCACTCTGCAGTTTGTCGCAATGGTGCGAATGGGTCAGAACTGCGCATGCACGGTGGCCGTATTGGGCACACACGTTGTTGCCCGGCGACAGCAGTGATGCCGCCAGCGGAAAAAGTGATCGCAGTGGTGATCGCAAGAAGACTGACAGGCGGGAGGCGTTATGGGGCGTCAACTGACCGTTTTCAAGGCATGGTGAGGCGAACGTAGGCGTGTCCAGGTGTTTGGAGGGCGGATGTCTGACGTCAATCTCTGGACCTTCGTCGCTGGATCCGTCGCACAGGGTAAGTAGGTCTGACTCTGGTCTTGTTTTGCAGGAAACTTTTTTAGCATAGCAGGGCTGCTATGCAGAAATACACTCCCCCATAGGCAGGATCTAGTTGATCGCACGAGCAGCAAAAAGTTGCTACGTGCGATCAACTCGGAATTACCCCCACTGTGACAATGAAAAAAACGTAGTGTGATACAGTGCAGTTCAAAATAAGTCTGCCGCATAGGTGGATACAATGTATAAGTCTGCCGCATAGATGGATACAATGTATAAGATAGCTAGCAGTGAAAATATTACTGATTAGTTTAGATTCAATGATGTATCTACCATAATAAAACCCTGCATGGGCACACTGGATGTGGATCATAGAGTCGACAGTAACTAGGACGACAGTCACTAGGTCGACCACTATTGGTCAACAGTGACTAGGTCGACACCTGAAAAAAGGTCGGCATGGGTTTCTAATGTTTTTTTGTGTCGTTTTCTTCGTAAAGTGACCGGGAACTCCAATTAGTGCACTGTGTCCCCTCGCATGGCTCGTTTGCTCGCCGTGCTTTGTGCAAAATGCCTCGCACCGCTGCGCTTGGCACAGGTTACCGTTCCCAATCATACGTGGACGTACAGTCCACGAGGATTGTAAAGAATGAAAAGTTAAAAAAAAAATGTGAAAAACTCATGTCGACCTTGTCCATGTCCACTTAAAGACCGGATACCGGGCATACTCAGGGTGATAGAAAAGAAGGTCTCACGTGTATGAGCTCTGTAGGGCAGCTGCTGCTCTGTCATATGCAAAGGGTCGCAGTGATGAGTGACTATGGGGCTGATTCAGACCTGATCGGTGCTGTGCATTTTTTTGCACAGCGGGCAATCAGGTCTGAACTGCACATGCCAGACAGCCAACGGCTGTCTCAACCCAGCGCTCGCCTCTGCCTGACTGGCAGACAGAGTCGGTCGCTGGGTGGGAGGAGGTGGGCCGGCGGCATTTAGTCGTCGTTTAGGGTGCGCGGTCTGGGCAACGCAAGCGTACCCGGAAATTGGGGGGGGGGGGGGGCTGCAGCAGCTGTATGAGGTCACACGCAGCCGCTGCTACCTGAGCAGCAACGAGTAGCTCCCTGCCAGCGTGCAGGAGCTGCGCTGGCTGGGAGCTTCTCTTCCAGTACAAAGGCATTGCCGCTGTGCGATGCTTTTGTACTGGTGCGGCGGGGAAGGGACTGACATGCAGGGTGGACTAGCCCTGTTCTGGGCGTCTCCCCACGGGTCAGGGAAGCTGATCGTAGACGTGCTAAATTTAGCACGTCTACGATCAGGTCTGAATCACCCCCTATAGCCGTAGAGCCGGCACTCTAGAGAGGAGACAGGGGGGTATTTAGAATGTCTGCTATTGGAAAAATGAAGTCAGATTGTCACTGTTGAATTCAATTAATTAATTAAATTCAGCGCAGGGACACTGCTGACCCATGATTCAATGACAGCACTCTGGAGAGGAGAGGTAGAGAGATGAGAAGAGGTGCAGGCAGAGGAGAGGAATAGAGCTGGAGAGGGGTAGAACAAAGTTCCGGTGAGGTTGTGGAGAGCCGCTGCCGCCTGCTATATGTGATGTATAGTCACAGTATAGTCACAGGTCCTGCCGCAGCTGTGACTGGATATAAGGAAGAAAGAGTGGGCGGCTGTGGAGAGCGGTCGAGTCAGCAGTGTACCCTGTTGCAGTGCCCTGTTTTGAATTGAATCATTGAACTTAAATTTCTTAACATTATTCTTGATATTTTCGCCAACCCTAGAAATTTATTTCTAGAGTTATGCCCCATGTGAAATTTATCTCAGAGACTATCGTATCTCTATTCTAATTATAACAAATAAAAGTAAAGTTTTAAGCAATTACATTTTTTCATAGACAAGAGTGCCCCAACAAGAGAGTTTCTTTCTCTCTTTTTTTCTGTCGAGAGAGAGAGAGAGTGTTCAGGGAAAGAAAGGGAATAAGAGAAAGAGAGGAGAGCGAGAGAGGGTGTTAGGGAAAGAGTGAGAGAAGGAAAGAAAGGGGGAGAGAGAGTGATGGAGAAAAAGAGAGATGAGAGGGGAGAGAGAGTGAGGGGGCAGAAAGGAGGGAGAGAAACAGTGTCAGGCAAAGAGCGAATGAGAGAAAAAGAGGAGAGCAAGAGAGAGAGGGTGTTAGGGAGAGAGAGAAGGAAAGAAAGAAAGAAAGGGGGAGAGAGTGATGGAGAAAGAAAGAGATGAGAGGGGAGAGAGAGTGAGGGGGCAGAAAGGAGGGAGAAAGACAGTGTCAGGGAGAGAGGGAAAGCAAGTGAGAGAGCCAGAGGGTGTCAGAGAGAGAGAGAGAGAGAGGGGGGGGGAAGAAAGAGAACATGTCAGAGAGTGAGAGGTGAGAGCCAGTGAGAGGGAGGGGGATCGAGCTAGAGTGAGAGAGCGAGGGTGTCAGGAATGGAGAGAGACAGAAAGGGGGGAGAAAAAGAGAGGGAGAGAGTGTTGGGGAGAGAAAGAGGACAGATTGGGTGGAGCAAGAGTGAAAGAGAGAGGAAAGACACAAAGGACGGGATGTATTGATGCATCGCCGCCCCTCGCCGGTTACCGCAGCGATGTTGATCGCATATGTACTAACATATGCGATCAATATCGAGATGCGGTGACGGAGGCCCCCCGCGATACCTGTCAGGTGGTCTGTGGGGGGTCTCCGTCACCTCCCAGGGGTCCCCACACTGGCTAGATGCCGGGAAGCAGCAGCAGGCTGCCCCCGGCGCCTCCTCCTCCCTCCTGCAGCCGGAAGGACCTCCGGCTGCGTTGCTAGGGGGAGGAGGAGATTACCTTCCGAGTCCAGGGCAGCTTGGAGGAAGGTAAGCCAGTTTTCCCCGTATTTAGGGGTTTTACCGCATTTTTGCTTTAGTACATCCCGCCCAGAGAGAGGGAGGGGTAGTGAGTAGGAGAGAGCGCATCAGGGATAGAGAGAGCGGTGGGAGAGAGGGAGGGGGGAGATGGAGCGAGAACTAGAGAGAGAAGGATGGAGAGAAGGAGAGATAGAGCTAGGGAGAGAGGGGGAGGGAGAGAGGAAGGGGAGAGATGGAGAGAGGGGGGGGTAGAGAGGGAGATGGAGAGGGGTGAGAGAGCGAGCTAGGGAGAGAGAGGGGGGAGATAGAGGGAGGGGGGAGATAGAGGGAGGGGGGAGATAGAGGAGGGGAGAAAGAGGGGAAAGAGAGAGTGAGGGAGAGACAGAGAGGGATGAGGAGAGACACACTACCTATCCCAACCTTGCTAGGCTTCAGCACAGGTCTCTGATGGGGGCGGGCACTTCACGGCATTAGGCCCCGCCCCCTTTTCACCCGCGAATTGCGGCAATGCATTCCCCTGCTGACAGGAGCCGGCCAGGTAGAATGGTCCCGCCGGCCCAGCAATATTTGTTGCGTTCTGGAGACCCCTGGATGACCGCCCGCCTGTCCTACAATCCGGCCCTGCACACATACACAGCACGCCGGCACCACGGAGCCTTAGCAGTGCCCCCACCAGGCCAGGTTCCAGCTGCAGGGGAAGAAACTCCCGGTGTCCCCAGCGCTGCCATAGTCACACTCACCATATGTCCTCCAGTTGGTGCCCCTGCTCAGTGCTGCCCGGGATCCATCAGCGCGGTCATCATGCAGGAAGGGGGGTTCCCGGCGGAAGTGGCTGTCCAGCCTGTCCTCAGAACAGGAGCGAAGGAACACCAGGTATTAGGGGAGGGGGGGGGGGGCGGCATCAGGTCACGGTATATGAAGCACATGGGGGGACCACCTGACCTATGCACGCTGACCCACTGATGTCCCCTCTAGCAAATTAGAAAAGAGATGGGCGGCCGCACAGACTGCAGCATGCGAGAGATCAGTGCCTGCAAATCGTTTGCTTCATCTTTACCCCAGGCAACCTCAGCGGGCCGCCCTTCAGGTCCCTGCGCCCATAGGCAGCAGCCTAAAGGAAGCGCCGGCCCTGCTCTGATTTAAACAGATTGACCACCCGTGAATCCTGGTTAAGCGAATTAAGGGCTCCATCCACAAGTCCCACATGCCTAGCGGAATCGCTCTGTTTTAGCTCCTCCTTCAATGTCTCCAGCTTCTTCTGCAAAATCCTGATGAGGGGAATGACCTGACTCAGGCTGGCAGTGTCTGAACTGACTTCACGTGTGGCAAGTTCAAAGGGTTGCAGAACCTTGCACAACGTTGAAATCATTCTCCACTGCGCTTGAGTCAGGTGCATTCCCCCTCCTTTGCCTATATCGTGGGCAGATGTATAGGCTTGAATGGCCTTTTGCTGCTCCTCCATCCTCTGAAGCATATAGAGGGTTGAATTCCACCTCGTTACCACCTCTTGCTTCAGATGATGGCAGGGCAGGTTCAGGAATGTTTGGTGGTGCTACAGTCTTCGGCACGCGGTGGCTGAATGCCGAAAGTGGCCCGCAATTCTTCGGGCCACCGACAGCATCTCTTGCACGCCCCTGTCATTTTTTTAAATAATTCTGCACCACCAAATTCAATGTATGTGCAAGACATGGGACGTGCTGGAATTTGCCCAGATGTAATGCACGCACAATATTGCTGGCGTTGTCCGATGTCACAAATCCCCAGGAGAGTCCAATTGGGGTAAGCCATTCTGCGATGATGTTCCTCAGTTTCCGTAAGAGGTTGTCAGCTGTGTGCCTCTTATGGAAAGCGGTGATAAAAAGCGTAGCCTGCCTAGGAACGAGTTGGCGTTTGCGAGATGCTGCTACTGGTGCCGCTGCTGCTGTTCTTGTTGCGGGAGGCAATACATCTACCCAGTGGGCTGTCACAGTCATATAGTCCTGAGTCTGCCCTGCTCCACTTGTCCACATGTCCATGGTTAAGTGGACATTGGGTACAACTGCATTTTTTAGGACACTGGTGAATCTTTTTCTGACATTTGTGTACATTTTCGGTATCGCCTGCCTAGAGAAATGGAACCTAGATGGTATTTGGTACCGGGAACACAGTACCTCAATCAAGTCTCTAGTTGCCTCTGAATTAACGATGGATATCGGAACCACGTTTCTCACCACCCAGGCTGACAAGACCTGAGTTATCCGCTTTGCAGCAGGATGACTGCTGTGATATTTCATCTTCCTCGCAAAGGACTGTTGGAGAGTCAATTGCTTACTGGAAGTAGTACAAGTGGTCTTCCGACTTCCCCTCTGGGATGACGATCGACTCCCAGCAACAACAACAGCAGCGCCAGCAGCAGTAGGCGTTACACTCAAGGATGCATCGGAGGAATCCCAGGCAGGAGAGGACTCGTCAGACTTGCCAGTGACATGGCCTGCAGGACTATTGGCTTTCCTGTGTAAGGAGGAAATTGACACTGAGGGAGTTGGTGGTGTGGTTTGCAGGAGCTTGGTTACAAGAGGAAGGGATTTAGTGGTCAATGGACTGCTTCCGCTGTCATCCAAAGTTTTTGAACTTGTCACTGACTTATGATGAATGCGCTGCATGTGACGTATAAGGGAGGATGTTCCGAGGTGGTTAACGTCCTTAACCCTACTTATTACAGCTTGACAAAGGCAACACACGGCTTGACACCTGTTGTCCGCATTTGTGTTGAAATAATTCCACACCGAAGAGCTGATTTTTTTTGTATTTTGACCAGGCATGTCAATGGCCATATTCATCCCACGGACAACGGGTGTCTCCCCGGGTGCCTGACTTAAATAAACCACCTCACCATCAGAATCCTCCTTGTCAATTTCCTCCCCAGCGCCAGCAACAACTATGGCCCTCATTCCGAGTTGTTCGCTCGCAAGGCGATTTTAGCAGTATTGCACACGCTAAGCCGCCGCCTACTGGGAGTGAATCTTAGCTTCTTAAAATTGCGAACGAAAGATTCGCAATATTGCGATTACACATCTCGTAGCAGTTTCAGAGTAGCTTCAGACTTACTCGGCATCTGCGATCAGTTCAGTGCTTATCGTTCCTGGTTTAACGTCACAAACACACCCAGCGTTCGCCCAGACACTCCTCCGTTTCTCCAGCCACTCCCGCGTTTTTTCCGGAAACGGTAGCGTTTTTTCCCACACGCCCATAAAACGGCCTGTTTCCGCCCAGTAACACCCATTTCCTGTCAATCACACTACGATCGCCTGAGCGAAGAAAAAGCCGTGAGTAAAAATCCAAACTTCATAGCAAATTTACTTGGCGCAGTCGCAGTGCGGACATTGCGCATGCGCACTAAGCGGAAAAACGCTGCGATGCGAAGAAATTTTCCGAGCGAACGACTCGGAATGACCTCCAATATCCTCATCCTGGTGTACTTCAACACTGACATTTTTAATTTGACTATCAGGAACTGGACTGCGGGTGCTCCTTCCAGCACTTGCAGGGGGTGTGCAAATTGTGGAAGGCGCAAGCTCTTCCCGTCCAGTATTGGGAAGGTCAGGCATCGCAACCGACACAATTGGACTCTCCTTGGGGATTTGTGATTTAGAAGAACGCACAGTATTTTGCTGTGCTTTTGCCAGCTTAAGTCTTTTCATTTTTCTAGCGAGTGGATGAGTGCTTCCATCCTCATGTGAATCTGAACCACTAGCCATGAACATAGGCCAGGGCCTCAGCCGTTCCTTGCCACTCCGTGTCGTAAATGGCATATTGGCAAGTTTACGCTTCTCATCAGACGCTTTCAATTTTGATTTTTGGGTCATTTTACTGAACTTTTGTTTTTTTGATTTTACCTGCTCTCTACTATGACATTGGGCATCGGCCTTGGCAGACGACGTTGATGGCATTTCATAGTCTCGGCCATGACTAGTGGCAGCAGCTTCAGCACGAGGTGGAAGTGGATCTTGATCTTTCCCTATTTTACCCTCCACATTTTTGTTCTCCATTTTTTAATGTGTGGAATTATATGCTTGTATCAATAGCAATGGCCTACTACTATATATACTGCGCACAACTGAAATGCACCACAGGTATAGAATGTAGATGGATAGTATACTTGACAACACAGAGGTAGGTACAGCAGTGGCCTTCCGTACCGTACTGCTATATATACTGGTGGTCACTGTGTCAGCAAACTGCACAACTGAAATGCACCACAGGTATAGAATGTAGATGGATAGTATACTTGACGACACAGAGGTAGGTACAGCAGTGGCCTTCCGTACCGTACTGCTATATATACTGGTGGTCACTGTGTCAGCAAACTGCAAAACTAAAATGCACCACAGGTATAGAATGTAGATGGATAGTATACTTGACGACACAGTGTTAGGTACAGCAGTGGCCTTCCGTACCGTACTGCTATATATACACTGGTGTTCACTGTGTCAGCAAACTGCACAACTAAAATGCACCACAGGTATAGAATCTAGATGGATAGTTTACTTGATGACACAGAGGTAGGTACAGAAGTGGCCTACTGTACCGGAATGCTATATATTATATACTGGTGGTCACTGGTCAGCAAAACTGTGCACTGTACTCCTCTTATATAATATTATACTGGTGGTCCCCAGTCCCCACAATAAAGCAGCACACTGAGCACAGATATGGAGTGTTTTTCAGGCAGACAACGTATACTGGTGGTCACTGTCAGCAAAACTCTGCACTGTACTCCTGCTATATAATACAGCTGCTCCCTAGTCCCCACAATTAAGCAGTGTGAGCACAGATATATGCAGCACACTGAGCACAGATAAGGAGCGTTTTTTTCAGGCAGAGAACGGATAAAACTGGTGGTCACTGATCAGCAAAACTCTGCACTGTACTCCTCCTATATTAATATAAAGTTGCTCCCCAGTCCCCACAATGATATAAGCAAGCACAAATATTTGCATCAACTCAACAATGAATAAACAGAAAGGACGCCAGCCACGTCCTCTCCCTAACATTTCCAATGCACGAGTGAAAATGGCGGCGACGCGCGGCTGCTTATATAGAATCCGAATCTCGCGAGAATCCGACAGCGGGATGATGACGTTCGGGCGCGCTCGGGTTTAGCGAGCCATACGGGAGAATCCGAGTATGGCTCGGACCCGTGTAAAAAGGGTGAAGTTCGGGGGGGTTCGGTTTCCGAGAAACCGAACCCGCTCATCACTACTTAAAAAGTGATATAGTGGAGATGAATAAAGGGTGGGATGTACTAAAGGGAAAATGCGGTAAAACTCCAGTTTTTCAGGGGTTTTACCGCATTTTCAGATGTACTATAGCCTGGTCGGCGTGTTTTCAACGCTCCGGGTATCGCCATCCATTTATGGTGATACCCTATAGAAGCTTATGGGCTTGTTTCGCACCCGCAGCTCAGCGCCGCACCCGCCAACCTCCCCCTCACCTATGTCCAGGCAGCATCCCGGAGCGGCTCCACGATCCCCCGCTTCCTTCTCCCACACAGCACAGCCATTTCTCCTTTCGGCTGCAGGGGGGAGGAGGAGGAGGAGCCTGGGGACTCCAAGCACACAATAACTCCTGGGGCTGGGAGGTGACAGATCCCACAGAGACCCCCTGCAAACCTTCTCACAGGTATTGCAGGGGGCCTCTGTCATAGCTTTGCGGTGTTAATCGTATATGTTAGCACATCGTTGCGGTGGGAGGCTATGTATTTCATTTTCAATACATCCCATCCACAGAGTGATAAATGACCAGCCATGTTACTGGCTGTGTTTGAAAAATGACAGTTAGGAGCTGGTTGGCTGGTCATTTATCACTCTTTAATCATCTCCAATTTAGCACTTTTTAAGGCTTAATACATTTGTACCTGTGTATGAGTCTGTTATCTTCTGTGCATACACCATCTTTCCTGAGACATACTTGGAAAGATTGCACTGCCAGAAACAGGTATGTTGGGAGGCGGGACAGGGCCGGTTCTAGACCTTGTGACGCCCAGGGCGAAAGTTTCCTTTGGCGCCCGGGGTCCCCCTGACAGGTGAAACAGGGTTAGTGCACATAAAAAAAATAGGAGTGTGGCTTCATGGGGAAGGGGCATGGTCACAGTTATGCCCCCTGTAGCTGTGCCCTCAGTAGTTGTGCCCCCAATACTGTGTCCCCTGTAGCTGTGCCCTCAGTAATTGTGCCCACAGTACTGTGCCCTCAGTAGTTGTGCCCCCAATACTGTGCCCCCTGCAGCTGTGCCGCTAGTAGCGCCGCTTACCAAAAATAAATGAATAAATACTCACCATCCCCGCTCCTGCTTCCCGACCGCTGCTTCCCTCCGTCTCTGGCCGCCGGCGCCACTCCTCGGATCTATGGGAGAGACGTCCCTTAGCACCGCACAGACACTAGAGGTCAATTATGGCCTCTTGCATCTATGGCCGCTCCCACAATGCCGTGCAGTGCGCAATGACATTCAAATGTATGTGTTCTAGTTGAAATCTGGTCGTCCTGTCATCCTGGTTGGGTCTGATGGATGCAGCACCGCTGCGTATGTGTGGATGGCCGCATAGAAAACCATTTGCAGGCTCCTTCCTGCCAAGAGGGGCCCGCTAAACCGCTATGTGTGGCCCAGGCTTTAGAGATTGTTATGATAACTGGATACAAGTAATGACTCCTGCAGAGTTGGACGCATAGTGGGAAAAAATTGTACATAAAAAAAAAACCCCACCTAGTCCAGGCAATGCAGGAGAAGCAGAAGTGATACTTGAACTTAGTAATGCAGAATTAATATGAACAATACTAAAACTTGTATTGCAGAATAAACAGAAATAATACTTAGAACTTGTAATGAAAGCTAAATAAACAAACTCGGTGTGGCTGTATAGCAGGTAAACTGTACGAACAATACTGAAAAGCAAACTGTCCATGGTAAAGCAGGAAAAACGTTGACAAAGGTAAACGTACTGTACTATCAGGGTCATTCCGAGTTGATCGCTCGCTGCCGATTTTCGCAGCGCAGCGTTCAGGTGAAAAATCGGCATTTCTGCACATGCATATGGGCCGCAATGTGCACGCGCGTCGTACGGGTACAAAGCCTGTTGTGGTTGTACACAGGTTGTAGCGAAGTTTTCAGTCGCACTGACGGCCGCAAGAAGATTGACAGGAAGGGAGCGTTTCTGGGTGTCAACTGACCGTTTTCAGGGAGTGTTTGCAAAAACGCAGGCGTGTCTGAAAAAACGCAGGCGTGGCTGGGCGGGTGTATGACGTCAAATCCGGACACGAATAGGCTGAAGTGATCGCAAGCGCTCAGTAGGTTCAGAGCTACTCAGAAACTGCACAAACTGGTTTTTGCAGAGCTCGGCTGCACAAGCGTTCGCACTTCTGCTAAGCTAAAATACCCTCCCCAGTGGGCAGCGGCATAGCGTTTGCACGGCTGCTAAAACTAGCTAGCGAGCGATCAACTCGGAATGACTTCCTATGGCCCTCATTCCGAGTTGATCGCACCAAGCAACTTTTTGCTGCTGGTGCGATCAACTAATCTCCGCCTATGGGGGAGTGTATTTTAGCATAGCAGGGCTGCAAACGCTTGTGCAGCTCTGCTATGCTAAAAAAGTTTCCAGCAAAACAAGACCAGCCCTGGACATACTTACCTTGTGCGATGGATCCAGCGATGAAGGTCCCGGCTGTGACGTCAGACATCCACCCTCCGTTCGCCTGGACACACCTGCGTTTTTCTTACCACTCCCCAAAAACGGTCTCCAACGGTCAGTTGACGCCCCGAACGCCTTTCTGCAGTCAATCTTCTTGCGATCGCCGCTGCAACCGCTTTTTCCGCTGTCAGCGTCAATGCCCAGCGATGGCTGTCACTGGGTAATGACGCGCGTGTGCATTATGACCCGGTTGCAGCTGTGGGAACGAAAGCACGCTGCGATCGGGTCGGAATGACCCCCTATAACTCTGGAAACTGCAGATAAAACTGTGAGCTGGAAATGATCGTTGTCCAAGGACACATGGAAACACAACACTGGTTAGTGGAAAGTAGCCAAGTCTCCTGGATACGGCCTCACCTCAAGGAGCATCCTTCACAGTGGGCAGTCCAGGGAGGCTGATGATCATCGTAGTCACGCCCGAGCTATTCATTGCCAGTAATCAGGGCAATGAATGGGGGGGGGGGGGGGGGTGCGTCTATCACGTGTCCACCTCCCCCCCCCAAACCGCCCACTCCCGTAATGCCAACCTGGCTGCCCCCTCCCCGCATGTGGCAGCTGGAAAGTTGGAAATCCTGAGTAGAATACTATCCAGGGAAAACAATCAATGATAAGCAAGGTGCATGGCGAGAGGAGGCGCAGGTGATTATTACACACATGCAGGAGATTAGCACAGGCACTGCAGGCCAGAAAACCATAGAACAGCGTCCTAACACAGTTTACAGACACAAGGGGGATACATAGGAGAAAAACTTTGATATCTCCTGATTTATAAATGACATTGTATTGCTGCAAGGGACCAAGGTGGTCATTCCGAGTTGATCGCTAGCTGCATTTGTTCATGTGCAGCGATGAGGCTAAAAAAGGCACTTCTGCGCATGCGGCGCAATGCGCACGCGCGACGTACTATTACAACGAACAGTGTAGTTTCACACAGGGTCTAGCGAAGCTTTTCAGTCGCACTGCTGGCCGCAGAGTGATTGACAGGAAGGGGGCGTTTCTGGGTGTCAACTGACCGTTTTCAGGAAGTGTTCGAAAAAACGCAGGCGTGGCAGGAAAAACGCAGGCGTGGCTGGGCGAACGCAGGGCGTGTTCATGACGTCTAAACCTGCACAAAAAAACTTTGTAGCCGCTCTGCGATCCTTTCGTTCGCACTTCTGCTAAGCTCAAATACACTCCCAGTGGGAGGCGGCATAGCGTTTGCACGGCTGCTAAAAACTGTAAGCGAGCGAACAACTCGGAATGACCACCCAAATATATTAAAAAAGCAACAGAGAAGCAAAATCTATGCTAAATTCTCTCAAGAGAAATCTGTCAAAACCCAAAACAGAGAGAGGATAATCTATCCAATCACACGTCAACATGAAATGAAGTCTGACACTTCAACAAGAATTTGTATCCGCTTCAGGATCAACATTCTGCCGGCAAAAACAATTCAGCAGTGCGTGGTGAAAGCTCTGCTAATTCCTGAAATGCCAAATTGCATTTATGGATGGAAAAGTTATGTATATTGTGGGGCAATATTGGATTTCGTCGAGAGCATATATTTTCAAGGGTAGGAAATGTCCTATTTGTCAGTATGAATTCTTTTTAATTTATTTTGAAAATAAATCTGAATCTATTAATAACAAGGGGCCTCTTCTGCTTTGGTGATACAAAACCAAATCAAACGGAATCCCGTTAAAAAGGCAACTGCTGCGGGAAAAGTGAACGTTGAAAGTGATTGTTGCAGAAGTTATGGTTGCATGTAGAAATGCGTGGTTAGGTTCTCCAGAAATCCGAATCCACCCAAATTTTGTGGATCTGAACCAAATCAAAACCAATCAGCTATTACAGTAAACGTGCGTACACACTGGCTGATATATCTGGCCGTTCTATTGAACAGCCGATATATTGCGGACCCATTGGCCAGTGTGGACCAATGATATGTCTATGAACGCCGTTGTTCACAGACATATCACGTTGGCCCTGCAGCACACGCGATGACCGAATCGTCGTGTGCGTATGGGCGGTCTGCCAACTGCCCGTACTGTTCCTGCTGCAGCTGACGGTGATTGACAGCTGAACTGGGCGGGCGCATGTAAATACCCACCCAGTTCTTGATGTCAGTCACCACAGATCAGGCAGTGTGTATGCACAACACATTGCCCGATCGGGCTATAGATATATCTGCATATCCAATGATCTGCCGATGTATCTACCAGTGTGTCATTTTTCAAACACAGCCTGTAACTTGGCAGTTAGGAGCTGATTGGCTGATTCTGTATCACTCTCCAAGGCTAAGTACATCTCCCCCTAAGAACTTTCTAAAACAGAAATCCCTATGCTTATTTTTGTTTTCAGAAACCAAATTACACATTTCATAAAAGAACATCCTCTAATTTATTTGAAAGCACATTCCCAAACCAAACTATTAAAATATAAACTATATAAAACATTATTCCATTCAAAAATAAAATAAAAAATAAAATAAAATGAAACTTAATCCTGAAATGACTTTTCCAAACCCTGACCAAAGCCAATTAATGCGGGTCATACTTCTACGGCTCTGGTGATCCGTGATCCGATACGCTGATCTGTGGCCATTGATGATTGGCGATCTCCTGGCAGATCAGGGAACACAGCATATTAAAAATACCCAATTCTCTGATCCCGACCATTTTTTGGGCATGGAAATCCAACATGTTTTATTCACCTGATTCTCCAACCTCGGCGTCGGCAAAATAGGGAATTGGGGCAATCCATCATTGAGTATGGGCCCATGAAGGAGAATGACTTGTGTGATAATAGCAGACAGATTAAGAAGGAATACCAGAAAACACTGTATATAAAGAAGACTACTGTATGCTCAAAAAAATTATGTGAACTGGGTCATCACCATCGTCATCGACAGCTCCAAGCGTTGTTATATGTGACTTTTTCTGTTAAAATGCATCTTGTTTGCATTGCTGTGTGAGTGCGATGCACAGGCTGGGGCGCACAGGCAGCTTGTGCCGATTGGGATGATGTGTGGCATGCCTGTATTCTGTGTGTGACTGCGGCTGTGTCTGCATGTGAGGTGACACGTTGCAGTGTTTTCCTGGAAATCACTGTGGCGTTTCATGTGCGGATGCGCCTGCATTTAAGTAAAAAAAAAATGCCCAAGCATCTCACAGTGCATGGAGGCTAGATGTATGAGGACACATCTGTACATGGTGGTAGATATGGGATACCGACGCACAATACTGACACCGGAATACTGAACCCTGAATATCCGTCTGGTCGGCATGCCGACAAGCGGGGACTATTCCCACTTGTGGGTGTCCACGACACCCGTGGAGTGGGAATAGAATCTGTGGTGAGCGAAGCAAGCGACGAAGCCCACAAGGGGCTTCTTTGCACTCGCTCCCCCCCCCCCCCCCCGCCAGCCATCTAACAGCCGGGAACCCAGCGTCAGTATTATGAGACCGCCGGTCACACATACCTAACCCGTAGATAGTTCAGTGATCTCAGTTGCATATATTTGCAAAGATATTTTAAGCCTCCAGGCCAACGTCACGGTGTCTCTGATACTGGAGGTCCCTAATAGTAAGTCTAAGTCTGGGGCGCGGAATACCACAAGCCGGCAATGGTAAACTACCCCAGGGCAGCACACCATAGAGAAGCTTAGGTATTAGTAAGTGTTAATAAGAAAAAAGCAAAAGCTATGTATTAAAAGGTGATACACAAGTGAAGGGTGGAATTTAACTGCTTAAAGGATTAATATTTGTAGAAAAAAATATTTGAAAGTGTTTAAAAAAGTGCTACATAAAATGTTATATTGTACTACACCAAAGCAGCCCAGCCTCATCAATCTAGTAGGCGCCACACCCCAAACTCATCCCTAAAACTAACTACAGCATATAATTGCCTTCATCGGCTTTCTGTAACCACTACTTAAGCCTCCTACACATTGGCGACCTGTGGCCAAGCTACCCAACGGCCGATACGGCCGACAGGCGACCCGCCGCAGGTGACGAGGGGAGTGAAAGTTTTTTTCACTCACCACGTCACCCTGCCCCATTCCCGAACATGCAGGTCATCCATATCGACCTGCCTGTTCAAACGACGGGAGACCAACGATGAACCAGTTTGGAAGTTTGAGGAATACCATACATCCTCTTAGTGTGTCAGCCAGCCATGAATCTATATAGAAGGGTGTGTGAGAGTGTGCAGGCAGAACTGCGTACCTCCATCAGCAGCGGGTCCAACTGTAATCAGTGTCAGAGTCAGCAGCAGGTCAGGTCTTCCCCTTCTAGTGTTTGCGCCAGGGCCGGCCACTAAAGCATGACATCGAGCCCCGGCAACAGCATCATCACATGCGAGGAGCTGAGGAGGGGGAGAAAGCATAAGGGGAGGAGCTGGACCGCCTCCTGCCCTGTTCCGGCCCGCAGCCAGCCAAAGCATACTGTAATGAGTCAATTTGTCTTGTTATCAGTACTGCTGACAATGCCACTTGCCTGCCGCTCCAACGCACCGCACCTCCGTCACATATCTCCACTGGATCCTGCAGTGTCCGGCAGCTGTGCATTCTTACGCACTGCCTAAACATTTTTTGTGCCCCTGATCCTTGGGGCCCCATACGGGTGTCCCCTTTCACCCCATTTCCCTCCCCCGTCTCCGGGCCTGGATCTGAAAGCAGTATCAGTGCACTTTTTTGGTGTGCTAGCAACCCTGAATAAGGCCTTTAGTGTGGTTTTATTTATTTACGCTACTTTTTAGTCTAAGCCATTTTCTGTACAACGGCAACTGAAGAATGTGCTCCGTAATGTGATGTACCTTAAGTTAGGGAAGGATTAATGAGTAGGGACAGCATATGCTGCTGATGAAAGCTTCTTCACGAGATACCGCAGGAAGATAAAGTACAGTTCAGGCATTTAAAGACTTTGGCATTTATTATATTTCAGATACTATGTGTACTCATCCTACTAAAATCGTTACATCCTAAGTAGATATTGATTGTTTTTTTTAAACCATTATAAAGCATGCAATGATCTCGCTGCCATCTACCTCCTTTCTTATGATAACACTGATCAACATTAAGAAATTGTAATATTTGGACTTTAAAGGCCACAACTTGTTATTAATAGAATAAAGTCTGATTAAAATGTGAAATTCATCTGAAAGCACTTTCCTTTCTGATCAAGACGTGATGCCAAACGTAATATACAGTATATAATATCCTTTCACAAATTTTACTAGAACGGTAAGACAATAGTCACTCAAGTCCATTTTCTGTAACTTACAGGTGTTGTATTGGGACTTTACAGTACTTTGTGTGGGATGTAGCTGGTATCCTGGTGCTGGGGATCCCGCCAGACAGAATGCCGGTGAGGTTAGGGTTAGGCTAGGGTGGGACGGTTAGGTTTAGGCTGTGGGGTGGAGGGTTAGGGTTAGGCTGCGGAAACCGAGGGCTAGGTTTTATTCTGCGGGGGAGAGTTGGGATTAGGGGGAGAAAGAG
Source organism: Pseudophryne corroboree (assembly GCF_028390025.1). Classification (NCBI taxonomy): domain Eukaryota; kingdom Metazoa; phylum Chordata; class Amphibia; order Anura; family Myobatrachidae; genus Pseudophryne; species Pseudophryne corroboree. Next base: position 946,151,306 of record NC_086445.1, on the reverse strand, counting down.
GATAAGGATTTGCTTCCTCCTGCACCCCTGTCGGTATTTCAAACAGTTGGGATGCCGTGGTCGGTATTATGGCTAGCGGCATCCTGATTCTGTACCCAACTCCTTTGCATGCCTTTTAAATTGTGCAGCTTGAGCCCAATTGCACCAAATGCCATGCTTTTTGTTAAACAATGGCAGTGTTACTAATACCCCTTTCACAACGCAAACCCGGGTCCTACCCGGTATTTTGAACCTGGGTCCGACCCGAGTCGGACACGGGTCAGACCCTTTCACACTATACTTTCAACCCGGATTTGCAGGGTTGGCTCCTTTTAACTCAACCCGGGTCAGCAATTAAAACACCATGGATGTCATTTTAAATGGCCTTTTTTTGGCTCAGACAGATGAGGTGTCAGAAGGGGACAAAAGGAGAGGGTGGGGACAGCTCACAGCATTGTAGGAATCATGGCTGACAGAGCTGTTTTTATATACAGTTGCATCTTTAACTGTTCCAATAACACACCTCCCAACTGTCCCGTTTTTCACGGGACAATCCCATTTTTTTTGGACTGTCCCGCTGTTCCACCCATGGTCCACAGTGTCCCGCGGTGGGAGGAGGGGGGCAGTTGGGAGGCTCCTGTCACTGCTGCTCTGCTTAGCAGAGCAGCGGTGAATAGACACTGTGCGCACGTGCACAGCGTCTATTCACAGGTGACAGATGGAGAGGGGGCATGCCAGCAGCTCGGAGAGTGCTGGGCATGCCCCCTCAGTGACGGTCCAAGGGGGCGTGACCCGCGATCGCAGCTCTGCCACTAGACCATGCCCCTTTCATATAGGTCACACTCCCTTTTCGAACGCGCATGCGCGTGGCGCACACCAAGGTCCCTCTTTGTACTTTTAATAAGTTGGGAGGTATGCACTATGCAGTAAGCTGCCTAGCAATCTCTGCCTCACCCCTAATTCTTAATGCTCTCTGTTCTCTCCTGTGTAGCAGGGCTCAGGCTGCTGACATCATCAAGGAACACAAAGAACAGCCAATCAGCACTTTTACATGAATGCAGGGTTGAATAATCCGGGTTGGACACTTTAGAGTGCACATTGACCTGGGTCCAATCCGTGTATAACACTGCTTTTACACCGGGTTGAAATGCAGGGTTACTCGACCCGGTATATTCAAAAGTGATGCTTTTAGACAGCACCTCGACACGGGTCGAGCCGGTTCGACCAAGCAATATCCCGGGATATATTTGCAGTGTGAAAGGGGTATTAGTGAAATGCAAAATGTTTCAATCGATCGGTGGGGGTATTCAATTCTCTGCAACATACTGTGGCAAGTCTGGCACAACACAGTAGAATATGGTAGAATATTATACATAAACATCTTCAATTTCCTGCACATATCAATTGGGTGCAAGCAGTGTGATGTCTATAATGGATGAAACCAGTTAGCTTACTTATATCTCCGGAGTTCTCATTCAGCGCTGTACAGATCATCGGTAAAATGGTGCGACCTCCATTTTCCCGGAGATTTACAGTTCTGTCATTTATCAAGCACTGGTTATAAAATGACAGAAGCTTGGGTGTTATGGGCCACTTTTCTTGATGGTTTAATACACCTCCCACCATGTGATCTGATCCTGTCCACAATTATTCTTTATTGACTGATCCGAAATGTTATTTTTGCTGTAATTAGTGCATTAAATAAATATGAAAAAAGACTGGATAGTGTGTTAGAATAAATAAAGGTTTTGTTAAATAAATGTTATGGGGTAAAAACATTCTGATTATTAGAAAAATAGGAATTTAATACCTACCGGTAATTCCTTTTCTCGTAGTCCGTAGTGGATACTGGGGAACTGTACTATAGTACCATGGGGTATAGATCGGGTCCACTGGAGCCTGGCACTTTAAAACCTTTAGTGTGTGTATGTGTGTGCTGACTCCTCCCCTCTATGCCCCTCCTACCAGACTCAGTATAGGAAACTGTGCCCGAGGAGATGGACATACCACAAGAGAAGAAAACATATACAACAGCGGTGAGGCACTAAGCCAACACACAACCATAACCGAAAAAGGGCCTAACCGGAACAGAGGATAGCAACAACAATCATAACAAGAATAGCAAAGCAACCCCAGCAACAATGAGGACCGCAACGGCAGGCCAACCAAACACTTACCCAGGTAAGTAGGAAATCGAAGCACTGAGGCATGCGCCCAGTATCCACTACGGACTACGAGAAAAGGAATTACCGGTAAGTATTAAATTCCTATTTTCTCTTACGTCCTAGTGGATACTGGGGCACTGCACTGTAGTACCATGGGGAAGTCCCAAAGCTCCCAAATGGGTGGGTGAGTGCTGAGACCCCTGCACAACCACCTGACCAAACTGAAGGTCATCCTTGGCCAAGGTGTTAAACCTATAGAACTTAACAAAAGTGTTTGAAACAGACCAAGTAGCAGCTCAGGACAGCTGTAATGCCGAGACACCCCGGACAGCCGAAGTATAGGCTTGTTGGATGGTCAACCTGAGCCAACGAGCAATAGGGCATGAAACCTGCCATATTGGATTGCCCCATAAGCAGCTACCATCCTGCCCAGCAAGCGTATGCAAAGATGTATTGATACCCTGCGAGGGCGGAGTATTGAACGGACCATAGCCTGGATAGCCAAAGCCTTGTCCATCGGAAGAAACACATTTTGAGTCATTGTATCCAGTATCATTCCCAGGAACTGAAGTCGTTGGGCCGGTTCCATTTGAGATTTCTTAAAATTTAAGATCCACCCATGATCCGTAAGTAGGCGAGTCGTCAGATCGATGCTGTGCAGGAGACGTTCCCTGGACATAGCCTTTATCAGGAGATCGTCCAAGTAGGGCACTATGTTGACTCCCATCATGCGCAGTTGCAGCATCATCTCCGCCATGACCTTGGTGAAGACCCACGGAGCTGTGGAGAGGCCAAAAGGTAAGGCCTGAAACGGGAAATGGTTGTCCAATATGGCGAACCTGAAGTAAGCCAGATGAGGGGGCCACATGGGAATGTGCAGGTAAGCATCCTTGACATCTAGAGATACCAGGAATTCCCCCTCATCCAGACCGGACACCACTGTCCGCAGGGATTCCATCTTGAATTTGAAAACCCGTAAATACAGGTTTAGGGACTTCAGGTTCAAGATGGGTAGCACCGAACCGTCTGGTTTTGGAATGACAAAAAGACTGGACTAAAAACCCCTGTTGTGTAATGGAGGAGGTACTGTAACCACCACTCCCGTCTGGAAAAGTTTTTGAATAGCATCTTGCAAGGTATCTTTTGCTGCGGGTGAAGCTGGTAAGCCCAACTTGAAAAATCTGTGAGGAGGAAGTGCTTGAAATTTCAGCCGGTATCCCTGGGAAATGAGGTCCCTTACCCCAGGATCCTGGCAGGACTTTGCCCACACGTGAGCGAAGTGTTGAAGGTGAGCACCTACCTGAAAGTCGCCCTGCTGTTGGGGCCAACATGCATGTGGAAGTGGCAGGGGTTACCGTGGTCGGGTCCAGGGATGCAGCAGCTGCAGGTTTACGGGACTTACCACGAGATCCTCTAGGAGTAGTGGAGACCCCTCGGCCTCTGCCTCTGAACCTTGCCACATGAAAGGACTGCAAGGAGGATCCTGAGTAAGAACATCTGGCAGGTGGTGCAGCCGACGGCAGAGAGGTAGACTTACCCGCCGTTGCCTGAGAGATCCATTTATTTAACTCGTCTCCAAACAAGGCAGGGAAGATTTTCTACACCCTTTTGGATGATTTGGATGATTTTCTACACCCTTTTGGATGATTTTGGAATCAGCATCCGCTGACCACTGACGTAACCACAGATTTCTGAGGGCCGAAACCGCCATAGCAGTAGTGCGGCCATTTATTTTACACAATTCTGTTATAGCTTCGCTCATAAAATTTGCAGCATCCTGTATGTGTTGCAGTAGAGTAATGACCTCATCCTAGGGCAGAGTGTCCAATCCATTAATAATATTATCAGACCACTTGACTACTGTCCTTGAAATCCTAACCACAAACTATTGTGGGGCACTGCGCTATGCCCGCTGCCGTATATATTGCTTTGAGAGTTGTCTCAATCTTACGGTCAGCAGGGTCTTTTAGGGATATACAGTAGCCCCTGGTACCGGCAGTACCAATTTTTTTAGACAGTCTGGACACAGACGTATCGACTGATGGGGGGATTTCCCATACCTTCCTTTCATCAGCTGGGAGGGGATATGTAGATAAGAACCTCTGAGGAGTTTTAATTTGTTTTGCCTTCCTGGCCAGGGAGTTTAATTCCTTAGATACAGCAAATGTGGCTGAGGTTCTGGGTTTTACATTAAAGTACAACTCTTCATCTGATTCTGCCTCCTGATCGGGTATGTGAAGAACCTCTCTTACAGCATAAATGAGGGCCTCCACCCCGGGGGACAGAGAGCTGTCCTTATCCATATCATCAGTGTCATCTACATCAGGCTGGTCAGGATCAGACTGTAGCACCTGTGGCAGTGAGCGTTTATGTGAAACCAACAGAGGGGGCTGAGAAGCCTTTCTTGTACCTGCTGCTTTAGCCCTACAATCAACATACTGTTTTAACACCTGTCTCTCCTTCCTAGCTGAAGCTAGTTCTGAATTCACATTGTGAATCATGCTCTTAAAAGTATCTAGCCAGACAGGTGCCTGTGAACTGTGTTCCTGTGGAGATAATGAGCACTGTTCGCACATGAGGGACCCCGCAGAAGAAGGGGTAGAAGTACAAGCAGTACACATCACCTTGTCAACAGACATGATGTACACAATGAAAATGCAGCGAAAAACCCACTGAAACACCTCTATACAGACCCCAGAGAGCCCCTGGAGTGACACAGAGAAAACAGAGACCAGCACACAAACAAAGCAGCGCAGTCTGTAAAAGTATGTGTATCACCTTAACTTATGTGCAGCGGCGCAACCGCTGATGTGCTCCCCCCCTGCTATGACACCCTGGTACCAGTACAGAGTCTGTAACAGCATGGGTCCATGGAGGAGCAGCGCGCATGCAGCCTTGTGATCCGCAGAAGCAGGAAATGGCACTATCTCGTATATAGTTTTATACTGGCTGAAAAAGATTATACACAGTAAACACAATGCCTACTGACAGTGAGCACACTGTGGAGCATAATGCCCTGCTGTGCCAGTGTAGTCCGCGGCGGGCCGGGCACAGCATCTCGTGGCCCATGACTGCCGCGTGACATGCCGCTAAACCGTACTGGAGACCCGCTAACCGGGACCCTGGTGTTAACACTTACCGCACCTGCGATTCTTCGGCATCTGTTAGAGGGTGGCGGCTAGCTGCTGGTGTGGGCACATACAGTGTGGTGTGTGAAACAGCACATCAGTAGCTCAGTTTCCGGTCAGCTGGGATTACGAACCATTAACCCTCAGGAGGTTGGTTCGGTCCCCCCTCTAAGTCCCACGAAGCAGGTAGACTGGTTGCCAACCAGAACTACCTGAAAATAATAAACTAAACTAAAATCAAGGAAACTCTCTGGAGCTCAAAAGAAATGCACCCGGCTCCCTGGGCACATTTTTCAAAACTGAGTCTGGTAGGAGGGGCATAGAGGGTAGGAGCCAGCATACACATACACACACTAAAGGTTTTAAAGTGCCAGGCTCCAGTGGACCCGATCTATACCCCATGGTACTACAGCACAGTTCCCCAGTATCCACTAGGACGTAAGAGAAATTATATTTTATCAAAAGAGTTTTTAAACAATTGATACAGGCATTTAAATTTAAATATGTTTGGGTTAATGTAGTTCTGGCAAATGGAAAATAGAACATTTCTCATCCTTGGGCCAAAAGTATACCTCCCAACTGCCCCCCCCCCCCCCCCCGACCACCACGGGACACTGCGCACTGCGACCTGCGGATGGGACAGTGGGACAGACCCCTAAAAATTGGACTGTCCCGCAAAAATCGGGACAGTTGGGAGGTTTGAAATTAGGTGAAAAGCCTCGGAGCAGAGCATTTTGTGCTGGGCGGAAGCAGTCATACTTAGGGCATGGTGATGTCACCAAATCACATGTGCAGCACTCTGGGAAATTGGAGCCAAAGGCCAGACACTGCTTAAGTTCCAGGGACTGATGCTGCTGGGTCCCTGCGTGGTGGCACTGGTCACACGGCCATGTTATGTTTATACACTACTGCATAGTTACCGATATTCTGGCTGCTCTCTGCGGGAGAGAGCAGCCAGGTCGGCTCACAGGGCGGGCAGGGGAGGCTGTGACGAAGAGGAGGGGGTGGACTGGAGGCGGGATGGGGGCGGAACAAGGGCTGATGGGGGCGGAGCAAGGGTGGGGTCGCGATGACACCTCATTTAAGCCACGCCCCCGCTCTGTAATGCCGCGATCACCGGCATTACACTGCAGGGGGCGTGGCTATGATGACGCGATTCAGCGAGAATCGCGTCATCGACTGCCCGGACCGCCCACTTTACACACTAAGTGGGCGGACGGGCAGGGGGGACCCCCGCGAATCGGGAGACTTGCCTGCTCTTCCGGAAGGCCAGGAGGGTCACCCGATTTTCGGGAGCCTCCCGGCCATTCCGGCAGAGTAGGCAAGTATGCACTACTGACACATACAAGCCATCATATGTCTTATTTTATCACTTGATTTTGACAGAGATAATAACCTGAGATGTAATTATCCTGGAGAAAGAGCCACCTGTGACCCATGAAAGTAATCATTATGCCATCCACGTTATATATTATAGGTGCGTCTATTTCCCATTGCAATGCCACTGTTTTTCCAGTTACAAAAAAAATATACAATAGTTAAAACTTAAAACTGTATTTCTAACCCTATAGCGCCTTCCAGCTCCTGCGAGATGGAGAGAGTATTGACTGCATAGGAGAGGAAAGAGTTAAACATCTGGGGAGGGGTGGACCTAGCTGTGAGGAAAGTACAGCCTTCTTTAGGGGGAGGGTTTGCTATATATAGGGAAGGAGAGGCCATCTTAAGTCTCTTGGTGATTTGCTTTGGGGTGAGTGCTGCTTTGCAGAATCCCCCCATTTTCTTTTTCGGATTTATACATTTCAGTGTTTTGTCAGCTAGCCATGGGCAAAGTGATTCACTGAGCTGAGCTGAGACACATGACTCAGTTCAGTGAAGTGTCTGGAGTCAGTGTCTCGGCACATGAGTCATGACTCATCTGTAGTGGAATGTGTTGCAGAGACTGCACATGAATCAGTGAGTTGCCAGTGCTGGAGGATCAGCATGGAGTTATTCAGCTGCAGTGATTGTACAGTGTATCTGGGGGAGGCAGCTGCTTATGCCCTGATTGTTAATAATATGTTAACATAGATTTACTGTTATGTTGATATGTTATTAATAACCAATTATTGCATACTAGTTATAGAATATGACATTACTTTTGGCTGAGGAGAGAAAGCTTAACAGCCATGAAACACATCATTCATTCTGTAACTAAACCAAATAAAAACGTTTTTTTTTTTTTATCTTGCATACTTTGCTAATTGGATGATTTTAGGTGGCCTTGGATTTATTATATTATCCACTATCTAGCCTCCAGGGAGTTTGCCACCCACAATCACACTGAGCAGGATCAGTGAGCACTGAGCCGAGAGCCCTGTACCACAGGGGCTCCACCTCCTGCTGCATGAATCAGATTCATTCACTGAGTCACTGAGTCTACACAGTGTACAACTGTCTCCCTCACTGGCAGACTCAGGATGAATCATGATTCATGACATGGATCAGGCACAGCAGCAGAGCACTCACTGACTGGTGAGTCGTGACTGCTCCCTCCCCCCTCCCACTGGGTGTCACCTGGTATAGCCTCTGGCCAATCACAGCTAAAGACAGCAGAACACACTGACTGAAGGACACAGGACACAGAGTTTCCTCCCTCTGTCTGAGAGAAGCTGCTGCTGCTGCGGTCTCGACTCATGAAACAGTGAGTGACTCGAATCATTCACACTTCCTGATGATTCCAGTCACTGTGTTGAGACAGAGAGTCAGTAGCCATCTCTATTGTCAGCTCCCTGCATTTAGGTCACACATCAGTGCTCTGGCTGCCACTCGCCCACGACGGTCCGCCGGGACCCCAGCCCGTTACCGCTCATCGGGCGGTGGGGGCTGGTTCCGGGGGCGAGCTGGCTGGCCCTGGGGACGGCGTCCCGTCTCCTAGGGCCTCCTCGAGGGATCTGGCGGAAGCCGGGCCGGATGTGACTGGCGGGAGCGGCCGACGAGGAGGATCAGAGAGGGAGTCAGGCTGCCCGGAGGTGGGCGGGCAGCAGCCCTTGCCTCCGGGCATGGCCGGGGAAGCCCCAGTGCCGGGTGCCCGCGGGAGCGCGCCGCGCCAGGCGCTCATCCAGGGACCGGAGACTGAGTTCGATGCCCAGCTCTTCCCCCTTGCCGGGGCCGGCTAGTGGTTCCAGGCGGGGGGAGGGCACTGGGCGGGGGACGGTGGCCAGCCGAGCGAGGCCTGTCGCAGGGCCTCGCACGGCGTCATCCCCAAACGCTTCGGCTGAGAGAGCACGGACCGGAAGCGGTGGGACGCGCACGTGTGCGCGCAGCGGCGCCGCTTTCCTCCTTGTCTCCTCAGCCCTCTCCCCCGCAGCCGGAACACGGTGTGGAGCGGGGAGGGAGGGGGAGAGGCAGTGATCAACCAGGTTAAGCTAATGGAGCTCTTAATGCAGGAGCCCAGACAAGAGGCCTTGTGGTGACAGAGAGCAGTGGGGCGCGCGCCCGCCCACGCGCGCCTCTGGCGCCGCTAGCCGCGCACGTGTGTGCGCAGCAGCGCCGCCGGCCCTGCTGTCACCCCTGCTATCTCCCAGGCAGCCGGAGTCCGGCGGGAGCCGGGGGGAGAGGGGAGACAGGGCAATTATGATCACTGGCAGGGCAGTGCGATACCAAGGAGAAGGGGTGCGGCAGCAAGAGGTCACCGGGTGCGCGAGCCCGTGTCCACTGAAAGCGGAGCAGTGCGCGCGCGCTCTGCTGCACCGCGGGGTTCCCGGTCTTTTCAGATCACTCCCCCAGGGCCGGAATCTAGCGGCCTGCGGGGGAGGAGGGGGGACAGGGAATGGGTTAGTGGCCGCGGGGCTGCTGCACGCGCCGCAGGAGCTCGCGGCTGTCCCACCCCCCCCCCCTCTGTGGCATCGGATAGTTCCGATACACGGGAAGAGGGGACAAATTCGGAGGCGAGGGCAGTGCGGGCGTCGACAGCGGTGCCTCCGCTTTCCCGCAAGGGCAGCGTGCGTCGGATGCCCGGCACACGCATGTCGGGCGGCGAGTGCGTGGTCGCACGCGGGCCCCGGCGAAGGACCCAGGACCGCGTTTTTGGGCAGTCACGACCCCTCCGGAGCGCTGGCTCGGCCCTGGCCACAGCGGTGAAGGTGTTAGGGCCGCTAGCCGCAGCTGCCTCCCCTAGAACGGCTGTTCGTTCCGGCGGGCTGCGGGCTATGGCGGCGCAGCGGGTGGCACGCGCCTGCCGTGAGCTCGGGACGGTCGCCGCAGAATTACAACAGGGTCCAGGGCAGGACGCGGGGGAGCTCACGGCCGCAACGCCCCCAGCACTGAGGCCGCGGCATGTGCCGCGAGTGCTGGAGGGGTCCTCCGCTTCTTCCTCTTTTTCAAGGGAGCTCGGGGATGAGGCGATGGCAGATTTCGAGGAGGAAGGCAACGATTTGGACGCGCCGGAAGATTCCATGTCGGGGCAGTCGGCGGCATCAGGTAAGGTGGTGCAGTCGGTATTCGGGTTCCTCCACGAGCTCTAGTTCGCGTAGTTCTTCCTCTTCCTCATCTTCAATGTCGTCACAGGCGTCCGAAGTCAGTAGCACAACTAGGGCAAAGAAACGGGCAACTAAATTCGCCAAGAGGGCAGCGGAACAGGCGCAAGCGGCTTAGCGAGGAAGCGCGTAGGGCCAAGAAGCTCGCAATTTGCCCGGTGTCGTGCGATTCGTCTATACTGCTGTACTGCGGGGGCTGCGAGATAGCTGCCGCAAGAAGATTTGGAGGGGCGACTTCGTGGACGTGTTCGTATTGACGAAGGTCGCGAAGAAAGAGTATAAGGTGGCGGCGCAAAGAAGGGCATCGGGGCTGAGGCATTCCGTACCTTCGATAATTGCCTGGCCGGGTTCTGGGTCTTCGCGGCATCTTACCTGGAGGACAGGCCGGCAGAGCACACGAATATAATTAGGTACCTGCATCTCGTACATGACATGCAGCGCACGTCTTCGGGATCGGAGTGGCGCAGGTACGATCAGGAATTCAGGGAACAACAGGAAGGTTTGCAGGTCATGGACTTCGGGTTCAAGGACGTTGAGGTTGGGCTCAAGGTCACCCGGGCTTCGCTACAGGCGGAGGAGCCCCGGAAGCCGGGGGCGGACGGGCACCACGCAGGGTCGTCCTCCCAGTGGTTCGGCGCGGACGGCGGATTGGCCAAGTCAGGTAGGTCGGCAGTCCGCGCAGGGGGGTGTGCCACCACAAAAGGAAAATGTTTCACGTTTAACAACGCGGCGTGTTCCTTCGGGGGATGACTTGGTCATCTCTCCAGTGGGGGTGGTTCCTAAGAAGGCTCCAGGCGCCTTCCGGCTCATTTGAGTTCGCTTTTAGGTGTGTACTGCCGGAAGCTGTGAAGGGCGACTGCGGGGTGTGCCAGAACGCACCATTTCGTGCGTTTGTCCTCAGAGATTAAGAGGGATTTGGCAATATGGGCCTCGTTCCTCGAGGACTTCAACAGGGTGTGTATATGGCAGGCCCCAATGGCGGACAGCGCTAGGTTGCAGCTGTTCACCGACGCAGCGGGCGCCTCTGGATTCGGTTGCCATCTGGAGGGATCTTGGTGCGCGGCCTCGTGGCCGGCAGAATGGCATCGCGGGGGTTTCACGAAGGACCTTTTGCTTCTGGAGTTTTTCCCATTATGGTGGCGTTGGAGGTCTGGGGCGATCGGCTGGCTAATCGCAGCATTTTGTTTAGATGCGATTATCTGGGCGTGGTGCATGCGATTAATAACCAGAGGGCAAAGTCGTTGGTGGTTATGCGGGTGCTAGGGCAATTGCTTTTGACATGCTTGCATAGGAACCTGTGGTTCCGCGCGCAACATGTGCCCGGTTTGGAGAATGGGATTGTCGACGCTTTGTCGCGAGGACAGTGGGAGAGGTGTTGGTTGTTGGCACCTGAGGCCAACGAGCAAGGTTTTCATTGTCCCGGTTAGGTTTGGCAGGTGATCGGGCCGGACTGGAGGGTCTAGCGTTGCGGTCAGTAGCGCCAGCCACGCTCAAGGCTTACGAACAAGCTTGGAGTGAATGGGAGGAGTTTGTCCAAGGGCGTCAGCATCAAGGTAAGAGTAGGCATCGGCTGATGCTTTCTTTTATGTGGCAGCTTTACGTCTCCGGTAGGTCACGAGCAGTGGTATCGCGGTATTTGGCAGGCATCTCATTTTTCTGCAAGCTGCGAGGCGTCCCTGACGTAACAAAAAGCGAGGTTCTGCGGAAGGCAATGAAAGGGTGGGCGCGAGTTGCGCCGTCGCCACCGGATAGGAGGCGGCCCATCGATGCGGCTTTGTTGCCAGCCGTCATCGAGGCGGTAGGGCGAGTCGCGTCGTCCAGGTTTGAGACGCTTTTGTTTAGTTTGGCGTTCTCAATGGCTTACCACGGGGCCTTTCGAGTTTCTGAGTTGGTAGCGCCTTCCAAGAGAGCAGATTCGCGCATGCTGGTCGGGGACGTTGTAGTGGGTGAGAGGTCCTTGCTGTGCAGGTTGCGACGCTCCAAGACGGATCAAGTGGGGAGAGGGCGCTGGGTTACAATGGTTCCAGCGCTAGAGGAGAGCGTTTGCCCAGTTGGCTGGCAAGGCAATATGTGGTGGTGCGACCCGTTAAGGAGGGGTCTTGGCTGTTGCATTATGATGGGCTGCCAGTCACGAAATACCAGTTTCGTTGGATGCTGAGTCGTTGTTTGGCGGGCTTGGGCCTCCCACCCACTGCTTTCGGTACCCATTCCTTTCGCATAGGCGCAGCGACGTCGGCTGCTGCGGCGGGTTGCTCCAGAACTGAAATCCAAGCGGTGGGGCGATGGAAGTCGTCAAGTTACAGACGATATATTCGCCCCGTCACATGAGAGGTCGGTTTGCGCTTGGGGCTTTGTTTAAATGGCAATGTATTACGTTGTTCCAGTTCTGTGATTTTATGGTGTTGTGCGTCTGTTGGTGTTCCCCCTTTTTTATCCTACTCAGGGATTAGCTACTCGCCGTTGCTGGCATGAGTCGGCAGCGGGGGTCTGGAGTTATTTGCGATTTTTTGCCTGACTTGACGGACTGAATTCTAATCTATAATTCGGCTAATTTGGTCTAATCAGAGTCCCTCAGCAGGTCTTTACGTTTCACCTCCAGCTGAGTTATTACATGTGTTTCCCATTTTATATCCCCCCCCCCTTTTTTATTTCGTTTGTTTTATTTGATCCTTCCCCTTTGTGTCTTTAATTGCGCTTTAAATTGGCAACGGAACATGGTGCAGTCGGCTAGGCCGTGACTGCTGCAATGGCGAGATCTAAAGTTTTCTTTTTTGGCAGATCCTTCAGTATAAACAATTAATAAGCCTCTTAGTAATCAATTCTACCCCTCTTTTTCCCTTCAGGATGGTTCGGAGACTATTTGCCCATTTGGGTGGTTGGCCACTCTTACATTTACTGGGCGGCCAGGTTTGTGGCCTCGGAAGGGTCTCAGGCATTGCTAGGAACACAGGGTGTCAGATGGCTTGGCTGGCGAGGAATGATGTGGGGTGAGCTGAGGAGTAGGTTAGTGAGTCAGGCCAGCAAGCATGGAGTCCCTAGGGTTTTGGTTGTCCATCTAGGTGGCAACGACCTGGGGAAGAGGACATCCTTGGATCTGCGGTGGGCCATGATACAGGATCTGGCAAGTGTGACCGCGGCATGGACCAATTGTGTGTTGGTTTTTTCCATGATGGTGCCAAGATTGTGTTGGAGGGGTGTGGCGGATGGTCGCCAGATTGATGAGGCCCGGAAAAAGGTGAACGGAGCGGTGGCAAAGTGGGTGCTGTCCCACGGTGGGAGGGTGGTTCGCCACCCGAGGATACGGTTCAGAGACAGCCACCTTTTCCGGCGCGATGGAGTACATCTATCCAATGAGGGGATGATGTTTTTTCTGGAGGATCTAGGTTTCGCTTTGCAGGAGTTAGGGTAGGTTTATGGTGGCGGTGCGAAAGACTTTGGGGATGAGTCTTTCGCTGTTGGCGGAAAAGAACGGCAGTTTTGTATTGTAGGGAAAACTGTAGTGTTTTTTACAGTTTGTTGTGGTTTAGGTGCACTCACCTCCATCGACTTATGGCCGCTTGACCACCCGTCCGGGAAGGCAGCGGCAGGGCACCCAGGAGCGGTGGGTAGTCACTGTGGGGGTTGAGTTGTCACCTATTACCGGTTTATAGTAAGTTTTAGTAAATTTATAGGGTTAGTTATTTAAAGTTAATTCAGATTAATTGAGCCGTTCTTTTGGGCCGCCACCATATGCCAGCTGGAGCGGCATATTAAATTAATTTCTTTATTACAGGTTTCCTAATGGATAGGGACAAATAAATAGCTAGCAATTTTCTGCCAAAATTCAAGTCTCAGTGTCGTTATTTCTGGTTCTAGGTTATGAATGCTTTACTTTCAAAGAAAGGGGTCCACCAAATATCACTAAGATGTTTAGGAGAGAGTATTGACTGCATAGGAGAGGAAAGAGTTAAACATCTGGGGAGGGGTGGACCTAGCTGTGAGGAAAGTACATCCTTCTTTAGGGGGAGGGTTTGCTATATATAGGGAAGGAGAGGCCATCTTAAGTCTCTTGGTGATTTGCTTTCCCACCCTCCCGCCCTGGTATTAAGAATTTGTGGCACGTGGGCTTTGGCTTTAAGTTGTTGGCTGTTTTCGTTGGCTATTTATTGGCGGAAAAGAACGGCAGTTTTGTATTGTAGGGAAAACTGTAGTGTTTTTTACAGTTTGTTGTGGTTTAGGTGCACTCACCTCCATCGACTTATGGCCGCTTGACCACCCGTCCGGGAAGGCAGCGGCAGGGCACCCAGGAGCGGTGGGTAGTCACTGTGGGGGTTGAGTTGTCACCTATTACCGGTTTATAGTAAGTTTTAGTAAATTTATAGGGTTAGTTATTTAAAGTTAATTCAGATTAATTGAGCCGTTCTTTTGGGCCGCCACCATATGCCAGCTGGAGCGGCATATTAAATTAATTTCTTTATTACAGGTTTCCTAATGGATAGGGACAAATAAATAGCTAGCAATTTTCTGCCAAAATTCAAGTCTCAGTGTCGTTATTTCTGGTTCTAGGTTATGAATGCTTTACTTTCAAAGAAAGGGGTCCACCAAATATCACTAAGATGTTTAACAGGCTATACATATTAATGAGAAGTGCTGATATACAGATTTCCGTTTGTTTATTCATTTGAACTAGGTGTATAGAGTCCCCTGAACACATTGCTGTGGGAGGCTCATTTCCATGCAAATCATATGTATGAGTTTCAGGAACAGAAACAGAAGGTAGAAATTAGAAGTAATACCAGCGAAGTGGGTGGAAAACTAAACAAGACAACCGACTGCTAATTTTGTTGTTTCCAAGAATCCTGCAGCTCAGTATGCGATGTTTCATCATGTAAATAAATGTACGGCAAAGCATATGTCAGAGTCTATACCATGGGGAATACCCTCAATTCCTTGTTAGGCTTCCCTCAAACAGTGGAGCTTACTGCGTTTATAGAAGGTGAAATCGCAGACGTGCAATAGCTCATTGCAGTTAATCTGCAATTACTTTTGATCAAGCACAGATTCTAGGGACCTAGGATGCTGGGTGCCTGGTGCAAATGCCCTCCAAATAGTCAGACAAAGGGCAATGCAGGGCCGTAACTAGGTGTGTGCTGAGTGCCTGGCACACAGCGCACTTGCAGTGGATTCCCGATTGGCCGCCCTGGCAGATGCAGAGCAGTTCGGTACTGCGGGCGTGGTGGATTTGCGGGAGTGCCTGCTGCAGGCACCTGACTTCTGCCGCTGGTGCTGGGCAGCAGATCCCGACTCCAGTGCCTCCTCCTCCTCTCCTGGGACAGCTTCGCCTCCAGCCCAGGTGCCCTTGCTGCATGCTATTGTTTTTTGTTTAAAGGGGCGTGTGTGTGTGTGTGGGTTGGGTATGTGTGACCGGCGGTCAGGAGAAAAAGCAATCTCAGCACCGGTTTTCATAGCCTGGGCTGTTCGCCGCTATTGCGCGGAATGAACAGTGTGGGGTCCCCCCAGACAGCATTAGAATACAGCTGTACAGTACATAACATAATGAAAATACTATATTTCTATATATAGAATCCTGCTCAAAATCCAATGAAAAAAAATAAAACAGAAGCACATTCTGAGACAGACACAAGTGGAAATGCGTATGGCGGTCGTGCATGGGTCAGTCAAGGCGTACGCAAACAGGCAGAGGTCGCAAGTGTGGCTGGTCCACCCTTCCAGTGAAGTGGGCGTTTCTGACTGATAACAGGCCGGTGACCATGTGACCCTATGGAACTGTTTCATCTGGGAGCGTCATGAGAATGTTGTTGGCCTGCATACGGGTATCAGTCATTAGGTCGACCACACGTAGGTCGACAGTCATTAGGTCTACCACTATTGGTCGACATGCAGTAGGTCGACATGGTCATTAGGTCGACATGTACTAGGTCGACATGGAAAAAGGTTGACATGAGTTTTTTTTATTGTTTTTGGTGTAGTTTTCTTCGTAAAGTGACGGGGAACCCCAATTAGTGCACCGTGTCCCCTCGCATGGCGAGCGAACTTCGGGCAAGGTGCTTTGCTCCGCTACCGCTGCACTTGGCACAGGTTACCGTTCCCAATAGTCCACGTGGATTGTAAAGTATGAAAAAGTAAAAAAAAATAAAAAATATTTTTTTTAAAAGCTCATGTCGACCTTTTTCCATGTTGACTTAGTACATGTCGACCTATTGACCATGTCGACCTATTGACCATGTTGACCTATTGCATGTTGACCAATAGTGGTCGACCTAATGACTGTCGACCTAAGTGCTGTCGACCTAATGACCGTATCCCCTGCAGACTGACTTCTGTGCTGGATAATAGAATGCAGATGGAGATAGAACATCTGTCTGTTTCCAATGGTGGTGGTGGTAGGGGGTGCACTTGATATGCCGGCTGTCGGGATCCCGGCGCTCAGCATACCGGCGCCAGAATCCCAACAGCCAGCATACCGACAACTATTTTCCCTCTTGGGGTGTCCATGATCCCCTGGAGAGAGAATAAATAGCGTGGGGTGCGTAGTGCGCCACCGTGTTTGCAAGGGGCTCTTTTTGCGCTTGCCCCGCTGCCGGTATACCGGCGGCCAGGATCCCAGCGCCGGTAAGCTGGGCGCCGGGATCCCGTAGACAACGGTACAGTAGTAGACCAGTAGACAACGGTACGCTCCCTTAGTGCAGGGACTGTGAGGAGTACTTTGCAGGGACTGTGTTTGTCCCTGTGCAGGGACTGTGTTCCCCATTGTGCAGGGACTGTGAGGACCACTATGCAGGGACTGTGGGGACCACTGTGCAGACTGTCTGTCCCCATGTGCAGAGACTGTGTTCCCCATTGTGCAGGGGCTGTGAGGACCACTGTGCAGACTGTGTCCCCCTGTGCAGGGACTGTGAGGACCTCTATGTAGGGACTGTGTGCTCCACTATGCAGGGACTGTGAGGACCACTGTGCAGACTGTCTGTCCCCCTGTGCAGAGACTGTGTTCCCCATTGTGCAGGGACTGTGAGGACCACTGTGCAGACTGTGTGTCTCCCTGTGCAGGGACTGTGAGGACCACTGTGTAGGGACTGTGTGCTCCACTATGCAGGGACTGTGAGGACCACTGTGGCAAGGATTGACTTCAATGATTTAAAAAAAAAAAAACATTGTCAGAAAGGCTCCATATAATATGGTAAGTTACCAGTAGTCAGATAGGTTGGCGGTTCAGCTGAATGGCTGAGTTCTGCTTAGTAACTACCATATCAGGCAGAGGCGTTCGCACAAGCGAGATGCCGTGCGCACACTGCACAAGGGCTTCAGCATGTGACCGCATCGCAGAGGCGTCTTATGCTGAATTAGACCAGGATGTACAAAGACATCCCGCCACAAGTTGCATTGATACTAATCCATATGTACTTGTACATTGTTTAGAAACCATGAACTTGTCCAGCATTGTTTTGTACAGTAAATCTCGTTTCTTGTTTTGCTAATTTCTTTATGAACTCTGTTAGGGGCTGTGGAACCTTTGCGGCACCATATAAATGAAGAATAATAATAATATATACATTTTCTGCTGCGGGGTACACTGGGCGCCACAAGGAATGGACAATGGGGTGTAGGGTAGGATCTTGATCCGAGGCACCAACAGGCTCAAAGCTTTGACTGTTCCCAGAATGCACAGCGCCGCCTCCTATATCACCAGGCCTCCCTGCACAGGATCTCAGTTTTGTAGTTGGTGCTGCAGTAGCAGGCACTTAACAGAGGGGCTGCTCCAGGCAGCCCTAAGAAGAGCTTTTTTTCTGAGGAAAAAAGTGAAGACTTCAAGGGCAGCAACAGTGTTACATGTCAGTGGACATTCACGGCTGCAGCTCCGGCTCTCCCCAGCGGCGCTGTACACTCCCGAGCCCTGGTTGCCGGGTAACTACAGCTGGATGCTCTGGTTTTCTTCTTGTCAGGCACACACGACGGGTGCTCTCCGGGATTGCGTGCCCGCGCTTCGGGAGGTGGTAAGTGGGTCCCGCTTGCGGGACCCGGTCTTTATCTCGATCCGGCGCGGTCAGTGGGAGGTGGGCCGCGCGCGCTGGTGGTGGACACTATGGCAGTACAGGCGATCCCACTAGATCACCAGGGCATGGGCGCAGGTCAGGTTTTCTCTAGAAACCGTTTTATTAGAGCCCGCAGTACCCGGGGGATAGAGCTTGGACCTGAAGCCCGTCCCCCAGCCCCAGGGCGCCATTTTCTGCAAATGTTCCCGCCCTGGAGCTGCATATCTGTCTCTCCCTCACTCCCTGGCAGTGTCTACGGCGCCATTATCCCTCAGCTCACTGTTCATGAGAATGCTTGGGCAAATCCTCCTATGTAAAGCCGCCTGGTTTTCAGTGCTGTGACTTTACAAGACACTTAAGTATTCTACCTGCCTTTTTTAGTCAGTGTTAGTTAAGAAAGAGTACATTTAGTCAGGGTTTCCTAATACAATTACCCTGTGATATACATCCAGTTCTTACTGTGTACTGTTATATCTATTGTTATTTAGCTGTGTAAGTTAGTCCAGTGCAGTATTATTGTTAGTAATAACCTCTGCATTGTACAAACTGTGACTATTTGTGTGTGCATTTGATAGCTGAGTGGTGTCCATTTCGTGTCTTTCATTCAACCTGCTATCCCTATATTCTATAACCTGAGGGGGCTTGGTGCGTCAGGTTTTATCTAATATAGGATTTTCACAAAGATATACTGTTTTACGTATATTTCTCTGTGATTTAGTCACCATATGTCTCCTTTATCTCTGCTGGTGCTGACTACACTGCGCAGGGGGTTGGGCTAGAGGTATCGTGCTGCTGACAAATTGTACGGTGTTACCTGATACTGCAAGTTATATCATGTCTGCTTCTGAGGGTAACGGTTCTGGGGCTGAACACACTGCCGGTGTTGCTGAAGCCGCAGATACCTATGAGGAGAATATAGCAGCTTTGGGCTCTGGTTCTGGGGGCTCCTTGCCCCCCAGTGGGACGGTGGCAACGGGGGCAAATAATGACCCGCTGTGGGGCGCTTTTTCCACGCTTTTGCATACGCTAGTTCATAAACTAACACCCCCTATGGGACCCCCAATGTCGGTACAACCGTTTGGGGTCCCTGCAGCTAACCCACCGTGGGCGGACGATTTATCTGCTCAAATAAAGAAGTTGAACCAGTCCCTCACTACTGAAAAGTCTGACCGTCGCTCGCCTATGTCCAAGGGGTCCTGGGTCCTCTAAGCGAGCGCTTGTCTCCTCACAATCCACTGCTGTCACTGACACCTCGTCAGATGAAGACGGCACTTACACTGACCCCACAGGTTCTGACTCAGATACGGCTGATGGGGAG
Organism: Pseudophryne corroboree; assembly: GCF_028390025.1. Lineage (NCBI taxonomy): Eukaryota > Metazoa > Chordata > Amphibia > Anura > Myobatrachidae > Pseudophryne > Pseudophryne corroboree. The sequence goes on along the minus strand of NC_086445.1, from coordinate 946,132,172 downwards.
GGTGGTTCACATGTGGATGTTCCTGATCTCTTGGGGGCTATTAAGTTCATTTTACAGATTACGGATGATCCCGAGCCATCCGTTCCTGCTAAGAAACCAGATAGGTTCAAGCGTCAGAAGGTGATTAAACAAGTTTTACCTCACTCTGACCACCTAATTGATATACGTCAGGAACCCTGGGAAAACCCGGGTACGAAGTTTGTGCCTCAAAAGAAGATACTGGCTCGCTATCCCCTCGCGCCGGAGCTGTCTAAGAATTGGGAAACACCTCCTCCAGTGGACTCACAGGTGGCTAGGATGGTGGTTTCCTCAGCTCTACCGATCACCACCGTCGCGTCTCTAAAAGAGCCTACGGATAAACGTGTGGAGGGTTGTCTGAAAGCGATTTACACCCTCACGGGTGCTGCACAAAGGCCCACTATTGCAGCTACTTGGGCTGCAGAGGCCATTGAAGCATGGGCCTTGGAGTTAGATGCTGAAATCTCCTCTGACCATGCTAGACAATGCTTGTCTTATATTGTCACAGCTTCTCGTTATATTAAAGAGGCGGCTTCTGATGCCGGTATCCTGGCAGCCAAGGCCTCTACTACATCAGTCCTGGCTCACCGGATATTGTGGCTGAGATCCTGGTCTGTGGATCTGGACTGTAGAAAAACCCTGGAGGTACTCCCTTTTAAGGGAGATATTCTGTTTGGGGAGGATTTAAATAAGATTGTGGCTGACTTGGCAACTGCCAAAACTGCCTGTCTGCCGAGTACTGCTCCTTCTGTGTCGAAGGCTAAAGGTACTTCCTTTCGCCCCTTTCGTCCTTCAGGTAAAGCAAAAGGTCAGGCGTACAACAAGCAGGCCCACACTTCCAAATCTGGTAAGCCTAAGCCCAAAAGAGCCTGGGCGGCCCGTCAGCCAGCTTCCAAGACAGATAAGCCTGCCGCATGATGGGGCGTGCCTCCCTCTGGGGGATCCCAGGGTGGGGGGCCGGCTTCTAGGGTATACCCAGGAATGGTTGAAGACCACTTCAGATGCCTGGGTACGGTAAGTCGTCACATGAGGTTACGCCATAGCCTTCAAAAACCGACCCACTCATCGATTTTGCCAGACAGATGTCCCGTTGGACAAGACAAAGGCAGACGCTCTACATTCGGTGGTACAGACTCTCCTGGATACAGGAGTCGTAGTACAGGTGGCTCTTGCGCAAAACCGAATGGGTCCTCCTGGCCCATTCTCAACCTCAAGGCATTGAACAGGTTTGTGAAGGTTTCCAAGTTCCGGATGGAAACCCTTTGCTCTATAGTTCTGGCCTTGGAACCTGGGGACTTCATGGTTTCCCTGGATATACAGGATGCTTATAGCAGTGTCTCATCAGCAATACCTGAGATTTGCGATTGGCAACTGCCATTACCAGTTTCGGGCGTTACCTTTTGGTTTAACAACGGCTCCACAAGTCTTTACAAAAGTCATGGCAGTGATGACGGTGGTACTCCGCCGTCAAGGGGTCAGGATACTGCCGTATTTGGACGACTTGTTAATCCTGCCAAATTCCCCAGAACTTCTCCTGCGTCATCTAGATGTGACGGTCTGGTTTCTGCAAGCCCACGGGTGGCTCATCAATTGGAAGAAGTCATCCCTGATCCCTGCTCAGAGTATGGTGCATCTGGGAGCACTATTGGACACACAACCAGCGGTTGTTCCTGTTTCAGGAGAAAGTCCAGAAACTTCAGGACAGGATTTGTTGCTTCCTATCTCGTCCGCAAGTGCCGATACATTCGGCGATGCAGGTGCTGGGCCTCATGGTGTCAGCATTCGACATGGTGGAGTACGCTTAATTTCATTCTCGCCCTCTCCAGAGGCTGATTCTAGCCAAATGGGACGGCCTGCCTCACCGGATCAGGTCTCAAATGATCTCATTGACTCCGGAGGTCCGTCTGTCGCTGCTCTGGTGGCTCCGGGACCAACAACTTGCAGGGGCCGTCCGTTCTGGATATCCGACTGGGTCCTGTTGATGACAGATGCCAGTCTAAGAGGTTGGGGCGCGGTGCTGGAGCAACACTCCCTTCAGGGGCGGTGGACCAAGGAGGAGTCCCTCCTCTCGATCAATATTCTGGAGTTGCGGGCGGTCTTCAATGCCTTGAACCTAGCCCAGCATTTAATTCAGAACCGTCCTGTTCAAGTACAGTCGGACAACGCCACCACAGTGGCTTACATAAATCATCAGGGCGGCACTCAAAGCCGCCTAGCAATGAAGGAAGTCTCACGGATTCTACAGTGGGCAGAACGCCATCTACCGGCCATATCGGCAATATTCATTCCGGGAGTCCTGAATTGGGAAGCGGACTTTCTCAGTCGTCAGGACGTGCATGCCGGCGAGTGGGGCCTCCATCCAGAAGTGTTTCAACTCCTAGTGGAAAGGTGGGGCCTTCCAGACGGAGATCTGATGGCGTCTCGACACAATCACAAGGTCCCGGTCTTCGGAGCAAGGACAAGGGATCCTCAAGCAGCATTCGTGGATGCGCTGGCGGTACCGTGGAGATTTCGGCTGCCGTACGTGTTCCCTCCGGTGTCACTCCTGCCCAGGGTAATTTGGAAGTTCAAGCAAGAAAAAGGAATCCTGCTTCTCATAGCTCCAGCGTGGCCCAGACGGCACTGGTTCTCAGACCTGCAAGGCCTATTGTCAGAGCGTCCATTTCTACTTCCACAACGCCCAGACCTCCTCGTTCAGGGCCCCTGTGTCTACCAGGACATAGCCCGGCTGCTTTTGACGACGTGGCTCTTGAAGCTTCCGTCTTAAGGGCTAAAGGGTTTTCTGAGGTGGTCATTCAAACTATGTTGCGGGCCCGGAAACTGGCTTCGGCTCGGATTTACTATAGGGTCTGGCATTCTTACTTTGTTTGGTATGCATCTAACGATTATGACGCTTCCAAGTTTAGTATAGCCCAGTTGTTGGCTTTTCTTCAGCAGGGCCTGGACTTAGGCCTGCGTCTGGCCTCCCTCAAGGTTCAAATATCTGCCTTGTCAGTGTGGTTTCAGAGAAAAATTGCGACCTTACCTGATGTACATACCTTTACTCAGGGCGTGTTGCGTATCCAACCTCCCTATGTCCCGCCTGTGGCTCCTTGGGACTTGTCGGTGGTTTTGGAGGCGTTACAAGAGTCTCCGTTTGAACCTCTTGGTTCAGCTGACCTTAAGTGGCTTTCCCTTAAGGTGGTGTTTCTGCTGGCTATTGCTTCAGCTAGAAGAGTGTCGGATTTGGGTGCCTTGTCCTGTAGTTCCCCTTATCTGATATTTCACCGTGACCGGGCGGTTCTTAGGACTCGTCCCGGCTATCTACCTAAGGTGGTTTCTTCGTTCCACCTTAATCAGGAGATTGTAGTTCCGGCACTTGTTTCTCCTGCTCTGTCTCCCAAAGAGCGGTCTTTGGATGTGGTACGGGCTCTCCGTATCTATGTAAAGAGAACTGCTCCTATTAGGAAATCAGATTCTCTTTTTGTTGTGTTTGGGTTTCACAAACGTGGCTGGCCTGCTCACAAGCAAATTCTGGCCAGATGGATTAGAATGGTGATTGCATATGCTTATGTGAAGGCTGGTCTCTCTGCTCCTGATCACATTAAGGCCCATTCTACTCGGTCTGTTGGACCTTCTTGGGCGGCCCAACGTGGTGCGACCCTTGAACAATTGTGCAAGGCGGCTACGTGGTCCTCCGTGAACACGTTCATAAGGTTCTATGCCTTCGATACTGCAGCTTCCCAGGATGCTTCCTTTGGACGCCGGGTTCTTGTGCCCACTACAGTGCGTCCCCTCCCATAAGGAACTGCTTTAGGACATCCCCATTGTCCATTCCTTGTGGAGCCCAGTGTACCCCGCAGCAGAAAACGAGTTTTATGGTAAGAACTTACCTTTGTTAAAACTCTTTCTGCGAGGTACACTGGGCTCCACAAGGCGCCCACCCTGCCGCACTTAGCTTCTTTGGGTTGGTATGGCATTAGACGCTGACACGTCTCCTGTCGCGAGAATGCGGTGTTGTGGCTACTAACCGTTGTCGTCTCTTTTCCTGCTACTGCATTGGACTGGTTAACTAAAAACTGAGATCCTGTGCAGGGAGGCGGGGTGATATAGGAGGCGGCGCTATGTATTCTGGGTACAGTCAAACCTTTGAGCCTGTTGGTGCCTCGGATCAAGATCCTACTCTACACCCCATTGTCCATTCCTTGTGGAGCCCAGTGTACCTCGCAGAAAGAGTTTTAACAAAGGTAAGTTCTTACCATAAAACTCGTTATTTCACTTACACGTTTATTTTTTCATTTGATCATAATAATTAATGGAAATGAAATACAATGACTCCTTTTCTTTGCACAGTGTTTGTACATAGAGTATCGAGGAAGCATTCCTTACAGCGTGTACACATTGTTACTCTGTGACATTTGCTTTTGAATATTATAGTCCTAATGTAAACCTAAACCGTGGAGAATCCTGATGCACATGCAAGAGCATTAATATGAGCATATTATGGTAGAGAAGGATATTACACTAATGATTACCACCTTTCAAAATAACATTTGTTTGGCATGCCACCATATGAATATGTTAATATATAAACATGTTAATTGAAATCATTTTAATTTGATGGGCATGGCTCTTAAATGTATCCCCAAATTGTGTCCAGGGTCTAAATATAGGTACAATTATACCAAATCCTGATGGATGAACAGATTGCAGTGCATAATTTAGATTTTTAACACTGTCTCTCATTTTACACGGAGTGACTGGTACAGGGGACTTTTTACCTAATAATGCACAAATTACAAGCATATCATATTTATTACCAGTTATTTATATAGCGCACACATATCAAACAATACTCTACAGAGAATATTTGGCCGTTCACATCCGTACCTGCACCAGTGGAACTTACAATCTATATTCCCTTACACATGTACAGTCAGTGGCGCTATGAGGAGAAGGGGGGGGGGGTAGGATTAATTACCCAGGCCCAGGTCTGATGGAGAGGCCCAGGTCCTCCTCCACTTGGCAGCTGCAACTCTTTTCCTCAGCCCAGCGCACGCTGCTGTTTGGCCAGAGTCAGGGCCGTCTTTTCGTATGGGCTCAATGGCCAGAAGTATAAGGGCCCTAGGCTAAGGGTCCCCTTTTTCCAGGAGTTCCAGATTTTTTTTAAAATCAGCCCTGGGGAACCGGATGTATGACTTTAAATTAGTGGTCCCCATCAAAGCCTGTTAATTGCTCTTCCCAGCCAGATATCTCGGGTTCTGTCTGAGTTTTTCTGAGGCTACATTCCAAATGCTGGGACTCTTCCCTTTTGGTGGACACTGTCAACTTGTCTCTACTATGCCCAGAACCAGAGATATTGGCCTTCCAGCAGCTGGTCCCTGCTCCAGCTCCACACGCCTGGTATGCAGTTTTATATTTTTGCTCTGGCTCTTGAACTCTGATCCCAAAGACCCCAATACCTCTTGAAAGCTGGGACTCTCTAGTTTTTTATCCCATTGAAAGCTAAGAAAGAACATTCCAGAAACTGGAGATATCTGCAGTCAAGCAAGCTGCCCTCCCATCGGAAAATGATGAATATTAAGCCCACTCCATAATTCACCCCTCCCCTGCGTATTAAACACCCCTTACCACCCTGGAAGTCATCTACCAGGGACCCATCATTCAGTCCAATGTCCCTTCTACAGTTAAGTGTTCTCCTTCCCACCCCATCTCCCACCATTTGTGCAGTACAAGAGTAATAAGCAGAAATTAGTGCTCCAGGTCCTACATGCTGAGTGGAAGATAGAACACCCCCTACCGCCCGCGGGACATCAACGCTGCGGCTGATAGCTCTTCCCACCCCTACCACTGGAGAATGGGTATGGGCCCCAGTGCATTGCTTTGCCCAGGGGCCTACACTGCTGTTAAGATGGCGCTGGCCAGAGTGGCATTTAAAATAAAATTAAAATCTGTATTTTTTTCTAAGGTTTAGTGGCCACACCTCTAGTGATTAGGCCGCTTCCCCTGAAAAGTACCTGGGCCCAGCCAGGCTCTCTGCTGCACTATGTACAGTACACAGTCACACATACCAATACAGTACGTTCATTTTTTTTGTCAGAAACCAATTAGCAGAGCCGTATTTAGGTGTGCGCCGACGGTGCCTTGCCCACAGCGCAGCTGCAGTGGAGGCGCACCATCTGGCAGCACACCCCCTTGTATGGCCATGTAATCAGTGAGGGAGTATTGAAATTTCAGCTGTATGTCGGTGCCTGTCGCCAGCTGCCGCCTGTATAAGGGAAGTGGAGCGGTGGCCACACAGCCCGTTGTGCTGTAATTCCGCCTGTGAGCCCTGGGGAGTGAGTGGGAGCGGTCCTTCAGCAGTGTGCACCCATGCACAAGCAGCCGCTGCATGTAGTGATGCTGCCTGTGAGCCCTGCCGCCGCATCAACTGTGGAGTGGGAGTGGAGCGCCTGTACATGATGGTCTGCGCCGCCTCAGCTGTTAAGAGGGACTGGAAGTGCTTGTACTGCGCCTGGTAGTCCTGGATGCAGTATCGCCTGAACAGGTGTGAGACACATGCACACACACCCTCACTCTATCTCTTGCTGTAATATGTAACAAAGGAGTACTCTGCTGCCTGATGTGTAAAAAAGGGGGACTCTGCCTCCTAATGTGTTAAAGGGGGACTCTACCCACCTAATGTGTAAAAGGGGACTCTACCTACCGTACTGTGTAAAAGGGAGCTCTGCCTGCCGTACTGTGTAAAAGGGAGCTATGTGGCCACACCCTTTCCCCATGAAGCCACGCCCCTATATATTTTTGTGGCAACCTACGGCGCGCATTGGCCCTGTTTTATATTGGGGGGGGGGGGGCGGGGGGTGCTGATGCTGTTTCTTGCACACAGCGCCAAAATGGCTAGTTACGACAATTAGTTTACCAGTATAGTTTTTGATTGTGGGAGGAAACCCACGCAACATGGGGAGAACATACAAACTCCACACTGTTAGTTACTTGATGGGAATTCAATCCTTGGCCTCAGTGCTATGAGGCAGTAATGCTAACCATTACACCAACCTTGCTGTACAGTACGTAGTAAATAGCAGAATGGTATATACAATAGCCAGTGCATTACAATCTTGATCAGTGTGCTACACCTAGCCATGATGGTGCATTACACACATCACAATATTTCCAGCAGTAATCAGCATCTCCTACCGTACATCCATTGTAATACCTGGCATGTTACAATCAGTAATAAGAGGTAAATTACGATTATCTATAGTATTAATATAAATTACACTTTTAAGATCAGGCTGTTCCTTACATCATTAGAATTTGGATAGAGATATAGGGGGTATGCAATTAGTCCAATCATTTCGAAGCTAATGAATTTGCCCACTGAGTATTCAATTACGGGCCGTTTTGTCTGTTTTGAAGGCATTTTTGCCAATGCCTTTTCACCTTTTTTTTTTTAAGGTGAAAAATGCCTCAAAATCTGCGAAAATGGGCAGCGTTTTCGACGGAAAACATGTGGATTCACTGATTCACGTGTTTTCCGCCCCTGCCGCATTTTTTGTCTGGTCGAAAATCCGTCCCTGCTATTGCATAGGGCAAATCCCCATTCACCCTAAAAACAGCAAAAAGCTAATTTTTTTCGCATAGGCAAAAAAACTGCGCTAATTGCATACCCCCATAAGGTCTTTTAGGTATTGGACAATTTTAATGCTTGAACTACTAGTACAGTAGATTTATGTACTGATAGAGGCAGATGTTGCCAATTATTTGTACACATGGGGTCCGTAACTCTTCTACTTCGCATGTTGTTCTGTTTCACCCCTTCCTGCACCATCTCGTCTCCTCACAGATGAGACCTTTTTTTCACGCACTAGACTAGACCTTCTTAATCCAATGATCCCAAGTGTTGCACGCATACACAACAAAGCCTGTGCCTCTGATGAATTTGAAAAAGAATGGTACCACAGAAGGATCTACAGTGGTTCCACATAAATAACAAGTACCACAGAAAATTATACAGAATTATAAACTTTACTAAATGGGCTTACCATGCACCATTTAGTGGCTGCCCATGCCTCTCTGGGGACTGGCCAAATCCCCCCAGGTATCTGGTCATGCTTCTTCAGAAAAGAGCAACTGCAAAGGGTAGCCATCATTGCCTTATCTGTTTGGACCCATCATGTTTCACTCAGACACTGCCATCACTACATCCACAACTCCTGGGCATGCTACATCACCAGCATGAGGGGAATGTTCTCTGCCCACCACACACAAGCGGCATAGGCGTTTCTATAATGTGTGTAGTGTGTGTGGTGCACATGGACCTCTGTGTCCAGGAGGGCCCACACCTTGCACCCACATATTATACTTACCCCTCCGGAGTCCTGCCCATTTCCGAGTGATTTGCGCATGCGCACTGGAGATGTCCCGGGGAGCAAAGCGCATTATGCCAGAGTCTACTTGCTACCGGAGAGGAGGAGGCCCGCAACGGAGGCTGCACGCGGGTCCCCTCCTCTCTTAAAACGCTCCTGACAAGCGAAATTGCTGCAAAGGCTACATTTTACCCATATCCACTGCCTCATAACTATTTCCATGTTATCACCACTAATGGAATGCATCATGATATTTTAAGGATTTAACACTGCCACACTCTCTCCCGGTCACACCATGATATTAAATGATGGACAGGAGAAGTAGCTAATATATTCTGGAGCCATGCTACTATGCATCAACGACTGAGAGCCTGGAACACCTAAGACCAGTTGTGTCGTGCAGTACTGACTCCTCTATCCTCTTCCAAATGGTGTCAGCATGTCAGGAGCTGCAGCGGCATAACAGCCAAGGTAGGAGTCAATCATTAACATTTGACATGGGATAGGTATGCCATTTTCTTAATAAGTTTTACAGAGATGCAATCAATTTGTAAAATAAATAATTATGCAACAATCTAGAATATATATATATATATATATATATATATATATAGTAACACTGTAAGGGTGCAAGGTGCCGTTTCCTGGGGTATATGGCAGCATGCAGCAGCTGAGGAACAACACAAGTCCAGGTTCTGGTACAACTGGCCCCAGCCAGTTTTATTATACAGAAAACAAAACAAACACCAAAAGAAAATACCTTGCCTGTCCGGCACTAACTAAACACAAGATGTTCCTAACTATCACTAAACAAAAACACAGAGTTCTCCAGTAAGCACTGTATAGCTCACTTGTATCAGGAAGCGTGTTTCTCTCACAGAGATCCTGCAGTCTTCCCAGGCAGTCTGCACACCCTAATCAGGCCAGCAGCTCTATAACACTCTTACACAGCTGAAAGCCTGATTAGCCTTCTGTGAGGCCAAAGACCCGAACTGGGCCCAATGTCTGGAACTTGCCCCATCTCTCTTTCAGGGCCCTTACCCAGCTTTTCCAACAAACTGAAAAGGTTCTAACAAACAAAACATATTCCTAGAAGTTTTCATTTTTCTAATACATGTAAGATAAGAACCTGGGACAAACATACCTGCCCTCAAACACTATCCCAGTGTTCTTGTCACATATCCCCCTCCCCTGTTTCGACCTAGGGGCCGGAACACTTGTAGCCCCCAAACAGAAGATGCGGGACAATGCATCTGTGTTGGCCAATTGCGTACCCGGTCTATGTTCGACAGTAAACTTAAAATCCTGCAACCGTAGAAACCATCTAGTTACACGAGCATTCTTGCCTCTATTTACATACATCCATTTTAAAGGGGCATGATCTGTCACTAGTCTGAATTGTCTACCCAAGAGGTAATATCTCAAGGTATCTAGTGCCCACTTAATGGCCAAAGCCTCCTTTTCCACAATGGCATACCTTTTTTCATGCTCATTGAGTTTCCTACTCAAATAAATGATAGGGTGTTCGTCCCCATCTCTGGTTTGGGACAGCACAGCGCCTATCCCTACCTCTGAGGCATCTGTCTGTACCACAAATTCTTTTGAAAAATCTGGTGTTATCAATACCGGTTGTGAACACAAAGCAACTTTTAACGCTTGGAACGCTTTTTCTGCATCAGGGTTCCATTTCACCATATTTGACTGCTTCCCTTTGGTAAGGTCTGACAACGGCACCGCTGTGGTCGCAAAATTGGGAATAAACCGTCTATAATACCCAGTTATTCCCAAAAAAGCCCTTACCTGTTTTTTATTCACTGGACGAGGACAGTTTTGAATAGCATCAATTTTATTCAATTGGGGCCTAATTAGACCTCTGCCTATGGTGAAGCCCAAGTACTTGACCTCCTCCATTGCGAGGCAGCACTTCTTTGGGTTAGCAGTTAACCCTGCCTCTCTGATTGAGTCCAGTACTGCTTGTACTTTAACCAAATGGGACCCCCAGTCTGTACTGTGAATTACCACATCATCCAAATAGGCAGCTGCATATTTTCTATGGGGCCTCAAAATTTTATCAATCGCCCGTTGAAAGGTTGCTGGAGCCCCATGCAACCCAAAGGGTAACATATTATACTGGTACAGCCCCTCCGGAACCGAAAAGGCTGTTTTTTCTTTTGCGCTATCAGATAAAGGTATTTTCCAGTAACCTTTGGTCAGGTTCAACGTGGTGAGAAACCTGGCTGTTCCCAGCCTTTCTATAAGCTCATCCACATGGGGCATGGGGTATGCGTCAAACTTGGACACCTCATTTAACTTACGAAAGTCATTACAGAAGCGTATGCTACCGTCGGGCTTCGGGATGAGAACTATGGGACTGGACCACTCACTGTTAGATTCCTCTATGACTCCAAGTTCTAACATGGTTTTAACTTCTTTAGAAACAGCTTCTCGCTGAGCTTCAGGAATCCTATATGGCTTTAAATGAACCCTGACCCCTGGGTCTGTGACAATGTCATGTTTTATTATGGTCGTTCGGCCAGGGAGCTCTGAAAATATCTCCCTATTTTGGATGAGAAATTCTTTAACCTGATTGTTCTGATCAGCTGATAATGTCTCTGACACCTTTACTGCGGGAAGCAACCGAGGTGAAGACACCGAAGGGCAAGGCTCCGCTGACAGAGACAACCTATCTTTCCAGGGTTTGATTAAGTTAACATGGTAGATTTGTTCGGGTTTTCTCTTTCCTGGCTGGTATACTTTGTGATTAACCTCATTCACTTTTTCCCTAATCTCAAATGGACCCTGCCATTTAGCTAGGAATTTGCTTTCCACAGTGGGTACCAAAACAAGAACTCAAGACCAGTCCTACTTTAACAATTGCTGACCCACAACAAGTTTCTATATTCACTTCAGCAGTGACATAATGTTGGGTATCCCCATGTCTGCAAGTTACCCCAATAGGTATTTGCTGGACCTTTAAGGGGTTCACTAACCCAGCTTTCATGAGGGTAACTAAACTTCCTGAATCTAGCAAGGCCTCTACCCGGTTACCCTCTAAAAACACATCACACATTTGTTTTCCAGCTCAGGTGAAGGTACCACAGTACAGGCTAACCTAGCAAAGAAAGACATTCTGCGACATTCAAAGGCAGCATCACATTGCATGGGTTCTTGTGTGACTGGGCAAATGGCAATAACATGACCTGGCATACCACACCTATAACACTTAACCACACGATTATCAACCCGTTTGGGCAGCATAGACTGTTCTAGCCCCATTGGCCTGTCTCCAGGGCCAGTGTTTACAGTCTCTCCAGCCTTGCGTTCTCTTAACCGCCCAGCAACGTTTTCCCACGGAACAGTCTTACCAGTCTTTACTGAAGGGCGCTGTCGAGGATCTATGGGTTGCTGGGTGGTCATCAGTAGTTCCTCTGCTGCCAAATACCTCTCTACCATGTCCACTAATTGGTCAACAGTACCCGGGTTTCCATGGCTCACCCACTTGCGCAGGACCATGGGCAAAGATCTCAAGTAGCGGTCCATAACGACTCTTTCAACCATCTGGGGACCAGTTAATGTCTCTGGCTGTAACCATTTTTTTGTTAGCTGAATAAGGTCGTGCATCTGGGAGCGAGGAGGCTTCTCCATGGCGTACACCCAACGGTGCACCCGTTGTGCTCGTACTGACAGCGTGACTCCCAGGCGGGTCAGGATCTCAGTCTTTAGTTTATCATAGTCCCGAGCCTCAGCAGGGCTTAATTCAAAGTACGCTTTTTGGGGATCACCTGACAGAAAAGGTGCCAGCAGGCTGGCCCACTGTGCTTTCGGCCAGTTCTCACGCTCTGCAGTCCTTTCAAACGTGGTCAGGTAGGCCTCCACATCATCAGCCTCTGTCATTTTCTGCAGGAAGTGACTGGCCCGTATAGAACTAGAGCTGGTCGGAGCACTGACGCCCATATCTCCAATCCGGGCTGCAAGGCTCTGCACCACTTCTGTTAAGGCCTCTCGCTGTAGTCTCCAACTTTCCTCCTTTGCCACCTGCTGCTGTCTGTTGGCCTCCTGCTGAGCCGCTGTAGCTTGCAGCATGGCTTTAAGCAGTTCCTCCATGTCGACAGATTTTTCAGGCGGCTTTGTAGCTGCTTTCACCCAGGACATATATCAAATCCTCAGGGCGAGTCTCAGTAACTTCACACTGGGCTGTATCTGCATAAACCACCATTTTCTGCAGGCCTCACAAAGCTGCTGCTTTCACTTATGCGCAGAACGGCATGCTCGCATTCTCCACCAAGTTGTAACACTGTAAGGGTGCAAGGTGCCGTTTCCTGGGGTATATGGCAGCACGCAGCAGCTGAGGAACAACACAAGTCCAGTTTCTGGTACAACTGGCCCCAGCCAGTTTTATTGTACAGAAAATAAAACAAACACCAAAAGAAAATACCTTGCCTGTCCGGCACTAACTAAACACAAGATGTTCCTAACTATCACTAAAACAAAAAACACAGAGTTCTCCAGCAAACACTGTATAGCTCACTTGTATCAGGAAGCGTGTTTCTCTCACAGAGATCCTGCAGTCTTCCCAGGCAGTCTGCACACCCTAATCAGGCCAGCAGCTCTATAACACTCTTACACAGCTGAAAGCCTGATTAGCCCTCTGTGAGGCCAAAGACCCGAACTGGGCCCAATGTCTGGAACTTGCCCCATCTCTCTTTCAGGGCCCTTACCCAGCTTTTCCAACAAACTGAAAAGGTTCTAACAAAACAAAACATATTCCTAGAAGTTTTCATTTTTCTAATACATGTAAGACAAGAACCTGGGACAAACATACCTGCCCTCAAACACTATCCCAGTGTTCTTGTCACAATATATATTCAGCTCATGGCAAAATGACCGCAAAACAATAATAAAAAATATATGTTGTTGTATTGCTTCTAGAATCTGTCATGCTTCGGTGGACGTATGTAAATTAATGCTGCATCTGGGTGCATTTTATGCACTTTAATTATTTATATATACTGTGTGTGTATATATATATATATATATATATATATATATCTATATATATATATATAAAAGAGGTTACACATTCCAATATTAACTGTTTTAGTAAGTTTGTGATTTGTTTTACATTATGTAGCAGGAGTCGAGGGTATGACTGTGGGTAATAATAAATGTAGTAGGTGTGCAATGTAACCTCCCACATGATTTCACTGCTTATTATATTACGTTCTATTTATCATATATGCATAATTCATTTAAATAATTAATTCATTACATATGATTGGGCAGCAGACCTGTTTGCTAGAATATTACGTAACACAGAGCCCTTGGTGTCCACAGTAATATAACAATGCGCTCTCCTTGTTTGGAACATAAATCATATTCTGCTAAACCCTTTCTAATTTTGTCCACACTAAATATAGGTTTCTTTCCCAGAAAACATTCAGGATAAATTTTCATAACCTGTATACACTTTAATGAGCTAGTCACATAAACGTTCATTCTAAGACATGCACACAGGATAACGAACAAAGATGTTTCCGACAGGTAGGAAATGACATGACATTTGCTTGAGAGTCAGTCTGGTAAAATAGATGTCTTGTTTTGTTTTTACTTAAACAGTAATGATAAAAGCATACTTGCCTACCTGACCCTCTCCATGAGGGAGAAAATGCTCTATTGCTGGACTTTCCTGGTAATGTATGATTGCCATCACCTGTGGTGAAACACCTGTCTTATCAAATAACTAGCTCACCACAGGTGATGGCAATCATACATTACCAGGAAAGTCCAGGAACAGAGCATTTTCTCCCTCATGGAGAGGGTCAGGAAGGCAAGTATGGCTAAAAGTGATGGTTGCAATTAGTGATGAGCACCGGAAATTTTTCGGGTTTTGTGTTTTGGTTTTGGGTTCGGTTCCGCGGCCGTGTTTTGGGTTCGAACGCGTTTTGGCAAAACCTCACCAAATTTTTTTTGTCGGATTCGGGTGTGTTTTGGATTCGGGTGTTTTTTTCAAAAAACCCTAAAAAACAGCTTAAATCATAGAATTTGGGGGTCATTTTGATCCCAAAGTATTATTAACCTCAATAACCATAATTTCCACTCATTTTCAGTCTATTCTGAACACCTCACACCTCACAATATTATTTTTAGTCCTAAAATTTGCACCGAGGTCGCTGGATGACTAAGCTCAGCGACCCAAGTGGCCGACACAAACACCTGGCCCATCTAGGAGTGGCACTGTAGTGTCACGCAGGATGGCTCTTCCAAAAAACACCCCCCAAACAGCACATGACGCAAAGAAGAAAAAAAAAGAGGCGCAATGAGGTAGCTGTGTGAGTAAGCTAAGCGACCCTAGTGGCCGACACAAACACCTGGCCCATCTAGGAGTGGCACTGCAGTGTCACGCAGGATGGCCCTTCCAAAAAACACCCCCCAAACAGCACATGACGCAAAGAAAAAAAGAGGCGCAATGAGGTAGCTGTGTGACTAAGATAAGCGACCCAAGTGGCCGACACAAACACCTGGCCCATCTAGGAGTGGCACTGCAGTGTCACGCAGGATGGCCCTTCCAAAAACTACTCCCCAAACAGCACATGACGCAAAGAAAAATGAAAGAAAAAAGAGGTGCAAGATGGAATTGTCCTTGGGCCCTCCCACCCACCCTTATGTTGTATAAACAGGACATGCACACTTTAACCAACCCATCATTTCAGTGACAGGGTCTGCCACACGACTGTGACTGAAATGACGGGTTGGTTTGGACCCCCACCAAAAAAGAAGCAATTAATCTCTCCTTGCACAAACTGGCTCTACAGAGGCAAGATGTCCACCTCATCATCATCCTCCGATATATCACCGTGTACATCCCCCTCCTCACAGATTATCAATTCGTCCCCACTGGAATCCACCATCTCAGCTCCCTGTGTACTTTGTGGAGGCAATTGCTGCTGGTGAATGTCTCCACGGAGGAATTGATTATAATTCATTTTAATGAACATCATCTTCTCCACATTTTCTGGATGTAACCTCGTACGCCGATTGCTGACAAGGTGAGCGGCGGCACTAAACACTCTTTCGGAGTACACACTTGTGGGAGGGCAACTTAGGTAGAATAAAGCCAGTTTGTGCAAGGGCCTCCAAATTGCCTCTTTTTCCTGCCAGTATAAGTACGGACTGTCTGACGTGCCTACTTGGATGCGGTCACTCATATAATCCTCCACCATTCTTTCAATGTTGAGAGAATCATATGCAGTGACAGTAGACGACATGTCCGTAATCGTTGTCAGGTCCTTCAGTCCGGACCAGATGTCAGCATCAGCAGTCGCTCCAGACTGCCCTGCATCACCGCCAGCGGGTGGGATCGGAATTCTGAGCCTTTTCCTCGCCCCCCAGTTGCGGGAGAATGTGAAGGAGGAGATGTTGACAGGTCGCGTTCCGCTTGACTTGACAATTTTCTCACCAGCAGTTCTTTGAACCCCAGCAGACTTGTGTCTGCCGGAAAGAGAGATCCAAGGTAGGTTTTAAATCTAGGATCGAGCACGGTGGCCAAAATGTAGTGCTCTGATTTCAACAGATTGACCACCCGTGAATCCTTGTTAAGCGAATTAAGGGCTCCATCCACAAGTCCCACATGCCTAGCGGAATCGCTCTGTGTTAGCTCCTCCTTCAATGTCTCCAGCTTCTTCTGCAAAAGCCTGATGAGGGGAATGACCTGACTCAGGCTGGCAGTGTCTGAACTGACTTCACGTGTGGCAAGTTCAAAAGGTTGCAGAACCTTGCACAACGTTGAAATCATTCTCCACTGCGCTTGAGACAGGTACATTCCACCTCCTATATCGTGCTCAGTTGTATAGGCTTGAATGGCCTTTTGCTGCTCCTCCAACCTCTGAAGCATATAGAGGGTTGAATTCCACCTCATTACCACTTCTTGCTTCAGATGATGGCAGGGCAGGTTCAGGCGTTTTTGGTGGTGCTCCAGTCTTCTGTACGTGGTGCCTGTACGCCGAAAGTGTGCCGCAATTCTTCTGGCCACCGACAGCATCTCTTGCACGCCCCTGTCGTTTTTTAAATAATTCTGCACCACCAAATTCAAGGTATGTGCAAAACATGGGACGTGCTGGAATTTGCCCAGATTTAATGCACACACAATATTGCTGGCGTTGTCCGATGCCACAAATCCACAGGAGAGTCCAATTGGGGTAAGCCATTCTGCGATGATCTTCCTCAGTTGCCGTAAGAGGTTTTCAGCTGTGTGCGTATTCTGGAAAGCGGTGATACAAAGCGTAGCCTGCCTAGGAAAGAGTTGGCGTTTGCGAGATGCTGCTACTGGTGCCGCCGCTGCTGTTCTTGCGGCGGGAGTCAATACATCTACCCAGTGGGCTGTCACAGTCATATAGTCCTGAGTCTGCCCTGCTCCACTTGTCCACATGTCCGTGGTTAAGTGGACATTAGGTACAACTGCATTTTTTAGGACACTGGTGAGTCTTTTTCTGAGGTCTGTGTACATTTTCGGTATCGCCTGCCTAGAGAAATGGAACCTAGATGGTATTTGGTACCGGGGACACAGTACCTCCAACAAGTCTCTGCAGTAATGATGGATACCGGAACCACGTTTCTCACCGCCCAGGATGCCAAGGCCTCAGTTATCCGCTTTGCAGCAGGATGACTGCTGTGATATTTCATCTTCCTCGCAAAGTACTGTTGGACTGTCAATTGCTTACTGGAAGTAGTACAAGTGGTCTTACGACTTCCCCTCTGGGATGACGATCGACTCCCAGCAGCAACAACAGCAGCGCCAGCAGCAGTAGGCGTTACACGCAAGGATGCATCGGAGGAATCCCAGGCAGGAGAGGACTCGTCAGAATTGCCAGTGACATGGCCTGCAGGACTATTGGCATTCCTGGGGAAGGAGGAAATTGACACTGAGGGAGTTGGTGGGGTGGTTTGCGTGAGCTTGGTTACAAGAGGAAGGGATTTACTGGTCAGTGGACTGCTTCCGCTGTCGCCCAAAGTTTTTGAACTTGTCACTGACTTATGATGAATGCGCTGCAGGTGACGTATAAGGGAGGATGTTCCGAGGTGGTTAACGTCCTTACCCCTACTTATTACAGCTTGACAAAGGCAACACACGGCTTGACAAATGTCCGCATTTCTGTTGAAATACTTCCACACTGAAGAGCTGATTTTTTTGGTATTTTCACCAGGCATGTCAATGGCCATATTCCTCCCACGGACAACAGGTGTCTCCCCGGGTGCCTGACTTAAACAAACCACCTCACCATCAGAATCCTCCTGGTCAATTTCCTCCCCAGCGCCAGCAACACCCATATCCTCCTCATCCTGGTGTACTTCAACACTGACATCTTCAATCTGACTATCAGGAACTGGACTGCGGGTGCTCCTTCCAGCACTTGCAGGGGGCGTGCAAATGGTGGAAGGCACATGCTCTTCACGTCCAGTGTTGGGAAGGTCAGGCTTAGCAACCGACACAATTGGACTCTCCTTGTGGATTTGTGATTTCAAAGAACGCACAGTCCTTTGCTGTGCTTTTGCCAGCTTAAGTCTTTTCATTTTTCTAGCGAGAGGCTGAGTGCTTCCATCCTCATGTGAAGCTGAACCACTAGCCATGAACATAGGCCAGGGCCTCAGCCGTTCCTTGCCACTCCGTGTGGTAAATGGCATATTGGCAAGTTTACGCTTCTCCTCCGACGATTTTATTTTAGATTTTTGAGTCCTTTTTTTACTGATATTTGGTGTTTTGGATTTTACATGCTCTGTACTATGACATTGGGCATCGGCCTTGGCAGACGACGTTGATGGCATTTCATCGTCTCGGCCATGACTAGTGGCAGCAGCTTCAGCACGAGGTGGAAGTGGATCTTGATCTTTCCCTATTTTTGGAACCTCAACATTTTTGTTCTCCATATTTTAATAGGCACAGCTAAAAGGCACCTCAGGTAAACAATGGAGATGGATGGATACTAGTATACTTATGGATGACGAGCGACTGCCGACACAGAGGTTGCTACAGCCGTGGACTACCGTACTGCGTCTGCTAGTATAGACTGGATGATAATGATATAAAAAATATATATATATCACTACTGCAGGACAGGTATATATTGTATAATGACGGACCTGCTGGACACTGTCAGCACTGCAGACTCCTAAACTACTAGTATGAAGAAGATAGAAAAAAAAAAAAACCACCACAGGTAGGTATACAATTATGGACGAGCGACTGCCAGTGCCGACACAGAGGTAGCTACAGCCGTGGACTACCGTACTGCGTCTGCTAGTATAGACTGGATGATAATGATATAAAAAATATATATATATCACTACTGCAGGACAGGTATATATTGTATAATGACGGACCTGCTGGACACTGTCAGCACTGCAGACTCCTAAACTACTAGTATGAAGAAGATAGAAAAAAAAACCCACCACAGGTAGGTATACAATTATGGACGAGCGACTGCCGACACAGAGGTAGCTACAGCCGTGGACTACCGTACTGTGTCTGCTAGTATAGACTGGATGATAATGATATAAAAAATATATATATATCACTACTGCAGGACAGGTATATATTGTATAATGACGGGCCTGCTGGACACTGTCAGCACTGCAGACTCCTAAACTACTAGTATGAAGAAGATAGAAAAAAAAAAAACCACCACAGGTAGGTATACAATTATGGACGAGCGACTGCCGACACAGAGGTAGCTACAGCCGTGGACTACCGTACTGCGTCTGCTAGTATAGACTGGATGAGAATGATATAAAAAATATATATATATCACTACTGCAGGACAGGTATATATTGTATAATGACGGACCTGCTGGACACTGTCAGCACTGCAGACTCCTAAACTACTAGTATGAAGAAGATAGAAAAAAAAAAAAACCACCACAGGTAGGTATACAATTATGGACGAGCGACTGCCAGTGCCGACACAGAGGTAGCTACAGCCATGGACTACCATACTGCGTCTGCTAGTATAGACTGGATGATAATGATATAAATATATATATATATATATCACTACTGCAGGACAGGTATATATTATATAATGACGGACCTGCTGAACACTGTCAGCACTGCAGACTCCTAAACTACTAGTATGAAGAAGATAGAAAAAAAAAAAACCACCACAGGTAGGTATACAATTATGGACGAGCGACTGCCGACACAGAGGTAGCTACAGCCGTGGACTACCGTACTGCGTCTGGTAGTATAGACTGGATGATAATGATATAAAAAATATATATATATCACTACTGCAGGACAGGTATATATTGTATAATGACGGACCTGCTGGACACTGTCAGCACTGCAGACTCCTAAACTACTAGTATGAAGAAGATAGAAAAAAAAAACCCACCACAGGTAGGTATACAATTATGGACGAGCGACTGCCAGTGCCGACACAGAGGTAGCTACAGCCGTGGACTACCGTACTGCGTCTGCTAGTATAGACTGGATGATAATGATATAAAAAATATATATATATATCACTACTGCAGGACAGGTATATATTATATAATGACGGACCTGCTGGACACTGTCAGCACTGCAGACTCCTAAACTACTAGTATGAAGAAGATAGAAAAAAAAAACCACCACAGGTAGGTATACAATTATGGACGAGCGACTGCCGACACAGAGGTAGCTACAGCCGTGGACTACCGTACTGCGTCTGCTAGTATAGACTGGATGATAATGATATAAAAAATATATATATATCACTACTGCAGGACAGGTATATATTATATAATGACGGACCTGCTGGACACTGTCAGCACTGCAGACTCCTAAACTACTAGTATAAAGAAGATAGAAATATAATGAATGACGGACCTGCTGGACACTGTCAGCAGAATGCGTTTATAGAATTAAAAAAAAAAACACCACACGAGTGTTTAACTTTTTCAGGCAGACAATATACTGGTGGTCACTGCTGGTCAGTCACACTGGCACTCTGGCAGCAAAAGTGTGCACTGTTAAATATGTACTCCTGCTATAACTGCTCCCCAGTCTCCCCCACAATTAAGCTGTGTGAGCAGTGAGCACTACTCAGCACAGTCAGATATACATAGATGATATTATCATGCAGCACACTGAGGCTGAGCACAGATATGGTATGTGACTGTGTATCGTTTTTTTTCAGGCAGAGAACGGATTATATTAAATAATAAATAAAACTGGTGGTCACTAGTATAACTATCAGCAAAACTCTGCACTCTCTGAGTACTCCTAATGCTCCAGTAAATCAAGTGTCTCACTCTCTAACTAAACGGAGAGGACGCCAGCCACGTCCTCTCCCTATCAATCTCAATGCACGTGTGAAAATGGCGGCGATGCGCGGCTCCTTATATAGAATCCGAGTCTCGCGATAGAATATGAGCCTCGCGAGAATCCGACAGCGGGATGATGACGTTCGGGCGTGCTCGGGTTAGCCGAGCAAGGCGGGAAGATCCGAGTCTGCCTCGGACCCGTGTAAAAAGCGTGAAGTTCGGGGGGGTTCGGTTTCCGAGAAACCGAACCCGCTCATCACTAGTTGCAATAATAGGCATCTGAGATATTTGACTGGAATTGTCACTTCTCTGACTTAATAAATATTGAATAGTCTGAACTACTAGTGATGTCACCGGTAACCATTGTATTCATATACCCGCAAGCATGAGAAACACCTGAATCACTTTACATGATCACAGAATATGGAGTTTCTGTACTGCCAGATCCTATAAAAGAGTGAAAGAACTAGTAATACGTTTGCATGGGATCCGTTCAGGATACCTGTGTTCGGGATTCCAGCAGTCAGAATACCGACATTGCTCCAAATGCAGATGCTAGTATCTTGACATGGATTGAAATGCCGGCGCTGGGATCCCCAACGCCATTCCGCCATTACCTGTTCTTTCAGGCATTTATTATTCATGCATATATTGTATCACACATGTTGTGTTCATATTATTGTAGACTATGGGGGTCATTCCAAGTTGATAGTAGCTGTGCTAAATTTAGCACAGCTACGATCATCTTCCCTGACATGCGAGGGGACGCCCAGCACAGGGCTAGTCCACTCCGCATGTCAGGTCCTCGCACCCCCGCACAAATACAAAAGCATCGCACAGCGGCGATGCTTTTGTATTTCTGGAGTAACTCCCGGCCAGCGCATCTCCTGCGGCTGGCCGGGAGTTGTTCTTCACTGCCGCTGGCCGCAGCGGCTGCATGAGACGTCACGCAGCCGAGGCCCGCCCCCCCTCAACGATTTGGCCACGCCTGTTGGCCGGACCGTGCCCCCTAAACGGCGGCTTAACGCCGCCATCCAGCCCCCTCCCGCCCAGCGATCGCCTCTGTCTCAGAGGCGATCGCTAGGCAACGATGACTGCCATGCGCCGGCGCGCTGCGGCACCGGCGCATGCGCAATTCCGACCCGATTGCTGCGCTGCGACTGCAGCGAGCGATTGGGTCGGAATGACCCCCTATGTCATTTCTTGGACATTCATCATCGTGTGAATAACATTTTAAAAACATTAAATTCTTGTTGTATTATGAATGTCCTCTGCTAAATTGGTATGTACCAGATTTATTCCATTGATCAAGCAAGTATGTGTAGCCTTATACAATTTCTATACTATAGACTAATTTGTCTTTAGCAACTAGATTAAACCCCTGATGAAGTCTACTGGACAAAACGCGTAGGGTTGCAAATCAAAGTCCTCATCTTTTCGGATAAAAGACTACACCAGTGAAATAACACTTTTTAAAAAGAAGTTATATTGTCAAAGAATTGGAATTTTAAGCAATGTCTATACATTTGATTCACTTTTATGAATGTTATGTTTTAACTACAAATAAATATTTGTTCAATTTCCAAAAAGATGACTTCTGGTAGCTCACTAAAAGGGCAAGAAATCTTTGAGGTGGTAAAACTTCTATGGTTACTATGGGTTACACCTATTAAAGCACCCTCAGATACTGCAGCATGCCTATATTCTGTGTGCAACTGCGGCTGTATCTGCATGCAAAAAGCTACGTTACAGTGTTTTCCTAGTAAACTGTAACTTGCAATTTCATATGCAGATACAGCAGTAGTCGCACATACAATATGTACATGCTGCATATAATTTTCATCAGCAATGTCTGCTTGTGTGTCTTATTTGTTTTTTCATATAGGCTGCGAATGTCTACGATATTACGCAATTGCGAATACGTTTCTGATGTCTCAGGTGGGAGTTTCTTTTCATTCCTGGGAAGCAGCCCTACTTGCTAACATTAGCAGCTCTGTAACCTAGAAAATCACAAATTGCAATTCCATTTGCGTACAAACAGGTCCAAAGTGTGCCAGGGGCCAGAGCCGACTTAACAGCATTGTAGGCCCTGAGCAAAGCAATCTACTGAGGCCCCTACACATCCATTCATGGAAATAAATGAAATACAAAGGACATAAATTACCCCTCCGGCGCTGTCTCTCCTCATGCTTCCATACAGCGAACAACTGTGAGCACTCTGATTGGATAGCTCCAGCCATTCCTCAATCATCATGCTGACAGCCATTCACTGTCTGGCTGCACGCAAGAGGCAGATTGAGAATGCTGTCTAGCAACTCTGAATGGGTGACCGTGTAATTCACAATCAGAGTGGCCGAGGCAGATTTCTCTATCTGCCTCCCAAGAAGCTCCGGAAGGGTCCCCGGCCCAGTCCACCCCTGCTCGAAGGCTCCTAGAATCATGGGGCCCTGGGCATTGGCCCAGTGTGCCTATACATTAAGATAGCCCAGCCAGGGAAGTGTATATACAACTGCAGCCTATTCTGGGGTAAGTGTATGCAACAATCTAGTTATTTCAGAGGGATCTCTAGAAATTAGCAGCTATTTACTAGAGATGAGCGGGTTCGGTTCCTCTGAATCCGAACCCGCCCGAACTTCAGCTTTTTTTACACGGATCCGAGCGACTCGGATCTTCCCGCCTTGCTCGGTTAACCCGAGCGCGCCCGAACGTCATCATGACGCTGTCGGATTCTCGCGAGGCTCGGATTCTATCGCGAGACTCGGATTCTATATAAGGAGCCGCGCGTCGCCGCCATTTTCACACGTGCATTGAGATTGATAGGGAGAGGACGTGGCTGGCGTCCTCTCCATTTAGATTAGAAGAGAGAGAGTGAGATTGATTTGAGACAGAGACACTTGATTTACTGGAGCTTAGGAGTACTGTAGAGAGTGCAGAGTTTACTAGTGACTGACCACTGACCACAGTGA
The DNA here is from genome assembly GCF_028390025.1 of Pseudophryne corroboree. Lineage (NCBI taxonomy): Eukaryota > Metazoa > Chordata > Amphibia > Anura > Myobatrachidae > Pseudophryne > Pseudophryne corroboree. The sequence continues at coordinate 946,108,543 of NC_086445.1, read as the reverse complement.
CCACCAGTGCAGTTTTATTTAATATAATCCGTTCTCTGCCTGAAAAAAACGATACACAGTGACTCAGTCACATACCATATCTGTGTGCTCAGCCCAGTGTGCTGCATCATCTATGTATATATCTGACTGTGCTCACACAGCTTATAATTGTGGGGGAGACTGGGACAGTGGGGAGCAGTTATAGGTTATAGCAGGAGCCAGGAGTACATATTATTAAAATTAAACAGTGCACACTTTTGCTGCAGGAGTGCCACTGCCAGTGTGACTGACCAGTGACCTGACCACACTGACCACCAGTATAGTTAGTATACTATATTGTGATTGCCTGAAAAAGTTAAACACTCGTCGTGTGACTTGTGTGGTGTTTTTTTTTTTATTCTATAAAAAACTCATTCTGCTGACAGACAGTGTCCAGCAGGTCCGTCATTATATAATATATACCTGTCCGGCTGCAGTAGTGATATATATATATTTTTTATATCATTATTTATCATCCAGTCGCAGCAGACACAGTACGGTAGTTCACGGCTGTAGCTACCTCTGTGTCGGCACTCGGCAGTCCATCCATAATTGTATACCACCTACCCGTGTTTTTTTTTTCTTCTTTATACATACTACATCTCATTATCATCATCCAGTCTATATTAGCAGCAGACACAGTACAGTACGGTAGTCCACGGCTGTAGCTACCTCTGTGTCGGCACTCGGCAGTCCGTCCATAATTGTATACCACCTACCCGTGGTTTTTTTTTCTTTCTTCTTTATACATACATACTACATCTCATTATCAACCAGTCTATATTAGCAGCAGACACAGTACAGTACGGTAGTCCACGGCTGTAGCTACCTCTGTGTCGGCACTCGGCAGTCCGTCCATAATTGTATACCACCTATCCGTGGTTTTTTTTTCTTTCTTCTTTATACATACTACATCTCATTATCATCCAGTCTATATTAGCAGCAGACACAGTACAGTACGGTAGTCCACGGCTGTAGCTACCTCTGTGTCGGCACTCGGCAGTCCGTCCATAATTGTATACCACCTACCCGTGGTTTTTTTTTCTTTCTTCTTTATACATACATACTACATCTCATTATCATCCAGTCTATATTAGCAGCAGACACAGTACAGTACGGTAGTCCACGGCTGTAGCTACCTCTGTGTCGGCACTCGGCAGTCCATCCATAATTGTATACCACCTACCCGTGGTTTTTTTTTCTTTCTTCTTTATACATACATACTACATCTCTTTATCAACCAGTCTATATTAGCAGCAGACACAGTACGGTAGTCCACGGCTGTAGCTACCTCTGTGTCAGCACTCGGCAGTCCGTCCATAATTGTATACCACCTACCCGTGGTTTTTTTTTCTTTCTTCTTTATACATACATACTACATTTCTTTATCAACCAGTCTATATTAGCAGCAGACACAGTACGGTAGTCCACGGCTGTAGCTACCTCTGTGTCGGCACTCGGCAGTCCATCCATAATTGTATACCACCTACCCGTGGTTTTTTTTTCTTTCTTCTTTATACATACATACTACATCTCTTTATCAACCAGTCTATATTAGCAGCAGACACAGTACGGTAGTCCACGGCTGTAGCTACCTCTGTGTCAGCACTCGGCAGTCCATCCATAATTGTATACCACCTACCCGTGGTTTTTTTTTTCTTTCTTCTTTATACATACATACTACATCTCTTTATCAACCAGTCTATATTAGCAGCAGACACAGTACGGTAGTCCACGGCTGTAGCTACCTCTGTGTCGGCACTCGGCAGTCCATCCATAATTGTATACCACCTACCCGTGGTTTTTTTTTCTTTCTTCTTTATACATACATACTACATCTCTTTATCAACCAGTCTATATTAGCAGCAGACACAGTACAGTACGGTAGTCCACGGCTGTAGCTACCTCTGTGTCGGCACTCGGCAGTCCGTCCATAATTGTATACCACCTACCCGTGGTTTTTTTTCTTTCTTCTTTATACATACATACTACATCTCATTATCATCCAGTCTATATTAGCAGCAGACACAGTACAGTACGGTAGTCCACGGCTGTAGCTACCTCTGTGTCGGCACTCGGCAGTCCATCCATAATTGTATACCACCTACCCGTGGTTTTTTTTTCTTTCTTCTTTATACATACATACTACATCTCTTTATCAACCAGTCTATATTAGCAGCAGACACAGTACGGTAGTCCACGGCTGTAGCTACCTCTGTGTCGGCACTAGGCAGTCCATCCATAATTGTATACCACCTACCCGTGGTTTTTTTTTCTTTCTTCTTTATACATACATACTACATCTCTTTATCAACCAGTCTATATTAGCAGCAGACACAGTACAGTACGGTAGTCCACGGCTGTAGCTACCTCTGTGTCGGCACTCGGCAGTCCGTCCATAATTGTATACCACCTACCCGTGGTTTTTTTTCTTTCTTCTTTATACATACATACTACATCTCATTATCATCCAGTCTATATTAGCAGCAGACACAGTACAGTACGGTAGTCCACGGCTGTAGCTACCTCTGTGTCGGCACTCGGCAGTCCGTCCATAATTGTATACCACCTACCCGTGGTTTTTTTTTCTTTCTTCTTTATACATACATACTACATCTCTTTATCAACCAGTCTATATTAGCAGCAGACACAGTACGGTAGTCCACGGCTGTAGCTACCTCTGTGTCGGCACTCGGCAGTCCATCCATAATTGTATACCACCTACCCGTGGTTTTTTTTTCTTTCTTCTTTATACATACATACTACATCTCTTTATCAACCAGTCTATATTAGCAGCAGACACAGTACAGTACGGTAGTCCACGGCTGTAGCTACCTCTGTGTCGGCACTCGGCAGTCCGTCCATAATTGTATACCACCTACCCGTGGTTTTTTTTTCTTTCTTCTTTATACATACATACTACATCTCATTATCATCCAGTCTATATTAGCAGCAGACACAGTACAGTACGGTAGTCCACGGCTGTAGCTACCTCTGTGTCGGCACTCGGCAGTCCGTCCATAATTGTATACCACCTACCCGTGGTTTTTTTTTCTTTCTTCTTTATACATACATACTACATCTCTTTATCAACCAGTCTATATTAGCAGCAGACACAGTACGGTAGTCCACGGCTGTAGCTACCTCTGTGTCGGCACTCGGCAGTCCATCCATAATTGTATACCACCTACCCGTGGTTTTTTTTTCTTTCTTCTTTATACATACATACTACATCTCTTTATCAACCAGTCTATATTAGCAGCAGACACAGTACGGTAGTCCACGGCTGTAGCTACCTCTGTGTCGGCACTCGGCTGTCCATCCATAATTGTATACCACCTACCCGTGGTTTTTTTTTCTTTCTTCTTTATACATACATACTACATCTCTTTATCAACCAGTCTATATTAGCAGCAGACACAGTACGGTAGTCCACGGCTGTAGCTACCTCTGTGTCGGCACTCGGCAGTCCATCCATAATTGTATACCACCTACCCGTGGTTTTTTTTTCTTTCTTCTTTATACATACATACTACATCTCTTTATCAACCAGTCTCTATTAGCAGCAGACACAGTACGGTAGTCCACGGCTGTAGCTACCTCTGTGTCGGCACTCGGCAGTCCATCCATAATTGTATACTAGTATCCATCCATCTCCATTGTTTACCTGAGGTGCCTTTTAGTTGTGCCTATTAAAATATGGAGAACAAAAATGTTGAGGTTCCAAAATTAGGGAAAGATCAAGATCCACTTCCACCTCGTGCTGAAGCTGCTGCCACTAGTCATGGCCGAGACGATGAAATGCCAGCAACGTCGTCTGCCAAGGCCGATGCCCAATGTCATAGTACAGAGCATGTCAAATCCAAAACACCAAATATCAGTAAAAAAAGGACTCCAAAACCTAAAATAAAATTGTCGGAGGAGAAGCGTAAACTTGCCAATATGCCATTTACCACACGGAGTGGCAAGGAATGGCTGAGGCCCTGGCCTATGTTCATGGCTAGTGGTTCAGCTTCACATGAGGATGGAGGCACTCAGCCTCTCGCTAGAAAAATGAAAAGACTCAAGCTGGCAAAAGCAGTAGCACCGCAAAGAACTGTGCGTTCTTCGAAATCCCAAATCCACAAGGAGAGTCCAATTGTGTCGGTTGCGATGCCTGACCTTCCCAACACTGGACGTGAAGAGCATGCGCCTTCCACCATTTGCACGCCCCCTGCAAGTGCTGGAAGGAGCACCCGCAGTCCAGTTCCTGATAGTCAGATTGAAGATGTCAGTGTTGAAGTACAGCAGGATGAGGAGGATATGGGTGTTGCTGGCGCTGGGGAGGAAATTGACCAGGAGGATTCTGATGGTGAGGTGGTTTGTTTAAGTCAGGCACCCGGGGAGACACCTGTTGTCCGTGGGAGGAATATGGCCGTTGACATGCCTGGTGAAAATACCAAAAAAATCAGCTCTTCGGTGTGGAACTATTTCAACAGAAATGCGGACAACAGGTGTCAAGCCGTGTGTTCCCTTTGTCAAGCTGTAATAAGTAGGGGTAAGGACGTTAACCACCTCGGAACATCCTCCCTTATACGTCACCTGCAGCGCATTCATAATAAGTCAGTGACAAGTTCAAAAACTTTGGGTGACAGCGGAAGCAGTCCACTGACCAGTAAATCCCTTCCTCTTGTAACCAAGCTCACGCAAACCACCCCACCAACTCCCTCAGTGTCAATTTCCTCCTTCCCCAGGAATGCCAATAGTCCTGCAGGACATGTCACTGGCAATTCTGACGATTCCTCTCCTGCCTGGGATTCCTCCGATGCATCCTTGCGTGTAACGCCTACTGCTGCTGGCGCTGCTGTTGTTGCTGCTGGGAGTCAATGGTCATCCCAGAGGGGAAGTCGTAAGACCACTTTTACTACTTCCACCAAGCAATTGACTGTCCAACAGTCCTTTGCGAGGAAGATGAAATATCACAGCAGTCATCCTACTGCAAAGCGGATAACTGAGGCCTTGGCATCCTGGGTGGTGAGAAACGTGGTTCCGGTATCCATCATTACTGCAGAGCCAACTAGAGACTTGTTGGAGGTACTGTGTCCCCGGTACCAAATACCATCTAGGTTCCATTTCTCTAGGCAGGCGATACCGAAAATGTACACAGACCTCAGAAAAAGAGTCACCAGTGTCCTAAAAAATGCAGCTGTACCCAATGTCCACTTAACCACGGACATGTGGACAAGTGGAGCAGGGCAGGGTCAGGACTATATGACTGTGACAGCCCACTGGGTAGATGTATGGACTCCCGCCGCAAGAACAGCAGCGGCGGCACCAGTAGCAGCATCTCGCAAACGCCAACTCTTTCCTAGGCAGGCTACGCTTTGTATCACCGGTTTCCAGAATACGCACACAGCTGAAAACCTCTTACGGCAACTGAGGAAGATCATCGCGGAATGGCTTACCCCAATTGGACTCTCCTGTGGATTTGTGGCATCGGACAACACCAGCAATATTGTGTGTGCATTAAATATGGGCAAATTCCAGCACGTCCCATGTTTTGCACATACCTTGAATTTGGTGGTGCAGAATTTTTTAAAAAACGACAGGGGCGTGCAAGAGATGCTGTCGGTGGCCAGAAGAATTGCGGGACACTTTCGGCGTACAGGCACCACGTACAGAAGACTGGAGCACCACCAAAAACTACTGAACCTGCCCTGCCATCATCTGAAGCAAGAAGTGGTAACGAGGTGGAATTCAATCCTCTATATGCTTCAGAGGTTGGAGGAGCAGCAAAAGGCCATTCAAGCCTATACAATTGAGCACGATATAGGAGGTGGAATGTACCTGTCTCAAGCGCAGTGGAGAATGATTTCAACGTTGTGCAAGGTTCTGATGCCCTTTGAACTTGCCACACGTGAAGTCAGTTCAGACACTGCCAGCCTGAGTCAGGTCATTCCCCTCATCAGGCTTTTGCAGAAGAAGCTGGAGACATTGAAGGAGGAGCTAACACGGAGCGATTCCGCTAGGCATGTGGGACTTGTGGATGGAGCCCTTAATTCGCTTAACAAGGATTCACGGGTGGTCAATCTGTTGAAATCAGAGCACTACATTTTGGCCACCGTGCTCGATCCTAGATTTAAAGCCTACCTTGGATCTCTCTTTCCGGCAGACACAAGTCTGCTGGGGTTGAAAGACCTGCTGGTGAGAAAATTGTCAAGTCAAGCGGAACGCGACCTGTCAACATCTCCTCCTTCACATTCTCCCGCAACTGGGGGTGCGAGGAAAAGGCTCAGAATTCCGAGCCCACCCGCTGGCGGTGATGCAGGGCAGTCTGGAGCGACTGCTGATGCTGACATCTGGTCCGGACTGAAGGACCTGACAACGATTACGGACATGTCGTCTACTGTCACTGCATATGATTCTCTCAACATTGAAAGAATGGTGGAGGATTATATGAGTGACCGCATCCAAGTAGGCACGTCACACAGTCCATACTTATACTGGCAGGAAAAAGAGGCAATTTGGAGGCCCTTGCACAAACTGGCTTTATTCTACCTAAGTTGCCCTCCCACAAGTGTGTACTCCGAAAGAGTGTTTAGTGCCGCCGCTCACCTTGTCAGCAATCGGCGTACGAGGTTACATCCAGAAAATGTGGAGAAGATGATGTTCATTAAAATGAATTATAATCAATTCCTCCGCGGAGACATTGACCAGCAGCAATTGCCTCCACAAAGTACACAGGGAGCTGAGATGGTGGATTCCAGTGGGGACGAATTGATAATCTGTGAGGAGGGGGATGTACACGGTGATATATCGGAGGATGATGATGAGGTGGGCATCTTGCCTCTGTAGAGCCAGTTTGTGCAAGGAGAGATTAATTGCTTCTTTTTTGGGGGGGTCCAAACCAACCCGTCATATCAGTCACAGTCGTGTGGCAGACCCTGTCACTGAAATGATGGGTTGGTTAAAGTGTGCATGTCCTGTTTTGTTTATACAACATAAGGGTGGGTGGGAGGGCCCAAGGACAATTCCATCTTGCACCTCTTTTTTCTTTTATTTTTCTTTGCGTCATGTGCTGTTTGGGGAGGGTTTTTTGGAAGGGCCATCCTGCGTGACACTGCAGTGCCACTCCTAGATGGGCCCGGTGTTTGTGTCGGCCACTAGGGTCGCTTATCTTACTCACACAGTCAGCTACCTCATTGCGCCTCTTTTTTTCTTTGCGTCATGTGCTGTTTGGGGAGGGTTTTTTGGAAGGGACATCCTGCGTGACACTGCAGTGCCACTCCTAGATGGGCCCGGTGTTTGTGTCGGCCATAGGGTCGCTTATCTTACTCACACAGTCAGCTACCTCATTGCGCCTCTTTTTTTCTTTGCGTCATGTGCTGTTTGGGGAGGGTTTTTTGGAAGGGACATCCTGCGTGACACTGCAGTGCCACTCCTAGATGGGCCCGGTGTTTGTGTCGGCCACTAGGGTCGCTTATCTTACTCACACAGTCAGCTACCTCATTGCGCCTCTTTTTTTCTTTGCGTCATGTGCTGTTTGGGGAGGGTTTTTTGGAAGGGCCATCCTGCGTGACACTGCAGTGCCACTCCTAGATGGGCCCGGTGTTTGTGTGGCCACTAGGGTCGCTTATCTTACTCACACAGCGACCTCGGTGCAAATTTTAGGACTAAAAATAATATTGTGAGGTGTGAGGTATTCAGAATAGACTGAAAATGAGTGGAAATTATGGTTTTTGAGGTTAATAATACTTTGGGATCAAAATGACCCCCAAATTCTATGATTTAAGCTGTTTTTTAGGGTTTTTTGAAAAAAACACCCGAATCCAAAACACACCCGAATCCGACAAAAAAAATTCGGTGAGGTTTTGCCAAAACGCGGTCGAACCCAAAACACGGCCGCGGAACCGAACCCAAAACCAAAACACAAAACCCGAAAAATTTCAGGCGCTCATCACTACTATTTACTACAGTAACATGCGATCTAGGCGCATGTGCAGCCACTCTGTGTACAACTCTGAATCAGGCCCAGCTGCACTGCAGGGGCCACATGAGACGAGCCACAGCTAAATATTGGTTGTCCTGTTTATTGTTATTTCTATTGAAGTTTGTACTTCTGATAGCAGTTATTAACTATACCCCATTAGCTTCCACAGACATTGTTTAATTGGGCTGCTACAATATTTCATATTGCATATAGCAGGGCTGGACTGGCCCACTGCATGGGGGCCCACCTCCTCTACTAGGGATCAGGTTCCAGGTGTGCACTTGAATTATACATAAGTTACCTTATACTGCACATGACTATGGTTTATTTTCTACAGTGCATTGGTATTAATCTGGTACATTAACATGCATGCACCAGCAATATTTACTATATATATATATATATATATTATTATTATTATTATTATTTATTTTTTTAAGAGGCCCAGTCTATGCACTCTCTAATGGTTGGGTAAACCAATGTGGCAGCTGGCCACACCACCTATAGAGACTGGCCACACTCCTAAACATGGGCACCTATCACTGTGTTCCCCCGGTGGGTCCTTCATGCCTCAGTCCAACACTGCCGTCTAGTAAGTAGTCTGACCAAAGGCTGATTATATATATAAGCACTGAGGTGACATTAAACCAACAAGGGGTTTTGAGTATTGTCACTTTAATGCTGCGTTCAGATCGCAAATGCCGGATCCTACCCGGTAAGAGAAACGTGTACTTACCGGGTGGGATCCGGCATTTGCGCTCCGTTGCTGGCTTTCCGACCCGGCAATATACCGGGTCGGTTGCCATAGCAGCGGAGGGCACAGCAGCAGCAGGGGCAGGGGTTGAGGCGGCGCTGGGAGATGAGCTCATCTTCTGCGCCGCCTCTCCCTATGCTGTGAATGGGAGCCGTGTCGCATCGGAACGGCTCCCATTCACACTGCGCCTGACCCGGTAATCAACCCGGTAATAACCCTTCTTTTTTACCGGGTTGAATTACCGGGTCAGGCGACCCGCTAATTCTGAAAAGGAGCTTTCACATAGCACACTGACCCGTTTCGACACGGCAATATGCCGTGTCGATACCGGGTTTTTAGTGTGATGTGAAAGGGGTATAAGTGTTGTGTTATGATTGGTTTTTTTTTAAATGGTTGTTAGGTGTCAGCCAATACTTGTCGAGTGGGGAGGAGATTGTTGTTTGAAACTAGGCTGAGGCAGGTTATCTGCCTCTTTGTTCCTGTTTTGCCCACCCTCCCACCCCTGCGGTTTGGTTGGTCAGTTGGTGTGTGGCGGTAAAGAATGACTGGTTACGTTTTTAGACTTTAGGGGGTGCGTGTTTTGTTCATATGTTTGTAAATCCAGTCATCAGGACACAGAGACATGTGAGTTCACTGCTGTGCTGCTTTATTCCATCACCAACTACAGGCACACTGCACACTGGACCACCCACTTCCCAGCATCCCCCTGGTCCTAGGGACCATCACTGAAGATTGAGGCTTACACCTATTAGTTAGGGAGTGTCTACAAATATTAAGCATTCTAGTACACTAACATCACATCCTCTTTTCTGTAAAGATAAGCCCTGTACGCTTCAATGCAACAATTAACAACGTCATATTAAGAACATCATCTAACACGGTTCAATGAGTCTCTCAGGTCTGTGTATTTCCCTTTTGGGTCTTTCATACACAGTTTGCGTTTCATCGACCATGTTGGACCTTTCTAGAATCGTGGTTTGTTCACCATTATCAGGATCATCATACATGTCAGATGAAGGGTATTCTTCAGTCATGTTGTCTTCATTATGGTTAGGTTGAGATCTTAAATCCACCCGATTTCTTCTTACTTCCGTTCCATGCTCTGTACGCATAGTATAAGATCTTGGTGCTACTTGTGCTTGCACAATACCTTTCTGCACCCAAATACCTTTCTCGTGATCTCTGAGACGGACTTGGTCACCCGATTTTAGAACAGATAAGCGTTTTGTTAATCTGTCATGGAACAGTTTCTGTTTCGCCTGTTGACGTTCCTTACTCAGTCTGACCAATGCTGAGTTATGTGTATTAAGCAGTTCATCATGTATCGGGAGATTTGCCCTAATCCTCCTTCCCATCAGCATTTGTGCAGGAGAAAGTCCATTCTGTTAAGTTGTACTGCGGTAGATTAAAAGACTTTTGTAGAAATCTTCTTTACCTTCTTGAGCTTTTTTCATGAGACTCTTTACAGTTTTTACTGAACTTTCCACCAACCCATTTGAGCGTGGATAGTGGGGACTTGACGTAGTATGAACAAATTCCCACTCATCAGCAAATTGTCTAAATTCAGCACTGGAAAACTGAGGACCATTGTCAGTGAACACTTCCATAGGAACACCATGCCTTGCAAAGATTGACTTCATGCAATTGATTACGGCTTTACTAGTATGTAGTGTCTTCACCTCAGGGTAGTTAGAGTAATAATCAGTCACAACAATGTATGTTTTCCCATTACAATCAAACAAATCTGCGCCAACTTTCTGGTACGGTCTCTGTGGCACTGCGTGAGGACTCAGTGGCTCGACTTGTTATTTCGGTCTATACGTAAGACATAATTCACATGTAGCTGTAGTCTGTGCTATGTCTTGACTCATTCTTGGCCAATACATAACTTCACGCGCTTTTCTTAGTCATGCAGGTATGACAAACCTATTGCCTTTGTAAATAATACCATCGACAACTGTAAGGTCACTGCGGTACATCCAATAATCATGAACAGACAGCGGGCACGCATGTTTTTCTGCTGGCCAACCTTTCAGAATGATATCTTTCAACACTTTCATTGTGTCATCTGTCTCAGTTTCTTTCTTAATCTGTTCTTTTCTTGCAAGAGACACTGGTAGAGAAGCTACGATCAAATTAACATAGGCTTCTATCTCTTCATCCATCAGACTTTTGGAACCTTCACTTTTGTCCACAGCACGAGAAAGTGTATCAGCAATGTACATGTATTTGCCGGGACAGTACCGCAAGTGTACATCATATTTCTGTAGTCTGATAAGCATTCGTTGAATTCTCATGGGACAGTCATGTAATGATTTAGCCATGATAGCTACCAATGGCTTGTGGTCAGTTTCCACTGTAAATGTTTGACCATACACAAACTGATGAAATCGCTCACATGCATATGTGATCGCTAGAAGTTCTTTTTCTATCTGAGCATACCTTGTTTCAGCACTTGTCAGTGCTCTTGATGCATAGATTACTGGTTGCTATGTATCCTCATGTTCTTGTAACAGCACTGAGCCTAGGCCAAATTGCGAAGCATCTGCTGAAATTCTTATTCTTTTCGCAGGATCAAATAATTTTAGCACTGGTTGCTCTGTAATAATCTGTTTCAAGTTTTGCAAACTTTCTTCTTGTTCATGTGACCACATCCACTCGTTATCTTTGTCCAACAACCATCTAAGAGAGGCTGTTCGTTCAGAGAGTTGAGAAATAAACTTTCCTAAGTAAGTAATCATTCCTAGGAATCTTCTGACGTCGTCTTTGTTGTTAGGACGTTCCATGTTCACTATGGCTGATATTTTCCTTGGGTCTGGTTTTACACCTTGATCCGAGACCACGTCCCCCATAAAGGTAAGTGTATTCACGCCAAATTCACATTTGTCCTTGTTTAGCTTTAGATTCACTTTCTTGACAAGTTCCATTACTTGTCTCAATCTAGAATCATGTTCTTCCTTTGTAGATCCCCAGACAGTAATGTCATCCATCATTGTTTCAACACCTGGAATATGTTCAAAAATCATGTATCTTTTTGTGATATACTTCTGGAGCAGACAATATTCCATATGGTCAGGGCCGGTGCAAGGTTTCTCGGCACCCTCAGCAATACTTCTGCCTACTGCCCCTACCCGCCCTTCAGGTGAAAGGCATGCTGCAGCTTTCCCCCACCCCCAGTCTGTTGCATAGCTTCTCTCTTCTCCCCATCTTCCCAGTCTCTGTGTCTGCCTGCTGCTCTCACCCCCCCACTCTGTTAAATGTCTGCTGTTCTATCCCCCCTCACCATCTGTGTGCATGCTGCTGCTCATCTCCCCCCCCCCCAGACTGCTGCTCTTCCCCTCCTTCCTTTCAGATGCAGAGACTGCACTGTGCAGCCACCTTACCAGCAGGTGGTGTTGCAGAGTTGGGACTGAGTGGTCTGTGAAAGAGCCTTGATTGAAGAGCAGCACCGCATGTCACCCATGGCCAAAACTCCAGGAGCTGTCATAGGTACTGCCTGTTCCAAGTGGAGGCGGAGCTGGAGGCCGCAATACGGGAGCTTGACAGTCACGGCTACTGTAAGATAAGAGTGCCGGGGGGATTGTGGCGGCTGTGAGAGGTAGGACCGCGCTCATTTTTTTAGGTAGCTGCAGCAGGCCGCCCCCTCAGGACCTGGCGCCCTAGGCAGCTGCCTAAAGCTGCCTAGTGGAAGCTCCGGCCCTGCATATGGTAGTCGAAGAAATCTGTATCGACCTTCTGGTGTATTAAATGTACAAAGCTTTGAGCTGGCCTCATCTAGCTTCATGTGCCAGAATCCTGAAGATGCGTCCAATTTACTGAACCATTTTGCTCCCGCAAATTGCGACATGATTTCATCTCTGGTTGGTAGTTTGAAATGTTCTCGTTTAATAGCTTTGTTTAAATCTCTGGGGTCTAGACATATTCTGAGTTGTCCATTTTTCTTTTCAACAATTACTAAGGAGCTTACCCATTCAGTAGGCTCATCAACTTTCTGTATCACACCCAAGGCATCCATGCGATTTAACTCTTGTTTCAGTTTTTGTCTCAGCGCAAACGGCACTTTTCTACAGGGGTGTATCACTGAAGAAACTTGCGTGTCTATATTTATTTTATGCTCTCCAGGCAAACAACCTAGACCTTCAAACAAGTCTCTGTATTTTGTAAACATCGATTTGCAGTCATCTTCTACTTGTGATGTCACCATAAAAACTTTCTTTAGCAAGCTTAGTTTCTCACAGGAACTTAATCCTAGAATCGGTTGCACATTTTTATCCACAATCAGTAGAGATGTTTTAAACTGTTGTCCCTTATATTTCAGCATCACTAAGCATGTACATTTCACAGGAATTTCCTCATCAGTGTACCCTGTAACTTTCACTTTGGCTGGATGAATTTTAGGTTTTACTCTAAAAGTCTTATAGTCTTGAAACGATATTAAATTCAGCTGCGTGCCAGTATCAAGCTTAAAGGGAATGACAATCTAATTCACAGTTAAAGGGACAATCCATTCTTTCTTATCTGCACTGCAAAGTTCAATGCAATCCACAAAGAATTCCTCTGTTTGTTTAACAGCATGCACATTGGTTGTTTCACTTTTAATTTTACAGCATTTGGCAAAGTGATTAAGTCTACCACATTTCAAGCAGGTTTAACCATAAGCCGGGCACATTTTAGGATTGTGAGCATTTCCACATCTACTACAGATTTCCTTATTAGACTGTAGCTTATACTGCTTCATTCTTGAGAATGGAGGTTTGCTTAGCTCTGTGTTCTGCACTACATGTACAGCAGCATCAACTTCCTTGTGTAACTTTTTGGCTTGAAATCTAGTTATTTCTGCAGATCTACACATAGTCACTGCCTTGTCTAGTGTTAGGTCTTGCTCTCTCAGCAGTCTCTCTCTGAGTCCATCATCAGGTATTCCACAGACAATACGATCTCTAATCAGTGAATCCTTTAAATCACCAAACTCACAGGTTTTACTGAGTGATTGCAGCTCTGTAACATAGTGATCAAATCCATCTACAGACTTCTGATGACATGTGAAAAACTTATATCTTTCATATGTCACATTTTTCCTTGGCACAAAGTAATCTTTAAACTTTTGCATTATAGAAGATAGCACCATATGCTGCCCCTCATCAAACTGAAAACTATTTTAAATGTCCAGCACATCCTCTCCTATCACATGGAGGAAAATGGATGCCTTCGTTTTGTCAGCCTCTGTATCAGCTCCACATGCAGCAAGATATATATTAAACCTTTGCTTAAACCTTTTCCAGTTTTCAGACAAGTTGCCAGACATCAGCATGCCGGTTGGAGGAGCCAGTTTGTCCATGGTTACTCACTGTTTGAAGAGAGGAGCACACGGCAGGTTTTGCAGACACTGAGTATCACAGCCTTACAGACTGCTGCAGGATTCTGTCACACTCTGAGAGCACTAGCAGTCCAAGTTAAACTTCTTCTGACACCATGTTTTGTTCATATGTTTGTAAATCCAGTCATCAGGACACAGAGACATGTGAGTTCACTGCTGTGCTGCTTTATTCCATCACCAACTACAGGCACACTGCACACTGGACCACCCACTTCCCAGCATCCCCCTGGTCCTAGGGACCATCACTGAAGATTGAGGCTTACACCTATTAGTAAGGGAGTGTCTACAAATATTAAGCATTCTAATATACTAACATCACAGTGCGCTCTCCTTACAATGGGGTATTTCGTAAACCAATTGTCCTGGACGGGAAATGGTTACACCACCTGAACGGGAGGGTTGAGGAGTCGAGAGTTGAACACCAATGCTTGGGTTTGTGTGTGTTTGTTTTCCCTGTCCGTTCTTTAGTGCCGCCTTCATTTAAAGTAAAAAATTAAAAATCATACCTGTCAATAATAAATTTGTCAAAGATTTTAAATGCCAGCACTGTTGTCTTTATTTTAGTTGTTAAGTTATAAATATGTAGCTATGAATAGATACATGTAAGGGGTAACCCGAAAATATCCCGATAGTGAGTTTAATAAGTATGAGTAATTGCATCTACTTGTACTGGTATATTCATATTTTAGTTTTATGATTTTGTCCTCCATTCAGCTGCTTAAGTGCATTGTGAGCTATCTTTGCAGCACATTACACATTTCTTAGCAAACTAGCCTATTCATGAATTGAGACTAGCAGTTGTATTTATTTGCACAAACTCTTTATATGGTTTGCAATCAATGTGATCATTGATTTCTACTTATTAGGGTCTGTGGTCATTTGTAGCTATGTTATCAGCAGGGACGTGCGGTGAGATAAAAGGCTAAGGAGGCACTAGCTAGCACCAGAGCCAGATTTACACACAAAATATGAGCCAAAGGGTACATCTGGACATTATACACAGGTGCAGCAGTATAAACTCCTGGAAATTTGTTGAGTTCTGATCAGAGATGTGCAGAAAAGATAAGCAGCCATAGACTTTTTACTCCGGAGTTTTGGCTATAAAAATGATTAGAATAATGCAAAGAAGATATTTCAAACATATTCTTTGTATTTTTCATATACTTTATACAGTCAAAGCTCTGGTACGAACGTAAGTATGACAGAAAAGGCTCTACCTCACCCGCCTCACGCCACCGCACGTCACTGTTTATCAGTAAGACCTGTTGTCAGGGGTGTTTCTACAGAGGAGGGGGCCCGTGTGCACCTCCGGGTGTGCCCCCTCCTCTGAACGGCGCTGTAGACTCCGGCAATGTGCCGGAGTCTACTGCGCATGCGCAGGTCTCCGGAAACATGGCGCCCGCCATGATCCGGAGACCAATTTGGCTACCGCGCATGCGCGGCGGCCATTTTGGCGATGATTTCCGCCACGGACGCTGCACCCGCCGCCGGACTCTGGTTAGGTAAGCATTTAAATGGGTGCAATGTGTGCGGTGTGGGCCCCTCTGGACTCTGGACCCAGGGGCCCGTGTGCACCGCACCCATTGCACCCATTATAGAAATGCCAATGCCTGTTGTATTATGCACACAGAGGATAGCTGATGTTATTGCGGTTCAATTACCACAATATTGACCACAAGTGTATTCATTGTACAGCTGATTACATCAATATGACATATTTATTAGTGATGAGCGGATTCGGTTTTACTCGGTTTTACTCGGTTTTACTCGGTTCTCAAAACGGCATCTTATTGGCTCACGGATGTCACGTGTTTTGGATAGCCAATAAGATGCCGTTTTGAGAACCGAGTAAAACCGAGTAAAACCGAGTAAAACCGAACCTCGCTCATCACTAATATTTATACATAAGCATCATGTTGGAGTGCTTTGGTAATTACATTTTCTTTGTACCTCTGAAACTGTCTGGCCTCCACATTGATAGTTCCCATTTATTGTCGTTGAATTGATTGTTGAAATTATATGAAAATATTTACCACTATAATAGGGAGGTTTATGAAGTTTTTATTTATATTGTAGTCATGTTTTTATTTTTTCGTCCGTTAAATATATGACCTGTGTTTCATCATTGTTTTTTTAGTGCATATTGTGGGTATATTGTATTTTTGGGCATCTTATTTACCCTGCAGTACCATTCCCATAATTGTATAATTAGTTTAATGTGGTTGAACCAGGCTGATAATATTTCTCATACAATTAGTGATAATAAATTTGTGATAATAGTTCCTAATATCGGCTGATGTGGTTCGGGAAGACAGAAGTGTACCTCGTTTTTGGTGTTCTTGTGCTATTTGGATCTGAGGCATAGATCTGCCTTGCAGCAGCAGGCAAAGTCACAGAACTGCAGTGAAAGTGAATTACTTTGATATTGCTTGGGATTGGTTAGTGGCAGTCCCAATGGCAATTATTCCCAGCGCTGCGTTGACAGGAAGAGAAAGTACCATTGATTCTGCATATGAGAACTGCTGCTAGAAGCAATCTGGAGTTTAAATTCTTTTCTTAACCAACTTGCAATAAAGTAAAGAATTAGACACTAATGTCTAAAGTGACTGTCGCCCATCTCTGTCGCTCAACGCTAAGCACATACAGACTTTTACTACCATCAAGTCTAAAAGTGGGTACACACTAATAGATATATCTGCAGATCAATTGATCTGCAGATATATCTGTGGACGGATCGGGCAGTGTGCTGTGCATACACACTGCCCAATCCGTCGGGGACTGACGTCATGAACTGGGCGGGCGTGTAGATATATTGGCCGTCGGCTGTGCTGCGCGGCCGACGCGATACGTCCGTACACACTGGCCGACGGTCCCGCAATATATCGGCCGTTCAAGAGAACGACCGTTATATCGACCAGTGTGTACGGGCCTTAAGACCCCAGCTGGCAGTTCAGACTCATCACAGGAATATATTATAAGCCATCTAGAGGCATCTCTTGAACCATGTGCCATATACAACATTGCTGCCGGTGGGCAGGAGACATTAAAATAGATGGCACGAGCTGGTATTTTTCACATGTTGCAGATATCTGTTAGAAATGATGTGGGTGCAGGTGTTGATATTGCAGAGTTATATAGGCACACATCAGCGGATGTCTCAAACTATAAAATGCCCAATTACTTAACCAGTGGCGTTGGTGTATTCATAGATAGCAGGAACCGCCGTACTCACTGTTACATGCACACTGGTGCAGTGCAGGAATGCTGGAACAGCTTTATATACAGGTATTATTAATCAGGTCTCTCATATGAGCTAAGCAGAAGACTTCTGTCTCCCACCATATCACCCTACACAGTAAAGACAACATGGCCACTGCACATGCTCAGTAGAGATCTCTGCGGCCATCTTGGGATAGGACAGGAAGGTTGGAGTATGCGCATTAGTGCACTCCTCCTTCAACACTATCATTCTACCTACCTCAAGCTGCGCTGTAAACACATGCAGATTTATGCGAGTCAGATGATGCTGTGCAGGGTAACCTAGAATATGTGTTTTATAGTTAAAACTGGCCAGCTCCATTCTGGTGACACCAGAATGTTCCATTTCTATGGAGAAAAAAACAACACTTCATGCAATATACTTACATTTTTATTTATTATTATTAATATTATTGATAATAATAATAATAATAAATTGTTTATACACGGAGGAGTCACATTATTATGACCACCAGCTAATAGCCAGAGTAACCGCCGTGTGCAGCACAGACAGCAGCTAGACGGGCAGAACTGTCATTTCAGACACACGTCTGGTAGCCCCCAGGTTTATTTTGAGGGTGAGCTGCTTCACCGTAGCGCGTCGGTCGACCCTCATGCACCTTTGTAGCCGACGTTCACCTCTCACATCAATGGTACGTGGTGCTACACAGTTTCCACAACGGATATTCGCAATGGGACATTCGTCCAGTCACGATACACCTTCACCACAGCAGCACGCGAACAGGTCACAGACTGCGCTGTTTCAGAAATACTGCCACCCTTGGTGCGATAGCCGATAATCATCCCTTTTTTGTAACTCGGATAAATCGCCCCTTTTACCCATGACAGCAACAAGTGATATGTGTGCATAGTGCAGACGGCCTATCGCACACCTTATATACCCTCCAAGCCAGTGCACGACATGTGACGTACTTCATGGGCTACACTGCCGACGTCAAATGTAGGAGATGGTCATAATAATGTGACATGACCGTGTATGTATCTATACATAGTACAGCACTAACACCTATTTAAAATAGATTCATCTACAGTAGATGTTTTTACATTACTGATTTAATATATATCATGTGTATAGTCTAATTATATTTGTGTTGACAAGTTTACTGCATTTCCTATATTCTCAGGAGGTATAAACACCTTTTACCACCCACCATGTGTTACAGCACTTTACACCTTATCTCTGCCACTTGAATAGACTTCATGTTTAGTAAGTGTCAGTGTGTGGGGATAGAATGATACCCCTGCCGCAGGGAATGGTAAATTATTAACATGCTTAATTGGAATATATTTGTATAAAAATAGCTATATTTAGGTATGTTAAAGCTTCCCTACCACCTAGGAAAACATTTCACTACTGTGCCCCCTCCCATTAGTTAGAGCGCTGGGGGCTGTTTGATGCAGGCTATTCCCACAGAGGTCTAATAAATCAATACATCTAACCACATTACAATAGGGGCGGAGGCAGGGTGTGAATCAATCTTTCAATTGTCACTTGTGATTGGTCCTGTAGCTCACATCATCCCCTGGTTTTGGCCTGAGATGTGAGAGGAATGGCGGCGCTCCAGGAATAGAACAACTGCATGTAAAATATTGATGCATAAGCAGTCACAGAGCAATTATTTGGACACGGAAGACTTTTTTTAGTGGTTACTATATAAACTACGGTGGGGGGGGGTCAATTATTTTAAACGCAGGTTTTAGTGTAAAACAAAGCATTTGCAGGTGCGTTTTACCTTAATGTATTAAGGCTTGGAGAAAGATGAAGTGGAAAGCAAAAAGTACCAACCAATCAGCTCCTAACTGTCATGTTTCAAAACAGCCTGTAAGATGGCAGTTAGAAGAAGATTGGTTGGTGTGAAGAACCAGGGTTCCAAATCACTCCGGCACAGTAGTAGATGAAATGGAATTTAACTGATATCGCTGCCTGATCTCCCGTTTAATGTGATGGAAGACCGCAGAGGCAATATTCAATTGACGGCTCCTATCGCACTGATTGGAACCATTAATGTCTGGTAAAATAATCGTCTCAGTCGCAAAAAGTGCCGTTTTGAGCGGCCAAACATGTCACTTTTTGTACATTTGAGCATTTTTTGCCCCACCCCCCACCCCCCTTCATCTTGTGGCTGCCGGAAAAAAAAGAATTGAATCTCGCCCATAGTATATGGGATAAGTTCCCGGATCCATGTGTTTTCACGGCTGCAATCGCAGAAACTGGTCATTTATTTGGGATTGTTTTTTTCGGTGAAATTATCCCAGATAGTGCTGGCTTTTGGGGCTAATTGCATAGCCCCAGGGGGATCAATTACATGCAGTAAATCACCACGGCTTATTGAATTCCCTCCATTATCTCTTACCAAGTTTTGATTTCCACCACAGTGAGACAAGGGACATCACATCCCTGATCCGCACACGCTATAGGAACCCCCTTTGACTGACCGAGAACAACATTTTCAAAATGTGATTTAACAGACACGGACGGCTCTGGCAAACACAATATTTGAATCATTACAACTAAAATATTAACAATGAACCCTATTAACCTATTTAGTAGAAGCTGAACTGGCCACGTTAAAGAAATGTTCTTTGTAATCTAATGACTACATAAATATAAATTGTTGACCTATTTATCTCCCCATTAAAACATTTGCACATTTATCTCGTGACACATTTCATATATATTTGTGATTTGCATCTGTTCTTGACATTAGGGAGACATTTGTGACACTAGGAAACCTCTAATTGGAGTAGTATTTAAGTAATCTGTAACATTTTTAATATAAATGCTAATTGTCAGCAAGTTTAAGTACATCATTTATTGTACAGACACAGAACATAATAAAAAAAGTTTGTGCTTTTTGTTTTAATATATATATAAAGTACATTTATAAAGTAAATTATTTGAAAATAACATCCCTCTTGCAATAAATAAGTTTATAAGCAGTGTTATTCTTACTGTTTTCTTTCTCCAAAAGCCAAGAAAATATACCCAAACCAAGACCACCGGGAAATTAAACATACGGGAAAAATAAACAGGTCAATGTAGTCATTTTTGTTTAATTGAAATGGCCACTGCCTCTTGCTTATTGGTGAAGCACTCTGTCAATCTGTGTATGGTGAGGGTGTTGGGAATGATGTGTCTGCAGGAGCTGTTGTTTGCAGAGATATGTAGGTACACACCGCATATGACTCAAACTATGAACTGCCTAGTTACTTAACCAGTGGTACAGCCGTACTCACTGTTGTATACACACTAATTCTCATGGCTCAAAGCTTCAGCATAGTGGGGTTCTAAATAGTGATGAGCGGGTTCGGTTTCTCGGAAACCGAACCCCCCCGAACTTCACCCATTTTACACGGGTCCGAGGCATACTCGGATTCTCCCGTATGGCTCGGTTAACCCGAGCGCGCCCGAACGTCATCATCCCGCTGTTGGATTCTCGCGAGATTCGGATTCTATATAAGCATCCGCGCGTCGCCGCCATTTTCACTCGTGCATTGGAAATGTTAGGGAGAGGACGTGGCTGGCATCCTCTCCGTTATTGTTGAACTTGATTGTGCACTATTGCTTAATTGTGGGGAGGGCTGGGGAGCAGCTGTATAATATAGGAGGAGTACAGTGCAGAGTTTTGCTGATCAGTGACCACCAGTTATCCATTCTCTGCCTGAAAAAAACGCTCCATATCTGTGCTCAGTGTGCTCACACTGCTTATATATCTGTGCTCACACTGCTTAATTGTGGGGACTGGGGAGCAGCTGTATTATATAGCAGGAGTACAGTGCAGAGTTTTGCTGTGCTCAGTGTGCTGCTTTATTGTGGGGACTGGGGACCACCAGTATAATATTATATAGGAGGAGTACAGTGCAGAGTTTTGCTGACCAGTGAGCACCAGTATATAATATATAGCATTACGGTACAGTAGGCCACGGCTGTACCTACCTCTGTGTCGTCATTAAGTATACTATCCATCTAGATTCTATACCTGTGGTGCATTTCAGTTGTGCAGTTTGCTGACACAGTGACCACCAGTATATATAGTAGTACGGTACGGAAGGCCACTGCTGTACCTACCTCTGTGTTGTCATTAAGTATACTATCCATCTACATTCTATACCTGTGGTGCATTTTAGTTTTGCAGTTTGCCGACACAGTGACCACCAGTATACTATATATAGCAGTACGGTACGGAAGGCCACTGCTGTACCTACCTCTGTGTCGTCATTAAGTATACTATCCATCTACATTCTATACCTGTGGTGCATTTTAATTTTGCAGTTTGCTGACACAGTGACCACCAGTATACTATATATAGCAGTACGGTACGGAAGGCCACTGCTGTACCTACCTCTGTGTCGTCATTAAGTATACTATCCATCTACATTCTATACCTGTGGTGCATTTTAGTTTTGCAGTTTGCTGACACAGTGACCACCAGTATACTATATATAGCAGTACGGTACGGAAGGCCACTGCTGTACCTACCTCTGTGTCGTCATTAAGTATACTATCCATCTACATTCTATACCTGTGGTGCATTTTAGTTTTGCAGTTTGCTGACACAGTGACCACCAGTATACTATATATAGCAGTACAGTACGGAAGGCCACTGCTGTACCTACCTCTGTGTCGTCATTAAGTATACTATCCATCTACATTCTATACCTGTGGTGCATTTTAGTTGTGCGCAGTATATATAGTAGTAGGCCATTGCTATTGATACTGGCATATAATTCCACACATTAAAAAATGGAGAACAAAAATGTGGAGGTTAAAATAGGGAAAGATCAAGATCCACTTCCACCTCGTGCTGAAGCTGCTGCCACTAGTCATGGCCGAGACGATGAAATGCCATCAACGTCGTCTGCCAAGGCCGATGCCCAATGTCATAGTAGAGAGCATGTAAAATCCAAAAAACAGAAGTTCAGTAAAATGACCCAAAAATCAAAATTGAAAGCGTCTGATGAGAAGCGTAAACTTGCCAATATGCCATTTACGGCACGGAGTGGCAAGGAACGGCTGAGGCCCTGGCCTATGTTCATGGCTAGTGGTTCAGATTCACATGAGGATGGAAGCACTCATCCTCTCGCTAGAAAACTGCAGTGCCACTCCTAGATGGGCCAGGTGTTTGTGTCGGCCACTTGGGTCGCTTAGCTTAGTCACACAGCTACCTCATTGCGCCTCTTTTTTTCTTTGCATCATGTGCTGTTTGGGGACAATTTTTTTGAAGTGCCACCCTGCCTGACACTGCAGTGCCACTCCTAGATGGGCCAGGTGTTTGTGTCGGCCACTTGTGTCGCTTAGCTTAGTCACACAGCGACCTTGGTGCGCCTCTTTTTTTCTTTGCATCATGTGCTGTTTGGGGACAATTTTTTTGAAGTGCCATCCTGTCTGACACTGCAGTGCCACTCCTAGATGGGCCAGGTGTTTGTGTCGGCCACTTGTGTCGCTTAGCTTAGTCACACAGCGACCTTGGTGCGCCTCTTTTTTTCTTTGCATCATGTGCTGTTTGGGGACAATTTTTTTGAAGTGCCATCCTGCCTGACACTGCAGTGCCACTCCTAGATGGGCCAGGTGTTTGTGTCGGCCACTTGTGTCGCTTAGCTTAGTCACACAGCGACCTTGGTGCACCTCTTTTTTTCTTTGCATCATGTGCTGTTTGGGGAATATTTTTTTGAAGTGCCATCCTGTCTGACACTGCAGTGCCACTCCTAGATGGGCCAGGTGTTTGTGTCGGCCACTTGTGTCGCTTAGCTTAGCCATCCAGCGACCTCGGTGCAAATTTTAGGACTAAAAATAATATTGTGAGGTGTGAGGTGTTCAGAATAGAATGGAAATGAGTGGAAATTATGGTTATTGAGGTTAATAATACTATGGCATCAAAATGACCCCCAAATTCTATGATTTAAGCTGTTTTTTAGTTTTTTTTGTAAAAAACACCCGAATCCAAAACACCCCCGAATCCGACAAAAAAATTTCGGTGAGGTTTTGCCAAAACGCGTCCGAATCCAAAACACGGCCGCGGAACCGAATCCAAAACCAAAACACAAAACCCGAAAAATGTCCGGTGCACATCACTAGTTCTAAACAGTTAACAGCCAGTGAGTGCATGCTGCTTGCGGGTAGTGGTGCGGGGTTGTTAGAAGAGTTTTATATTGTATGTGTTTCTGGAGCTAAGTGGGAGACTTGTATCTCCATCATGTCTCTTCTCACAAAGTACCACTGTAATAAAGATGGCTGCAATCACATGGTGCAGCAGTACATCAGATTGCAGGACAGACCTCCTTGGGCCCTAGTGCCCAGCATGTATACAAAGTGGAGAGACAGTGCAGTAATGCACTGCTTTCTAACAGAGTGGAGGTGGCGGGGTTGCAGTTCCAGCCCAGCCAGGCAGCTGCATCACCTGTGTGACTGTAGGTAATCCACGCACGGTAATCCACGCATGGCTGCTTACAACCCTGCTGCTGCCGGCACAGAGCCACTGTCGCTTACAAGGGGTCCACTGCCTCAGAGGAAGGAGGCCTCTTGCATGTCAGGTAATGGGGAGAGGTACATTGCACTCCCAGCAGGTCCTACAGGTAACTATGCACAGGGACACGTTTCACATAGAATTATTTCTTTAAGAAACAGGCTGAATACAGACGGTAATAACATTGCATCTTTTCCCGATGGAAGTAGCTAATTCTCACGGTCTAGAGCAGGGGTGTCAAACTCAAATTCATCGGGGGCCGCATCAGCAGTTTGGTCCCCATCAAAGGGCCGGTTGTATCTGTAGGTCTATCCAAAATTTACCGCTCCACCTGCCTTATATGTGCCCAGCCATCTGCCCCCTTTTAAAGTGCCCAGCCATGTGCCCCCTTTTATAGTGCCCAGCCATGTGCCCCCTTTTATAGTGCACAGGTCCCCATTTTACACATTGCGGCAGGCACAGGTCCCCATTTTACACATTGCGGCAGGCACAGGTCCCCATTTTACACATAGCGGCAGGTACAGGTCCCCATTTTACACATTGAGGCAGGCACAGGTCCCCATTTTACACATAGCGGCAGGTACAGGTCCCCATTTTACACATTGTGGCAGGCACAGGTCCCCATTTTACACATTGTGGCAGGCACAGGTCCCCATTTTACACATAGCGGCAGGTACAGGTCCCCATTTTACACATTGTGGCAGGCACAGGTCCCCATTTTACACATTGTGGCAGGCACAGGTCCCCATTTTACACATAGCGGCAGGTACAGGTCCCCATTTTACACATTGTGGCAGGTGGTGGAAGGAGGGAGAGAGAGAGAAAGAGAGGAAGGGAGAGGGGCTGACTTACATTTGAAGCGGTTCTCGCCGCTCTTCAGCCGCCTCTCCCTCCTCGTCTGCGCGGCTCCCTTCTCCCTCCTCCGACGGGGTTTCGTTGAATGACGCGTTTGCGCCGTGATGTCACGACGCAATTGCGTCATTCCGCGAAACCCCGCCCCCCCCGAGCTGGGCACTCGGGAGAAGGGGGTTTCATGGCGGCGGCACCGCGGGCCATCAGACGAGGTCTGGCGGGCCGGATTTGGCCCGCGGGCCTTGTCTTTGACACCCCTGGTCTAGAGCATATTATGAGAATGCGTCCCATACATTTACTAGGAAGTAATTACATCAATCAGGCATGAGGCACTGGGGATCTGATTCTGATGTGGTTGGAGTGTCCATCACTGCTGATTACTTGGACGCACATATGGTAATGCAGCAGGAGGCGTCTGGTATAAGTACAGTAGATCCCTCTTGCATGCACGTGTGATCCAGTGCTGCTTCCTAGGACGCAGCATCGGATTACTTGCGACACCATCGGCCAGCTGAGTGACCCATGGGGTCACATGGGTATGGGACTCAGGGTCGATAGTGTCTAGGTCGACACACATTAGGTCGACACCTATTTGTTGACAGTGACTAGGTCGAAACAGGAAATGGGTCGACACGGCCATTAGGTCGACACAAACAAGGACGACATGGGAAAAGGTCGACATGAGTTTTTTATGGTTTTTTGTGTCGTTTTCTCCGTAGTGACGGGGAACCCCAATTAGTGCACTGTGTCCCCTCGCATGGCGAGCGAAGTGCCTTGCTCTGCTACCGCTGCGCTCAGCACAGGTTACCGTTCCCAATTGTAGTCCACATGGATCATAAAGTATGAAAAAGTTCAAAAAATAAAAAAGTGAAAAACTTATGTCAACCTTTTTCCATGTTGACCTTGT
Source organism: Pseudophryne corroboree (assembly GCF_028390025.1). Lineage (NCBI taxonomy): Eukaryota > Metazoa > Chordata > Amphibia > Anura > Myobatrachidae > Pseudophryne > Pseudophryne corroboree. The sequence goes on along the minus strand of NC_086445.1, from coordinate 946,082,923 downwards.
TCATGTCGCCCTAATGGTTGTGTCGACCTAATGTGTATCAACCAATAGGTGTCAACCTAATGTGTGTCGACCTAGACAATGTCGACCTAGAGTCCGGATACCGGGTCACACAAGCCGGGCGCCGCAGCTCCTAACAAGACCTCCAATCAGAAATGGCTGCCGTCGCCGCCCCTTCCCATCTGTCAGTCACTTGACATCTGCAGCCGCATGTGCGTCCGATGACACAGGACATGTACTGCACATGCACAGTACAGGTATTGCGCTAAGTACCGACCATCTGTACTTTGTGCCGCTTGCCACAGTATCTGAATCGGGACCTTTGTGCCTCCAGATGCCTCATTAGTTCCTTGTGAATGCATGAGCTGTTTGTGGTGGACTGGGATATTGTTCTGACATCTGTCACTGTATTTACGCTGAGTGCAAGCTACTGACTGACTTCTTTCCAAGATCATAGTGCATACATCCCAACCGGCACAATTTTGGCGGGAAAGTCCCACATTCTGGGTAAATAAAGTAAGAGGGAAGTCCAGTAACAGAGCCCAGTAACAGAGCTTTCTGTACCTGATGGAAGGGTTCATGTTGGAGGGTCTGAAAATCACTCCCTGAAAATGCACCAGGTTGGGGCCGTCATCATCCCAACGCCGGGATCCCGGAAGCAGAATGCAGTGGAGGGGGAGGGGTGTGTGTGTGTGTGTGTCAGTGCAACGAAGCCCCTTGTGGGCTCGTAGACTCCCATGAGTAGGAATAGTCCCTTCTGTCAGTATTTTGAGTGGGCGGGATGCAGGAGGAGGTTATGTGACCATCGGTCACATAACTACATTTCAATACACCCTGGCCCTCATTCCGAGTTGTTCGCTCGCAAGCTGCTTTTAGCAGCATTGCACACGCTAAGCCGCCGCCTACTGGGAGTGAATCTTAGCTTATCAAAATTGCGAATGAAAGATTCGCAATATTGCGAAAAGACTTCTCTGTGCAGTTTCTGAGTAACTCGAGACTTACTCTTCCAGTGCGATCAGTTCAGTGCTTGTCGTTCCTGGTTTGACGTCACAAACACACCCAGCGTTCGCCCAGACACTCCTCTGTTTCTCCAGCCACTCCCGCGTTTTTCCCAGAAACGGTAGCGTTTTTTCAAACACTCCCATAAAACGGCCAGTTTCCGCCAAGAAACACCCACTTCCTGTCAATCACATTACGATCACCAGAACGAAGAAAAAACCTTGTAATGCCGTGAGTAAAATACCTAACTGCATAGCAAATTTACTTGGCACAGTCGCAGTGCGAACATTGCGCATGCGCAGTTAGCGGAAAATCGCTGCGATGCGAAGAAATTTACCGAGCGAACAACTCGGAATGACCACCCATGTTTGCTACTAGTCATTATTACCAGTGTCCACTTGCACATGCCTGATACTAGGTGCAATAGAAACACTATAGAAACGCATATATTCACACTAACTACTTACAGCAGATGCAGACTTGTACCCTTATATAAAAACAAGCACCCTAATAACAATTTACCTTACACTAATAAATAATGATACAGGAAATACTGTGTGTATTTACAGTTGGTTGTCATTTTATAACAAATGGTGGTGATGTAAAGAGGAGGCAGGCAGATCAGGATATACTATCAGGCCCTGTCCTGCAGTGGCCTCAACAGTGTCAGAAGGGGTCAGCATGCTGGCATAGCCCAAAAGGCAACACCTCTCCTCCATAACCACGCCTACAAGAGGCGCTAGATGGAGAGGCTGGCCTCCGGATCGAGGATATCAGCCAACACACCACTGTGGAGAAGAGTGTGTCTTTATGTCAACTTTATTTCTGATCTACCACACACACTTCACCACCTCCTGCAAGGCCCAAACGCCATCCCCCAACAAGCTAACTGATTGGTTGAAATAACAGTCTGGAGACGGTATTAAATAAGGGCTTTTAACACCGTATACAGACTTGGTTCTGCATCAGGGTTTAACCCTCTTCAGTCTCAATGTACTTACGATAGCCTACATCCGGGTCATAGGCGTACGCAGAACATTTTATTAGGGGGTGCACCGTCGGAGGGGTGTTTAGCACCACCTACTGGGTGTCTCTAGTACCGCCTATTGGGCATGTCTAGCACCGCCTATTAGCAATATAAATATATGCCCCCATAGTGCCAGATACACATATGCCCCCAGCGGTTCCCCTTACTCAATACCCCCAGCGGTGCCATAGAAAATAGGAATGGAAATATGGACAATGCAGAGCTCATAGGCAAATGCGGGAGGGGTGGGGGGGTTCTGGTCGCCCGGAAATCCCGCTCCTCTTGCCCAGCGTCTCAGGTTATGACCACAAAAGCAGTAGTGTATAATACGATTACTAGAGCGTCCACCACAGCATGCATTTTAAGAGACAGAGCAGAGCTGCTGCACATGCCCAGTGGTAGCAGCGTCTTCTACCAAGTTTGCTGTGTGTGTGGATCAGAGCCCTCAATCAGTGCACTGGACCAGAGAGTAGCTGCCAGGAAGAATATGCCCCCATATGCCCCCAGCGGTGCCAGATACACAAATGCCCCCAGCGGTGCCAGATACACAAATGCCCCCAGCGGTGCCAGATACACAAATGCCCCCAGCGGTGCCAGATACATATGCCTCCAGCGGTGCCAGATACACAAATGCCCCCAGCGGTGCCAGATACACAAATGCCCCCAACGGTGCCAGATACACAAATGCCCCCAGCGGTGCCAGATACATATGCCACCAGCGGTGCCAGATACATATGCCACCAGCGGAGCCAGATACATATGACCCCAGCGGTGCCAGATACATATGCCCCCAGCAGTGCCAGATACATATGCCCCCAGCAGTGCCAGATACATATACCTCCAGCTGTGCCAGATACATATACCCCCAGCGGTGCCAGATACATATGCCCCCAGCGGTGCCAGATACATATGCACCCAGCGGTGCCAGATACGGTATGCCCCCAGCGGTGCCAGATACGGTATACCCCCAGCGGTGCCAGATACGGTATACCCCCAGCGGTGCCAGATACGGTATACCCCCAGCGGTGCCAGATACGGTATGCCCCAAGCGGTGCCAGATACATATGCCCCCAGCAGTGCCAGATACATATACCTCCAGCTGTGCCAGATACATATATCCCCAGCGGTGCCAGATACATATGCCCCCAGCGGTGCCAGATACATATGCCCCCAGCGGTGCCAGATACGGTATACCACCAGCAGTGCCAGATACGGTATACCCCCAGAGGTGCCAGATACGGTATACCCCCAGCGGTGCCAGATACATATGCCCCTAGCGGTGCCAGATACATATGCCCCCAGCGGTGCCAGATACACAAATGCCCCCAGCGGTGGCAGATACATATACACCCAGCGGTGCCAGATACATATACCCCCAGTGGTGCCAGATACATATGCCCCCATCGGTGCCAGATACATATGCCCCCAGCGGTGCCAGATACATATGCCCCTTGCGGTGCCAGATACATATGCCCCTAGCGGTGCCAGATACATATGCCCCCAGTGGTGCCAGATACATATGCCCTCAGCTGTGCCAGATACATATGCCCCCAGTGGTGCCAGCTACACATGCCCATAGCAGTGCCAGATACATATGCCCCCAGCGATTCCAGATACATATATGCCCCCATTTGTGCTCACCCTCCTGCTGCCGGTGCCGCCGATTCCCGTCTCTGACGCTGAGGTGAAGCGAGCGCACCGCGCGTCTCTCCTGCGCCTCACTTCACAGAGTCCCTGTCTCTTGCGGCCATTTGAAAATTAGCGCCGGCTTGTGAGCCAATCAAAGCTCATGGGGCAGCAGCCAATCAAGAGCCTGTACGCGAGCTCTGATTGGCTGACAGCCAGAGACATTTTAAATGACTGCCGGAGACGGGGAAACAGTGAGGGGCAGGAGAGACGCGCGCAGCGCTCTCCTCCCTCCAGCGTCAAGAGACGGGAATCAGCAGCATCAGGCATGTGTGTGCTGGGGGTGCCAGACATTAGGGGGTGCCTGTGTGCCCCCTGTGCGCAATCCTATGATCCAGGTCTACATAGCCAACATTTGCGTGAAATTTTTTTTCTATGTGTGAACACCCAGTTCTGACTCTTTAATCGTAAGTGTAGGTGTGATCGAAATGGTTACAGCTCCAGGGGCAAACGCAGGATTTCTAGAGGAGGGTTTCCAAATGCAGTCCACAATCTCCTGCTCTGTAGAACATTGGAGCAGGTGTGAGAGTCTGGGGGAGTGGCAGAAAAGCATAGTACCAACCATGGACATTAATGTACTGTATACATTGGGTCTTTTTACACACTGTATAGTATATTGAATATAGTATTAATGTATAACAGTATAGATGGTCTATAGTTCAGGCTGTATCAAACATATTTAACTAATATAAATAACAAAAGTGGTCAGGAAAAGTTAAATGTCTCATAATAAATAAATAAATAAATACATACACAGACATTCTTCCACCTAAAGGTAAGACGCCTTTCTCTTCTTCCTGACAGCTACTCCCTGGTCCAGTGCACTGATTGAGGGCTCTGATCCACATACACAGCAAACTTGCTAGAAGACGCTGCTACCACTGGGCATGTGCAGCAGCTCTGCTCTGTCTCTTAAAATGCATGCTGTGGTATACGCTCTAGTCATCGTATTATACACTACTGCTTTTGTGGTCAAAATCTGAGACGCTGGGCAAGAGGAGCGGGATTTCCGGGCGACAAGATACCCCCACCCCTCCCGCGTTTGCCTATGATCTCTGCATTGTCCATATTTCCATTCCTATTTTCTAAACATGCACAATGTGAATTTAAGCAAGATGCACTATTAGAGATGAGCGCCTGAAATTTTTCGGGTTTTGTGTTTTGGTTTTGGGTTCGGTTCCGCGGCCGTGTTTTGGGTTCGACCGCGTTTTGGCAAAACCTCACCGAATTTTTTTTGTCGGATTCGGGTGTGTTTTGGATTCGGGTGTTTTTTTAAAAAAACACTAAAAAACAGCTTAAATCATAGAATTTGGGGGTCATTTTGATCCCATATTATTATTAACCTCAAAAACCATAATTTCCACTCATTTTCAGTCTATTCTGAATACCTCACACCTCACAATATTATTTTTAGTCCTAAAATTTGCACCAAGGTCGCTGGATGACTAAGCTAAGCGACACTAGTGGTCGACACAAACACCTGGCCCATCTAGGAGTGGCACTGCAGTGTCACGCAGGATGTCCCTTCCAAAAAACCCTCCCCAATCAGCACATGACGCAAAGAAAAAAAGAGGCGCAATGAGGTAGCTGACTGTGTGAGTAAGATAAGCGACCCTAGTGGCCGACACAAACACCGGGCCCATTTAGGAGTGGCACTGCAGTGTCACGCAGGATGTCCCTTCCAAAAAACCCTCCCCAATCAGCACATGACGCAAAGAAAAAAAGAGGCGCAATGAGGTAGCTGACTGTGTGAGTAAGATTAGCGACCCTAGTGGCCGACACAAACACCGGGCCCATTTAGGAGTGGCACTGCAGTGTCACGCAGGATGTCCCTTCCAAAAAACCCTCCCCAATCAGCACATGACGCAAAGAAAAAAAGAGGCGCAATGAGGTAGCTGACTGTGTGAGTAAGATTAGCGACCCTAGTGGCCGACACAAACACCGGGCCCATTTAGGAGTGGCACTGCAGTGTCACGCAGGATGTCCCTTCCAAAAAACCCTCCCCAATCAGCACATGACGCAAAGAAAAAAAGAGGCGCAATGAGGTAGCTGACTGTGTGAGAAAGATTAGCGACCCTAGTGGCCGACACAAACACCGGGCCCATTTAGGAGTGGCACTGCAGTGTCACGCAGGATGTCCCTTCCAAAAAACCCTCCCCAATCAGCACATGACGCAAAGAAAAAAAGAGGCGCAATGAGGTAGCTGACTGTGTGAGTAAGATTAGCGACCCTAGTGGCCGACACAAACACCGGGCCTATTTAGGAGTGGCACTGCAGTGTCACGCAGGATGTCCCTTCCAAAAAACCCTCCCCAATCAGCACATGACGCAAAGAAAAAAAGAGGCGCAATGAGGTAGCTGACTGTGTGAGTAAGATTAGCAACCCTAGTGGCCGACACAAACACCGGGCCCATTTAGGAGTGGCACTGCAGTGTCACGCAGGATGTCCCTTCCAAAAAACCCTCCCCAATCAGCACATGACGCAAAGAAAAAAAGAGGCGCAATGAGGTAGCTGACTGTGTGAGTAAGATTAGCGACCCTAGTGGCCGACACAAACACCGGGCCCATTTAGGAGTGGCACTGCAGTGTCACGCAGGATGTCCCTTCCAAAAAACCCTCCCCAAACAGCACATGACGCAAAGAAAAATAAAAGAAAAAAGAGGTGCAAGATGGAATTGTCCTTGGGCCCTCCCACCCACCCTTATGTTGTATAAACAAAACAGGACATGCACACTTTAACCAACCCATCATTTCAGTGACAGGGTCTGCCACACGACTGTGACTGATATGACGGGTTGGTTTGGACCCCCCCCAAAAAAGAAGCAATTAATCTCTCCTTGCACAAACTGGCTCTACAGAGGCAAGATGTCCACCTCATCATCACCCTCCGATATATCACCGTGTACATCCCCCTCCTCACAGATTATCAATTCGTCCCCACTGGAATCCACCATCTCAGCTCCCTGTGTACTTTGTGGAGGCAATTGCTGCTGGTCAATGTCTCCGCGGAGGAATTGATTATAATTCATTTTAATGAACATCATCTTCTCCACATTTTCTGGATGTAACCTCGTACGCCGATTGCTGACAAGGTGAGCGGCGGCACTAAACACTCTTTCGGAGTACACACTTGTGCGAGGGCAACTTAGGTAGAATAAAGCCAGTTTGTGCAATGGCCTCCAAATTGCCTCTTTTTCCTGCCAGTATAAGTATGGACTGTGTGACGTGCCTACTTGGATGCGGTCACTCATATAATCCTCCACCATTCTTTCAATGGTGAGAGAATCATATGCAGTGACAGTAGACGACATGTCCGTAATCGTTGTCAGGTCCTTCAGTCCGGACCAGATGTCAGCATCAGCAGTCGCTCCAGACTGCCCTGCATCACCGCCAGCGGGTGGGCTCGGAATTCTGAGCCTTTTCCTCGCACCCCCAGTTGCGGGAGAATGTGAAGGAGGAGATGTTGACAGGTCGCGTTCCGCTTGACTTGACAATTTTCTCACCAGCAGGTCTTTCAACCCCAGCAGACTTGTGTCTGCCGGAAAGAGAGATCCAAGGTAGGCTTTAAATCTAGGATCGAGCACGGTGGCCAAAATGTAGTGCTCTGATTTCAACAGATTGACCACCCGTGAATCCTTGTTAAGCGAATTAAGTGCTCCATCCACAAGTCCCACATGCCTAGCGGAATCGCTCCGTGTTAGCTCCTCCTTCATTGTCTCCAGCTTCTTCTGCAAAAGCCTGATGAGGGGAATGACCTGACTCAGGCTGGCAGTGTCTGAACTGACTTCACGTGTGGCAAGTTCAAAGGGCATCAGAACCTTGCACAACGTTGAAATCATTCTCCACTGCGCTTGAGACAGGTGCATTCCACCTCCTATATCGTGCTCATTTGTATAGGCTTGAATGGCCTTTTGCTGCTCCTCCAACCTCTGAAGCATATAGAGGGTTGAATTCCACCTCGTTACCACTTCTTGCTTCAGATGATGGCAGGGCAGGTTCAGTAGTTTTTGGTGGTGCTCCAGTCTTCTGTACGTGGTGCCTGTACGCCGAAAGTGTCCCGCAATTTTTCTGGCCACCGACAGCATCTCTTGCATGCCCCTGTCGTTTTTTAAATAATTCTGCACCACCAAATTCAAGGTATGTGCAAAACATGGGACGTGCTGGAATTTGCCCATATTTAATGCACACACAATATTGCTGGCGTTGTCCGTTGCCACAAATCCACAGGAGAGTCCAATTGGGGTAAGCCATTCCGCGATGATCTTCCTCAGTTGCCGTAAGAGGTTTTCAGCTGTGTGCGTATTCTGGAAACCGGTGATACAAAGCGTAGCCTGCCTAGGAAAGAGTTGGCGTTTGCGAGATGCTGCTACTGGTGCCGCCGCTGCTGTTCTTGCGGCGGGAGTCCATACATCTACCCAGTGGGCTGTCACAGTCATATAGTTCTGACCCTGCCCTGCTCCACTTGTCCACATGTCCGTGGTTAAGTGGACATTGGGTACAGCTGCATTTTTTAGGACACTGGTGACTCTTTTTCTGAGGTCTGTGTAAATTTTCGGTATCGCCTGCCTAGAGAAATGGAACCTAGATGGTATTTGGTACCGGGGACACAGTACCTCCAACAAGTCTCTAGTTGGCTCTGCAGTAATGATGGATACCGGAACCACGGTTCTCACCACCCAGGATGCCAAGGCCTCAGTTATCCGCTTTGCAGTAGGATGACTGCTGTGATATTTCATCTTCCTCGCAAAGGACTGTTGGACAGTCAATTGCTTGGTGGAAGTAGTAAAAGTGGTCTTACGACTTCCCCTCTGGGATGACCATCGACTCCCAGCAGCAACAACAGCAGCGCCAGCAGCAGTAGGTGTTACACGCAAGGATGCATCGGAGGAATCCCAGGCAGGAGAGGACTCGTCAGAATTGCCAGTGACATGGCCTGCAGGACTATTGGCATTCCTGGGGAAGGAGGAAATTGACACTGAGGGAGTTGGTGGGGTGGTTTGCGTGAGCTTGGTTACAAGAGGAAGGGATTTACTGGTCAGTGGACTGCTTCCGCTGTCACCCAAAGTTTTTGAACTTGTCACTGACTTATTATGAATGCGCTGCAGGTGACGTATAAGGGAGGATGTTCCGAGGTGGTTAACGTCCTTACCCCTACTTATTACAGCTTGACAAAGGGAACACACGGCTTGACACCTGTTGTCCGCATTTCTGTTGAAATAGTTCCACACCGAAGAGCTGATTTTTTTGGTATTTTCACCAGGCATGTCAACGGCCATATTCCTCCCACGGACAACAGGTGTCTCCCCGGGTGCCTGACTTAAACAAACCACCTCACCATCAGAATCCTCCTGGTCAATTTCCTCCCCAGCGCCAGCAACACCCATATCCTCCTCATCCTGGTGTACTTCAACACTGACATCTTCAATCTGACTATCAGGAACTGGACAGCGGGTGCTCCTTCCAGCACTTGCAGGGGGCGTGCAAATGGTGGAAGGCGCATGCTCTTCACGTCCAGTGTTGGGAAGGTCAGGCATCGCAACCGACACAATTGGACTCTCCTTGTGGATTTGGGATTTCGAAGAACGCACAGTTCTTTGCGGTGCTACTGCTTTTGCCAGCTTGAGTCTTTTCATTTTTCTAGCGAGAGGCTGAGTGCCTCCATCCTCATGTGAAGCTGAACCACTAGCCATGAACATAGGCCAGGGCCTCAGCCGTTCCTTGCCACTCCGTGTGGTAAATGGCATATTGGCAAGTTTACGCTTCTCCTCCGACAATTTTATTTTAGGTTTTGGAGTCCTTTTTTTACTGATATTTGGTGTTTTGGATTTGACATGCTCTGTACTATGACATTGGGCATCGGCCTTGGCAGACGACGTTGCTGGCATTTTATCGTCTCGGCCATGACTAGTGGCAGCAGCTTCAGCACGAGGTGGAAGTGGATCTTGATCTTTCCCTAATTTTGGAACCTCAACATTTTTGTTCTCCATATTTTAATAGGCACAACTAAAAGGCACCTCAGGTAAACAATGGAGATGGATGGATACTAGTATACAATTATGGACGGACTGCCGAGTGCCGACACAGAGGTAGCTACAGCCGTGAACTACCGTACTGTGTCTGCTGCTAATATAGACTGGTTGATAAAGAGATGTCGTAGTATGTATGTATGAAGAAGAAAGAAAAAAAAACCACGGTTAGGTGGTATACAATTATGGACGGACTGCCGAGTGCCGACACAGAGGTAGCCACAGCCGTGAACTACCGTACTGTACTGTGTCTGCTGCTAATATAGACTGGTTGATAAAGAGATGTCGTAGTATGTATGTATGAAGAAGAAAGAAAAAAAAACCACGGGTAGGTGGTATACAATTATGGACGGACTGCCGAGTGCCGACACAGAGGTAGCCACAGCCGTGAACTACCGTACTGTACTGTGTCTGCTGCTAATATAGACTGGTTGATAAAGAGATGTAGTAGTATGTATGTATAAAGAAGAAAGAAAAAAAAACCACGGGTAGGTGGTATACAATTATGGACGGACTGCCGAGTGCCGACACAGAGGTAGCCACAGCCGTGAACTACCGTACTGTACTGTGTCTGCTGCTAATATAGACTGGTTGATAAAGAGATGTCGTAGTATGTATGTATGAAGAAGAAAGAAAAAAAAACCACGGTTAGGTGGTATACAATTATGGACGGACTGCCGAGTGCCGACACAGAGGTAACCACAGCCGTGAACTACCGTACTGTACTGTGTCTGCTGCTAATATAGACTGGTTGATAAAGAGATGTCGTAGTATGTATGTATAAAGAAGAAAGAAAAAAAAACCACGGTTAGGTGGTAAACAATTATGGACGGACTGCCGAGTGCCGACACAGAGGTAGCCACAGCCGTGAACTACCGTACTGTACTGTGTCTGCTGCTAATATAGACTGGTTGATAAAGAGATGTCGTAGTATGTATGTATGAAGAAGAAAGAAAAAAAAAAACACGGTTAGGTGGTATACAATTATGGACGGACTGCCGAGTGCCGACACAGAGGTAGCCACAGCCGTGAACTACCGTACTGTACTGTGTCTGCTGCTAATATAGACTGGTTGATAAAGAGATGTCGTAGTATGTATGTATAAAGAAGAAAGAAAAAAAACCACGGTTAGGTGGTATACAATTATGGACGGACTGCCGAGTGCCGACACAGAGGTAGCCACAGCCGTGAACTACCGTACTGTACTGTGTCTGCTGCTAATATAGACTGGTTGATAAAGAGATGTAGTAGTATGTATGTATAAAGAAGAAAGAAAAAAAAACCACGGGTAGGTGGTATACAATTATGGATGGACTGCCGAGTGCCGACACAGAGGTAGCTACAGCCGTGAACTACCGTACTGTGTCTGCTGCGACTGGATGATAAATAATGATATAAAAAATATATATATATCACTACTGCAGCCGGACAGGTATATATATTATATAATGACGGACCTGCTGGACACTGTCTGTCAGCAGAATGAGTTTTTTATAGAATAAAAAAAAAAACACCACACAAGTGAAGTCACACGACGAGTGTTTAGCTTTTTCAGGCAATCACAATATAGTATACTACTAACTATACTGGTGGTCAGTGTGGTCAGGTCACTGGTCAGTCACACTGGCAGTGGCACTCCTGCAGCAAAAGTGTGCACTGTTTAATTTTAATATAATATGTACTCCTGGCTCCTGCTATAACCTGTAACTGGCACTGCAGTGCTCCCCAGTCTCCCCCACAATTATAAGCTGTGTGAGCTGAGCACAGTCAGATATATAATATATACATAGATGATGCAGCACACTGGGCTGAGCAGTGCACACAGATATGGTATGTGACTGTCTTGTACTCCTGGCTCCTGCTATAACCTATAACTGGCACTGCAGTGCTCCCCAGTCTCCTCCACAATTATAAGCTGTGTGAGCTGAGCACAGTCAGATATATAATATATACATAGATGATGCAGGCATGCAGCACACTAGGCTGAGCAGTGCACACAGATATGGTATGTGACTGAGTCACTGTGTGTACAGTTTTTTTCAGGCAGAGAACGGATATATTAAATAAAACAACTGCACTGCTGGTGGTCACTGTGGTCAGTCACTAAACTCTGCACTCTCTTCTACAGTATCAGCCTCAGGTCAATCTCTCTCTCTCTCTCCTAATCTAAATGGAGAGGACGCCAGCCACGTCCTCTCCCTATCAATCTCAATGCACGTGTGAAAATGGCGGCGACGCGCGGCTCCTTATATAGAATCCGAGTCTCGCGAGAATCCGACAGCGTCATGATGACGTTCGGGCGCGCTCGGGTTAACCGAGCAAGGCGGGAAGATCTGAGTCGCTCGGACCCGTGAAAAAAAACATGAAGTTCGTGCGGGTTCGGATTCAGAGAAACCGAACCCGCTCATCTCTATGCACTATGCTATCAGCCCCAATGTGTAAAAGTCAAGGACTGAAAGTCCCCTAAACGAGCAGCAGAGATGATGCTGGGTGGTCTTCACTTCAGCCCAGGTAGCAGGGATGTTCCAATTCTGTGAATAGTATTTCAGTGATCCGACATTTTCACACTAATAATAAAGGGTAAAATAAATCATGTGTTGTAAAAAGAATTCCGAGCACGCAGTTTACACCTAATATAGGGCAGTGATATTCTTTTCCAGTCATCTAACGGGTGAGATTGAGCTTCCTCTCCAGAGCAAGCAATCCATGTGTAATCAGGTTCAGGCAGTGTTCACATCTTATCCATTTGCAGCTTGTACTGGCTATACAGCAGATGAAACCAACTATGTTAAATTCAGATTTATGCCTGACTTACTGTATGGGGTACAGTGGCTATGAAACAGAAGCTTTACAGTGCGCAGTACAGAGAAAGAGCTGCAGAGTGCTAAGGGTTGTTACACAGTCATGGCTTATAGTAAATGTACTATTTACAAATCCTTTCTGCAATGCGAAGCATAGAATTGTTCAGGCACATTTTCTTCTGTATCCCAGTTTGCAGTCTATTTTTTCCTGCCTGCAACATGGGAAGATGAAGAGTTTATTAGGCGTATTCTAACGCCTAAATATTTGATACACTATACACATGAAACTAGGCCACTACAAGCTGTATGCCCCTTCAGTCCATGGTTAACTCCTCTGCCAGCCTCTATGTTCTCTTTCACCATTCCACCTCTGCTCCAACCCCCTCTTTCTATGGCTCCACTGGCTCCTTTTTCTACTCCAAAACAGTTTCAAACACCTCTCACTCAGCTACAAAGCGCTCAGCCAATCTCCTCCTCGCTACATTTCCAGCCTCCTTTCCACTCTCACTCTCTTCATCCCACTCTGCAACACTGATGACTGCCACCTCTCCTCCTCCCCAATCACCTCATCACATGCTTGGCTCCAGGATTTCTCCCGTACTGCTCCCATCACCTGGAATTCCCTCCCATACACTCTATCAGCTTCCCAGCCTTCACTTGCAAGTTTTGATACAATATGTTATTTTAACTATATAAATTAAAAGGTATGTTATAGAATCAGTGCACCTATCATACCTGCCTACTCTCCCAGAACAGCCATGAGGCTCCTGAAAATCGGTGGCTCCCCTGGCCTACAGTAAGTGTGGTCAAGTCTCCCGGCCGGGCGCCGTCTGTCCGTATTCCCCCCCCACACACACACATCCCCAGCAACCACAGCTCTGTAGGCTATCCTAGAGGGGAGAGGGGGGGAGGGGGTTGGTCCAATGACGCGATTTGCACTGCATCGCATCATTGTGGCCCCGCTCCCTGCCTTACAATGCTGGTAATCTCGGCATTAGATTGCAGGGGTGGGGCCACAATGACACGATCATCAGTTCTAAATCTCAAATAATAACAGTGGATAATGAAAATTGTAAAACACAAATTGATAGGAGAGGAGTTATACTGAGCATAAGGTCAATACTAAAAATCAGGGACAATGTGTTGAACTGTGTCTTCCAAGCTGTAAAATTAATACACAGTGTAGAGTTAAGGCAAGTGTGGTACCCTGCCTCTGGGGTACCTCTGATTTAACTGTTTGGGCCGCCACTGATGCCCAAGCAGCCTAATGAGGAGCCTTAGAGTCGAGACTGCGGGGGTTAACCTCCCCATCCAGGCTGCTAGGCAACCGCAGCACCGGAGAGAAGAAACCAACAGGGCACTAGGACCCAGGGCTTGGGAAAAGGTCCCCGCAGTGCAGGAAGCCGGGTCCCGTTTGGATTGGCTGCACGGGGCGTGGGAAGAAAGGAGGAGGCTCCAGTATAAGAAGCAGAGTTGCCGCGCTGCAGGGGCTGTGAGATCTCGGACCCGCCAGCCGTAACCCGCCCCCTAGTCTGAGAGGGGAGAGAGCGGGGATAGCGCGGAGGAGCGACGTCACGCTGACCGCCGCTGAGACGGGGGCAGTGGCGCACCCAGGGGGGTTTCCGAGCACCCAGAAACCCCCCTCCACTATAATTTTTTTTTTATTTTTTTTTAGCTGCATGAGTATTATTAACTAGGTGATTCATCGCGCCCTACGGGCGCTCTTCACACCGTCGTAAGGGGCTACGCCCCCTTAACCCTTGCACACCCTTGTGGCGTGCAATATTTTTATTATATGGAGTATTACATCCAATCATAATTGTGTGAGTGGTTAAATATTGCACGTACAAAGGGCGTGCAATGGTTAAGGGGTGGAAGCCTCTTGCAACGGCGTGAACAGTGCACGCAGAGCCTGGTGAATCACCTAGTAGGTGCTTTGTTTGGGGGAGTAGGGGGTGCGGGGAAGAGGCGGATGGGATCCTGGGGTGCCATGAGAGGGGCAGTTGCAGTGGTGCAGCAGGTGGGGGACGGTGCGTGGGTGACGCGGGTGGTGGTCCACAGCCACTGCGGGTGTGGGAGGAGCAGTTGTGGGGTTGCCCCGGGTGGAGGAGGGGGGGATGCGGTGGTGCTGTGGGAGGTACGGGTGCGGGGTCGCTGCGGGTGGGGGAGGGGGTCCGGAGCTACCGCAGGTGCTGGAGGGGGTGTGTGGGGGTGCCACGGATGGGGCCCGGAGGTACTGTGAGTGGGGGAGGGGCGGGTAAGGCTTATCCTGCTTCTTCTCCTGTCAGCAGCTAAGCTGCTGCCCTCCCTTTGGCAGTGGTTCTCCCAGAGACTCACACAGCAGTCAGTCACTATTGTTAGCGCCGGTGTCCCAACGCGCCGCATTACAGGAAAGAAGATGTACGCAATAAACTACAGCTCCCAGCAGCCCTAAGGGGCGGAATGCTTCGGTGCTAAGGGCTGCTGGGAGCTGTAGTGTATGTAGTGCGTCTACTTCCCTGTAATGCGGCGCGTTGGGACACTGGTGCTAATAATAGTGACTGGCTGACAGAACTGACTGACTGGCTGAATCAATGTAAGAGGTGAGAGTGCTGTGCAGTGTCAGGGATGCAGCGCAGGGAGGCATCAGGAAGGAGAGGCGTTCTCCCTGCTCTGCATTCCTGTTCTGAGCTTCTGCTGCTATGCCTGCTGCTGCTGCTGGCGGCTGCTGTCACACATGCAGCGGCGATGGAAGCACGAAACCTTTTCTCCCCCTCGGCGCCGGCAGCACATAATCACCTCTCCCCCCTCCCCTCCCCTCCCCTGTGTGACAGTCAGTGGCAGGGCGGGAGCCAAAGTGGGCGGAGCTAGATGGGAGTAAGGGACGGAGCTACACGGGGCCATGCTGCAGCAGGAGGATGAGCTGCTACAGCTTCGGCCAGCCAGACTTCATTAGATAAGTGTCTGGAAAGAGAGTGAGTGTGTGTGTGTGTGTGTGTGTGTGTGTGTGTGTGTGTGTGTGTGTGTGTGTCTGTGTATACTGTATATATGTGTGACTGTGTATGTGTGTAATGTATGCACAGTATGTATGTGTGTGTGTTTGTATATGTATGTGTCTGATGTGTGTGACTGCTGCATAATGTGTGTAAGCATCACTGGTACAGGGGGGCGTTACGTGTATAAGCTGCACTGGTGCAGAGGGGGTTATGTGTGTAAGCGGTACTGGTAGAGGGGGCATTACGTGTGTAAGCATCACTGGTACAGGGGGGCGTTACGTGTGTAAGTGTCACTGATACAGGGGGCGTTACGTGTGTAAGCGTCACTGGTACAGGGGGCGTTATGTGTGTAAGCGGCACTGGTACAGGGGGCATTATGTGTCTAAGTGGCACTGGTACAGAGGGCGTTACGTGTGTAAGCGTCACTGCTACAGGGGGCATAATGTGTGTAAAAGTCACTGCTACAGGGGGTGTTACTTGTGTAAGCGTCACTGGTACAGGGGGGGGCGTGACATGTGTAAGCGTCACTGGGTCAGGGGGCATTACATGTGTAAGCGTCACTGGTACAGGGGGCGTTACATGTGTAAGTGTCTCTACTACAGGGGGTATTATGTGCGCTGTGCGTTTGTAAAGTATGCGAGGATGCAAATGTATAGTTTGCAGGAGGGCGCCGAACACTCTAGCAACGGCCCTGACTGCACACCCACTGCACTGCACAGCACTGTCACCTTTTACATTGATTCAGCGTCCAGACATTACCCTCCGCGATATCACTCACTGTATCTGTTACATTAGCCATCTCAGGGTTTCCAGGCCGACAGCCCAGGTGCTGTGTTGCGGAGTTGGGGCCTCTGGGGATCTGGGTGCGGCTGTGGTGGGAAGGCACTTCTGTGACATCACACGCAGAGCAGGCTCCGGGGGTCAGAGTATGCAGCGCAGGGAGGCCTATGAAAGTCTTCCGCTGCGCCGCTTTCATACACATCTATGCCGGTGGCCGCAGCAGCTTTTGTTCCACCTGCGGCGCGGCTAGGGAGTGGGGACTGTTGATGCCGGATGGGGCAGGTGGACTGGCAGCAAGACATTGGTGGTCATTCCGAGTTGATCGCTCGCTAGCAGTTTTTAGCAGCCGTGCAAACGCTATGCCACCTCCCACTGCGAGTGAATTTTAGCTTAGCAGAAGTGGGAATGAAGGGATCGGAGAGCGGGTACAAAAATATTTTGTGCAGTTTCAGAGTAGCTTCAGACCTACTCGGCGCTTGCGATCACTTCAGACCATTCAGTTCCTGATTTGATGTCATGAACACGCCCTGCGTTGGCCCAGCCATGCCTACATTTTTCCGAACACTCCCTGAAAATGGTCAGTTGACACCCAGAAACGCCTTCTTCCTGTCAATCACTCTGCGGCTGCCTATGCGACTGAAGTGCACCATCGCTAGACCCTGAGCAAAACTACATCGTTCGTTGTAATAGTACGCCGCACGTGCGCATTGCGCTGCATACGCATGCGCAGAAGTGCCGAGTTTTTACCTGATCGCTGCACAGCGAATGAATGCAGCTAGCGAACAACTTGGAATGACCCCCATAGGACGCTGCAGTAAAAGGATTGTTTTTTCCCCTATCTACAGCACAGAGACTTGCTGCAGATGGAGTGGCATACCCTCCAGCTGCACCTGTTTGGCAGGTACAGTACCTTTGTTTTATGGTCTGTACCGATTATTGACTCTCCAAGCTTCCATTGAAAGTATAGGAAAAGGGGCGTGGCCACACAGGTGTACCTGTGGCCACACCCCCTTTTCGAATGTGTATCAATGTTTATGTGTAAGTTGTTGGAGGGTGTGTTGCTGCAGATGCAGGGGGACTATTTTGGGGTGTGGGGCTGGAGCTGCAGCCCCATCAGCCCATTGCTGCTCTGTGAATACACAGCAGGCAAAGGGCAGAGCCTCCCATTGGATGTAACCTGTGTGGGAGGGCATTTCTCGGCCAATCAGCTGTGGACTGGGTGTGATAGACCTGCCACTAACCCAATGAGAGCTCCTAGCCACGCCCAGCGTTAGAGACCCAGGCACAGAATCCCAGGGCTATTATATAGGAGATGGCTGTCTAGCGTCTTCTGCAGCCTGCTGTCTTCCTGGTGGCACTTGTAAGTGCAATAAAAGTTTACTTTATTTTAATTATAGTACATATATATCCATGTGCATACATATATACACACACACACACACACACACACACACACACACACACGATATATATACATATGTGTATATATATATGTGTACTGTATGTGTGTGTACACATATATATATATATATATATATACACATATATGTATGCATGTTTAATATGCTATATGTGTATATGTATGTGTGTGTGTATGTATATATATATAATATGTATGTATATATATATATATATATATATATATATATGTGTGTGTGTAGATATATGTATATATAAATATATATACACACACACAGACACACTAGTTTTACGGACCCAGCATATACTGTCCCCACCCCCGTGATTGGCTCCGCCCAGTTCTGGAAACCCCCCCATGCAAATCCTGCGTTTGCCACTGGGGGGAGCCGCCCGCTACAGCCACGCGCCGGGACCAGCCGTACGGGACGAGAGAGCGCTACGCACAGCGCTGGAGAGAGCCGTCACCCTGCCGAGGTGACTCACCTGCCAGCTGCTACAGGAAGTCCTGACCAGCCGCGAGGAGGAGGAGGAGAGAGGGGGGCCTGCTGATCATTCCCCCCTTGTCCACCCCAACACCGAGGGCTCTGAGCAGCCGCAGCAGCACCAGGAGAAGCCCAGCAGCCGCGAGCAGGTGCCGGGAGCTGGGGTTTTGAACACTGCCACTAATCGCCAGGGAGCTGGTAAGGAGAATTGCACCCACACTGCACCACCACATCCCAACGTGGACCCTATTAGTCGAGACAAGTCACTGGGGTGATTAACCCTGTACTCCCCTGCTTCCCAGTTCCACCTAGGAACCAGACTTTTAGCCCTGCTAGAACTACTGGCGCGATAGTGAATCCAGAGGGCCCGGTCCGAGTTAAATCCATTGATCCCCGCTGTATGTAGTGAACCGAGTGGGCACAACTCTGTGGTGCTCTAAAGACATCAGTTTAATTATACAAGCCAGCATTGCTTCTTTACTCTTTCACCGCCAAGACCTGGGCTACGTCTCTGGTATCCCTGAACCCTATTATGTGCCAGCCGCACTATGCTCGACAGGTCCGTTAGCCATGCCTGTCCTGTCGGCCACAGAGACACCTGATAGCCTATGCAACAACGGGAGAGGATCTTCACCGTGTCCAAATACTGTCCTTACGCTAACTACTGTTTTGGCCATTCATAGCTGGCCTCTCTTAACAAGGTGACTTTGGGGATCCATCTAAAGCAGGCATTCCCAACCGCGGTCCTCAAGGCACACCAACAGTGCAGGTTTTAGTGATATCCAGGCTTCAGCACAGATGATTAAATCAAAATAACTGAGCTACTAATTAAGTCACCTGTGCTGAAGCGTGGATATCACTAAAACCTGCACTGTTAGTGTGCCTTGAGGACCGAGGTTGGGAAACACTGATCTAAAGTAATAATTGAACTTCTCCGGATTGTGTATCACGTTCAGAGACATTCTTTGTCCAGGTTTCCGTCGCCATCTAGTGGTGTGGTAGTATATTGTCTGGACATTCCTGCACCCTCCTGGTTAAAAGGACATTTGGGCTTTCTGCTAAATTCTAAAAACACCCATGTTTAATATGCTCATTTTGCAAATGATATGTGATAACATTTATGCTCACCATGCAAATGATATGTGATAACTTTTATGCTCACTATGCAAATGATATGTGATAACTTTTATGCTCACTATGCAAATGATATGTGATAACTTTTATGCTCACTAGGCAAATGATATGTGATAACTTTTATGCTCACTATGCAAATGATATGTGATAACTTTTATGCTCACTATGCAAATGATATGTGATAACTTTTATGCTTGCTATGCAAATGATATGTGATAACGTTAATGCTCATTAGGTAAATGTTATATGATGACACTTATGCTATGATATGAATGATACACGATATATTCGAGCATATCGAACGGTGACGCTTCTGTTCCTAGAGTTAATAAACGTGTTATCACCACCTATTTGTACTTCCTTTATCCGTGGAGTTCTCCTTGGGGCGATTTAGCACAAACGCTCAGTACACATCTCTCCCGCGCGATGTGTGCTGAGCGAAGGGGGCGGGGGGAACGGTCATTTCACCCAGCGGTGAAATGAGTGATGTGCCAATCAAGCACCGGCGATAGCGACGCGCGGAGCAGCGCATCGCTATCGCTGTGGGACATACACACGGCGAGATTCGTGCTTAACTTCTAAGCAATCTAGTCAAATTGCTTAGATTTAAGCACGGATCTCTTTGTGTGTACCCCCTTTTACAGTGAATGTCTTTTCCCCAATGCAACTCTTCAGGTTATAGTTCTCATTAGATTAATTTAACTCATGCCATGTAGTGGGTGTTTGCGCATCACATAAGTAGCAAGTTATTTACACCCCCTCCCCGCCTCCACGGGCCAGTGCCAGGTTCCTTGGCACCCTAGGCAAAGCTTTTGCCTACTTCCCTCCCCCCATTAGACACCGGCATCTTAGAAGTTACACTGTCACACTGCATCATATCGAGAAACACCCCCACCCCGCAAAGGCAGCAGTCCAGTAGCAGGCAGGGGATGCAGTCCTTCCTGAAGAGAAGACGGATGTCTATGGAGGTCACCTTTATGTCGGCGCAGCATCAATGAACAGCATTGGTGTGTTCTACCAATCTACCTCAAGGGTTCCCGCATAGGCTGCTGACCCCTGATGTAGAAGACATCGTTCATTTTTTTCCCAGGCAGCCTTAGTGGGCTTCCCCCTCAGGTCCTAGTGCCCATTGGCAGCTGCCTAATGTAAGCTTTCTACTCCACAATCCCTCATCTTCTTAGAACCACATCTTCCCCCATCTCAGTAGTAACACAATTTCCCTAATCTTGTAGCAACACATCTCCCTAATCTCTGTAGTAACACCATAACCATAGCAACAAATCCCCTCTTATTTCCGTAGTAACACATTTCCCTCATCTCTGTAGTAACATATTTCCTTTATTTTTGTAGTAACCCATCTCCCCTCAGTTCTGTAGAAGACATCCCCCATCATCTCTCTACAGCAGGGGTGGGGAACCTCAGGCCCGAGGGCCGTATAAGGCCCACAGAGCCACTTGATCTGGCCCGGCCAGGCTCACCTAGCCGGGCGCCCACTGAGATTTTATTACTAGTGGGCGCCTGGCTTCTTACCCTCAGTAGCAGCCGGAGGCAGGAGCTCACTCCTGAGCTCCGGCTTCCGGCTCTGGCAGTGTGCGTGTGCTGCTGTGCGGTGTTATGGGAGAGATGTCATGACTTCTCTCCCATAGTTCTAAGGAGCGAGCGTCCAGGTGGAGGGCAACGGTCCGGAAGCAGGAGCGGGGCTGGTGAATATTGTGGTGTTTTTTTTTTTTTTTTATATGTGTGTGTGTGTGTGTAAGCGTCTCTACTAGGGGGCATATCTAATGGGGCATAACAACTGACTGGTGGCATATCTAATGGGGCATAACAAGTGACTGAGGGCATACTTACTGGGGGCATATCTACTGGGGCATACCAACTGACTGGGGGTTATATCTACTGGGGGCATTACTACTGACTGGGGGCATATCAACTGGGGGCAGGCTAATTATTAAGTTGATAATTTTTGTACGGCCCCCGAAGGATTTTATAAATATCCAAATGGCCCTTCGTAGAAAAAAGGTTCCCCTCCCCTGCTCTACAGTAACACATCCCCACCTATGAAATGTAAAATATCCCCCTTATCTCTGTAGCAACTTATCCCTGGGGCGTCATGTAATGAAGTCTGATTTTGCGGCCGTGCAGGATGTTGCCCAAACTCGGACGTGTTTTTAAAGGGGCCATCATGTATAAGGCATGTTTTAGCATCCTGCATGGCTGCTGAACTTGGACTTCATTACTTCCCGTCCCCTATCTCCATAGTATCGCGTCTCCCTCATCTCCATAGTACTGTAACTACTACTCATCGCAAACTAGTAACACATTCCCTCTCATCTCTCTAGTAGCTAGATGCCTCATAGCTTGGAGAGTGATAAAATGGAAAGTGATAAACTACCAGCCAACCAGCTTCTATCTGACATTTTTCAAACAGGACCTGTGACATGGTAGTTTGGAGCTGATTGGCTGGTGCCTTTTTTCTTTCCATTTTATCACTCTCCAAGCGATAATGCATCTAGCCCTCCTTCTCTGTAGTAATACATACCCCTCATCTTCATAGTAGCACATTCCATGCACATCTCTGAAGTAGGCAACTCTCTCTCACAGCCTAGCCCTCCCCTCCTGCAGCCTAATCCTAACCCTCCACTGCAGAATGTCAGCGCTTCATATGTCAACATTTTACATGCTGACATTGTGAACATGTCGACATAATAACTGCTGACGTGATGTCGACATTTTAAATGTTACTATTGTAAATGTCAACATTTTTACTACATCCCTTTTCCCACAATTTAGGCATACCTCCCAACTTTCTAAAGTTGGGAGGAGGGACACAGGCGTGCAAACAAAATTAGGGGGCATGGCCTCACAGGTAGTGCCACGATTACGGGCCATACCCCCGCTTTTGCCTTTGTGGGAGGAATGGCGGGTGTTCTGTGAGCTGCTGGCATGCATACTGCCCCTTTCTCCCGGTGAATAGACCTCACAGAGAGGGTCTCCCAACTGCCACCGGGATACGGTCATTAGGTCAACATCACTTAGGTCGACAGACATTAGGGCGACAGGGTCACTAGGTCGACATGGTCATTAGGTTGACATGTACTAGGTCGACAGGTCAAAAGGTCGACATGAGTTTTTCACATTGTTTTTTAATTATTGGACTTTTTCATACTTTACGATCCATGTGGACTACAATTGGAAATGGTAACGAAGCATGGCAAGCGAAGCGAGGGGACATGGTGCACTAACTGGTCTTCCCTGTCACTTTATGAAGAAAATGACACCAAAAAAAGTAAAAAAAAACCTCATGTCGACATTTTGACCTGTCTACCTAGTACATGTCGACCTAGTGACCATGTTGACCTAGTGACCATGTCAACCGAATGCATGTCGACCAATAGTGGTCGACCTAATAACTGACGACCTAAGTTGTGTCGACCCAACGGCCCATAACCCTGCCACTCCCCCTCCCCCCACCACGGGAAACTGCAACCCGTGGTTGGGACAGTCCCTGTAAAATGGGACTGTCCTGCCATAATTGGGACAGTTGGGAGGTATGATTTAGGGGGAACTTTGCATTTAAGGGGATGCTGTCAATATACCAGCTGTCAGGATCCTAGCGTTCAGGAGACCAACTCCGGAATCCCGGCAGCCAGCATAACACCGATGCCCAGAATCCCAACATCCGCCCTCTATTCCCACTCGGCTGGTGGGTCCACACCACCAACCGCGTCAGAATAAAAACAGTAGTGATTAAATCGAGCAACTGGGCCCAATGCATGGTGAGCGCAGCGAGCCCGCGAGGGGATTCACTGCCGGGATTCCGGCAGACGGTATGCCGCTGTCTGTAAAGTGACAGGTGGATAAATCTAATCATTGGTTCAAGAGGGGTTTAGTATGAAATACCTACAATCAAAATCCCGGCGGTCAAAATACAGACAATTGGCCGACGGTCAAAATACCGACAAGGTCAAAATACCAACTTTTAAAATACTGACAAGGTCAAAATCCCAACATTTAAAATGTTGACAGGTCAAAAGGTCGACACAAGTTTTCATTGTTGGTGTGTGTGTCGACATAGGTCGACATTGACACCGTATAAGTGTACCGCGTCCCATGGCATCTTTCTCTGCGTTTGCCATGCTTCGGGCACGGTGCTTCGCTGCGCTCGGCAAACTATTATATTTCCCCTCCAGATCCACTGGGATGAACAAGTCGGTTTCAATGAAAAAATCATGCCAGTATTTTAAATGTCGGTATTTTGACCATCGGTCAATGGTTGTCAGTATTTTGACCGTCGGGATTTTGATTGTAGGTAAATTGACTGCATCCCGTTCAAGAGCACTACTGACTCAGGATGATAAATACGCTACCGCATGTGCTGGTGTTTGCAGAATTCACGAATAATTATCACCCAGGACAATATAGCTCATCGCCCGGCAAGGCAATTATATTTTAACTGTTTTTAACAGATTGTTTTTTTTTACAAATACATTATTTCCATATTTCCAAAAAGTTTAACTATGGAAAATAATCTGTCTTTCTGGTTGAGGTAACTATTAATCAAAATACAGATCCTTTATGCTTGTTACTATTCCCAGTAACACAGACAATCCTTTGCTGTTATTATACTAGAATGTGTCAAAATAATAAAAGAGATAAACCACATTACATGTAGGTGGAACCTTTTATCTTGTGTGTGGGAGGATAGAAGGAGCTGGGTGTGGGGGGAAGGTGTTTCTTAAAAATCACCTAACCTTTGATAGTATGATTGATTCTAGGTTTAGCTCTTCAGAGGATACAGTATCTATTTTAATGAACAGAATATCATTATTATGCTTGGGAAGTCACGGAGAATAATTGAAGGATTACTACTTCGAGATACTGGAAAATTTACTTTTACATGTGGTGGAGATGTTTTCCTTGTTTGCTATTCAGGGATTATTCAGATTGACTTTTAATATAGATATCAGCAAAATATACTCATATATACTGTAGTTTATTTCGTACAAACGTATATTTTTTTATCATAATATACTTTGCATACTGTAAGTATTATTTTTCCTAAACAGTTTATAATTTAACCCATATTGTAATAAGAACCATATTTCAGGCATGTGATCTGGATGTTAGATAAATAAGCATATAAGACCATTAATATAGTAACCAGTAAGCCTACTGTTTAGTTTACAGCAATGTTGAGCCAAGGTATACATTTAATAGCAAACTAAATATAATGAATACACAATACAAATGCCTTAAATTAATAATAGGAGACATTCAGTAGTGAGATCATACAATATACGCTCTGGAAGTTAAGATGTTGAATGTAAACAATAATGTTTGTAGTCTTATAATGAGGAATCCTAATGAGGAATAACCGCTTCAGATTGTCAGGAGGAATACATAGAACCCTTTCATGGATAGGCTCTTATTGTTTGATTATTCTGCTCCAAGAAAATTGGACCTCTGCTCCGCCCCTCCTCTCTCCCATGCTGTGGGCACTGACTGTACAGTGCCATGTAGCCCTGCCCCCCTGCTCAGACTCCACCCTCCCTCTCTATTTCAATTTATACAGCTTGCAGTGCAGAAAGCTGGGGGTCACCTGAGAGAAAGGGGCCCAGGGCACTTTTCGCCTCTGTCTTTCCCTTATTTCTGATCTGCTTCCATGACACTTCCATCAAACAGAAGGGGTAACTACTCATGTCAAGCCCTACTCGCCCCCCCCCCCCCCCCTTCCGGACAGGTACAAAAGCATTACACGGCGACGATGCTTTTATACCTGATGAGTAGCCTCCTGCCAGCGCAGCTACTGTGCGCTGGCATGGAGTTACTGCCCGCATCCCGGGTCGCAGCGGCTGCATGTACTGTCACGCAGCCCTGCCGCAACCCGCCCCCCCAACGGTCCGGACACACCTCCGTTGTCCGGACCCCGCCCCGCCCGTTGTCACGACCCCTCCTGCCACCGCAACCGCCTCTGCCTGTTAATCAGGCAGAGGCGATCGCAGCCAGTGAGATTCTGATAGCATCTCACTGGGCTCCTGGGATGCGCCCGCGCAGCTTAGCGGCTGCTCGTGCGCACTCCACACAGTAATTCAGACTGCGATCGCTACTGCTGCAGCGATCCAGTCTGAATTACCCCCATAGACGCTCTGTGCATCTTGATAATTGCCACCCAAAAAATTCACCTAGCAGCGACTTAAAACGCATCGTGCAGCGCATGTGTACATCATTTTTTTAATTCCGACACATTCACAGTTGACTTGAAAATGGGAAATGTGTCCATTTTTACAAATACCTCTGACTCATAATCAGGCCCATTGTGTTTAATAAATAATTTGTATTCCACACCATCTGATTGATGTTTTCTAAATATTGATTTCTCACAACTTAGTGAGTAAATGATTGGATCTCCATTTTGTTTTAAATCTTGATAACCATGATCATAGCCTGCAATCAGACTAGGGCTCGTGCACATATCACATAATATTACCTAGGGTCATGGGCCCAGTGCCAGAAAACTAAATCTATCTCTTTGTTCTATCCTCCATGGGCCTAATTCAAGGTTGATTGCAAAACAACATTTTCCTCTACTGGACAAAAACCATGTGTACTGCAGGTGTGGCAGATATAACATGTGCAGAGAGAATTAGATTTGGGTAGGTTATATTGTTTCTGAGCTGGCTGCTTAATTTTTAGACTGCACTTTAGTTCTCAGTTTGAACACAAATCTAACTCTCTCTGCACATGTTCTATCTGCCCCCCCAACCCCCCCCCCCCCCCCCCCTCTGCACTGCACATTTTTTGCCCATTAATTGAAAATTTTGTTTAGCAATTAATCTTGAATTAGGCCCCAAATGTCCGAGGCCAATTAGAGGAAAGCCGGTAGCCTTCACCAGCTCATTATAATGGCGCTGGTCACTGTTTATTTATGTTAGCCAGGTGCAACATAACCTTAATTTACAAAATGCATTCTATATACTGTGTATATATATATATGTATATATATATATATATATATATATCAGTGACGTGCGGTGGGGGGAGGCAGAGCATTTCCTGTCATACGTTTGTGCCAGAGTTTTGACTGTGTAAAGTATATGATAAATACAAAGAATATGTTAGAAATATCTTCTTTGCATTATTCTAATAATTTTTATAGCCAAAACTCTGGAGTAAAAAGTCTATGGCAGGTGAGGCAGTGCCTGACCTCCCTATCTTTTCCACTCATCTCTGATCAAAACTCACCAAATTTCCAGGAGTTTATACTAGAGATGAGCGGGTTCGGTTTCTTTGAATCCGAACCCGCACGAACTTCACTTTTTTTTTCACGGGTCCGAGCGACTCGGATCTTCCCGCCTTGCTCGGTTAACCCGAGCGCGCCCGAACGTCATCATGACGCTGTCGGATTCTCGCGAGACTCGGATTCTATATAAGGAGCCGCGCGTCGCCGCCATTTTCACACGTGCATTGAGATTGATAGGGAGAGGACGTGGCTGGCGTCCTCTCCATTAGAATAGATTAGAAGAGAGAGAGAGAGAGAGAGATTGTGCAGACAGAGTTTACCACAGTGACCAGTGCAGTTGTTGTTAAGTTAACTTTTATTTAATATATCCGTTCTCTGCTATATCCGTTCTCTGCCTGAAAAAAACGATACACAGCAGTCACACAGTGTGACTCAGTCTGTGTGCACTCAGCTCAGCCCAGTGTGCTGCACATCAATGTATAAAAGCTTATAATAATTGTGGGGGAGACTGGGGAGCACTGCAGGTTGTTATAGCAGGAGCCAGGAGTACATAATATTATATTAATTTAAAATTAAACAGTGCACACTTTTGCTGCAGGAGTGCCACTGCCAGTGTGACTAGTGGTGACCAGTGCCTGACCACCAGTATAGTAGTATATTGTTGTATACTATCTCTTTATCAACCAGTCTATATTAGCAGCAGACACAGTACAGTGCGGTAGTTCACGGCTGTGGCTACCTCTGTGTCGGCAGTCGGCACTCGGCAGGCAGTCCGTCCATCCATAATTGTATAATTATATACCACCTAACCGTGGTATTTTTTTTTCTTTCTTTATACCGTCGTCATAGTCATACTAGTTGTTACGAGTATACTACTATCTCTTTATCAACCAGTGTACAGTGCGGTAGTTCACGGCTGTGGCTACCTCTGTGTCGGCAGTCGGCAGGCAGTCCGTCCATCCATAATTGTATTATTATAATATATACCACCTAACCGTGGTTTTTTTTTCATTCTTTATACCGTCATAGTCAGTCATACTAGTTGTTACGAGTATACTACTATCTCTTTATCAACCAGTGTACAGTGCGGTAGTTCACGGCTGTGGCTACCTCTGTGTCGGCACTCGGCAGGCAGTCCGTCCATCCATAATTGTATTACAATATATACCACCTAACCGTGGTTTTTTTATACCACCTAACCGTGGCAGTCCGTCCATAATTGTATACTAGTATCCAATCCATCCATCTCCATTGTTTACCTGAGGTGCCTTTTAGTTCTGCCTATAAAATATGGAGAACAAAAAAGTTGAGGTTCCAAAATTAGGGAAAGATCAAGATCCACTTCCACCTCGTGCTGAAGCTGCTGCCACTAGTCATGGCCGAGACGATGAAATGCCAGCAACGTCGTCTGCCAAGGCCGATGCCCAATGTCATAGTACAGAGCATGTCAAATCCAAAACACCAAATATCAGTAAAAAGCCTCTTTTTTTCTTTGCGTCATGTGCTGTTTGGGGAGGGTTTTTTGGAAGGGCCATCCTGCGTGACACTGCAGTGCCACTCCTAGATGGGCCCGGTGTTTGTGTCGGCCACTAGGGTCGCTAATCTTACTCACACAGCTACCTCATTGCGCCTCTTTTTTTCTTTGCGTCATGTGCTGTTTGGGGAGGGTTTTTTGGAAGGGACATCCTGCGTGACACTGCAGTGCCACTCCTAGATGGGCCCGGTGTTTGTGTCGGCCACTAGGGTCGCTTATCTTACTCACACAGCGACCTCGGTGCAAATTTTAGGACTAAAAATAATATTGTGAGGTGTGAGGTATTCAGAATAGACTGAAAATGAGTGTAAATTATGGTTTTTGAGGTTAATAATACTTTGGGATCAAAATGACCCCCAAATTCTATGATTTAAGCTGTTTTTTAGTGTTTTTGGAAAAAAACACCCGAATCCAAAACACACCCGAATCCGACAAAAATAATTCGGTGAGGTTTTGCCAAAACGCGTTCGAACCCAAAACACGGCCGCGGAACCGAACCCAAAACCAAAACACAAAACCCGAAAAATTTCAGGCGCTCATCTCTAGTTTATACTGCTGAGCCTTTGTATAATGCCCAGATGTACCCTTTGACTCATATATTGTGTGTAAATCTGGCTCTGGGGCCAGCTAGTGCCACCTGAGCCATTTAGCTCACCGCACGTCCCTGATATATATATATATATATATATATATATATAATATTTATATGTCCTGGGAATTGTCTATTGTGTTTTATGCATGATGAAGCAAAATACTGCAAACCTGATAAACCTGACTACAATACAATATATCCTTTTATATTATTTATATATATATATTTATTTTTATTTTTTTATTGTGAAATGTGTTGCTGTACATCACAAAAAAATGCCTACTATAAAGTATATTTTCATGTGGATCAGTCATTTATTATTCCCCAGTGCTACAGGACGTATGCTGATTTGTATCCTCCTGCGATCACTAATCAGGAATAACAAAGTTATGTTATAGAAATGTCACAGCTGCAATGCCACTAGCACACACATCATGTAAATGGAAAAACATTTATCTTTTGATTACTGATCAAAGTTTCAAATGATCTTTGAATAGTTGTCATTTTGACAAAGGGCTCAATGGAGACTCGAACCATGTAAATAGTAATGAGTTTTTACCCAAGTGATAAATTGGCAAGCTGGTGTTAGCTTGACACATACTGCACCAGTGCACTATTATGTGAATTCTAATATTAGTACATAATATACCTACAATACATTACATCCCTGCTGCTACCTCCTACAACATGGCTGCATAGTAGAATTGCATCTGGCCCTTAACATCATATCTCCTGCCTTGTGTCTGATTACAAACTTGTTTTTTTCTGTGTGGAGTAAGTATGGGATCTATTCATGAAGCAGTGAAAAGTGTGGAGAAGTGAGCCAGTGGAGAAGTTGCCCATGGCATCCAATCATCATTGAAGTAACATTTATAATTTGCATACTATACAATTTTACGGAGCAGCTGATTGGTTGTCATGGGCAACTTTTCCACAGGCTCACTTTTCCACTCTCATCACTGCTTCATGAATAGACCCCTATGTTTTTCTCATGTTGCTCTAGTAGGTTAACTGATTTCATGGAAAAAAAAATGGACCCTACTTTGCCCCCTTTGCTGATATACAGAATCAGTCTAGATTCTTCTGGGAAGACATTTTCACTAGGTTATGGAATGGGATGTAGGGATTTGCATTCATTCATCCCGAAGAGTATAAGTGAGGTCAGCACTGACATTGGGCAAAGAGATCTGGCTCGCAGTCAGTATTTTGATTCATCAAAAAGGAGTTCGATAGACTTCAGGTCAGGGCTCTCTGAAGGCAAGTCAAGTTCTTCTATACCAAACTCAACAAACCATTTTTTGATGGACCTTGCTTTGTGCGTGGAGGAACAGTCATACTGGAACAAAAGAGGGCCTTCATTGAAACGGCTGACACAATGTTTGAAGCACATAATTCTCTTAATGTAGTTGTTATTGTTACTCTTCACTGGAACTAAGAGGTCTGGCTGATTTCCTGCAAACAGTCCCAGACTACTATCCTCCACCAGACTTTTATGTTTGGCAGCATGCACTTCAGCAGGAAGAGTTATTCTGGCATTCCATCAAAACCAGGGTCATTCGTCATATTGCCAAATGGTATAGTAGGTGTTTTATTCAGCCATGAAAATGCAATCCATAAATTTCCTGATGAACAGTACATGTGGTGACGTTGCTTCTAGAGTTTGGACCTTGGAAGTTAGTGTAGCTACTGACAACAGACAGTTTTTATGTTATGTTATGCTTTCACCTGTCCTGTTCAGTGAGCTTGTGCGGCTTCCCAGCTGTCATTGTTCCAAGAAGTTTCCACTTCACATCAACAGCACTTACTGCTAGCCGTGACAGCTCTTTGGGTAGGCGTGCAGCTGCTCGTCCATGCAACCCATTCCACAGAACTCCAGACAAACAGTTCTTGCGCTCAGGGCCAGCTTCAGGATCACTAGCGCCTTCTACGGGTATTTTTTGGAGCACCCCCTCATTGGAATTTTTTTTACATTAGTCTCCCACAAGCACTATGGGGTGGGGACACTGGCTGGATGGTAAGGGGAGCAGTGCGGTGGGGGTGGAAGAGGTGGAACATGTGAGTTGGTATAGTATTGTCCCTTTAAATGAGACCTGGTGATAGCAGCTGCTGCCTACCTTACAGCACAGTTAGCTGGACCTATTGTGTCCCCTTTTCCTGGAGGTGGGAGACTGGGCTTCCCTCGTGTTCGTGCATCTGCTCTACACTTGCGGGAGCTTTGGGGATCGGCTGGGGGAAGGGTGTGTGTGTGAAAGGCGTTTTGTCCAATCTATCAGGTTGGACTTGGCTATGGCTGTGCTGTCCACTTCTTTTGTGCATGGCGACGCACAGCAGCCACTTTAACATCTCTACCTCTCTGTAGTGTCAGGGTCGGCCGGCCACAGCGCCCCGTTAGCTTTGGTGCACTGTTCGGCAGCACTGGTCGAACAAGCCATGACCTGGCTCTGCTTGTGCTGTTGGTTTCACAGGCAGTTTGGAACTCAATATAGAGCGTTGGAAAAGTGGTACCCTATGACAGTGCTACACTGAAAGCCAATAAGCTCTTTAGAATGATCCATTCTTGTAATAATGTGTGACAATGAATATTGAAAGGCTTCGTTCTAGATTTAATTCAACTGTTAGTAACAGATGTGACCAAAAACCCTAATAAGAAGGGGTGTCCACGGTTAGCCCTGTAATTATTATTATGACTATTACAGGTTGAGTATCCCATATCCGGAATGCTTGGGACCAGGAGCATTCCGGATATGGGATTTTTCCGGATAGCAGAAAACCTGTTATCCGGATGGGTCTCAGGGATCTGGCGCGTCGACAGGGGGGTCCCATGGACCCATAGCAGGTCCAGCAGATCGGCGTGGATCTGGGGGTCCGTGGCGGATCTGGCGCATTGGCGAGAGTGGGGTGCACGGCGGGTCTGGCGGTTTTAGTAATGGAATGGGCACAAAGCTCTCCCCCACCTGTCTGTGATTGCCCGTGGACTCCAGTGAAGTCCTAACACCGGCCACGTCATGACGTCACTACAGGGCCGAAATTTTCAGAATATTTTGGTATTCGGGTATCCAGAAAACGGATACCTGACCGGTATTATTATTATCCTTTACTTATATGGTACCACAAGGGGTCCACAGTGCCTTACAAAGTACAGAAACAGTATGGTCAAGATAAGAAAAAAGCGTGCGCATGTCCAGAACGGGCACTGTGATATTGCTCGCAGTCCCCCCTGAGCCGAAGCATGATTAAAATGCTGTAGCGTTTATCCGGTGGAGCAGGGGGCAGCGACCAGATCCGTATCTATCTCCTACAGATGCCTCCTGCTGCGTTTTCATTCCATTTGTACTGTATTGCTTCCCAGCAGCTGTGCGATACCTTACAAAACAGAATCAGGCCCTTAGTTTCAAGCTCTTATGTTACCCAAGAAGCCAGGCACAACACCTTTAACCGCTTCAGTGGTTTGCCCGGAAATCTTCCGGGCATGCCAATGATGACAGCGCTGGCAACCCCGGAAGATTTCCGGGCATACTACTGATTGATATCCCAAAGACAGCCGTGCAACGTGGATGGCGCCCGGGAATCAGTATACTCCATTATGGAATTTAGCCCACCCCCTGAACTCCTATTGGCCAGTAAAATGCCTTATGCTGACTGGCGGCCGGGAATCAGCACTGGGGCTGGCGATTACCTCGCTCTTCCCCATCAGTCGCCCCCCCGTACCTTCCCCCGCTCTCCCACTTCAATTTAAAAACACCCCCCCCAACAGGGTGTGTTTTTGAATTAAAAACTTGCCACTGAAGGGGTTAAAGGCTTTCTCACTAACCTGGAGGAGTTTTTATCCTTACAAATTTGCAAATTAACTTTAGCATCTCTCAAAACTGGAGTCACAACACACACATAAACTGTTAGCAATGTTAACACATTTACGTAGCATCCTGGCTTGTAACAGAAATGATAACCTCAAAACTGAAAGGAACGTCCCTCATAGCCACCCCTTGATGCAAGCTATGGGGGTCATTCCGAGTTGTTCGCTCGCAAGCTGCTTTTAGCAGCTTTGCACACGCTAAGCCGCCGCCTACTGGGAGTGAATCTTAGCTTATCAAAATTGCGAACGAAAGATTAGCAGAATTGCGAATAGACACTTCTTAGCAGTTTCTGAGTAGCTCCACACTTACTCGGCATCTGCGATCAGTTCAGTGTTTGTCGTTCCTGGTTTGACGTCACAAACACACCCAGCGTTCGCCCAGACACTCCTCCGTTTCTCCAGCCACTCCCGCGTTTTTCCCAGAAACGGTAGCGTTTTTTCGCACACACCCATAAAACGCCCTGTTTCCGCCCAGAAACACCCACTTCCTGTCAATCACATTACGATCACCAGAACGAAGAAAAAACCTCGTAATGCCGTGAGTAAAATACCTAACTGCATAGCAAATTTACTTGGCGCAGTCGCACTGCGGACATTGCGCATGCGCATTAGCGACTAATCGCTCCGTTGCGAGAAAAAAATACAGAGCGAACAACTCGGAATGACCCCCTATATGCAGACAATAGAAAAGACATAGCATTCATGTATCCAGGTTTACCAAACTATATATTCTCTAGTATTTATTAAACTGCCCCTACAGTACATCATCATTAATGGGCTATATCTCGGAAACCTAGAGCTCAGACTTTTAAATGTCATATTAATTCTTCGCATGCTGAGTAACTATTTTCATGTCAGAAACATTTTCACCGTTGCACAAGTGATATCAATGAATCTATTAATTTGTGTTATAGGTAAGAGTCTGTCCAACTCAATCTAATTTTAAGCAGAGACATACAGTATTTACTTATTTATTATTAGCAGTTTCTTATATAGCGCAGCATATTCCATTGCGCTTTACAATTAGAACAACAGCTATAGAACAAAACTGGGTAAAGAGACAGACAGAGGTAGGAGAGCCCTGCTCGCAAGATTACAATCTATAGGGGAATAAGCATTGGTACACAAGGATAGATGCTACCTATTGCATAATGGTCCACCAGATTGCTAGGTTCTTAATGGGTTGTATGATATGATCACCCAGCAATGTTGGAAGACAAAATGTGAGGTTATGTGGACTGTACAGAGAGGATGTAACTGGATAGGGAAGCATTGAAGGTTATGTGGGTGGGTCTGGAATTTGGTAGGCTTGTCTGAAGAGATGAGTTTTCAGGGAACATTTAAAGGTTTGGAGACTAGAGGAGAGTCTTATTGTGCGTGGGAGGGCATTCCACAGAGTGGGTAAAGCCCGGGTAAAGTCCTGTAATTTTGAGTAGGAACAGGTAATACATGTGGATGAGAGACGCAGATCTTGTGCAGAGCGGAGAGGTCTGGTACTGTAATGTCAGACAGAGAAATTGCTGCATAGCTTGGATGACTTATCTTTCATTAGTCTAAGGGTCCATACACACTTAACGATAAAATGAGCATCGTCGCTCATTTTCCCCCTCCTTGAGCGACGTCACTCATTTTATCGTCAAGTGTGTATGCCGCCAGCGACGACCGATGCGCGGCCCCGCGGGTCGGCAACGATCGTCGCTGTCGGTAGGGCATGCATGAAGGATGTGGACTGTCGTCCACGACCTTCATGCAGGGCTGGCGGGGGCGTGACGTCACTGAGCGATATGAGCGGTCATATCGCTCAGTGCGTACAGGCGGCCGCCGACCGGCCGGCCCAGGAGGGGGAAACGTTAGACGATGTCGCTCACAGAGCGACATCGTCTAATGTGTATGGGCCTTAAGTGCAGACTTGCCTATACATATGTCTTTATGCCATACATCAATAAAATAGGAAGCTGTAAAATATTCTGCCTCAGATCTACTGTGACGATGGATGACTGCACAGAACATTTTCCACACTCCGGTAACTGAGTGATAACATTTAGTATACTTTTATTGTCTTTTGCTTGCTGTTCTGTTTATTCTTGCTTGACTGATTTTCCTCCTAGGGAAAGGAAATCAGAATGTTTGCCAGATTCTTATCCCGGAAATTGGATTATCGCACCCTGGACTGCTTTGTCAAGGAGATGGGGAGAAACCACTACAGTAGGTATTATATTATTTGGCAAGTACTATAGATATGTAGTAATATATTAACAGACTATAAATCTGTCTCTTCAACCATGCCTGTGATTCCTAGCAGAAAAGCTGCAATTTACTAACCTGGAGATTAGGACATCACCCTAAATTCTTTATTCTGTAGCAGTTTGTATTTTCTATCTAAATGGCATTGGCAACCCAATGTTCATATACAGTATTTGTAATGTCATATTGTGGGTTCATTCTACTGATTCCTAGAACTGCCAAGTGATTATCTAAATTTAAAATTCTAAAATAAAGATAATATTTTTTTAGTAGGGGATGTAGGGTTATATGTACTAAGGTGGAAGTTTTTAGAACATAGCAACCAATCAGATTCTACTTAACATTTTTCTAGCTGCTTGTAGAAGATAATAGATAAAGGGGCCAATTCAGTAAGGATAGCAAATTCTGCCAATCAGCAGAATTTGCTATCCTTTTGCACGCATGCTGGGGGCCGCCCAGCACTGGGCAAGGCCGCCCAGCAAGCCGACCGGCGCCTCCCCCGCTGCTACAAGCAGAAATTTCAATTGCCTCGCAATTTCTACTTGTCAGCAGAAACTAAGGTTGACTCCTGCCGGCGCAGTTTAGCTGTGGCCGCAGGAGTCCCAGCGCCATCTTACCTGTCGCGGCGGCTGTGTGTGATGTCACGCAGCTGCCAAGACCACGCCCTCGTTCGCGCCGCACAGCCCACCGTTTGGGTTACCCTGCAACGCTCCGTTTCCTCCTTGAAAACAGAGCGTTACCGCCTCCCTTCCGCCTCTGCCTGATTTACAGGCAAATGCGACCGCATTTTCTACTGCCCCCCACAGAAAATGCAGACGCATGCGCAGTAGGGCCCACTGTGCACGCGCCCGCAGCACCCTCGCAAAAATTCCGTCCGGATCGCGATTTGCGATCCGACCTGAATTAGCCCCACAATCTGATTGGTTGCTACTGTCGATGTGTCTGTGAACGACGTGGTCATAGACATATCAGGTCATCCTTGAAGCACAGCCGATGCAGATATAGCTAGGAGATACTGTATATCAGCATGTCTGGCTGTGTGTATGGATGATCTACCGACTCTTTTACGGCCGCAACAATAGTGACATCACAACTGAACGGTCAAATATACTGAGTGGCCAGCTGGTAAGTACGTATATGTATAGTTTACCATATCGGTCGTTCTTTTGGTGAGTTTTGTACATATGTTTACAACTGATGTTCTCAGCACCTTGTGGAGTACCCCAGCAATTACAGTATATTGAAGCTGTGATGTACAGTATGTATGTATAAATGCAGAGGTCAGGTCAATATGGAAATAATTTCTGTGCCAGGAACGTGCAATAATTTTTCACCAGGATACATTACAGAAATGCACTTGTGCAACTCTAAACCAGACCAATAGTTTGACTCATCATAATATCATTCAATGTTCCCTTGATCTACAAAAACAAAAAACAAATCTAAATATTTATGTTTATAAAACAAAATATATACTGTTGCTGCAAGCTCAGTGATTCCCAAACCTTTTTGAATCATGGCACCCTAGAGTATCAGAATTTTATTCACGGCATCCCTAGGCCAAAAATGTATCAAGAAATTTTGAAATAAATATCAAATCAAGTAATTTGTGTTTATATGTCATCTTTAGGTTCCATTATGTGGTGAAGGACAAGATTTGCTTCTGTTTGTCCACATATTTTATGATTGGCAGCCACCAGCACTGGTTTTGCCTATTACATTGACCATAAATAATTTTTATTGGTCCTGGTCCCCAATCAAAGGCACCCCTGCAAGTGTTCTGAGGCACCCCAGGGTGCCTAGGCACACAGTTTGAGAACCACTGAGTTAGCTCCTTTTTAGTAACAGCATTGATTATTATTATTATTATTATTATTATTATTATATTTTGTTTTTACAGTATAGTAAAACAGAATACATTTTTATCTTTGAAAAACATTCATGCACAGGTACAAATTTCCCCAAATATTTGGCATCCACCTTCCCTGAATTCTGTCCCATTTTGTGTATATGTGTGTGGAGGGTATTGTGTTTTACTTGGAGGTCCTAGAAAGGCTGCATGGTTTTGAATTCATGTTAGATTAGTGTGTATATAAGGGGTCATTCCGAGTTGTTCGCTCGGTAATTTTTTTCGCATCGCAGCGATTTTCCGCTTAGTGCGCATGCGCAATGTCCGCAGTGCGACTGCGCCAAGTAAATTTGCTATGCAGTTAGGAATTTTACTCACGTTTTTTTCATCGTTCTGGTGATCGTAGTGTGATTGACAGGAAGTGGGTGTTACTGGGCAGAAACTGGCCGTTTTATGGGTGTGTGCGGAAAAACGCTACCGTTTCTGGTAAAAACGCGGGAGTGGCTGGAGAAACGGAGGAGTGTCTGGGCGAACGCTGGGTGTGTTTGTGACGTCAAACCAGGAACGAAACTGACTGAACTGACCGCAGATGCCGAGTAAGTCTGGAGCTACTCAGAAACTGCTAAGAGAGGTGTAATCGTAATATTGCAAATACGTCGTTCGCAATTTTAAGAAGCTAAGATTCACTCCCAGTAGGCGGCGGCTTAGCGTGAGTAAATCTGCTAAAAGCAGCTTGCGAGCGAACAACTCGGAATGAGGGCCATAATTTAATCCAATGTCCCTACACAAGCCATTCCAGTTGAGTTTGTTGATTTCGCAGATTTGAACACCATTGTTTGATTTGTCTGAATGGTGGTTATGTTATTGTATTGTTTGTCATCCATTCTTGGTCTGTCACCATACCAACCCTAATCATCCATCTATAGAATGATGAAAAAAGGTAATCCAATCTGTTTAAAATAAAACTGACCCAATTGGAAATGCCAACTCCTGTATTTGTGTCTTTATTTTAATAGAAGTCTGAGATGTTTAGTTTCAAAAGAAGATAACTGATAGTGAGTTTGTGCAGTTGCCATATTTGATGTTGTATATTTTCAAGAAAACGTATTTTGAATCTGTTAAAACTTTTATTAAGCAAAGAAACTTAGTTTACAGGATATATAAAAATTAGAGATGTGCACTGGAAATTTTTCGGGTTTTGTGTTTTGGTTTTGGATTCGGTTCCGCTGCCGTGTTTCGGATTCGGACGCGTTTTGGCAAAACCTCCCTGAAATTTTTTTGTCGGATTCGGGTGTGTTTTGGATTCGGGTGTTTTTTTTTCAAAAACCCCTCAAAAACAGCTTAAATCATAGAATTTGGGGGTAATTTTGATCCTATAGTATTATTAACCTCAATAACCATAATTTCCACTCATTTCCAGTCTATTCTGAACACCTCACACCTCACAATATTATTTTTAGTCCTAAAATTTGCACCGAGGTCGCTGGATGACTAAGCTAAGCGACCCAAGTGGCCGACACAAACACCTGGCCCATCTAGGAGTGGCACTGCAGTGTCAGACAGGATGGCACTTATAAAAATTGGCCCCAAACATCACATGATACAAAGATAAATAAAATAAAAAAAGAGGTGCAAGATGGAATTGTCCTTGGGCCCTCCCACCCACCCTTATATTGTATAAACAGGACATGCACACTTTAACAAACCCATCATTTCAGCGACAGGGTCTGCCACACGACTGTGGCTGAAATGACTGGTTGGTTTGGGCCCCCACCAAAACAAGAAGCAATCAATCTCTACTTGCTCAAACTGGCTCTACAGAGGCAAGATGTCGACCTCATCATCATCCTCCGATTCCTCACTCCTTTCACTGTGTACATTCCCCTCCTCACAGAGTATTAATTCTTCCCCACTGGAATCCACCATCTCAGGTCTCTGTGTACTTTCTGGAGGCAATTGCTGGTGAATGTCTCCAAGGAGGAATTGATTATAATTCATTTTGATGAACATCATCTTCTCCACATTTTGTGGACGTAACCTCGTACGCCGATCGCTGACAAGGTGACCGGCTGCACTAAATACTCTTTCGGAGTACACACTGGAGGGGGGGGGGGCAACTTAGGTAAAATAAAGCCAGTTTGTGCAAGGGCCTCCAAATTGCCTCTTTTTCCTGCCAGTATACGTACGGACTGTCTGACGTGCCTACTTGGATGCTGTCACTCATATAATCCTCCACCATTCTTTCAATGGTGACAGAATCATATGCAGTGACAGTAGACGACATGTCAGTAATCGTTGACAGGTCCTTCAGTCCGGACCAGATGTCAGTTTTCGCTCCTGACTGTCCTGCATCACCGCCAGCGGGTGGTTATGGAAATTTGATCCTTTTCCTGGCAGCTCCAGTGGCGGTAGAAAATGAAGGAGGAGCTGCTGGTGGATCACGTTCTGCTTGACTTGACAAGTGTCTCACCAGCAGGTCTTTGAACCTCTGCAGATTTGTGTCTGCCGGAAAGAGACATACAACATAGGATCGAGCACGGTGGCCAAAATGTAGTGCTCTGATTTCAACAGATTGACCACCCGTGAATCCTGGTTAAGCGAATGAAGGGCTCCATCCACAAGTCCCACATGCCTAGCGGAATCGCTCCGTTTTAGCTCCTCCTTCAATCTCTCCAGCTGCTTCTGCAAAAGCCTGATGAGGGGAATGACCTGACTCAGGCTGGCAGTGTCTGAACTGACTTCACATGTGGCAAGTTGAAAGGGTTGCAGAACCTTGCACAACGTTGAAACATTCTCCCCTGCGCTTGAGTCAGGTGCATTCCCCCTCCTTTGCCTATATCGTAGGCAGATGTATAGGCTTGAATGGCCTTTTGCTGCTCCTCTATCCTCTGAAGCATATAGAGGGTTGAATTCCACCTCGTTACCACCTCTTGCTTCAGCTGATGGCGGGGCAGGTTCAGGAGTGTTTGCTGGTGCTCCAGTCTTCGGCACGCCATGGCTGAATGCCGAAAGTGGCCTGCAATTATTCGGGCCACCGACAGCATCTCTTGCATGCCCCTGTCGTTTTTTCAAAAATTCTGCACCACCAAATTCAATGTATGTGCAAAACATGGGACGTGCTGGAATTTGCCCACATGTAATGCACGCACAATATGGGTGGCGTTGTCCGATGTCACAAAACCCCATGAGAGTCCAATTGGGGTAAGCCAATCTGTGATGATGTTCCTCAGTTTCCGTAAGAGGTTGTCAGCTGTGTGCCTCTTATGGAAAGCGGTGATACAAAGAGTACCTCAAACAAATCTCTAAGTTCCACTGAACTAATGGCGGATACCGGACACACGTCTAACACCAACACAGCTGCCAAGGCCTGAGTTATCCGCTTTGCAACAGGATGACTGCTGTGATATTTCATCTTCCTCGCAAAGGACTGTTGGACAGTTAATTGCTTACTGGAAGTAGTACAAGTGGTCTTCCGACTTCCCCTCTGGGATGATGATCGACTACCAGCAGCAACAACAGCAGCACCAGCAGCAGTAGACGTTACACTTAAGGATCCATCCGAGGAATCCCAGTCAGGAGAGGACTCATCAGACTTGCCAGTGACATGGTCTGCAGGACTATTGGCTTTCCTGTCTAAGGAAGAAATTGACACTGAGGGAGTTGGTGGTGTGGTTTGCAGGAGCTTGGGTACAAGAGGAAGGGATTTAGTTGTCAGTGGACTGCTTCCACTGTCACCCAAAGTTTTTGAACTTGTCAATGACTTCTGATGAATGCGCTCCAGGTGACGTATAAGGGAGGATGTTCCTAAGTGGTTAACGTCCTTACCCCTACTTATTACAGCTTGACAAAGGCAACACACAGCTTGACACCAGTTGTCCGCATTTCTGTTAAAATAATTCCACACCGAAGAGGTGATTTTTTTTGTATTTTGACCAGGCATGTCAATGGCCTTATTCATCCCACGGACAACAGGTGTCTCCCCGGGTGCCTGACTTAAACAAACCACCTCACCATCAGATTCCTCCTTGTCAATTTCCTCCTCAGCGCCAGCAACACCCATATCCTCATCCTGGTGTACTTCAACAGTGACATCTTCAATTTGACTATCAGGAACTGTACTGTGGGTGCTCATTCCAGCACTTGCAGGGGTCATGCAAATGGTGGAAGGAGCCACCTCTTTCCATCCAGTGTTGGGAAGGTCAGGCATCGCAACCGACACAATTGGACTCTCCTTGGGGATTTGTGATTTACAAGAACGCACAGTTCTTTGCTGTGCTTTTGCCAGCTTAACTCTTTTCATTTTTCTAGCGGGAGGATGAGTGCTTCCATCCTCATGTGAAGCTGAACCACTAGCCATGAACGCAGGCCAGGGCCTCAGCCGTTCCTTGCCACTCCGTGTCGTAAATGGCTCATTGGCAAGTTTACGCTTCTCCTCAGACGCTTTTAATTTAGATTTTTGGGTCATCATTTTACTGAACTTTTGCTTTTTGGATTTTACACGCTCTCTACTATGACATTGGGCATCGGCCTTGGCAGACGACGTTGATGGCATTTCATCGTCTCTGCCATGACTAGTGGCAGCAGCTTCAGCACTAGGTGGAAGTGGATCTTGATCTTTCCCTATTTTATCCTCCACATTTTTGTTCTCCATTTTTTAATGTGTGGAATTATATGCCAGTAATATTATTATATCAATAACAACGGCCTACTGTACTGTACTACTATATACTGCTCACAACAATGCAGCACAGATATGGATACTTGCAGTGACATGGAGCTGCAAGATACAGCAATGGCCTACTGTACTGTACAACTATATACTGTTGGTCACCAAAATGCTGCACTGTACTACTATATATACTGCTCACAACAATGCAGCACAGATATGGAATGGATACTTGAAGTGACATGGAGCTGCAAGATACAGCAATGGCCTACTGTACTGTACAACTATATACTGTTGGTCATCAAAATGCTGCACTGTACTACTATATATACTGCTCACAACAATGCAGCACAGATATGGATACTTGCAGTGACATGGAGCTGCAAGATACAGCAATGGCCTACTGTACTGTACAACTATATACTGTTGGTCACCAAAATGCTGCAATGTACTACTATATATACTGCTCACAACAATGCAGCACAGATATGGATACTTGCAGTGACACAGAGCTGCAAGATACAGCAATGGCCTACTGTACTGTACAACTATATACTGTTGGTCACCAAAATGTTGCACTGTACTAATGCTCACAACAATGCAGCACAGACATGGATACTTGCAGCGACACGGAGCTGCAAGATACAGCAATGGCCTACTGTACTGTACAACTATCTACTGTTGGTCACCAAAATGCTGCACTGTACTACTATATATACTGCTCACAACAATGCAGCACAGATATGGAATGGATACTTGAAGTGACATGGAGCTGCAAGATGCAGCAATGGCCTACTGTACTGTACTATACTGGTGGTCACCAAAATGCTGCACTGTACTACTATATAGTATACTGGTCACACAATAATGCAGCAGATATTGAGCACTGATCAGGATACTGTCTAGAACTGAGTCCGACACGGAGCTGCAAGATACAGCAATGGCCTACTGTACTGTACTACTATTATATACTGGTGGTCACCACAATGCAGCACACTGAGCACAGATATTTTCAGCACACTGAGCACAGATTACGGAGCTTTTCAGGGAGAGAACGTAGCCACGTCCTCTCCGTTCAATCTCCAATGCATGAGTGAAAATGGCGGCGACGCGCGGCTCTTTATATGGAATACTAATCTCGCGAGAATCCGACAGCGGGATGATGATGTTCGGCCTCGTTCAGGTTAACCGAGCAAGGCGGGAAGATCCAAGGCTGCCTCGGACCCATGTAAAATACGTGAAGTTCGGGGGGGTTCAGATCTCGACGAACCGAACCCACTCATCTCTAATAAAAATTATACTAAAACACTGAAAAAAGTATTTGTCATATACACATTAAGGATATATGAGCGATTGCTTAACACTGTCGCCTTTAATTGCATGCCATTCTGAATGTAGATTTATCTTGAGATTGTTAGCAATAGGTCCACAAATAGTTTGAACTTGATGGACAATTGTCTTTTTTCAACCTTAGATACTATGTTACTATGCTACTATGTTACTATGTAGGTCCATGAGTTGCTGCCTGCATGCATAATGTAGAGTCATTACGAGTGAGTCATATGCCTCTCAGGGGCAGATTTATGAAGCCTGGTGAAGTGATAAAGTGGAAGGTGATAAAGCACCAGCCAATAACCTCCTAACTGTCATTTTTCAAACCCAGCACGTAACATCGAAGTTAGGAGCTGATTGGTTGGTACTTTATCACCTTCCATTTTATCACAACAAATCTGTTTTAAGAGTCCAGAAATCAGGACATGGATATTCCATTATTAAACAATTGCAATAGACAGAAGCAGAATCCAATTTACCGTCTGGGTCTGGTACACAAGAATCCTTAGCAAGGTGGTAACAAAATCCAAAGTCAGGTCCAAGACAATTCAGCAGGTCGTTATTCAAGGAAGCAGGCCAGCAGGGCCTGTTGTAAAAAGAATCCTGTAACAAGCTGCAGAGTGAGGTGTACACAGGTCTGACAAGGATTGCTAATCACCAAGCAAAGAATGCTAGATGTGACCCCCATATATGGCAATGGGGATGGGGATCCCAAACTAAAAGATGTCTGCTGTGCACCCATCCACTAACCATCCTTCAGATCCCACAGCTGGAACGTGAATGGTGTAGACCCATATTGGTGAGCCAGCCGGTCAAAGAACAGGATCCTAACCTTAAAGAAGTCAGCTGTTGACAGGACACAGGGAGCGGTATAAGACAATTTCTGGGAGATTGCCAGCATTAGCAAACCATTTGTTACTGGCTTTTTGTGGATGCACAAATGTCAGTGATTGACACATTCTTTATTTATTGGGCCAGTGGTTCCCAAACTTTGTGCTGTTGCACCCTCTGGTGCCTTGGTACTTGCAAGTGTGCCTTGGGTTGGTGGTCCAGGACCAACTATAATATTATGGTCAATGTAATAGGAAAAACCAGTGTTTGTGGCTTCCAATCATAAAATATATAGACTAACAGAAGTGAATCCTGTCCCTGACCACATAACTGAACCTTAGGATGACATATAAACACAATTTACTTAATTTAATATTTATTTATGAATTTCTCAATAAGAAACTTTTGGCCTAGGGGTTGCATGAAAATAATTCTGATACTCTAGGGCGCCATGAAAGTTTGTAACACTGGCTTGGGCATTTATTATGCATCCGTATGTTCATGTTTAAGCAAATTTTATATATTTTTTTTCTCTGTGAGACAGGGAGTTGTTTTTGCTGTTTTAAAAAAGTAATT
Source organism: Pseudophryne corroboree (assembly GCF_028390025.1). Taxonomy (NCBI): domain Eukaryota; kingdom Metazoa; phylum Chordata; class Amphibia; order Anura; family Myobatrachidae; genus Pseudophryne; species Pseudophryne corroboree. The sequence goes on along the minus strand of NC_086445.1, from coordinate 946,038,881 downwards.
GAAATTCTATTGAAGCTAAATAGTGAACACATACAGTATATTGCAAACAAAACAACATCTTAAGTTAAAACATGATGGTAAGTGTACATACAGGGGCGTTTCTAGGGAGGAGGAGGCCCATGTGCAGGCTCCGTCTGGCCCTCCTGCTCTCCAGCTGGCAGCGCTGTACAGCTCTGGGCACTAGGGACCCTAGCGCTGTCCCAGAGCCTAGAGCGCATGTGCAAATCACCAGGAAAATGGCACAGCGGGCATTTTTCCAGTGATTTTCCTACTGCACATGCGCGAATCACAGGGAAAATGGCGCTGCTCCATTTTCCCAGTGATTTTGGCGGTGCTACTGCTGTGCCGTGGGACTCCAGAGGTTAAGTATTTAAATGAATAGGTGCAGACAAATCTGATGTATGCCTTTCGTTCTGGGCACATCAGCTATGATGCTTATGTTTATGGGAAAATTGTGGCGAAGTCTGAATTAGCCTATAAGTATAGAGCTATACAAATTATCTGAGGGTCACGTGTAGCTGAGCATGTCACAAATCCTAATTTGGAAATTTTGGGAGCTATGCTTTTGATAGCTAGGCTTTTATTATATGAACAAAATAAGTAGATGATACCGTATGACTGTACTGATTTTCAGCTTTGTACACTTGTGTTATATCTGCCTGTGACTTTTAAAGTAGTAGTGGCTCTTTTGTGGGTTGTTTTCTTGTTTGTATTTTTCGGATTCCTTTTTGGAATAGCCAAGAGTTTTGCTAAAAATCTAAAGACACCTGAGCAAAATCACTGTGATATTTAGCAGGTATTTCATAGAGTAGCAAAGTTCTGCCAATCCAAGCAGCAGTTTTGCTTTCAATTTAATGTATTGTATTATAGGTAATGAATGCAATTGGGTTGACAGTGGCCAGTTCAGTCAGTTACGTCATGTGCTGGGACCAATTGATGCAAATTCAGTTGCCAAATATGTTATGACCAAATGTGAAATGAGGTGATTTTTTTTTTTTTGGGTGCATTGTAAAACTTTAATCAGTTAATAATGACCTTTATGTGCTAAGCAATTACTGTATTAAAATAAAACATCTTCACATACCATTAAGGGTTCTTGTTGAATTAACATTAAAGCCGATGCCATAGGGTGTGCTGCAACGCACATCCACAAAATCCATCTCCGGCCGCCAATTACATAGAAGGGAGTTTCTATATAAAATGCAGCAAGCCCATATTGCTATTATATATGTGTGTATCATGTGTTAGGTATATAGATCTTGGAAGCTGAGCAACCTGCACCACCTGCCTGCTATGCAAATTATATAATTTTGCAGCACAAGTGCTGATCCACATCATAAATCCTTTGCTCTGAGAGAGGGGCATTGGAACAAGTGCAGGGATATAGGGGGACGGAGCATTTATTAATATTATTATTATTATCCTTTATTTATAATGCGCCACAAGGGATCTGCAGTGCCCAATTACAGAGAACATAAATGAAAAATTCAAAACGGGACAATAGTGACATAGAGTTGAAGACAATATAGGACAAGTACAGGGTAAATAACACTGACATACAGTAGGTATCCGAGTGGCAGAAAACAGTGGTATTAGGTGCCTTCGAGGATGGTTTAATTAAGAGGATAAGCATATGAGGGAAGAGGGCCCTACTCGTGAGAGCTTACATTTTAAAAGGGAGGGGCAGACAGACAGGGGTGACACAGATGGGGTAGACAGAGAGCATGGAACAGAGTGTTAGGATGAGATTAGGCCGGGTTTGGTGAAGAACTGGGTCTTGAGAGCCTGTTTGAAGTTTTGTAGAGAGGTGGAGAGTCTGAGGGGGAGAGGTAGGGAATTCTAGAGAAAGGGAGCAGCACGTGAGAAATCTTGAAGGTAGGAGTGGGAGGAAGTAATCAGTCGGCAGGAGGTGGCGTGCATTAGCAGAGCGAAGAGGACGGTTGGGAGTGTAAAGGGAGATAAGGTCAGAGATGTAAATGCATGTGCAGTAGCATTCCATCCCATGCAGGGGGGTGGCTTGGTTACAGTTCATATGTTTCCTATGTAGGCTATGTATTCTGCAGATACAATAGTTTCCGCGTGATTTTGGTTACAGGCCCATTTATTATTAATGGTCTGATTGTGCCACCTAATATTTAGTAAACTCAGAAAACTGGAAGTTGCCTTCGGGAACCTATGCCATCTACAGATAGTGTTGGTTCTCGAAGCCCCATTCCTTCCTGTGGGAAGGAGGTCTGGGTCTGCCTCCACCATCTCTATGTCCCCTGTGGCAGTGCACATGTGTAAACTCAGGTCACGCCAGGTAGTGGCAGACTCATCTGTGGTAAGTATCACAGGAACAGCTCCTTATAAGCACCTCAGAAATGCTGAATTGCTCCAATATTTTTAGTATCCACCACCATGAGTTGGATCCTTAATTATTGGGGGCCATCAGCCTTCGATAATGAATAGACCCCGTAAGGCAGAGGTTCCCAAACGCGGTCCTCAAGTCAATCCAATGGTCCAAGTTTTAAATGTATCCATGCTTGGCCACAGGTGACTTAATTAGCACCTAAGTCAATTTGATTTAACCATCTGTGCTGATCCATGGGTATACCTAAATCCTGGACTGTTGAGGTGCCTTGAGGACCGTGTTTGGGAATCTCTGCCCTAAGGTGTTTTCTAGTCACAATATCAAGAAGTCAAAATAGGTGAGGGGATGAGTTATTCATTTAGACGGTGAAGCACTGAGAACTGGAATCTAAATAATAATAAACAGCATATGCTAATGTCAGGACATTCTCTAATCCAGATGGCCTAGCATTAATGCCATGTTGTTTAGCATCATTATCACATTAGCTGCCACCTCTAATCACAGCCTGTAGCAGAAATGACTACATTGTATGTACGTGTAATTGTTTGCTGAGCAAATGGGGAACTTGTTCTCTGAACTCAGACATACTGTAGTAATATTCGCTTTTCAAACGTAAAACATGTTAGAAACTACTTACACTCAAACAGGCAACATTTATTGTAGTATTTTGCTGTAACTGTGAGCTGCAGACATTGGGGGGTATTTAATAAATAATTATCTCATAAAAGCTGGAAAATGTGATATTTATGTTTTATAGAGATTGAGATAAATATCTCCTCTCCAGTGACAGTTGCAGCACAGTCCAAAATTCAAACAGGGGAGCCACATCAACTGCCAGTGAGTTCCGAACAGCAATGTCTGGCAGTGTTTGTGGTGGCAGTGGATGTGGTTCCCCTATTTGAATTGTGGACTGCTCTGCAACTGCCACTGGTGAGGAGATATTTATCTCCATATCCAGAGAACATAAATATCACATTTTCCAGCTTTTATGAGATCATTATATTTTATTAAATATCCCCCTTAAACTTAGAACTGTGCAAAGCCAAAGCAGTGAGGAGTGAATGAAATCACAATCTCATCAAGTCTGAGGTCCCAAGCCATCCAAATGGAATTTCAAACCAGTTGTAATGGATTGAGCGTTTGTACAAAGATACTATTTACAGGAGTTTATACAATTATAGAATTAGAGGGTTTACAATCCTATACATTTTTGGGGACTATTCCATACTTTTGACTTTCTGCATGCCAACTCTGGGGCATGGGGTGGGGCTTCAGAACAAACGGGGCACTGTGGCATGATTGTGTCCTTGAAGCCCTGCCCCCCACTATACAATGCCAAGATTACTGAAATTGTAAAGTGGGAGACAGGACTATCATGGCATGATTCAGCACGAATCGTGTCATCGCCCTGCCCACTTTCGCTCAGTAAGTGGGCTCATACAGGGGATGCAAGCAGCTGCTGGGGGAGGTGTACAGGCGTTGGAGCACCGGGAGTCTTAAGTCCTGCCTACCTCTCTGGGCAGCCACTAGTGCTATGCGATTTTAGTAAGGCTCCCAGCTGTTCTGGGAAAGTAGACAAGTATGACCTATTCATCATCGGGGGCCAGATATATGCGTCTATTTACTAAGATTTGGATGGAGATAAAGTGGACTGAGATAAAGTACCAGCCAATCAGCTCCTAACTGCCATGTCACAGGCTGTGTTTGAAAAATGTCAGTTAGGAGCTGCTTGTTTGGTACTTTATTTCCATCTACTTTATCTCCATCCAAGGCTTAGTAAATAGACCCCTAAGTATCCAAGTCACCACGAGTAGTGGCGGAGGATAGTTAATTCAACGCAATTCAGCAATATAGAGGTATCTGTAATACTTACCATCCTCGTTTCCGGTATTAGGATATGGTGCGCTCTGTACCTGTCTCCTTCTGTGTATCAGTCTATGGGTGCATCCCCTAGTGTTAGACCTGTAGTGACAGGAGTCACTGGGAGGCAGAGATACATGATGTAAGTTTCCTGTTCCTCCATCTCAGGGAGAGAGTGAGGAGAGTGTGACACACACAGCTTCTGAGAGACAGAGTCCTAGTGTACAAGTGTGCAGAGCTGAGACTGGGAGCGGATCCCAGCTACAGAGACTCACAGTGTTCCAGTGCATGCATCATCATCTCTACAGCTGGAGTCAGAGTGCACGGCTGTGCAGTCCTCCATGCTTCACCACCACAGACATCTTCTGATAAGTACCACTACCTAATGCTGTTACCTTGTGTGATATATGGGCTCCTGATTACCGCTATCAGTGTTACATCTGAGTCACCTGTCTACACTAAATAAACCTGCGTTACTGTTTAAGTTGCCAAGTGTGTGGACTGACGTCACTGCCCCAGATAGCCCAGTACACTCTGCCAACATCCGGCTTCTATGCATGTGTGACCAGAGGTCACACTTCAGGGGGCGTGGCCTACTGGGTACGGGGTCACACACCCATTTCGCGTAAGAGGTTCCGCCGTAGGATATCAAAAAGTTGGGCGCTATGAGCCTACAGAGATGAACATACATTTGCTGGACAACTACTTATTGTTTATATTTAATAAAATACCAGAGACATTTATTATTATTATTTGAATTGCTTTTCTCTATATTTGAATTGGCTATTTGAATTGTTGTGAGCAGAATGCTGGTATGAAAATATATCAGAAAACAAAACGTTATTTCACAGAAAATAGGGAAATTTATTATCTGTCCACAAAATGCTGATTATGCTGAACCTGGCTATAAACCTAATCTTATGTGAAAGCATTGTAACAAATATTAGAAACGCCACAAATCCGACATACTTTCACAGACAGGCTCTGTAAATCTAATGATTTCAATAACTGGAAAACAGAAGATACACCTGGAAAAAAATGAACAAATAACAGTGTCAACTAAAGTATTTTCTTTTATCAGCCTCACAGCTGGGATAAATAAATCAGGTTATATGCTGGGTTTCTAAGCAAACCTTTTGAGGATGCTGAGCATCTGGTAGCCATAGTGTATTTGCATGATGTAATCATATAATACCTGGCCTGATTTTGGCCTTTTCAGGCAGAAAAGTCAAGATTTGGCTTTTATACTGATGTATAGTTAACCCCTACATGGCTAGCTTGTGCGTTACTGAATCTCATATGAAATACTTACTCATTCTCACTCATTATGTTTTACCATTCCCGGCTACTAGACTTTTTTTCACCCATTCTGTATTGATACAACAGGACTTGCAGCTAGTCTCCAAGAATACACAGAGCATGTATCAAAAATGGAAAAAATGCACTCTAATGTCAAGGTGTTATGTAATAACTGTTAGTCTGTCCATAAATAATCCAACCTTTTAAAAGGTGATTCTTGTACTCTTTTCTTCTAGGTATATATGGTCTTTAGCACAGGTTCAGTCAACATTGCCTCCTATTCCCCACAAATAACCAGGGTTTATCCTCAAAACAATGGTGAGAGACTGATATAGTCATTAACTTTAACTGAACATAAAATATAACATAAAGTACTGTAAGTACTGTATTGTGCAAAGCAGAAAGAAGATGAAAACAGCTAATCTGATTTTGACTGAAGCAAGGGCAAGAATACCCTTTCAGCTATTATAAAACCAGACATCGTGTTTTGACCAGGAACCAACAGCCATAACTTCCTCCTATGTCCAAAGCGTTTCATCACGGCCATTTTTTTTCAAGCTAGCCTCCAAGCCATGCACCCAAGAATACACAATTGGTTCCCTCGCCGGTTACATTCATTCTCTTTCAGTATTCAAACAACTTTCAGAACCAATACCAACAATGCTGTGTGTCTGGTCTGGATCACATCAGCACACTTTGCACCTTTTCCCACTACGATCTGGCTGGAACAATATCAAAGCTGTGCTAGTTAACTTTATTCATCAAATTCCATGTTTCCTACAGTTTGAAAGACGAGTTATTTCAGTCCTTTGTCTTCTTATGTTATTACTGTATTTGTTTTCAGTTGGAAAGTGCTGTGGCATATGCTGGCTTATATATATATATATATATATATATATATGCTATGGATGGGATCCGGTCTGAAGATCGACAGTATCTAGGTTGACAATGTTTAGGTCGACCACTATAGGTCGACAGTCACTAGGTCGACATGGATGGAAGGTCGACAGGGTTTCTAGGTCGACATGTGCTAGGTCGACAGGTCTAAAGGTCGACATGAGTTTTTCACATTTTTATTTTTTTTATTTTTTCATACTTAACGATCCACGTGGACTACGATTGGAACAGTAATCTGTGCCGAGTGAAGCGGTAGCGGAGCGAAGGCACCATGCGGTGCACTAATTTGGGATCCCGGTCACTCTACGAAGAAAACGACACCAAAATAAATAAATCCTCTTGTCGACCTTTAGACCTGTCGACCTAGCACATGTCGACCTAGAAACCCTGTCGACCTTCCATCCATGTCGACCTAGTGACTGTCGACCTATAGTGGTTGACCTAAACATTGTCGACCTAGATACTGTTGATTTGATGAACCACACCCCTATGGATATCATGATGACATTACAAGGAATTTCCTGTGTGGCAGCGGCTCCAATAGCATTGCTGGTTAGATCTAGATCGTATTTCCCCTGCCACGCAAACTATAAAATCCGGTGTTACCTGTGTCTGATAACTTACATATGATATGTTATTAACATTGGATCTAATAGAGACTTCCTCAGTATTGAGTCTCCCCAAAGTGAAGAAATCAAGCAACTGAAAAATAAAAAATAATAAAAGTTTTTTAAAAATGAATACTAGCGCAACAAAAAACCTAATTTTCCCGTACTCGCTCTCCATCACATACTTTCAGTGTGACACTTGTCTACTTTATTAACCTGATCTCCATTGTTCTAGAACACATGCTACCTTGTGTGCAACACTGGTGCACCTCCCTTACCCGCTCACACCTTGTGTGTGACATTGGTGCACCTCCCTTACCTGCTCTCTCTCACTCTAGAACAAATCATACCTTGTATGTGACACTTGTGCACTTCCCTCGCCTGCTTTCTGTCACTCTAAAACACATCATACCTTGTGTGTGACACTTGTGCACCTCTCTTTCCCACTCTCCGTCACTCTAGAACACATAATACCATAGTACCTCACACACTGGCACACCTCCCTTACCGGCTCTCCGTCACTTTAGAACATTTTTTTATCTTGTGTGTGACATTGGTGCACTTCCCTTACCTGCAATCTGACACTCTAGAACATATCATCCCATGTGTGCGATACTTGTGCACTTTCATAACCTGCTCTCCGTCACAGCAGAATAAATCATCCTGTGTGTGCAACACTTGTGCACTTCCTTTACCCGCTCTCCGTCACACTCGAACACATTAAACAATGTGTGCAACACTTGTGCAGTTCTCTTACCTGCTCTCTGTCACACTAAAACACATCATTCCATGTGTGCAACACATGTGCACTTCCCTTACTCACTCTCCATCACACTAGGACACATCCTACTTAGTGTGCGACACTTGTGCACTTCCCTTACCCACTCTCCGTTACACTAGAACATATCATCCCATGTGTGCGAGACTTGTGCACTTCCATTACCCACTCTCCACCACATTAGAACACATCATCCACCCCATGTGTGCAGCACTTGTGCACTTCCCTTACCCACTCTCAATCATACTAGAACTCATCTTGCCTATTGTGTGACATTTGTGCACTTTCAGAACCCACTCTCCATCACACCAGAATATATCATTTCATGTGTGCACATCCCTTACCGACTCTGTCACACTAAAAAACATAATCCCGTTTGTGCAACACTTGTGTACTTCCCTTACCCAATCACACTAGGACACATCATAAATTGTGTCATACTTGTGCACTTCCATTACCCGCTCTCCACCACACTAGGGGGAGATGTTTCAAGCCTTTGAGAGAGATAAAGTGTAAAAGTTGCCCAGAAAGACCGGGGGGAAAAATAGGATTTTAATACCTACCGGTAAATCCTTTTCTCTTAGTCCGTAGAGGATGCTGGGGATGCTTTAAGAACCATGGGGTATAGACGGGATCCGCAGGAGACATGGGCACACTATAAGACTTTGAATGAGTGTGAACTGGCTTCTCCCTCTATGCCCCTCCTCCAGACTCCAGTTATAGGAACTGTACCCAGGGAGACGGACATTTCGAGGAAAAGGATTTATTTAATTAGTTTAAAACTAAGGTGAGATACATACCAGCTCATACCTCAAACACGCCGTACAACATGGCATTCAACAACAACGCATGCAACGGCATGACCAACAACAGTCACAGATTGACTGAACTCAACGCAACATGAGCGTAACTATAACCAAACTGCAGATACAGCCCGCACTGGGACGGGCGCCCAGCATCCTCTACGGACTATGCGAAAAGGATTTACCGGTAGGTATTAAAATCCTATTTTCTCATACGTCCTAGAGGATGCTGGGGATGCTTCAAGAACCATGGGGTTTATACCAAAGCTCTAGAACGGGCGGGAGAGTGCGGATGACTCTGCAGCACCGATTGACCAAACAAGAGGTCCTCCTCAGCAAGGGTATCAAACTTGTAAAACTTCGCAAAGGTGTTTGATCCCGACCAAGTAGCAGCTCGGCAAAGTTGTAACGCCGAGACCCCTCGGGCAGCCGCCCAGGATGAGCCTAACTTTCTGGTAGAATGGGCTTTCACCGATTTCGGTAACGGCAATCCTGCCGTAGAATGAGCCTGCTGAATCGTATTACAGATCCAGCGCGCAATAGTTTGCTTAGAAGCAGGAGCCCCAATCTTGTTGGGAGCCCATAGGACAAACAGAGCCTCTGTTTTCCTAATCTGAGCCGTTCTGGTGACATAGATCTTCAAAGCTCTGACCACATCGAGAGACTTCGATTCCGCCAAGGCGTCAGTAGCCACTGGCACCACAATAGGCTGGTTCACGTGAAATGATGAAACCACTTTTGGCAGAAATTGCTGACGAGTTCTCAACTCCGCTCTATCAGCATGGAAGATTAAATAGGGGCTTTTGTGAGACAAAGCCCCCAACTCAGACACCCGCCTTGCGGACGCCAAGGCCAACAACATGACTACTTTCCAAGTAAGGAATTTTAACTCAACCTTACGCAAAGGCTCAAACCAATGCAATTGCAGGAACTGCAATACCACATTAAGATCCCACGGTGCCACAGGAGGCACAAATGGAGGTTGGATGTGTAGCACGCCTTTCACGAAGGTCTGAACTTCTGGAAGGGAAGCCAATTCTTTCTGAAAAAAGATCGACAAGGCCGAAATCTGTACTTTAATGAAGCCTAACTTTAGGCCCGCATCCACACCTGCTTGCAAAAAATGGAGCAAACGCCCCAGGTGAAATTCTTCCGTAGGAGCCTTCTTGGATTCACACCAAGACACATATTTCCTCCAAATACGGTGGTAATGCTTTGCCGTTACTTCTTTTCTAGCCTGAAGAAGTGTGGGAATGACTTCACTGGGAATACCCTTTCGGGCTAGGATTTGGCGTTCAACCGCCACGCCGTCAAACGCAGCCGCGGTAAGTCTTGATACATGCACGACCCCTGTTGCAACAGGTCCTCCCGAAGAGGAAGAGGCCAGGGATCTTCTATGAGCAACTCCTGAAGATCTGGATACCAGGCCCTTCTTGGCCAATCCGGAACAATGAGTATCGCCTTAACCCTTGTTCTTCTTATAATCTTTATCACCTTTGGAATAAGTGGAAGTGGAGGGAACACATATACCGACGGAAACACCCACGGTGTCACTAGGGCGTCCACCGCTATCGCTTGAGGGTCCCTTTACCTGGAACAATATCTCTGAAGTTTCTTGTTGAGGCGGGACGCCATCATGTCTACTTGAGGAATTCCCCACCGACTTGTCACTTCTGCAAAGACCTCTCGATGAAGACCTCACTCTCCTGGATGGAGATCGTGTCTGCTGAGGAAGTCTGCTTCCCAGTTGTCCACTCCCGGAATGAAGACTGCTGACCGAGCGCTGGCATGTCTTTCCACCCAGCGAAGAATCTTCGTGGCCTCGGCCATCGCCGCTCTGCTCCTTGTTCCACCCTGGCGGTTTATGTACGCCACTGCTGTCACGTTGTCTGACTGAATCAAGACAGGCAGACCTCGAAGAAGATGTTCTGCTTGCAGAATGCCGTTGCAAATGGCCCTTAATTCCAGAATGTTTATGTGCAGACAAGCTTCCTGGCTTTACCAATTTCCCTGAAAATTTCTTCCCTGTGTGACTGCTCCCCAGCCTCGGAGGCTTGCATCTGTGGTCACCAGGATCCAATCCTGAATCCCGAACCTGCGTCCCTCCAGAAGGTGAGAACTGTGCAGCCACCACAGAAGGGAGATTCTGGTCCTGGAAGATAGAATTATTTTCTGGTGCATGTCCAGGTGAGACCCAGACCACTTGTCCAACAGGTCCCACTGAAACACCCTGGCATGGAACCTGCCATACGGAATGGCCTCGTAGGCCGCCACCATCTTCCCCAGCAACCGAGTGCATTGAAGAACTGACACCTTTGCTGGTTTCAGAATCTGTTTTACCATGTTCTGTATTTCCAGAGCCTTTTCCACTGGAAGAAAAACTCTCTGCAATTCTGTATCCAGAATCATACCCAGGAACGACAGCCGTATCGTCGGATCCAACTGTGATTTTGGCAAATTTAGGAGCCAACCATGTTGTTGCAGAATCGTCAGTAAAAGGGCAACATTTTTCAGCAATCGCTCCTTGGATCTCGCCTTTATGAGGAGATCGTCCAAGTACGGGATAATTGTGATTCCCTGCTTGCGCAGGAGAACCATCATTTTTGCCATAACTTTGGTGAAAATCCTCGGAGCCGTGGACAGACCAAACGGCAACGTCTGAAATTGGTAATGACAATCCTGAGCAGCAAACCTCAGATAAGCCTGATGTGGAGGATATATGGGGACGTGTAAGTAGGCATCCTTTATGTCGACACCATAAAATCCCCCTCCTCCAGACTGGAGATCACTGCTCGGAGAGATTCCATCTTGAATTTTAATTTTTTTAGAAAGAATTTGAGGGATTTTAGGTTCAGAATCGGTCTAACTGAGCCATCCGGCTTTGGGACCACAAACAGGCTCGAATAAAAGCCTTCCCCCTGTTGTGACGGGGGTACCGTGACAATGACTTGATTTTGACACAACTTTAGTATCGCAGCGCATACTACCTCCCTTTCTATAAGAGAAGCTGGCAAGGCCGATTTGAAAAATCGGTGAGGGGGCACGTCTTGAAACACTAATCTGTATCCTTGGGTTACTATTTCTACTATCCAAGGATCCAGGTCCGAGTGCACCCAGCCCTGACTGAAAAGTCTGAGACGTGCCCCCATCGGTGCGGACTCCCGCAGAGGAGCCCCAGCGTCATGCAGTGGATTTGGTAGAAGCCGGAGAGGACTTCTGCTCTTGGGAACTTGCCACAGCCTGTGACCTTTTTCCCCTTCCTCTTCCTCTCGCAGCAAGGAAGGAGGACCCTAGTCCTTTTTTGTATTTATTGGGCAGAAAGGACTGCATCTGATAGTGAGGCGTTTTCATCTGTTGTGCAGGAACATAAGGTAAAAATTATGACTTACCCGCGGTAGCCGTAGACACCAGGTCAGTGAGGCCGTCACCAAACAGGACACTACCGTTAAATGGTAACGACTCCATCGCCTTCTTAGAGTCAGCATCAGCATTCCATTGATGAATCCACAATGCTCTCCTTGCTGAGACTGCCATGGCATGGCCCCTGATCCCAAAAGGCCAATATCCCTTACAGCTTCTTTTAATTATGCTGCAGCGTCCCTGATATGACCCAGAGTCAAAAGCACGCTATCCCTGTCTAGGGTATCTATCTCAGATGACAAGTTATCTGCCCACTTTTCAATAGGGCTACTCACCCATGCCGAAGCAACGGCAGGCCTGAGTAGCGACCCTGTAGTGACATAAATGGATTTTAGTGTATTTTCCTGCTTACGATCCGCAGGATCTTTTAGGGCTGCCGTGTCAGGAGACGGAAGCGCCACCTTTTTGGATAGACGCGATAAAGCTTTGTCTACCGTGGGGGTTGACTCCCACTTTTCCCTGTCCCCAAAAGGAAACGGATATGCCACTGGAATTCTTTTGGGAACCTGTATCTTCTTGTCAGGATTTTCCCAAGCTTTTTCAAAAAGAGCGTTTTCATGAGAGGGAGGAAATGTTACCTCAGGTTTCTTTCCTTTATACATACAGACCCTTGTATCAGGGACAGCAGGGTCCTCTGTTATATGCAACACTTCTTTTATTGCCACAATCATGTACTGAATACTCTTAGCCAGTTTTGGATTTAATCTGGCATCACTATAGTCGACACTGGAATCAGAGTCCGTGTCGGTATCTGTATCAGCTATCTGGGTAAATGCACGTTTCTGTGACCCCGAAGGGATCTGGGCTTGTGACAAAGCATCCTCCATGGATTTCCTCCATGTCTGGTTCTCTCAGATCTATCAAACCTCTTAGTCAACCGAGTCACATTTGCATTTAAAACACTCAACATATTTACCCAATCATCCGTCGGCGGTGCCGACACGGTCACTCTCACAGTATTTTCTGTCCCCACTCCAGCCTCCTCCTGGGAAGAGCACTCAGCCTCAGACATATCGACACACACGTACCGACACCCACAACCACACTGGGGCTATAGGAGACAGACCCACAACAAAGCCTGTAAGAGAGACACAGAGAGAGTTCTGCCAGCTCACAACCCAGCGCCTATCCCGGTACTGAAGCGAGTAAAAAGACTGCCCAGACCTGTTAGCACTTTATATATAAATAATTAGCACCAAATCACTTGTGCCCCCCCCCCCCCCCCCCCGTTTTGCACCCTGTTACTTGTACAGTAGTGTGGGAGGCCAAGCTCAGCGTCTCTGCAGCTTCTGTGAGAAAATGGCGCTGGTCAGAACTGTGAGGGCAAAGCCACGCCCCCTTCATGGCGCGCTTCAGTCCCGCTTAAATTACATATTTATACTGACGGGGGTCTCGTAACTAGTGCCTAGGCACTGTTTTAACTTCTGCCAGTGCTATTTGAGGGTCCTATGCTGCCCAGGGCGCCCCCCCCCTGCGCCCTGCAGTGCCGTTCATATGTGGGAGCATGGTGCGCAGCGCGACCGCTGCGCGGTACCTCAAACGCCGTCTTCTGCCGTCACTGAAGTCTTCTGATCTTCCTATACTCACCCGGCTTCTATCTTCTGGCTCTGTGAGGGGGGTGACGGTGCGGCTCCGGGAACAAGCAGCTTGGCGCACCAAGTGATCGAACCCTCTGGAGCTAATGAAAGAAGCAGAGCCTTTAAACTCAGAGAAGTAGGTCTGCTTCTCTCCCCTCAGTCCCACGATGCAGGGAGCCTGTTGCCAGCAGGTCTCCCTGAAAATAATAAACCTAACTAAGTATTTTTTCTGAGAAACTCTGGAGAGCTCCTCAGTGTGCATCCAGTCTCACTGGGCACAGAATCTAACTGGAGTCTGGAGGAGGGGCATAGAGGGAGGAGCCAGTTCACACCCAGTTCACACCCATTCAAAGTCTTATAGTGTGCCCATGTCTCCTGCGGATCCCGTCTATACCCCATGGTTCTTGAAGCATCCCCAGCATCCTCTAGCACGTATGAGAAAAATCAGCTTCTGATATTTATCTACACTAGCATCGTATTTGAAATGACAGATGCTGATCAGATGCTTTGGGCAACTTCTCCTCTTTATCACTCTCCAAGGCTTAATACATCTACCGTCTAAACTCATCATACCTTGTGTGTGATACTTGTGCACTTCCATAACCCGCTCTGTCACACTAGTAAGCATCATAACATGAGTGTGTCGCTAGTGTAACCTGTACTTCATAGAGCTAGAAGAATATAATCGTATGCATGACACTGTTGCACTGTGATACTGTTGCACTGCTTGACACTGTTGCACCGCTTGACACTGTTGCACCACATGATACTGTTGCACCGCATGACACTGTTGCACCGCTTGACACTGTTGCACCGCATGACACTGTTGCACCGCTTGCTTGACACTGTTGCACTGAATGATACTATTACACCACATGACACTGCTGCACTGCATGACACTGTTGCACTGCATGACACTGTTGCACTGCATAGCCTGCTCTTCTTCATACTACAGTAGAAGAATCGTAATTTGTGTGTGACATTTATGCATATCCGAACCCAATATTCATCACTGTATAAATCATATGCATCACTGTATAAAGCATATTCATCACTGTATAAAGCACTTATACACCATAACCTGTTCTTCATCATACTAAAAACATTGTTCCTCTTGTGTTACCCTCCTACACTTCTCGATCATTCTAGAAAGTGTCAAACCTTGTGTGACTGTGACAGTGATGCACTTTATGTAAGTGTCAAACACTCATATTTTCCAAGAACTAGTCTATTAAATTTTAGCGGAGGATCTAAGATTTTTCAAATTATCGGGTCAATCTAATTATCTGCAAGTATCCTTGCAGCTGCAAGTCAGCACAGCAACAGCCGCACTTCACAGCATCCCAAACTCACACAAAAGTGCTCACAGCCCCATAGGACACAGGATAGTCAATCTATCAGAGGTCGCCTATGTGTTCCGATAGCGGCCTGGTGCCCAGAATAAAACCTGGTTGCTTTCTCTATGGGAGATGTATTTCTCTTGCTCTCTAATGTTGATTATAGTGAGAGGTTATTTAAAAACTTTTGGAAATATTGTCACAATTAATAACATCACATTTCCCGCTATTTGCAATGATAAGAGATGTTGCATACGAGCAATCTACCGTTCTTCTGGGGAAAAATATCACTGTTCCAGCCCAGGGTTCTCAACTGGCTCATCTACTGCAAGTGAGCAGCCATCAAGCCACACATGCTTTTGGAAGGAATACATAGATTCCTCTCTGGTGCATTGATAACCTTTAATCTGCAATAGCTATTGTCATCTGAAGATGCCGTTAGTTGCAGGGTCCAAGCACCAATAAATTATGCCTTTCAGAGTTTGGTAAATTGGACTGCGTAGCGTTTTCTTAGAGGAATCTAGTAATGGTGATATTCTGCGGGTCCATCATTGATGCAAGAGATATCTGTGATTTCTCCTTCGTTAATGCTCTAATACAGTGGTTCCCAAAGGCGGTCCTCGAGGCACTCTAACAGTCCAGGTTTTAAGGATATCCATGCTAGAGCACAGTTGGTTAAATGAAATTGCTCTAGCATGGCTATCCTTAAAAGCTGGACTGTTAAGGCACCTTGAGGACCACGTTTGGGAATCTCTGCTCTATTAAATGCTTCCCATACTACATGTTCTGAGAATTACGTGGTGACAGCAGTTCAGCATGATTTCCGGGAGAAAACAGTTTGATAAATAGGCATTTCAATCTTTATTACACACTGGGGTCAATGTTGTTGCAACCAGTGCCGTAACTAGGCATTTTAGCGCTGTGTGCAAGAAACGACAGTGGCGCCTCCCCCCCCCACGCAAGATAGGGGCAGTGCGCGCCGCAGGCGCGTCAAAAATTTATAGGGGCGTGGCTTCACGGGGAAGAGGCGTGGCCACAAAATAATAGCAATTCATACTACGGTGCACAGTAGTCTACATTATTCAAATTACGCTGCACAGTAGCGCCACTACACCAGGTAGAGCCCCTTTTATACATTACAGCAGACAGCGTCCCCCTTTTTACACATTACAGCAGACAGTCCCCCTTTTTACACATTGCGGCAGCCAGTCCCCCTTTTTACACATTGCGGCAGCCAGGCCCCCTTTTTACACATTGCGGCAGCCAGTCCCCCTTTTTACACATTGCGGCAGCCAGGCCCCCTCTTTACACATTGCGGCAGCCAGTCCCCCTTTTTACACATTGCGGCAGCCAGGCCCCCTTTTTACACATTGCGGCAGCCAGGCCCCCTCTTTACACATTGCGGCAGCCAGGCCCCCTTTTTACACATTGCGGCAGCCAGGCCCCCTCTTTACACATTGCGGCAGCCAGTCCCCCTCTTTACACATTGCGGCAGCCAGGCCCCCTTCTTACACATTGCGGCAGCCAGTCCCCCTTTTTACACATTGCGGCAGCCAGGACCCCTCTTTACACATTGCGGCAGCCAGTCCCCCTTTTTACACATTGCGGCAGCCAGGCCCCCTCTTTACACATTGTGGCAGCCAGGACCCCTTTTTACACATTGCGGCAGCCAGGACCCCTTTTTACACATTGCGGCAGCCAGGACCCCTTTTTACACATTGCGGCAGCCAGGCCCCCTTCTTACACATTGCGGCAGCCAGGACCCCTCTTTACACATTGTGGCAGCCAGGACCCCTTTTTACACATTGCGGCAGCCAGGACCCCTTTTTACACATTGTGGCAGCCAGGACCCCTTTTTACACATTGCGGCAGCCAGGACCCCTTTTTACACATTGCGGCAGCCAGGACCCCTTTTTACACATTGCGGCAGACGGTGTCCCCCTGAGAGAGAGAGAGAGGGAGAGAGAGAGAGAGAGAGAGAGAGAGGGATATACTTACCTTCTCCTCGCTGACAGGCTCCTCATGCTGGCATCTCCCTCTCGGTGCAGGCAGTGAGGTGAGAAGGAGGAGGAGGGAGGGGGAGCAGGGAGCCGCAGCAGCGCTATTTCATTGGTAGTAAGCGCCGCTGCAGCATCCCCCTCTCCTTCCGTATTGGCTGCCTGGCGCTGCTGTGGATGCTGGGATGAAGAAACCGCATCCCAGCATCCATAGCAGCGCCGGGCAGCCAATACAGAAGGAGAGGGGGATGCTGCAGCGGCGCTTACTACCAATGAAATAGCGCTGCTGCGGCTCCCTGCTCCCCCTCCCTCCTCCTCCTTGTCCGCTGCCCAGCGCTGGTCTCTTCTCCCTCCAGCGCGGCGCACGGCGCACACAGCAGAGGCGGCATGTAATGAGTCAATTTGACTCATTAGATGCCGCTGGCCGTGCGCCCTCAGGGCAACTGCGCTGTGTGCCAAGCCCACTTGGCACACACGTAGTTACGGCCCTGGTTGCAACGGCATATAAATAACAGCTGATCTCGCCCAATGGAGGTCGCAAACAAAAATCAACGACCCCTGGGGTACCGATGGTGCGGGATACAGCCATAACTTACTCGCGGGGGCGAGAATATCGCCCCTACTTGAACTGAACACATTTAACTCTCCCAATGTATAGGCCCTCATTCCGAGTTGATCGCACGCTAGCTGTTTTTAGCAGCCGTGCAAACGCATAGTCGCCACCCACGGAGGAGTGTATTTTCGCTTTGCAAGTGTGCGAACGGGTGTGTAGCCGAGCTCTGCAAAAACATTTTGTGCAGTTTCAGAGTAGGTCTGAACTTACTCAGCCCTTGCGATCACTTCAGTCTTTTTGGTGCCGGAATTTACGTCACACACCCGCCCTCCAAACGCCCGGACATGCCTGCGTTTTCCCTACCACTCCCAGAAAATGGTCAGTTGCCACCCATAAACGCCCTCTTTCTGTCAATCTTCTTGCGATCGGCTGTGCGAATGGATTCTTCATTAAATCCATGGCTCAGCTATGATCCGCACTGTACCCGTACGACGTGCGTGCGCATTGCGGTGCATATGCATGCGCAGTAGAGACCTGATCGCAGCGCAGCAAAAATCGGCAGCGTGCGAAACAACTCGCAATGACCTCCATATAGACCGATCACTATCACTATAGCAGTATCACTCTTTTTCTACTGAAGTGACCTATAACACAGTATGCTACTGTAGGAAGAACACTAGAGTCTGCTCCATCTGTGATTTCCACAATGGGCTACCTTACTGCAAATGTTTTTGGATTTTGCAAGCTCCGCTTATTCACCTGGTACATAGCCAACATTAATGAATTAAAAAGCATCTAAATAAACATTAATAAACATTTTATACCCAATTTGTCCTAGGAAGAGTGTGATAAACAAGCTGCATAGAAAAAGAGATTTGGGAACGCACATACAGTATTACGTTTTTTTGGAGAGAGAAAAAAACCAGCAAGAAAAATTGTACTTTTAATTGGCTAACAGATAATTGCCCTTATTTATCAATGAGTGATAAATTTCAATGTGAGTGATAAATTGCACCAACCAATCAGCTCCTAACTTCCATGTCACGTGCTGTGTTTGAAAAATGACAGTTAGAAGCTGGTTGGCTGGTGCAAGTTATCACTCACAGTGAAATGTATCACTCATTGATAAATAAGGGCAAATATTTCCAAATTCGCTATCTCTAGTGCCTGTCGTCAAATTGTATGAACAACATGATAAAACTGCAATTAATCCTCATAAACATATCATTCCCATGTATAGACATTGCAAGAAGACCCACAGCAGAACGATGAGCCTTAACTAAGTTTCAAGAACTTTTAGAAATCACCAGGGAAAGTGTTTTACCCATCATATAATTTCTATTGTGTATATATGCAACTTCAGAACACATGTTGGAGAAAAATAAGAAATTGGGCATTCATGCAGTTGCAATGTCAATGTAAATAATTGAAACATAAATATATTCATATTGAATTTTAAGATATCTGATAAAATAATAATAGTATTGTAATGGAATACACTTACCTATCTTTGCATCCCAGCTGGTTTCCTCCAATATTGGGATACAACTTTCTTATCATTTCCCAAGTAAAGGCAGAATAATATGAAGATACTGCCTGGAATCTGATTCCTTGTTAATCCATGTGTGTGCTCACAGACAAGGACAGAGAAATGTGACAACCCTTAAAGTACTAAGACAAGGCAAAATATTGTAGGGAAAATAAGGCAAACACTGTTCTTCAAAGCGACTTGCAGGCAGCCCAAGGGCTGATTCTTCTGAATGTATTTTTACTGTGTGTATGTGTGTAACATTCCTCTGGCTGTGATGGGATGTGTGCTGCCATCTGCTGGGGGTATTGTGTTTTTCCGATGATGTTCAAGTATTTCAATTTCCATGATAATGACATTGGCAGCCTGTGACCCACAGACTATTAAACTCCACACTGCTTCTCTGTTATTTACTTATGGCACAAGAATAGATATGCATTCAGTTTGATTTTGCAAATGAAGCTCTGTATTGCAAATGAAGCTTTTCTGCCTGGCAGGAGAGAGAAGTAATTAGATCTCTCTGGTTTATTTTTGGAGGCTGCATTTATTCATAAAATATTTTCTGAATAATGTACTGCATACTGTACTCACCCAGTGGAGTCCAAGTGTGCGGCAGAGCTTACAATCAGATTTTGGTGTCAAAAAAGAAAGATGGCATGCTTCCTGATGAGAATGTATCTGTGTGGAGTTTGTATGTTCTCCCAATGTTTTTGCATGGGTTTCCTCCAGGTTCTCAGTCTTAGGGATGGCCATAGGCCATCGATGATTTCAAACCATCGGTAGTTAACGGTCAATGTGAAATAGGTTTTCCATTAATGGCATAGAACCAATAGTTCCTGATAGTTGTTTTTTATTTTTTTTATTTACTTAATGCCAAGTGTGGAGCCTATAAATGCACCACCACCAATGGACACACAAAAGCCCCAGCCCCAGGCTCTGATTGTCCGGCAGCTTAGTAAGCCATAGAGCAGGGATCGCTATCGGTGGGTGAATAAATTGATGGTTTCCCTGTTAATGGTTTTATACCATCAAGGTTAACCACAGATGGTACCATTGATGGTGATCATCAATGGTTAACCCAGTAGGATAGGGATGGCCATTGTTGGATCTATGGCCATCCCTACTCAGTCTTCCTCTCATGCACACACAAAAAAAAATATCTGCAGGTTAGCTGGCTGCTGATTAAAAATAAACCCTACTGTGGTACTGTACAGTAATCCACAATGTAAGAAAATATTACTTGCATAGGTGAACAAATATGTGTAACGAAGATCTCTGAATTCTATTATCATGTGGGATTTATATCTGGTTACTGTTATCATTCAGGGTGCTGGGGAAACCAATTGTTTTTTTTCTTGCTCAGAAATACCCCTTCCTTTCGAGCACCTGAATGATATCACTAAGCTAATTGAGCATTTACCAATCTATATGTCTCTTGCATAGGTGAACTGAAGGCCTTATCAAATAATTAAAATATATTATTGATTGGTATATATTAAAACCATATGTTTATTTTTGAAAAGCTGTGAAATAATAAACATATGGTTTTAAAATATACAAATAAATAATATATTTTCATTATTTCAGAAGGTCTTCAGTGCACCTAAGCAAGTACTTTTTTTCTTGTAGTAGTGTTTATGGTCTCGATGGAGTGGGTAGCACCTCGTGGAAGGATATAATAGAGACATATAGTTTCCCTTGAGATTAGTATATTAATGAGAGTATAAGACCTTGCAACAATTAATATTGTTGCATTTACTGGTGCGGGATTCTTTGTGTAAGTGTATTCTCTGTACAGTGCTGCAATATTGCTGGTGCTATTTAAATGAGAATAATAATACTAATGTTACCAACATTATTTTACCCACTAGTTACCAGCCTGTCAAAATGACGGAACAACATAACAGTAATGTCAGTATCGGCAGCTGTGAGCGCCCGAATGAAGCAACACATGAATAACTCTATCTGGTGCCATCTAATGGCCACCAGTGCGCAAAATGCTTGAATTCCCCCCATGGGGATGAGGAAGAGCATTAGCCTTTTATTATATAGGATATGCAGTGGCTGCAGTTATTTAAGTGAGGTGCATCAATATACAGACACCAGTGAAGGGGCCCTAGCTGATTTAGAGGGAAGATGTACTAACACTGCTTAGTGGGTGGAGAAGTGAGCCAGTGGAGAAGTTGCCCATGGCAATGCTAATTAGTTGCCAATGCCATGGGCAACTTCTCAGCTGGCTCACTTCTCCACTCTTTTCACTGCTTAGTACATCTCCTCCCAAATCTCAGGGTTCAATCATTGATCTTTAACTGAAATGTACCTGATGATGACTGAGAGTGGTGAAAGAACGCTGCATGAACTATTTTCTCCACTCATGGGCCCTCATTCCGAGTTGTTCGCTCGCAAGGCGAATGTAGCAGAGTTACACACGCTAAGCCGCCGCCTACTGGGAGTGAATCTTAGCTTCTTAAAATTGCGACCGACGTACGCGCAATATTGCGATTACAAACGAGTTAGCAGTTTCAGAGTAGCTCCAGACTTACTCTGCCTGTGCGATCATTTCAGTGCTTGTCGTTCCTGGTTGACGTCACAAACACACCCAGCGTTCGCCCAGGCACTCCCACCGTTTCCCCGGCCACTCCTGCGTTTTTTCCGGAAACGGTAGCGTTTTCAGCCACACGCCCCTGAAACGCCGTGTATCCGCCCAGTAACACCCATTTCCTGTCAATCACATTACGATCGCCGGAGCGAAGAAAAAGCCGTGAGTAAAAATACTTTCTTCATAGTAAAGTTACTTGGCGCAGTCGCAGTGCGAACATTGCGCATGCGTACTAAGCGGATTTTCACTGCGATGCGATGAAAAATACCGAGCGAACAACTCGGAATGAGGGCCATGATTCGTTGTGTATTTTATATATTTACTGTGTGATGCTCCAGTGTCTGAGCTGCTCCACTGTATGAACTGTTTGCCAATTTGATGTGTAGCCCCCTGAAAAACACCAGTATTAAGTATCCCCCAAATGTAATATAGAGGGGCCGCAGTACATATCTCCCTCCAATTCCAAAAGAAGGAGCCACCATAGGCTGTGGAAGCCCCCACATTTTGTCAAAGCTTGTCCTGGTAGCTAACACCATTTTCAGATGGCGTCAGCCACTGTAGTCTCTGGGCTGCACTTTGCAGAATTAATGGGAGCAGGTTCCCTAGCAACCATCCCCCTGCCAATAGCCACTGAACATGTGCAGTCAGCAGACCACATATGTGCACTACACTGCCCCAAAAGACAATTGAAGTACAGTAATCACTAATATGATCACTTCACTTCTAACACATCTCAGGGATGGGCCCCTTTCCAAGTGATTTTTTATACACTCTGACGAGGCATCATTTTTCTATTGCCACTAATAGCCGTGATAAGAAATTAGAATTATAGGGGGACATTTACTAAGCAATGATAAGAGTGGAGAAGTGAGCCAGTGGAGAAGTTGCCCATGGCAACCAATCAGCACTGAAGTAACATCTATAATTTGCATACTATAAAATGATACAGAGCTGCTGATTGGTTGATGGGGCAACTTCTCCACTGGCTCACTTCTCCCCACTTATCACTGCTTAGTAAATGTCCTCCATAGAGTCTAAGACCTGATAATTAATCATATGTCCGTCTGTACATTATCTCTCTTTATTAAGCATAGGATTATAAAAACGTTAGCCCAGATTTATCAAGCCTTGGAGAGCGATAAATTGCACAGGGATACAGTACCAGCCAACCAGCTCCTAACTGTCATTTTTCAAACACAGTGGGGCAGATGTATTGACCTGGAGAAGGCATAAGGAAGTGATAAACCAGTGATAAGTGCAAGGTGATAAACGCACCAGCCAATCCGCTCCAATATGTAAATTAACAGTTAGGAGCTGATTGGCTGGGGCGTTTATCACCTTGCACTTATCACTGGTTTATCACTTCCTTATGCCGTCTTTAGGCTTAATACATCTGCCCCACAGCCTGTGACATGAAAGTTAGGAGCTGATTGGCTGTGACTTTATCATCGTGCTATTTATCACTCTCCAAGGCTTGATAAATGGGGGCCTTATTCGCTCGGGTAACACAGGGTCGTAACTAGACTTCTTTATGCCCTGTGCAAGAGAGAGCATTGCAATTGAGCAGATCTATGTAGTGTGCAGGCACACATCCAATCCCTTCTACCCGCACACTACATGGATCTGCTCAGCCACAATGCTGATCATTTTTCACAACATACAAGGTATGCTACAAATAGAACTGTCTATCTTAGAATTATCTACCTTTCTATGCAAGGGCAGATAGCTCAATGAGTAAATTGTCTGACTGCAATGCCACAGGCTATGGGTTTGTCAGCATCTTGAAATGTAATACAGGACAGTGTGACTGAATAAATACAAAATCTCAAGTTGAGTTCATGAATGTTGTATAGGTATTAGCGACAGAAGGGGTCAGGGAAGGAGACAGCGGCGGTCAGGAGATATTAGGCTTCAAACGGGTAAAGCTGCAAGTAAAAGTAATTAAAACAGATAATTAACAAGTGCTGCCAACAGCGCCCCCTACCCTGCAGCGCTATGTGCGGTGCCCCCTCCGCACACACCTAGTTACGGCCCTGGGGTAACATTTAATACTCTGAGCCATAGTCCAGTCCTTCCCTTAATCTATACAACACTCATCACCACATGTGGCAGGCCATTAATTAATAAGAACATAATTGTGTACACAGGTACAGTTACAACATAAAGTGATAACCGGACCAGGCCATAGGTCCAGATTTCTGGATTTATACATGAATCATTTTTGAGAAGCCTTTAAAAAAAACAATTTTTTTGAGGAAATGTTATTAGATCTGAAATTCCAGACACAGCTCCTCACCATGCTTAGCCACGCCACTTTACTTCAAGGACCTCATAATGACATTCAGATATTCCCTTCAGGTTTCACATATCTTTCTATTATCTTTCCCCACTGTCAGCCCCATCAAGTCGCCTTTTTCTTCCTACTGCCTTGATATAAACACGTTTTTTTTCAGCTGAATGTACAGACTAAGCTTCGCATCCCACGTTTTCCTTAGAGTCGCCACATGTTGTTTGAGATTATTCGTAGATCATAAAGGTCCCTTTACACTAAAGCGAATAGTACCCCAGCCCTGTCCCGGCCTCTTTTGTGCAACATCACAAAGGATAATCACAGATGATTCTCCTCTAATCTTCTTATTGCTTGAATGGTTGTTGGATGATTCCACAGGCCATGTCCTGTGTCAACTAAAAATATCATTTATTTTTACCCTTACTGTCTACTTATAGCAATATGAATTCGATGATCATATACTGTACCTTCAGAGGTGTAGCTAGGCGCCATGGTGCCCCGGAGCAAGGGTATGTTTTAGCGCCCCCCTCCGATGTACTGAAATTGGGGGCCGATTCAGACCCTGACGTTGATGTGCAGAATCCACTATGAAGCGATTCCTGCACATATGCGCATACGCCGGTACGTGCATGTGCCAGGACCTAAACTGCATTCTCTTCAGAGGGCCCCCCTATCCCAGGGGCCTCTGTCCCTGCCGTTCACCACAGGGTGTGTGTAGAGTGCTCCCTCCGACTGCTACTGTGAGGCGCGAGGGTGAAGGCAGTGGTGTGACTGTGATGGGTGCAGGGTTGTGTCTGCCATGGCCCCGGAATGCCTTCTGAGGTGACTGACTCCTCAACGGCCCCGCCGTACGCCTTCCTCCAGCAGCCGCCCTGTGGGGGGGTGAAGCAGATACCATGCACAATCCAGGGGTGTCCTCGACTCCGGCCTCACACTACTGTGTGGCGCCATGGTGCTGCATTGGCGCCGGCACTCTTATCCTCCTGCCGCTGGCCTCCTCTCCAGCCTGTGCCTGGGTCCGCAGGCCTTCCTCGCGGTGAGTGACCAGAGAACCCTGGTCCTCCTGCACCCCACACCCCTGAATGTGGCCCCATGTACCCCCTGCCTTATGTGTATGTAGCACCCTCTACCTCCCTCACCCTGGTGTGTGGCCCTCTGTGCTCCCTGTACCCTCCTGCCTCCCCCCCCAACCCCCTGTGTGTGGCCCCTCTACCCCGTCTTATGTGTGTGTGGCACCATCTACTCCCTCTCACATTGTTGTGACCCCTGCCTGCTGCTGCATCCACAGAGCGCATGTCTATCTATCTATCTATCTATCTATCTATCTATCTATCTATCTATATACACACACACACACACACACACACACACACATATATATATATATATATTATATATATATATATATATATATATAGATAGATAGATAGATAGATAGATAGATAGATAGATAGATAGATAGATAGATAGATTCCCAAATAAATTTGTCTCAGAAGGCACCGGGGTAAAAGAGCAAGCCAGGAGAGTGCCGGTCCATTCTACAACATATATATATATATATATATATATACAGGTTGAGTATCCCTTATCCAAAATGCTTGGGACCAGAGGTATTTTGGATATCGGATTTTTCCGTATTTTGGAATAATTAGATACCATAATGAGCTATCATGGTGATGGGACCTAAATCTAAGCACAGAATGCATTTATGTTACATATACACCTTATACACACAGCCTAAAGGCAATTTTAGCCAATATTTTTTATAACTTTGTGCATTAAACAAAGTGTATCTACATTCACACAATTCATTTATGTTTCATATACACCTTATATACACAGCCTGAAGGTAATTTAATACAATATTAATAACTTTGTGTATTAAACAAAGTTTGTGTACATTGAACCATCAAAAAACAAAGATTTCACTATCTCACTCTCACTCAAAAAAGTCCGTATTTCGGAATATTCCGTATTTCGGAATATTTGGATATGGGATACTCAACCTGTATATATATATATATATATATCCAAACAGCAGACGCGGCACTCCAGGTGACTTGCAGAAATAACAACTCTTAGGTCAGGCAGATATATGAAATACGACGTTTCAATGCCGCTGTATTAGGGCATTTTCCTCAGGTATAAGATATATATATATTAGAGATGTGCACCGGAAATTTTTCGGGTTTTGTGTTTTGGTTTTGGATTCGGTTCCGCGGCCGTGTTTTGGATTCGGACGCGTTTTGGCAAAACCTCCCTGTAAATTTTTTGTACGATTCGGGTGTGTTTTGGATTTGGGTGTTATTTTTTCAAAAACCCCTCAAAAACAGCTTAAATCATAGAATTTGGGGGTAATTTTGATCCTATAGTATTATTAACCTCAATAAATAAAATAAATTTCCACTCATTTCCAGTCTATTCTGAACACCTCACACCTCACAATACTATTTTTAGTCCTAAAATTTGCACCGAGGTAGCTGGATGACTAAGCAAAGCGACCCAAGAGGGCGGCACAAACACCTGGCCCATCTAGGAGTGGCACTGCAGTGTCAGACAGGATGGCACTTCAAAAATTTGGCCCCAAACAGCACATGATGCAAAGAAAAGAGAAAAAGAGGTGCACTGTGGTCGCTGGACGGCTAAGCTAAGTGACACAAACACCTCAATATCACAGGAATTATTTGTTCTAATCAATGGTATTATTGGTCCAAATCACTGGAAGAAAATGACAAAATCACTGGAATTATTCGTTCTAATCAATGGTATTATTGGTCCAAATCACTGGAAGAAAATGACAAAATCACTGGAATTATTCGTTCTAATCAATGATATTATTGGTCCAAATCACTGGAAGAAAATGACAAAATCACTGGAATTATTCGTAAACATTTGTAGAAAGTCGCTGCTTTCTGATTACAGAAATGCTCAGATATTCCTGCGAATCCACAATCCCTTCCCAGAGGAAAAAGAAATTGAGAAACCGTTGTTTGAGAACAAACCACTTTCCAAGAAGACTGACTTTTTGGGATTATGGAGACATAATGTTTTTGAATATAAATCCTAAAGCAGGTGGTGTATTAGAGCAAAAGAGTGCAAGAGACCAGCCATGCAGTTTCTGAAATATAATGACAAAATGTTACTGTATTTCATAAGCACTCATTCCTAACTCTGCTAAGTACTGTTTGGTATACTGTATCTGGCTTCCATGAGGTAGTTGTCCATTATTTCAGCTTCCATTGACCTTTTTGAAAGTGGTGGAAGTTATCGATTCTCCCCCCCCCCCCTATTTTTAATTTTCTCCTGCATAGCCCAGTAAAATGTTGCAATGTTAAGTATTGACTTGTGCCTTCTGGGGGTCCATTTCTTCACCAAACCCAGCCAAATCTCATCCTAACCCTCTATTCCACGTTCTCTATGTACCCCATCTGTGTCACCCATGTCTGTCTACCCCTCCCCTTTAGATTGTAAGCTCTCATGAGCAGGGCCCTCTTCCCTCATGTGCTTATCCTTTGTCTTACTTTAATAATCTTCAACTGTACCACATCCAGCAGTCTTCTGCCACCTGATACTTATTCTAGTGTCATCTGCTGATGTAACTCTGTGTATTTACCCTGTACTTGTCCTATACTGTCATCAACTGTAAGTTGCTGTTTCCTGTTTGATTATTTATGTACTCTGTAATTGGGTGCTGCAGAACCCTTGTGGCGCCATATAAATAAAGGATAATAATAATAATAATAATAATAATATAGGTTGTATAATCCCCAGGTGTATCTCACACATCACACAGTACAGTATTTAGGGTGTATAATCCCCAGGTGTATCTCACACATCGCCCAGTACAAATTACAGGATGTATAATCACCAGGTGTATAACACAAGTCGCACAGTACAGTATACATACTGGTCACAACAATGCAGCAGATATTGAGCACTGATCAGGATACTAGAAGTGACACAGAGCTGCAAGATAGAGCAATGGCCTACTGTACTGTACTATATGTGTATACTGCTGGTCACCAAAATTCTGCACTGTCCTACTATATACTGCTCACAATAATGCAGCACAGATATGGAATGGATACTTGCAGTGACACAGAGCTGCAAGATACAGCAATGGCCTACTGTACACAACTATATACTGTTGGGTCACCAAAATGCTGCACTGTAATACTATATATACTGCTCACAAAAATGCAGCACAGATATGGAATGGATACTTGCAGTGACACAGAGCTGCAAGATACAGAAATGGCCTACTGTGCACAACTATATACTGTTGGGTCACCAAAATGCTGCACTGTAATACTATATATACTGCTCACAAAAATGCAGCACAGATATGGAATGGATACTTGCAGTGACACAGAGCTGCAAGATACAGCAATGACCTACTGTACACAACTATATACTGTTGGGTCACCAAAATGCTGCACTGTAATACTATATATACTGCTCACAAAAATGCTGCACAGATATGGAATGGATACTTGCAGTGACACAGAGCTGCAAGATACAGCAATGGCCTACTGTACTGTACTGTACTACTATAAGTATAATTACATACTGGTGGTCCCCAGTCCCCACAATAAAGCACACTGAGCACAGATATTTGCAGCACACTGAGCACAAATATGGAGCGTTTTCAGGCAGAGAACGTAGATATTTTCAGCACACTGAGCACAGATATTTGCATCACACTGAGCACAGATATTTGCAGTACACTGAGCACAGATTACGGAGCTTTTCAGGGAGAGAACGCAGCCACGTCCTCTCCGTTCAATCTCCAATGCACGAGTGAAAATGGCGGCAACGCGCGGCTCTTTATATAGAATACGAATCTCGCGAGAATCTGACAGCGGGATGATGACGTTCGGGTGCGTTCGGGTTAACCGTGCAAGGCGGGAAGATCCGAGGCTGCCTCGGAACCGTGTAAAATGGGTGAAGTTCGGGGGGTTCGGATCTCGGAGAACCGAACCCGCTCATCTCATATATATATATATATATATATATATATATATAACTTTTATTTTAGTCCATGGGGGCCACCTGCTCTTTAGTGCCCCTGGCCTCCCAGAGCCTTAATCCAGCTCTGGTCTGAGAAGCAGAGAGAGCTGCACCTACAGAGCAGCCTGAGAGATAGAGTGAGGTGCTGCAGCTTCTAATACAGTGAGAGGTTCTGCAGCATCAATGTAGAGAGAATTGCTGCAGCAGCCGGGGCAGAGAGAAGTGCTGCAGCAGCTGAGGCAAAGAGAGGTTCTGCAGAAGCCGGGGCCAAAAAAGGTTCTGCAGAAGCAGGGGCAGAGAGTGGTGCTGCAGGACAGAAGTAACCCTTCTGCACAACTACAAGCAGACAGTGAGACAAATAAAGAGGACAGGCAGAGCTCCGGCATGTGCCAGCTGTCAGTATCTCCTACTGTCACCTCTGGCCTGCCCTGTCCCTATCTAATCTCCAATTCTGAGTCAATGTGCGCCCCTCTGCTTGTCCTCCTCCTGCTCTGCAGCTGCCAATACAGCGGCCTGCGATGGGAGGGGGAGTGGCGGACGGCAGGGCGTCCTTAACTTTTTCAGGCGCCTGGAGCTCGTGCTGCACTAGAGCCACCCTCGCTACACCCCTGTGTACCTTAAGAAGTAGCTAAGTTGCATCGTTATTGTTAGTCGCAGTTGCAATTTCAGATGCACGCTTGGGGAAGTACATTTTGCGTTCCTGGGTGGTGACTGGGAGGGGACTATTCAGACAAATAGATTGTGCTATGGGAGAGTCATGGGCGTGTAGATAAAATAGCGTGACTGATGATGGCATCTAAAGACGCACCTGGGGGTATTTGACCATCTTTGGGCACTAAAAATAGGCATATCAGTCCTTGAACATTCGAAGGCATAGCTGTACACCTGGGAAGGACTTTGCAGATATGGATACGGCTCAGAATCAGCCCCATAAGGTATATACTGTATGATAGAATCATTAAGGACTGACAGATATGTTATATTGTGCATAAAGGAAAAAAACAGAAGTTTACACAGTAAATATATGAAGCTTTTTTTTTTTCTTCCTTTTTTTAAGCCATTTCAAAAATATCTAGATTTAAGTTCCAATTTTGTTCCCTGGAGTATGCCAAGCTGAAATTTGTTGCAGTTTCACAGTGTGGCTCAAGATAGGCAATCAAACATTCTATGCCTTACAATGAAATGTAATGAGAAGCATACATTGCCACCGACCTGCAGCCTCATTCTGAGCGAGACAGAACTCCGTGCAGTGGAAGTGGGAAGATAAAGGAATACCGTCATCACGTGGAGGCAGATAAAAGCGGACATTTCTGCTTAGCTCTGCCAGAATTGCTCTGGCTGTGATATACGGATTGCTGTTTATTTTAGTCCATTTTCCTGCATCTGTATCTCAGACAACCCAGACACTCAGAACGCTAGAAATGAGTTTTATACTGCATATTCCTCAGAAGTGAGCAGCTAACTTGTTCTTGTGTAGAAAATGAAATAGCTAAGGAACCAATGAGTGACTTTCCTATGACTACAGAAATGACAGGAAAGTACTTGTTGGAGAGTCGTGGGCTTGGTATCAATGCCGAAATGTAGTAATAATAATAATAATAATAATGTATTTTTTTAAATTATTATTATTATTATTATTATTACGATTATTATTATTATTATTATTATTATTATTGTTACTTGAGTAGTAGTATTACAGAAATTACCTTTTCACTCTCAGGGGTAAATTTACTAAGAATCATGTTTGCCTCATTCTTGGGAGTGTTTAGTCTTTTTTTTTTAAAAACTCTGGGCAGTGGCAAACGCAGGATTTCTACAGGGGGGTTTCCAAATGGAAGTCCACAATCTCCCACTCTGCGAACATTGGAGGAAGTGTGGGAGTCTGTGGGGGCAGTAGAAGAACCCAATAATGACCCTGGACATTAATGTAAATAAATATTGGTCTTTCTATACACTGTCTACTGTATGGAATACACTATTAATATTTAACACTATATAGTGTCTATAGTATAGGCTGTGCAAACAAAGTGGTCAGGAAAAGGTTAAACATACCATAATAAATACACAGACGTAATTAACCCTGCACTTTCTAAGCACACATTCTCCCACCTCATGCTAAGGCTCCTGTCTCTTCTTTCTGGTCGCTGCTCTCTGGTCCAGTGCACTGATTGAGGCCATGTCCAGAAGCTCTGCTCTGTTCCTTACACTGCATCATGTGGCGGCAGCTCTAGCATTCGTATTATATACCATTGCTATTGTTGTCATAATGTGAGCCACTTGTCAAGAGATGGGGGTCAAGAGAAGGGCGTTTGCCTATGCTGGGGGATATTCAACTGCCCGTGAAAACGCGGCAGTTTAACATGACTGCACTTTTCGGGGTAAATTTACTAAGATGGGAGTTCTATTTAAGATGGGATGTTGCCCATAGCAACCAATCAGTTTTCACATCTGTGCGCCTTTTTGCACAAAAATGTTGCTTTTCGCTAGTATGCGCATTCCCTTTTTGTCGACCAATCCAATTACAAATATGCATAAACGTGATTCGTACAATGGGGGACATTCCGACCCGATCGCTCGCTGCAATTTATTGCTGCGCAGCGATCGGGTCAGAATTGCGCAAGTTCACCGGCGCATGCTGGACGGCCGAAGGCCATATTTCAGTAGCGATCGCCTCTGCCTGCTTGACAAGCAGAGGCGGTTGCAGGGCGGGAGGGGGCTGGACGGCGGCATTAAGCCGCCGTTTAGGGGGCGCGGGCCGGCCAACGCAGGCGTGACCGGGCCGCTGGGGGGGGCGGGCCGCGGCGGCTGCGTGACATCTCACGCAGCCGCTGCGGCCAGTGGCAGCGACGATCAATTCCCGGCCAGCCGCAGAAGCTGCGCTGGCCGGGAGTTACTCCACAAATACAAAAGCATCGCCGCTGTGCCATGCTTTTGTATTTGTGCAGGGGAGGACCGGACTGACATGCGGGGCGGACTAGCTCTGTGCTGGGCGTCCCCCCGGATGTCAGGGAAGATGATCGTAGCTGTGCTAAATTATCACAGCTACGATCAACTCGGAATGACCCCTGATAAAGCTGATTGTATACCTTAGAACATAAGCTATATACTAATATCGTGAAGCCGTAATGGCCGCTGTCCCTCGTGCACGTGCTACGCACTTCGTACGCTATTTACATACGAAGACCTCGCACGTGGTACGCAAGTTACGTACACACGCTGTGCTGTGAGTATGGAATACACACAGCGAGCGTACACACAGATAATAACCTTTTAAACCTTACACAGAGTATGCTTATACTGTAAATCTTAGTGTTGAGATACTGCAATGATATAACACTGTTTAACCTTGGTCTGTAAGCTAGCTGTTTGAGCGATTGAGATGCTCAGCAACCCTTAATAACAAATGGTGAAACACACTCCTTGCTAAGGTTCCAACACCTTTACTAACAATATTTAGCTAAGTAAAAAGGGAAAAAAACAGTTAACAGTTCATACACTACAGGCTAACATTAATATCTAACAGGATAACTAAACAGAAATATACACAATAGCGAACGATCGCAAACACAAATACATAGACTAAGAATGAATGGCTAACATTAAAACGGGTAACAAAGTGGCCACAGAGAAACATACCATACGGGGAACACTCGCTAGGGCAACCGGATCCAGTCCTCCAATTATCAGAGATAAATGTTGATGAGAGAGAGTACTGGCCGGTCTGGGGACAGTGACCCTTATATACACAACATACAGTGTTCTACAAAGGGCCCTACAATCTTATTGTTCATTGGACACAGGAATGTCCCTCCACATTATAACAAAAGGTCATAGGTTAGTTTGAACAGGTGGGCTGTGACTATATCAAACTGCTCAGGTGGGAGGGAATCTCAGAATTCCCGCCGCATGGATAATGAACCGCAAATATAGTAAATGTCCAGAAACTACTAATAGACATAACTATACGCAGGAGCGATTAATCTTTACCTAACCAGCACCGGATTGTTCCTAATAAAATGTTCTTTAGTTAAGTACCAAACACCACTGCTCAATCCCTGTCTGACCCTTCGTATCATGCAAAGAGGAATTCCTCTGTCCAGCGACCAGTTACATTAAACAAACTTACAGTCATTATGAAGGGGAACATTATCTATAAAACATACTATTTGGTTTTATTATTTAACGATTGAGTCGCCCGCTAGACGCACACAAACTCTACCGTAAATGCACATACCACGCGCTCGAGCGCATGGCCGAGGAGGCGCCATCACGCAGCTGCCAGTATCCGCACGCACGGGAGAGAATGTGCACGTGCAGCGGGCAAGCGCATGAGGTGAATATATGGCAACGTGTAGCATGATATTTTTCCGACTTTGACACCCCCAATAATTCTTGCCAACAAAACCAGTGAAAAGTGTAGGTAAAAATGGGGATATCTGCCTATACCCCCCAAAAAGTCAAAATAATATAGAATAACAGTATAGAAGGGTATTAGTGGTCATAATAACAGTAAATTTACAGTATTTGTGGGAATTATATTGAATCAAATTTCTGTTATATGCAATTTTTTTTAAACGTGAGAAACAAAATTGTAGAAAGTGTTTTTCAGCAAAATAAATTATCAAATGAAATTAGAAAGGATCATTTTAAGCCACTTAAAAAAAAAATTCCCCCAAAAATTGAATAATTACTCCCACCTGCAAGCCTAAAAACCCTAATATACCTGCACCATACCTTGTACACCAATTTTCATCATTTTGCACTTTTTCACCCCAAAAATGACATGTCATTAGTGGCCAATTAAATAATGAGATTTATGGTAAGAACTTACCGTTGTTAAATCTCTTTCTGCGAGGTACACTGGGCTCCACAGGGAATAACATCGGGGTGTAGAGAAGGATTTTGATCCGAGGCACCAACAGGCTAAAAGCTTTGACTGTTCCCAGAATGCATAGCGCCGCCTCCTCTATAACCCTGCCTCCGTGCACAGGAGCTCAGTTTTGTTAACCAGCCCAATGCAGTAACAGGCAAAAAGAGACGACAACAGTTAGTAGCCACATACACCACATTCTCACGACAGGAGAAGGTGTCAGCGGCTAATGCCATACAAACCCAAAGAAGCTAAGTGCGTCAGGGTGGGCGCCCTGTGGAGCCCAGCGTACCTCGCAGAAAGAGATTTAACAACAGTAAGTTCTTACCAGAAATCTCATTTTCTGCTGCGGGGTACACTGGGCTCCACAGGGAATAACTTCGGGGATGTCCTAAAGCAGTTCCTGATGGGAGGGGACGCGCTGTAGCGGGCACAAGAACCCGGCGTCCAAAGGAAGCATCCTGGGAGGCGGATGTGTCAAAGGCATAGAACTTTATGAACGTGTTCACTGAGGACCACGTAGCCGCCTTGCACAATTGTTCAAGGGCCACACCACGGCGGGCCGCCCAAGAAGGTCCAACCAACCTAGTAGAAAGGGCCTTGATGGTAGCAGGAGCTGGAAGGCCAGCCTGTACATAAGCATGTGCAATCACCATTCTAATCCCTCTGGCCAGGGTCTGCTTGTGAGCAGGCCAGCCACGTTTGTGAAAACCAAACAATACAAAAGAGAATCAGACTTCCTGATAGGAGCTGTCCTCTTCACATAGATACGAAGAGCCTGTACCACATCCAAAGACCGCTCTTTGGAAGACAATTCAGGAGAGACAAAGGCTGGAACCACAATCTCCTGATTAAGGTGGAAAGAAGACACCACCTTAGGTAGGTACCCGGGATGTGTTCTAAGAACCGCCCGGTCACGGTGAAAAATCAGAGAGGGGGACCTACAAGACAAGGCACCCAAATCCGACACCCGTCTAGCAGAGGCAATAGCCAGTACAAACAATACCTTAAGGGAAAACCACTTAAGGTCTGCAGATTCAAGAGGCTCAAACGGAGACTCTTGTAAAGACTCCAGAACCACAGACAAATCCCAAGGAGCCACAGGCGGGACGTAAGGAGGTTAAATCCGTAGCACACCCTGAGTGAACGTATGAACATCAGGCAGAGTGGCAATTTTTCTCTGAAACCAAACCGACAAGGCAGAAATATGAACCTTGATGGAGGCCAGACGCAGGCCTAAGTCCAGGCCCTGTTGCAGAAAGGCCAAAAGTTTGGCCGTACTAAACTTGTAAACGTCATGATTATTAGATGCGCACCAAGCAAAAGTAAGAATTCCAGACCCTATGGTAAATCCAAGCAGAAGTCGGCTTCTGGGAGTTCAACATAGTCTGACTGACCGCCTCAGGATAACCCTTGGCCCTTAGTACGGAAGCTTCAAGAGCCGCGCCGTCAAAGCCAGACTGGCCAGTCCTGGTAAACACAAGGGAGGGTCTGGTCATTGTGGAAGCAGAAGAGGACGCTCCAATGAGAGACCCTGGAGGTCTGAGAACCAATGCCGTCTGGGCCACGCTGGAGCGATCAGAAGTAGGATTCCTCCTTCTTGCTTGAACTTCCTTATTACTCTGGGCAGGAGTGACACCAGAGGGAACACGTACGGCAGCCAAAAGTTCCATGGAATTGCCAGAGCGTCCTTGAATGCTGCTTGAGGGTCCCTTGTCCTTGCTCCGAAGACCGGAACCTGGTGATTGTGTCAAAACGCCATCAGGTCCACATCTGGGAGGCTCCACTAGTCCACTAGGAGTTGAAATACTTCTGGATGGAGGCTCCACTCTCCGGCGTGTACGTCCTGTCGACTGAGGAAATCCCAGTTTAGTAAACCCCGGGATGAACACTGCTGATATGGCTGGCAGATGACGTTCTGCCCACTGAAGAATTCTGTATACTTCCCTCATTGCCATTCGGCTTCGAGTGCCGCCTTGATGATTTATGTATGCCACCGTGGTGGTGTTGTCCGACTGTACTTGAACAGGTCTGTTCTGTATTAAATGCTGGGCCAAGTTCAGAGCATTGAACACTGCCCGCAGTTCCAGAATGTTTATCGGGAGGAGAGACTCCTCCTTGGTCCACCGACCCTGAAGGAAGTGTTGTTCCAACACCACGCCCCAACCTCTCGAACTGGCATCCGTTGTCAGAAGGACCCAGTTGGAGATCCAGAAGGGACGACCCCTTCTCAATCGTTGCTCCTGAAGCCACCAGCTCAGTGACAGACGGACCTCCGGAGACAAGGAGATCATGTGAGAACTGATCCAGTGAGGCAGGCCATCCCACTTGGCAAGAATCAATTTCTGTAGAGGGCGGGAATGGAATTGAGCGTACTCCACCATGTCGAAGGCCGACACCATGAGACCTAGCACTTGCATCGCCGAATGTATCGACACTTGCGGACGAGATAGGAAGCATCGAATCCTGTCCTGAAGTTTCAGGACCTTCTCCTGAGACAAAAACAACCGCTGGTTGTGAGTGTCTAACAACGCCCCCAGGTGCACCGTGCTCTGCGCAGGGACCAGTGAAGATTTCTTCCAGTTGATGAGCCACCCGTGGGCTTGCAGAAACTGGAGCGTCAGATCCAGATGGCGTAGGAGAATTTCTGGGGAATTCGCCAGGATCAACAAGTCATCCAGACACGGGAGGAGCCTGACCCCTTGACGGCGGAGTACAGCCGTCATTACCGCCATGACCTTGGTGAAGACTTGTGGGGCCATGGTCAAGCCAAAAGGTAACGCTAGAAATTGGTAATGGAGGTTGCCAACAGCAAACCTCAGATATTGCTGATGCGACATTGCAATAGGAATATGCAGGTAAGCATCATGTATGTCCTAGGAGACCATATAATCCTCTGGTTCCAAAGCCTGAACAATAGAGCGAAGGGTTTCCATACGAAACTTGGAGACTCTCACAAATTTGTTCAAGGCCGAGAGGACCCATTCGGTTTCGGGACTAGGAATAGCTGTGAATAGTACCCCTTGCCTCTCTGATCCAGAGGCACCTGTACTACCACTCCTATGTCCAGGAGGGACTGTACAACTGAATGAAGCGTTTTTGCCTTCGCCTGATCCAAAGGGACGTCTGTCAGGCAAAATCGATGAGGGGGACGATTCTTGAAGGATACGGCGTAACCTCGAGTGATGACTTCCCGTACCCAGGCATCGGAAGTGGTCTTCAACCATTCCTGGGTAAACCCTAGAAGTCAGTCCCCCACCCTGGAATCCCCCAGAGGGAGGCCCGCACCGTCATGCAGCAGACTGAGTGCTCAAATGCGGTCGTATTTTTTTGCGATTCGTTAAAAAAAGCGGCAAAAAAATAGACCTGCTTTTTTCAGTCGTGTTTACATGTGTTGCCAATAAAAAATCACTCACACCTGAATTAGGATGCCTATAAAAGGATGTTAGGCCCATTTCAATACAGCTACTCTCAGAAATGGCAGCAGGACTGTGGGCCAGTGATCTTTTGTGTGCTGTGGGATTCCTCAGACTCAGACATCAGCCTGTAAGTACCCAGGGCCAAGAAACTGAACATGGTCAGCAGGTTGTACAGGTTCCGCGGAGGCTGCGCAGGCCTCGTTTTTTTAGGGGGCATTTAAACTTGAACGCATTGTCCAATGATAAGGTCATACAGATGTTCCGTCTAAATCGTAACAACATTTTCCGTCTGTATGACCTTGTCAAACTGGGCCTAGACCCTGAGACAGCACGCTCTCGCCCTGTCTCAGGCCTGCACAAACTCCTGGCTGTGTTGCACTTTATGGCTACTGGATGGCTGCTGGGTATGTAATTTGATATGTGTAGGCCTGCGTATACTTTGTCCAAATACAGGTGCAGATGTATTAACCTGTAGAAGGCATAAGGAAGTGTGAAACCAGTGATCTGTGCAAGGTGCCAATCTGCTCCAATATGTAAATTAACATTTAGGATTGTCTGCTGCCTTTTTTACCTTGCACATATTACTGGTTTTTCACTTCCTTATGCCTTCTACAGGTTAATACATCTGCCCCACAGTGTGTTACTTATGTGTTGCTGTATCTTAACATGAATCACGTTACTATATCTGTCTTTTAGGTGATGGAGGATATGGCTGTTTCTCTTGGCTTCTAACTCCATTATCCCGACCTGATACCCCTGCTAAACACAATTACAATAATGCACATAAGTCCACGCGGAATGTGATAGAAAGATGTTTTGGTGTGCTGAAATCTAGGTTTCGGTGTCTGGATAAGTCTGGTGGCCTTTTGTTGTATAGTCCCTCCAAGGTGACTCAAATTGTGTTCTGCTGCTGCTTTCTTCATAACATGTGTTTGCAACAACATCTGCCACATGTTGAGGAGGAGGAGGAAGAAAGCAGCCAGCAAGCAGAGGAATTAGAGACATCTGGTGATACTTGGAGTACTGATGTAGGGAGGCAGGTTAGGCAACAGATCATAAATCGCTATTTCTAAGGTAAGCTTGGTTTGCTTATTTCATTTGTTGTGTCTTCATAAATAGATGTTTTGTGTTTTGTAACAAAATCCATTACTCTGAATGTGTCTGTCTCCTTGACACATACAAACATACCCTCGCTATATGATAAACAAATGTTGCATGTGTATTGTGTGTATTTTTAATATCAAAACAACAGATTATGAGTGGCATGCATTAAGGGGGTCATTCCGAGTTGTTCGCTCGGTAAAAATCTTCGCATCGCAGCGATTTTCCGCTTAATGCGCATGCGCAATGTCCGCACTGCGACTGCGCCAAGTAAATTTGCTATGCACTTAGGAATTTTACTCACGGCATTTTCATCGTTCTGGCGATCGTAATGTGATTGACAGGAAGTGGGTGTTACTGGGCGGAAACAGGCCATTTTATGGGCGTGTGGGAAAATACGCTACCGTTTCCGGAAAAAACGCAGGAGTGGCCGGAGAAACGGGGGAGTGTCTGGGCGAACGCTGGGTGTGTTTGTGACGTCAAACCAGGAACGACAAGCACTGAACTGATCGCAGAAGCCGAGTAAGTCTGGAGCTACTCAGAAACTGCTACGAGGTGTGTAATCGCAATATTGCGAATACATCGTTCGCAATTTTAAGATGCTAAGATTCACTCCCAGTAGGCGGCGGCTTAGCATGAGCAAATCTGCTAAAATCCGCTTGCGAGCGAACAACTCGGAATGACCCCCTAAGTCTGGATAAGTGTTCGAAATCTTGCAGTGCTAATTTCTTACAAGACCACATCATCCATTTAGTATTTCACTTTATCATTGTGTGTAATGTCCTAATGCACAGGTTCACAAACTCGGCCCACAAACAGCATCAATTCTTCTAGGTACACTTGCACACAATTTTTGAAGTAACTTGGCAGGGCGGTTGTGTCAAACATCTTGGAGAACTAATCACAGATCTTCTGTGGATGTGGGCTTGCTCAAATCCTTCTGTCTTTTCATGTAATCCCAGACAGACTCGATGATGCTGAGATCATGGCTCTGTGGGGACCCTTTCATCACTCCCAGGACTCCTTGTTCTTCTTTACACTGAAGATAGTTCTTAATGACATTGGGGGTAATTCTGAATTGATCGCAGCAGGAACTTTGTTAGCAGTTGGGCAAAACCATGGCCCTCATTCCGAGTTGTTCGCTCGCTAGCTGCTTTTAGCAGCATTGCACACGCTAAGCCGCCGCCCTCTGGGAGTGTATCTTAGCTTAGCAGAATTGCGAACGAAAGATTCGCAAAATTGCGAATACAAATTTCTTAGCAGTCTCTGAGTAGCTCGA
This sequence comes from Pseudophryne corroboree, assembly GCF_028390025.1. NCBI lineage: Eukaryota > Metazoa > Chordata > Amphibia > Anura > Myobatrachidae > Pseudophryne > Pseudophryne corroboree. Next base: position 945,999,303 of record NC_086445.1, on the reverse strand, counting down.
CACTTACTCCTCCACTGCGATCAGTTCAGTCAGTTTCGTTCCTGGTTTGACGTCACAAACACACCCAGCGTTCGCCCAGGCACTTCCCCGTTTCTCCAGCCACTCCCGCGTTTTTCCCAGAAACGGCAGCGTTTTTTCACACACACCCATAAAACGGCAAGTTTCCGCCCAGAAACACCCACTTCCTGTCAATCACACTCCGATCACCAGAACGAAGAAAAATCCTCGTAATGCCGTGAGTAAAATACCTAACTTTTGAGTAAAATAACTAAGCGCATGCGCTCTGCGAACATTGCGTATGCGCAGTAAGCGACTAATCGCAATATAGCGAAATTCAGCAACGAGCGAACAACTCGGAATGACCCCCCATGTGCACTGCAGGGGAGGCAGATATAACGTGCAGAAAGAGTTAGATTTGGGTGGGTTATTGTGTTTCTGTGCAGGGTAAATACTGGCTGCTTTATTTTTACACTGCAATTTAGAATGCAGATTGAACACACCACGCCCAAATCTAACTCTCTCTGCTCATGTTATATCTGCCTCCCCTGCAGTGCACATGGTTTTGCCCAACTGCTAACAAAGTTACTGCTGCGATCAACTCAGAATTACCCCCACTGACTTTATGTTTGGGGTTGTTGTCCTGCTGCAGAATACATTTGGAGCCTCAGACGCCTCTCTGATGGTATGGCATGATGGATAAGTACCTGCCTGTATTTTTCATCATTGAGGATACCATTAATCCTGACCACATCCCCAACTCCATTTGCTGAAATGCAGCCCCAAACTTGCAAGGAGCCTCCACCATGCTTCACTGTTGCCTGCAGACACTCCTTATTGTACCAATCTATTGCCGTTCGGTGAACAAACTGTCATCTGTTACAGCCAAATATAATTTTTTTAACACATCCGTCCAAAGCACCTGCTGCCATATTTCTGCACCCCAGTTCCTATGTTTTCATGCATAGTTGAGTCGCTTGGCCACGTCGAAGATATGTCTTTTTGGCTGCAATTTTTCCATGAAGACCACTTCTGGCCAGACTTCTCCGAACAGTAGATGGGTGTATCTGGGTCCCACTGGTATGTGCCAGTTCTGAGCTGATGGTCCTGCTGGACATCTTACACTTTCTAAGGGAAGTAAGCATGATGTTACTGTCATCTGATGCACTGCATCTACGGTCCTCAATGTTGCCTGTTTCTTTGTGGTTCAATGCTGAGAAATACAGGCAGGTACTTATCCATCATGCCATACCATCAGACAGGCGCCTGATTGGCTCCAATTTATTCTGCAGCAGGACATTGACTCCAAACATGCAGCCAATGTTATTTAGAATCATCTTCATATAAAAGAAGAACAAGGAGTTCATCAAGTATGTCTGGGATTAAATAAGGAGACAGAACAATTTCAGCAAGCCAACATCCACAGAAAACCAGTGGTTAGTTCTCCAATCTACCTGTCTAGTTCCTTTAAAAAGTGTGCAAGTGTACCAGGGGCACTTCTAGAGAGGAGGAGGTCTGTTTGCAGATGCCGTCTGGGCCCCCTCCTCTCTAGCCGGCAGCGAAGTAGACTCTGGGACCTAGGGTAACTAGGTGACCATAGCGCTGTTCCAGAGTCTACTGTGCATGCGCAGGTCTCTGGGAAAATGGACGCAGTGGGCATTTTCCCAGTTATTTTCTTACTACACATAATAATAATAATTTTATTTATATAGCGCTCTCTCTCTCCAGTAGGACTCAAGGCGCTTAACAGATACATAGCATAATATAGTACAGAAAATAATGAAGTATAGAACAGATTTTTATAAAATACAGAAGCATGAAGATACTAAAGGGACATTATGGAAATTCTTGAGTAAACAGGAAAGTCTTGAGTCTACTTTTGAAGGATTCTATAGTTGGGGCCTCTCGCACTGTGCGGGGAAGTGAGTTTCATAGAGTCGGAGCCACATGACTAAAAGCTCGACCCCCAGATGAATTACGGGAGATTCCAGGTACTGCTAAAAATCCTTCATCTACAGATCGCAGTAATCGAGTGGGGCAGTATTGGATCAGAAGCTGCTTCAGGTACCTTGGGCCCTGGTCATGTAGTGCTTTGAAACTCAGTAAGCCAATCTTGAAGATGATTCGCCATCTTACAGGCAGTCAGTGAAGGGAGTAGAGGATGGGTGTTATGTGGCTAGAACTGGGCTCGTTGTTTAACAGCCTGGCAGTTGTGTTTTGCACCAGTTGTAAGCGGTGCAATTCTTTTGCTGGGAGACCAAGGTAGAGGGCATTACAGTAGTCTAATCGAGATGATACAAATGCATGCATGACTTTTGGCAGATCATCTGAGAGAATTTAGTGCTTGATTCTGGCTATGTTCCTCAGGTAAAAGAATGAGGATTTGATTGTGGCTGATATCTGATGTTTAAGTGTCAAGCCACCATCCAGGACAACACCAAGATTCCACAAATGATCAGTGGTTTGTAATTCTGAATCCCCGAGTATAAGTCCAGTTGGTTGGCTATGCTGCAGTCTTGTCCTTTGATGTTGCGGTCCTATCATAAGGACCTCTGTTTTATCCGAGTTCAGTCGCAGCCAACTGGTGCTCATCCACTCCTGGAGCTCAGCTAGACAGGCATTTAGGGTTGCTATTGGGTTATCAGTGCCCGGAGCAAAGGACAAGTACAGTTGTGTATCATCTGCATAGCAGTGGTAGATAAGGCCATGGCGCCTGATTATTTAATCCAGCGGGAGCATGTATACTGCAAAAAGCATGGGAGAGAGTATAGAACCTTGAGGGACACCACATGGCAATGGCACTGATGGTGATGAGTATACTCCAGACGATACTCTCTGTGACCTGCCAGAGAGAAATTATTTGAACCAGTTTAGGACTGTGCCATCCAGTCCACAAAAATGTATTAGTTGCTCAATCCGGAGTCCATGGTCCACGGTATCAAATGCTGCAGAGAGATCCAGAAGGATTAATATTGAACAGTCACCTTTGTCTCTTGCCATCAGAAGATCATTTAACACACACACCATGGCTGTTTCAGTGCTATGTCTTCTCCTGAATCCTGATTGGAATGGATCATAAATATCATGGGTTGTCAGGCGGGTTCTCCAGTTGATTTGCAACCACTTTCTCAATAATCTTTCCTAGAAAAGGAAGGTTTGATACCGGTCTGTAGTTGGTCATGCAATCGGGATTTAAATTAGGTTTTTAAGAAGAGGTCTAACAATTGCTTCCTTTAGGGGTCCAGGAAAAATGCTTGTCTGCAAAGAGCATTGAACAATTTTTGCAAAGGCAGGACTAATTATATCCATGCAACCTATTAGAAGCTTGGTTGGGGCCGGGTCCAGATCACAGGTGGTGGAACGCAAAATCCAAGCAATTTCAGCAGTGTCCATTACATCCACTGGGTCAAAGCTGGTCTATGAAGGCAGGCAGCTTATATTTGCAGGCTTTGTAGTTTGGCACTCTTTTGATGGCACCGTGGAGATTCCAGCCCGGATGGTGGATATTTTATCTGAAAAGAAGTTTGCAAACTCGTTGCATCTTGCCTTGGAGAGGGTTTCATCAGTCTGTAGGCATGCTGGCTTGCAAAGCATGTCCACTGTACAGAAAAGTTGAGGTTGCCTATTGTTTGCTGTCGTGATCTCATTTGACAGGAACTGTTATTTCTTACGAGTGATTGTCGATTGATATTCTTCGTTGTGCTTTATTAGTTTTATTTTGTCATCCACTAGATTAGTCTTCCTTCCATCATCTTTCCAGTCTATGCCCCCTTTTCTTGAGCTCACTAACACTGTTGTCGATCCAGGGAGCTCGACGTTGTGGTTTACGAGGTCTTATACGCACAGGGGCGATATTATCAATTGCAGCCATAACATCCTTATAATAATAATAACAACGGACTAGGGAACAGGGATATTCACAGGCGCCCAGTATAGCAGAGAGATCCAGATTTGCTGCAAGAGCCTGGGGAGTTATACCCCTCCTTGGACGATACCTGGTCAACTCCACGGGCAGAGATCTTATTTGAGGGGTTGCAACTGAGAACCAAAGGGAGTGGTGGTCTGACCAGATGACTGGGTTTATATTTAGGTCAGTGACTTCTAATCCAATCTGAAAGACAAGATCAAGAGTGTGACCTCTTTTATGTGTGGCAGAAGGAATGACCTGTGTGAAGCTCAGACAATTCATTGTGCACAGGAGGTCTTGGCCAAGGCGTGAGAGCTCATCATCCACCCATGCATTGAAATCCCTGAGGATGAGCCATTTTTGATGTTCCAGAACCAGGCCAGCAACAGTGTCTGCAATTTCTTGTAGAAATACAGTATCTTTCCATCTCCAGGGTGCCGGTAAATGAGAAGTACTCTGAATCCTAATCCTGTCAAACTCCGGGTAGCAATACACTCGAATGAGCGAGTAATTTCAATAGAGTGGACCCTAAGTTTAAGTTCTTTTTTGAAGCAGATAGCCACCCTGCCACCCCTGCGGTCCAGTCTTGGGTTGTGGATGACAGAGTAGTTTGTTGGGACCGCTGCCTCCAATATACAGTAGGTGCTGCATTTTCATCTAGCCAGGCCTCTGTAATACAGGCTAGATCTGCAGATTCAATAAGGTCAGTAATTGTTGCAGTCTTGTTTCTTTTTTTTTTCAAAAATGTTTTTATTTCGATTTTTCATTTAAACATTTTAAATTACAGTGCCAACAAAGCAGTACTTGAAAAGTAGTTGAGAAACGTTACATTACAGAATAACTGTAATATAGGACATTGTATTCGTAATATTAAATATACAAAATATCAGCAAGATATTTAACCAATCATGAAAGAGCAGTTTCTTCTGAGAGAGAGAATAGAGAACGAGAAACAAGAGAAAAGGGGAAGAGAAATAGGTATTTAAAAGTAGGAAGAGGGAGTGAAGGAGTGGGCGAGGGAAAGAAAGGGGAGGAAAAAAAAAAAAAAAGGGGGGTGGGTGGGTGGGAAGAGGACGGATCGCCTGCAGCCCAATAACTCCCATCACTCAACTCAGTCGAATGGGGGGTTCAGATAGAAGTGTTGTAGTCTCATACCATAAAGTTGTACGAAAACAATTATGAATCTGTTTCTTTATTGAAATGTTTAATGTATCAATAAAGGATTCCCAAACATCAAAAAATTTCTCAATGCGTTGTTCTTTGTGAAGGGAAGTCTCCATCCAATCCATTTTGAATACATAAAATAATTTATCCTTGAACATTTGTAATGAAGGAGGGGATGGATGTATCCATTGTTGTAAAATACATTTTTTTGCCACGGCTGAAAGAATCAGCAATAATTTACGACATCCCGGGGAAATTCTAGAGGTGGTTGATAGTATACCAAAAATGGCCCATTCCGGGGACAACGGTAAAAAATTTACTAGTTCTGCAATGGCAAATTGTTTTATCTGAAGCCAGAATTTTTTTATATGAATACAATCCCACAGACAGTGAAAAAGAGTAGCTTCAGGTCGTGTGCATTTGAGACATGTCGAAGTGGAAGACATCCCCATCAATTGACATCGAGAGGGTGATAGATAGCCCCCATAAAAAATTTTGAAAAACATTTCTTGGTACATAATAGTTGGGAGAGTGCGATTGGAATGCAGAAGCGCTTTTAGAATGACTGCTTCGCTAAGATCAGGAAAGTGTCTCTGCCATCTAGTAATACCAGTGTCGTAGTGGCCTTCATAATACGGTGTTCGCAATATTTTGTAAAACATAGAGATAGCTCCTCTAGTATTAAATGTAGACTGAAGGGCAATGTCCAACCGGTTCACCCAGTCCATGGGAGAAAGATAAGAAATCACCTTGGAGGCATAATGTTGTGCTTGTAAAAAGGCTAGATTATGAATTTGTAAAAAGGAAAATTTAGAATGAGCCTGAGAGAAGGTGAGGGTACGTTGTGTATTTGCATTAGTAAGCTGACGAACCGTCGTAAGTCCTCTTTTAGCCCACAAAGTGAAGGGAGCAGAAGCCAATCCGTGTTGGAAGTTTACATTACAAATAAAGGGAAGAAACAAGGAATATGAAGCGTTGAGTTTCCACTTATTGCGGATCGTATGCCAAACTTACCATGCTGACATTAGGAGAGGGTTATCTAGTATTTCTGGCGGGATATCGGATTTCTGAAAATGCAAAAAACAAACCAAATCTGTATTGGTAAGAAAGGATTGTTCCACTGAAAAGTTGGAATATAATTCAGAGTGTGAAATCCAATCTTTGATGTGTCTACATATAGCAGCATGGTTATATATTTCCAAATTTGGAAAATTAATGCCTCCTTCGGATTTAGTTCTTTGTAACAACCGAAGACTAAGGCGAGGTTTTGTTTTTTTCCAAATGAATTGTCGAAAGGCCGCATCAATTCGTTTAAGATCCGTCTTAGTAAACAAAAGTGGCAGAACCTGAATGGGATATAGCAGTTTCGGAAAAGTAATCATCTTTATAAGGTTAGCTCTTCCCAGATAAGATAGTCGTAAATGTTGCCAACCATCCAGCTCCTTAAGAACTGTATCAATAGTACTTTTTATGTTAATAGTATATAGATCATAAATATTTCTGGGAAGGCGAATCCCTAGGTATGAGATATAGGTATCTGCCCACTTCAGATCACCAACCTGTAACGTACCCCTACGAAAGGAGGCGTTTAAGGCCATAATAGTAGATTTGGAGTGATTGATAGTGAAACCCGATATCTCACCAAAGTCTTCTAGTTTAGAGAAAAGGGGCAATAAGCACTCATGGGGATTAGAAATAAAAAGAAGAAGATCATCAGCAAAGGCGGCTATCTTAACTTCTGTACTGCCATAGGATATACCTCGGAAAAGGGGCCAGGATTGGAGAATTCTTAGCAGGGGGTCTAATGCAAGATTGAAGAGTAAGGGTGACAGAGGGCATCCCTGTCTAGTTCCCCTAAACATTTGAATGGAGTCGCCTAAGAGACCATTGATTAACAATTTTGTCTTGGGGGAATTATATAAGTATTTAATTAAATTAATGAAGGAAGAATCAAACCCTCTCTTCTGCAATACAGCATATAGATGGGGCCATAAAATTTTATCGAATGCCTTTTCGGCATCTAGGCTTAGTAATATATTAGAAGATTGGTTCTGAGTTGCTGAAGAACATAAAGCCGCTACCGCCACTCGAACATTACGAACCATGTTCCTACCATGGGTGAAGCCAGATTGGTGGGACGTTAGGAGGGAAGGAAGGATTGTTTGTAAGCGAGTCGTCAGAATTTTTGAAAGAATTTTGTAATCCTGATTCAAGAGCGTAATAGGTCTATATGAGGTTACTAAATCAGGATTTTTATTAGGTTTCAGTAACAATATAGTATAAGCATCATTAAATGTTGGATATTGAAGGTTACCCTCCTGAATCTGTTTGAAAACATGAGTTAGAGAGGGAATAATGTCATCCCTAAGTATCTTATAATAGTTCCCATTAAATCCGTCAGGACCCGGTGATTTGTTGAGACATAAGCTATCAATGGCAATCCCAATATCTTCCTCCGTTATATCACTAGATAGGAATTCTTTTTGTTGAGTTGTTAGACAGGGTAGATTGGCCTCTGTAAAAAAGGAATCTGATAAGAGGGGATCGATTGGAGAATCCTTATAAAGAGAAGTAAAGTATGAATGAAACACATTATTAATATCAGCGGGTTTAGTAGCCAGTACATTAGAGTTTGGGTTCATAATTTTCATAATAAATTGTTTCTTCCGTTGTCGGTTGGCCATATAAGCTAAAACTTTCCCCGATTTACCTCCCCAGCGGTAATAAGTGTTCTTTGAATAATCTAATTTGATTCGAGCTTCTTTCATAAGGAAGGATTCCAAAATTTGTTTGTGATGTAAGTATGTAGATTTATTGTCTGCCGTTGAAAATCGCAAATAGTGATGGTAGGCTTCCTTCAGTTTGTTTTTTAATGAATGCAATGTCTCCCTGTGGTTCCGATTGCGTTTGGCTATGTAAGAGATCACATGCCCTCTCATCACTGCCTTTGAGGTCTCCCAAAATAAAACAGGGTCGTCCCAGTGTTCTAAATTATCGTCTATATATTCCCTCCATTTAGCCTTCAAATATAGTTGGAAGTCATCATTCTGAGACAGGAAGGAAGGGAAACGCCAAAGGCGCGAGGAGTACCAGGGAATAGATCTGGTTAGATCAAAAAGTATAGGGGCATGATCCGAGATAATGATAGGGTCTATTATGGTATTGTGAACTCGCTGGAACAGAGTGTCCGCCACCAAAATATAGTCTATTCTAGTAAATACATCATGAACCCTGGAATGAAACGTAAAATCCTTACAGGAAGGATTATGTATTCTCCATTGGTCCACCACATCATGGTTGGAACAAAGAAAATCAACCCCATTCACACGATTTGAAGAAGTAGGGGATGTAAAGGCGGAGTGATCTAATAGGGGATTATGTAAGCAATTAAAGTCTCCGCCAATAATTAAGTTGGGAGTGTCATGTTTCATAAGAAGGTTTGATAGTTTTTTATAAAAGACCATATTAGATACGTTAGGGGCATAAATATTTAAAATAGTAAATTTCTCACCATGAACTGAAAGATGCACCAACAAGAACCGCCCCTCCTTATCTGCCACTACATTATCAATAGTATATTGAAGATGTTTACTGAGTAAAATCGCAACACCACGTTTCTTCTTATCGAAGGAGGCCGAGACACATTCCTGAATCCATGCCGCTTTAAGGGTCGCATGGGGGCCGCGCAGCCAGTGCGTCTCCTGCAATAAAATAATATCAGGGGCTAATCGTTTGAGATGGGATAATACCCGCCTTCGTTTGCATGGGGAGTTCAGTCCGGCTACGTTCCAAGATAAAAACCGGATAGCAGATGATGTCAATTGAGGGGCTAGTTTAGAAGAATCAACATAAGTCGTCATCCAATTCCACACTTACCAAAGGAGAATGTAGACAATATTTCCTTGATTAGCGCGCCCATCCCATCCCAGCTAGTGAGACAGGCGCTCCGAGCACCAATGGGACATGGCAACTGCGTCGAGATAATGGAGAGAGGCCACAGGCGATCCAGGAGAGGAGTAGGAAGGGGAAAAGAAAAAGGAAAGAAAAAGAGTAGAGCACACCAAAAATAACATATGAACAAATTGTGATACATTTTCAACAATTTATCTATGAGAGTCTATCTCCTCTGTCACAAGAGAGATAGGAAATTATTCTTTTTTCCGTGAAACCAGAGTAAATTGTAAATATCTAAAATGATAAACTATCAACTCATCCATTTGGAGGTGGATTTGTAGAGGAACCTTGTAGCGAAATCTTTAAGTGATCTCTAGCTTGGTCAGGGGTATCAAAATTAAGGATCTTCCCATCAGTGAAGACCCGCAACTTAGCAGGGTATAAAAGGGCAAATTTAACATTTTCAGTAAACAAGTGTTTACATATTGGGGTGAATTCTTTCCGCCTCTGAGCCACAGAGGCCGAAAAGTCCTGAAATATCAGCACTTTAAAGTTTCGCACTTCAAGAGTGCGTTTTTTCCTGTATGCCATAAGTATGTTCTCTTTATCTCTAAAGTTAAGAAATTTGGCAATCACAGGGCGAGGACGTATTTGAGATGAAGGAGGACCTCTATCGGGACCAATACGATGTGCTCTTTCAATGAGCACTGTTCCCGAAGTACTAGGAACATTGAGGCTGTGAATTATGTCAACACTTAATAGGTCAAAGAGGTCTGAACCTGATATTGACTCTGGGATGCCAATAAATCTAAGATTGCTTCGCCTATCCCTGTTTTCGAGGTCATCAATCTTTGAGGTCAAAAATGCTATTTGTTGAAAGTGAGAGTCATCGGAATTTTGCAGAGATACAATAGCATCTTCTGCCGTACTAACGCGTTGTTCTACCTCCACTAATCGTTTGGTGTGTGATTCTAAATGGGACAAGACCGTGTTTAAAGTTGTTTGAATCGCGTCTAATTTTTTTTCCAGAGTTGGATTTAGAGGCAATGAGTTTTCCACCGAAAGGGAAGGTATAATAGGTGAGGAGGAAAGATCCTGAGATGCCGAGGGAGGTGAACGATTGGGCTGGGGTGTATTTACCTTTTCCCTAACCGAAGGGGTTTTGGATTGAGATTTCCCGTTTCTGACCATGGTATCAGTTGGATATTTATCTACAAATTTGTCCATACTATGGGACAATAACCAGGTTAACTAGAGATTCTATACCACCTATGGATGGATGTCTTGAGGTATCTACATAACTAGAGACATACAAATAAGGAAAGTTGAATTCAACTACTGAGGCTGTAAAGGGTAAGCTAAGCTTATTGAGTTAGGTATTAATTCCAGCCACAGCCTTGCCTGGTCTATAACAAACACTACGCAAAAAAGCAAAAAAAAAAAAAAAAACCCCTCCCCCCTCACGTCAAACCAAACAATAAATTCCTTGCGAGGTTTTACGTCACAATATAATGTATACAATCTAGTGAACTGTCACTAATATTACCAGCGACAGTAATAGTCTACTACGATAAAAGGAGAATACAGAAGTCAATGGCCTATAGCCTTACTGACAGCAGTCACTATATGTGGACCAATAGGTAGCGTTGTATGTGTCATTATAGTGTAATGAATGTCAGCCTCTAGGTTCTAAGCATGTAGACTTTAAACATCAAGCATTTTGTGTTTCTGTTCACAATATTAAAGGGTATTTATGAAGTATATTTGCCACATTGCATATTTTCCATACTGAGTTGAGACAACATTAGACATGTAATTATGGTTTTACACCACCAGGTGGCACTGTAGATCACAAGGATACGTTCTGCCGTGAATACAGTTGGTAGAGAAATATCAAATAACAAGATGTTTGCTAAAGATCAGCAATTTTAGAGAGGCATTACTTTATATAGAATTTGGATGTATCATAGAAAACTCTAATTACTGATCAGTGATAACTGAATTCTTAGGCAATAATACTGGTTCAGCTATGGAGCAAGAGAGAGAGAATAGCTGGTGTTCTGTGAGCCTTGGGATGAGTCAGAAGCTGTGCTGACCTGCAATATGTCTCAGTACGCTGACAGCTTGATAGAAAGGCAGCACAGGTTTATCATGAGATCCTAATCAACTCTCCTCAAAAGCAGTTCCCAATATTGTGATTGAAAATCACTGTGCTTTTTGTGTAGGTCAGTGTAGGGGGATTTACTGGTCCCAGTCCCGAGAGCGGCAGGGCTCGGCCGCGAAAGCGAGAACTCCTTCCCCTGTCAGTCAGTTGAGCAGATATTCCTCAGCCTCCCCAGGGACAGTAGGGCAGGCCCGGGCACCACACAGCAGCTTACCTGCCGCACCCCGGCACGAGCGGCCAGCAGCAGCGGTCTCCGAGGTCTTAGCAGTGGGGGTTAGATGCGCCGTCAGAGCGGACCAACAGCGGCCTCCCCGCTCACCTCCTCACGCGAGCACAGCTCCGGGTCTCTCCTCGCTCAATCACCGCCGCTCTCACCGCGATGTCATCTCCAGCCGCCAGCAGCTCAAGCGCGTCCTCCCGCCTCTCCGGTCTCCGCCGTCGGGCACAAAGCGGCACCCGCACTCACCAGCTCCCACAGCGGACCCGCGGCAGCCTTCAGTCCCGGTCTCTCGCAGTGGACCCTCTCCGCACGGATCACAGGTGAGCCAGATTGGGTAGACAGTCAGCCCCGGCCCTTCTAGCTGTTGTCGAGGCGGGGAAAGCAGGCACAGGGATCAGCCTCGTGGCAATGGCGGCTCGGCTCCGCGCGCCACTAGGCCTCTGCACGATTAGGCAAGACTCCGGCGACAGTATGGCTCCGTCCGGCACCATATGTAGCTTTCTTTGCTGGTCCAGTCTTCCAGCACTCGAATTTAGTTATACTAGCACTGGCTGAGCACTTGAAACCGGCTGATGGGTTAAGATAAAATCAGATAGAGACGGAGCCTTCAGTAAAATGCGGCCATCGCGATGCTCCGCCCACCGGAAGTCCTGCAGTCTTGTTTCTTATAGATCTGGCATTACAAAGGACTGACCTGATTGGGCATACCAGAGGGCCTTCAGTTTTCTTTATGTTAAGTGCAGGAGCTCTGGGTATGGGGATCACAAAGCGAGAGTTGACAGTTCTGCTCTTCCAAGCACAGGGCCGTCTTTTGGGTATCACTTCTATTTGTACGTGGTGGGCGGAGTGAAAGAATGAAGCTGGAGGAATACGTATACATTGGGTCATCAATGACAGATTACTATAAGTATGAGCTGCATATGATAATGAGAGAGGGAGAGAAAGCAGTGGGGGGTTTTTGTGTGGGGTTTTTTCCCCCCTCAATTCGGTATGTGATCCAAAAATTATGATGGGTTTATGAACAGAGTTATTGCTATAACCTATTGCTAGTACACTTTAATCCAATGGGTATATTTGAAGCAAGTGATAAATAAAATAACTTTGCTTTTTCTATTGCTGATTTAGGGGTCTATTTATTAACATTATTTTTACTAAAATAATGTGAAAAAGGGTCTTTTCACACCCTTTTCACATTATTTTAGTATCACCTGAATGTATTAAAGGACATTTGCAGCAGTTTTCATGAGAAACTGCTCCAAACCCTTTTTTCACTTTTTTTTTTGTAACCCACATCGCATTCCCCATACTTATAATGGGAAATGTGATGTGGCCAAATTTACTAAAAAAAAAAATGTGAAAAAATACAGCAGTGTGCCCTGTGATAATCTCGCCAGCTCAGGCTGGCAAGTTCACAGGGCAGCACTGCGAAAAGCACCGTTTTGCCCAGCTTTCTCTGCCCCTTTATAAATATTTAAGGGGACAATACACAGAGCTTGCGGGGGGATCTGTTTTTGGTAAGATCAACACAGAAGACACGTGGACACCCACTTAGGTTAGAGTATAGGTACAGGAACCACTCAGAAGAGACTTGAACCAACATCTAGGTTATTTAGCCTTTGTTTCCTTGTCTACTCTGAGTAATACAGTATAAAAAGATTTGGTTCCCTGAAGTTACAATGTACTTCATAGTAGAAGAACCCTAAGGGTGTGTACACATGGTAAGATCCTTGCTATGCCCGATTTTCACTTGCAATTTCCCTTGAACTCCCCAGAGCCCAGATAGCACAGATTTTGACTTAAGGTCCATATAGACGGGCCGATGCAGGAGAGATGTGTGCTGAGTGAACCGCTCAGCACACATCTCTCCCGGAGCTCAGCACAGCGCTATCTGTGCTGAGCGTGCGGGGGGAGACGGGGGGGGGGGGGGGCGCTCATTTCACCCAATCACTGCATGCCAATCTATCAGCAGCGATAGCGAGCTATCGCTGTAGAGGGTACACACGGAGCGATAATGCTCAAATTCTAAGCAATCTAGTCAGATTGCTTAGAATATCGCTCGGTGAGTACCCCCCTTAACTTTTCTTGAGCTATGGACTATGGCCCTCATTCCGAGTTGTTCGCTCGTTATTTTTCTTCGCATCGCAGCGATTTTCCGCAAACTGCGCATGCGCAATGTTCGCACTGTGCCTGTGCCAAGTAAATTTGCAAAGAAGTTTGGTATTTTACTCACGACTTAGCGAAGATTTTTCTTCGTTCTGGTGATCGGAGTGTGATTGACAGGAAGTGGGTGTTTCTGGGCGGAAACTGGCCGTTTTATGGGAGTGTGTGAAAAAACGCTGCCGTTTCTGGGAAAAACGCGGGAGTGGCTGGAGAAACGGGGGAGTGTCTGGGCGAACGCTGGGTGTGTTTGTGTCAAACCAGGAACGAAAAGGACTGAACTGATCGCAGTGGCAGAGTAAGTATCGAGCTACTCAGAAACTGCAAATAAATTTCTGATCGCTATTCTATTCGCTATTTTGCGAATCTTTCGTTCGCTAATCTGCAAAGCTAAGATTCACTCCCAGTAGGCGGCGGCTTAGCGTGTGCACTGCTGCGAAAAGCGGCTAGCGAGGGAACAACTCGGAACGACGGCCCATGTGTGCTTACGATTTTGGCTTATGTGAGATTTTGGCTTATGTGAGATGTCATTGACATGTGAGATGAACTAGATAGTACACCGATCTAGCAAGGATTGACTTGCCTGCACAGTCTATCTTTTCTTGCGATGCTGACCTGGTGGGACCGCGCATCGGGATCGAATCGGGATCGCAAGGTGACTTTCACCTTGCGATCTGCACTAACTTTTCTTGCGATTTTGACTATATAGTCAAAATCGAAAGAAAATATCTCACCGTGTGTATACACCCTAAGATCTCTGTCCATTACACTAAAACCAAAAATGATATATTTGTTTCAAAAGTATAAAGCTTTTCCAAGACAGCACAGCAGAGCAAATAATACAGGAAAGTTCTCATGGTTATATCAAAGATAGTTCTAATAATAAGAGTATAGTTGCTATTTAAAGTACAGTATGTGGAAGTAAAACATTAAGGGTAGCATGGTGGCACAATGGTTAGCTTTGGCGGTATCGAGCCACAAATAGAGAAGTCCAGGGCTCAATACCCACCAAGACCCTATCTGTGTGTAGTTTGTATGTCCTCGTGGGTTGCGTGAGTTTCCTCTGGGTGCTCTGGTGTCCTTCCACAATCCAAAAACATACTGTACTAGTAGGTTAATTGGCTTCTCATATATAACAACAAATGTTCCCTGATGTGTGTGTCAGTGTGATAGGGAATGGACACAGGCTTGGACTGGCCCACTGGGGTACAGGGGAAACCACCGGTAGGCCCCACTGCCTGGGGGCCCACCTCCTGCTCTAAGGATCAGGTTCTAGACTGTGCACTTGAATTATACATTATACATATGTTACCTTATTCTGGACTATTGTGTATTTCCTACAATGCATTGCTGTTATTAATCTGTTATTAATCTGGTACATTATCATGCATGTAGCAGCTGAATTTACTGTGTATATTTATGAAGGGGCCCAGACATTGCACTCTCTAATGGTTAGTCAAACCAATGAGGTGGCAGGCCACACACCCTCAGCAGACTGGCCATGCCCCTAAACATGGGCCGCTACCACTGTATTCCCCTGGTGGGCCCTACATGCCCTAGTCCGACACTGAATGGACAGATGTATTAAGCTGGGAGAAGTGATAAAGCAGTGATAAGTGCAAAGTGATTACGCACCAACCAATCATTATGGGTTTGAAAAATTACAGTTAGGAGCTGATTGGCTGGTACGTTATCACCTTGTACTTATCACTGCTTTATTACTTCTCCAGGCTGAATACATCTGCTCCCTAGATTGCAAACTCCACTCAGGTCGGGACTGACGTGTGTGACTGAAATTCATTCTATGCAGAGTATGGGCCTGATTCTGAGTGGCACGCAATGCTGAAATTCTGGCAAGTGGTCCATGTTTTTTCATTGCGCCTGTCTCTAAGTAGATAAAAAGTTGCACAGTGCATGCATCCCACGGTGTGTATGCAGAGAGGCACAGGTACTATACTACTGAGATGCAAGACCTCATAAATAATTGGAAATGTATTGGGTGTCCTGGGAGGTGGCTGATCAGACGCATGGAGGTATCCCATCTATGGGCATCTTGTAGGAGTGTTGCAGGTGTGTTGCATAATTGTTTGCAAACTCATACACTTAGGGCCTAATTCAGACTAGATCACTGCAGCAGCAGCGATCACAGTCTGAAGCCCTTGCTGGAGTGCGCACGCGCAGTGGCCACACTGCACTTGCACACCCCGGGAGCCCAGTGAGATGCTATCTGCTTCTCATGTCTACGATTGCCTCTGCCTGATTGATAGGCAGAGGCGATCATGGGGCGGGAGGGGGCATGCCAACATCCTTAGAACGCAGTTGGTGGGGCACGGTCTGGACAACACAGCCTTGTCCTGACTGTTGGGGGGATGAGCGGGCCGCAGCGGCTGCGTGATGTCACATGCAGCCGCTGTGACCCTGGATGTGGCGAGTAGCGGCCTGCCAGCATGCAGGAGCTGCGCTGTCAGGGAGCTACTTACCAGGTTCAAAAGTATTGCCGCCATGCGATGGTTTTGTACCTGTGCAGGGGGGTAGGGCCTGACATGTGGAGTGGACTAGCCCTGTGCTGGGTGTCCCCCCGCATGTCAGAGTAAATGATCGTAGATGTGCTATATTTAGCATATCTACGATCAGATCTGAATTACCCCCCTTAATCCTTCACACTGGAGCCCATAATCTGTTGGAGAATCTGCACCTAGCATGGGGCAGGTGCTAGTTTTAATGATGCGATCCGATGGTATCATCTAAAAATACATCAAATGGGATTGCTGTGTCTAAAGAAGCACAAAGTGGGTGTCTCAGTCCTTGCACACTCAGGCACACACATGTACAGCAGGGAAAGGGCTGATACTAGCATTAGCATAAAGTCACTAAAGCAGTCACAGCAGCATGTAACTCTATGGGCCAAATGTAATAGAGTGAGAGTCCAGAAAGTGAGAGATTTGGTAAGGTTGTTCATTTTTTTAAAGTGGCAATTATTTACTGTTGATGCTAGATCTAAGTGGGCTAAAGGACCGTTTCTGTCAGGGGAAGGAGCCACGACACAAGGGGGAGAAGCTAGGCCAGCGGGATAGTTCCTCTACTATCCTCGCCACCAACCAGAGGCGGAACTACCGGCAATGCAAGCAGTGCGTTGCACTGGGGCCCGCCTCTGTCCAGGGGCCCAAGCATGTAATGAGTCAAACTGACTCATTACATGCCGCTGTGCGCTGCAGGCAACCGCTGCCCGCAGCGCACAGCCGCCCGGAGAGGAGAGGAGCAGTGGCACGGACGGGGGAAGGAGGAGGAGGGAGGTGAAGGAGGGAGCCGCAGCAGCGCTTTATTACTGGTGGAGGCGCTGCTGCTGCTGCCCCTCTGCTTCACTATAGGCTGTCTTCCGAGAACAGCCTATAGGGAAGCAGAGGGGCAGCAGCAGCAGCGCCTCCACCAGTAACAAAGCGCTGCTGCGGCTCCCTTCTTCACCTCCGTCCTCCACCTCCTCTACTGCCCGGGAATCGTCTGACGCGGCTGCACAGAGGAGCCTGAGCCAGCGGAGAGGGTAAGTATAATTTTTCTTTCTTTCTTTTTCTCTTTTTCTTTCTTTCTTTCTTTCTCTTTCTTTTTTCTTGGGCCTGCCTGCCGCTATGTGTAAAAATGGGGGACTGCCTGCCGCTATGTGTAAAAAGGGGAATCAGCCTGCCGCAATGTGTAAAAAGGGGGGACTGCCTGACGTAATGTGTAAAAAGGGGGAATCAGCCTGCCGCAATGTGTAAAAATGGGGGACTGCCTGCCGCTATGTGTAAAAAGGGGTAATCTGCCTGCCGCTATGTGTAAAAAGGGGTAATCTGCCTGCCGCAATGTGTAAAAATGGGCAATCTGCTGCCGTAATGTGTAAAAATGGGGACGCTATCTGCCGTAATGTGTTACAAGGGCACGCTGTCTGCTGTAATGTGTAAAAAGGGGACGCTGTCTGCCGTTATGTGTAAAAAGGGGATGCTGTCTGCCGTAATGTGTAACAAGGGCACGCTGTCTGCCGTTATGTGTAAAAAGGGCACGCTTTCTGCCGTTATGTGTAAAAAGGGCACGCTGTCTGCCGTTATGTGTAAAAAGTGCACGCTGTCTGCCGTTATGTGTAAAAAGGGCACGCTGTCTGCCGTTATGTGTAAAAAGTGCACGCTGTCTGCTGTAATGTGTAAAAAGAGGAATCTGTCCGCTGTAAGGTGTAAAAGGGTCTCTACCTGGTGTAGTGGTGCTACTGTGTGGCGTAATTTGAATAATGGAGACTACTGTGTACCGTTTTATGAATTGGTATTATTTTGTGGCCACACCCCTTCCCCACGAAGCCACGCCACTATGTATTATTGCGCGCGCCTACGGCGCGCACTGCTCCTGTTTTGCATGCAGGGGTGGGGCTCCGATGCCGTTTCTTGCACACAGTGCTAAAATGTCTAGTTACGGCACTGTTGCTAGGTATCCATTTCTCTGGCCCTGAGCAGGTCCCCCTCACCAGATCCTCTCCAGGGGTGAGGGGGTGGACTTGGATGGGATGTGTGTGGGGGGGATGTGGGGGGGGGGCAAAGCAATTTGTCGCACCTGGGCCCACCGCTCGCTAGTTCCGCCACTGCCACCAACTATTACCTCTAGTAATCAGGTGGCGAGCGAAGCGAGCCCGCGAGGGCACTTTTTGGGTACCCTGTTCTGCCGTAACTCCTCCCCCTGGGTACGTGTCTCCTCCCCTAGGTACGTCAGAAGGTCCCTTCTTCCACTCCGATATAGAATCAACCAATCATTTACACTGCAAAACCAGGTAGCTCTTGCAGTGTAAATGATTGCCACTTTAAAAAAAACTGCAAAACCTTACCAAGTCTCTCACTTTTTGAAACTCTCACTCTATTACATCTGCCCCATGTGTGCACTATGGGGGTAATTCTGAGTTGATCGCAGCAGGAACTTTGTTAGCAGTTGGGCAAAACCATGGTGGTCATTCCGAGTTGTTCGCTCGCTAGCTACTTTTAGCAGAAATGCAAACACAAAGCCGCCGCCCTCTGGGAGTGTATCTTAGCATAGCAGAATTGCTAATGAAAGATTAGCAATTCTGCTATTAAGTATTTCCTTGCAGTTTCTGAGTAGCTCATGACCTACTCCTAGATTGCGATCACCTCAGTCCGTTTAGTTCCTGGTTTGACGTCACAAACACGCCCAGCGTCCGGCCAGCCACTCCCCTATTTCTCCAGCCACTCCTGCGTTTTCTGCTGGCACGCCTGCGTTTTTTAGCACACTCCCGGAAAACGCTCAGTTACCATCCAGAAACTCCCCTTTCCTGTCAATCATTCTCCGATCAACAGAGCGACTGAAAAGCTTAGTTCGCCCGTGAGTAAAATAGCATAGTTTTGTGTCAAATTGCTTAGTGCGTACGCCCTGCGGTGCATACGCATGCGCAGAACTGCCGGATTTTAACCCATTAGCAATTCTGCTAAAAACAGCAGCGAGCGAACTACTCGGAATGACCACCATGGTTTTGCCCAACTGCTAACAAATTTGCTGCTGCGATCAACTCAGAATTAGGCCCAAAGTTCCTGCTGCGATCAACTCAGAATTAGCTGTAGTTTATTGCGTACATCTTCTTCCCTGTAATGCAGTGCATTGGGACACCGGCGCGAACAATAGTGACTGGCTGCTGTGCGAGTCTCTGGGAGAGCCACTGCCAAAGGGAGGACAGCAGCTTAGCTGCTGACAGGAGGAGAAGCAGGAGAAACATTACCCTCCCCTCCCCCACTCGCAGTACCTCCGGGCCCCATCCTCGGCACCCCCACACACCCCCTCCAGCGCCCGCGATAGCTCCGGACCCCCTCCTCCACCCGCAGAGACCCCGCACCCGTACCTCCCGCCACACCACCGCATCCACCCCTCTCCCACCCGGGGCAACCCAGCAACTGCTCCTCCCCCACCCGCAGCGCCTCCGGACCACCACCCGCGGCACCCATGCACCCTCCCCCACCTGCGGCACCACCACAACCGCCCCTCACGTGGCACCCCAGGATCCCATCTGCCTCTTCCCCGCACCCCCTACTCCCCCAACCAAAGCACCTACTAGGTAATTCACCAGGCCCTGTGTGCGCTGTTCACGCCGTTGCAAGGGGCTTCCACCCCTTAACCATTGCACGCCCTTTGTACGTGCAATATTTAACCACTCACACAATTATGATTGGAGGTAATACTCCATATAATAAAAATATTGCACGCCACAAGGGTGTGCAAGGGTTAACGGGGCGTAGCCCCTTACGACGGTGTGAAGAGCGCCCGTAGGGAGCGATGAATCACCTAGTAATAATAATAACCCTTTTATTTGAAGCTATTATAATAATATGCAGCACAGGTGGTGAGCGTACCCCTACACCACACAGGGCAAACCCTGTACAAATTATTTGGATAATAATATAAGTAATGTATATAACCCTTTTATTTGGATTAAATAATATACAGCACAGGACACCGCCACTGGACTTATGGCAACACAAGACACCACCACTGGACTGATGCAACACAAGGACTGGACTTATACGGCAGTACCCCTGGACTTGTACGGCAGTGTCAGACAGGATGGCACTATAAAAAACAGCACATTATATGCAAATAAGTTAAGGAGGTGGAATTGTCCTTGGGTCCTTTCAACCACCTTATGTTGTATAAACAGGACATGCACACTTTAACAAACCAATCATTTCAGCGACAGGGTCTGCCACACGACTGTGGCTGAAATGACTGGTTTGTTTGGGCCCCCGCCAAAAAAGAAGCAATCAATCTCTCCTTGCACAAACTGGCTCTACAGAGGCAAGATATCGATCTCCTCTGATTCCTCACTCCTTTCAGTGTGTACATCCTCCTCACAGAGTATTAATTCGTCCCCACTGGAATCCACCATCACAGGTCCCTGTGTACTTTCTGGAGGCAATTGCTGGTAAAGGTCTTCCCGGAGGAATTAATAATTAATTTTGATGAACATCATCTTCTCCACATTTTGTGGAAGTAACCTCCTACGCCGATCGCTGACAAGGTTACCGGCTGCACTAAACAATCTTTCGGAGTACACACTGGAGGGGGGGGGGGGGGGGGGCAACTTAGGTAAAATAAAGCCAGTTTGTGCAAGGGCATCCAAATTGCCTCTTTTTCCTGCCAGTATACGTACGGACTGTCTGACATGCCTACTTGGATGTTGGCACTCATATAATCCTCCACCATTCTTTCAATTGTAACAGAATCATATGCAGTGACAGTAGACATGTCAGTAATCGTTGGCAGGTCCTTCAGTCTGGACCAGATGTTAACACTCGCTCCTGACTGCCCTGCATTGCCGCCAGCGTGTGGGCTCGGAAATCTTATCCTTTTCCTCGCAGCTGCAGTTGCAGGAGAAAGTGAAGGAGGAGCTGTTGACGGGTCACGTTCCACTTGAGTTGACAATTTTCTCACCAGCAGGTCTTTGAGCCTCTGCAGACTCATGTCTGCCGGAAAAAGAGAGATACAACGTAGGCTTTAAACCTAGGATCGAGTACGGTGTCCTAAATGTAGTGCTCTGATTTCAACAGATTGACCACCCTTGAATCCTGGCAAAGCGAATGAAGGGCTCCATCCACAAGTCCCACATACTTTGCAGAATCGCTCCGTCTTAGATTCTCCTTCAATTTCTCCAGCTGCTTCTGCAAAAACCTGATGAGGGGAATGACCTGACTCAAGCTGGCAGTGTCTGAACTGACTTCACGTGTGGCAAGTACGAAGGGTTGGAGAACCTTGCACAAGACGGAAATAATTCTCCACTGCGCTTGAGTCAGGTGCATTCCCCCTCCTTTGCCTATATTGTAGGTGGATGTATAGGCTTGAATGGCTTTTTGCTGCTCCTCCATTTCTGAAGCATATAGAGTGTTGAATTTCATCTCATTACCACCTCTTGCTTCAGGTGGTGGCAGGGCAGGTTCAGGCGTGTTTGATGGCACTCAAGTCTTCAGCACGCGGTGGCTGAATGCCGAAAGTGGCCTGCAATTTTTCGTGCCACCGTCAGCATCTCCTGCATGCCCCTGTCATTTTTCAAAAAAACCCTGCACCACCAAATTAATTGTATGTGCAAAATATGGGACGTGCTGGAATTTGCCCAGATGTAATGCATGCACAATATTGGTGGCATTGTCTGATATCACAAATCCCCAGGAGAGTCTAATTGGGGTAAGCCATTCTGCTATGACAGGCTTTTTCAACCAGTGTGCCGTGGCACACTAGTGTGCCGCGACCAGTTGCAAGGTGTGCCGCGGAGTCAGAGCCGCTTCCTGCACCTTCACAGCAATCTGTTGGCCCGGGCTCTTCTTAGAGGATCAGTTCTGCCCCAGTCGTGACCTATGCCTTGAAGACGAGGCAGTGTGACATCATAGGTCACAGCCACCACGTCTCACCACCCAGCCAGCCCACCCGCCTGCATACACATCTTCCAGTTCCCACTCGCATACAAAACTTTCCCTGCCCACCACATCCACTCCTACCCAACCGCCCGCTGCTCAGTATTCGCAGCACCCCACTAAGTATGAACAACCCCTGCCACTGAGGGACAGGGAGGAGGACAGCTGAAAGATAGGGGCTAATATTAGTTATCTTATTTCTCCTGTGGGTAATAGGATTTATGTGGGGATCAAAAGGATTTATGGGGGGGGGGGGAACAATGTGAATAATTTAATAGGATTTATGTGTGGAGCAATGTGATATATTTTCTTGTGTAGGCCAGTGTATATGTGGATTTTTTTACTGTGAGGGCCAATGTGTGTGTGTGTTTTTTTTCCGTGGAGAACTGATGGTGTGCCTTGGCAATTTTAAAACACTATTCTGTGTGCCGCGAGTTAAAAAAGGTTGAAAATCACTGTGCTATGATGTCCCTCAGTTTCCGTCAGAGGTTGTCAGCTGTGTGCCTCTTACGGAAAGCGGTGATACATAGCATAGCCTGCCTAGGAATGAGTTGGCGTTTGCGAGATGCTGCTACTGGTGCAGCTGCTGTTGTTGCTGCGGGAGGCCATACATCTACCCACTGGGCTGTCACAGTCATATAGTCCGTAGTCTGCCCTGTTCCACTTGTCCAGATGTCCGTGGTTAAGTGGACAGTGGGTACAACTGCATTTTGTAGGACACCAAAGACACTTTTTCTGACGTCTGTGTACATTCTCGGTATCGCCTGCCTAGAGAAGTGGAACCTAGATGGGATTTGATACCGGGGACACAGTACCTCAAACAATTCTCTAAGTACCACTGATCTAATGGCGGATACTGTACGCACGTCTAACACCAACATATCTGTCAAGGCCTCAGTTATCCGCTTTGCAAAAGGATGACTGCTGTCATTTTTCATCTTCCTCACAAAGGACTGTTGGACAGTCAATTGCTTAGTTGAAGTAGTACAAGTGGTCTTCCGACTTCCCCTCTGGGATGACGATCAACTCCCACCAGCAACAACAGCAGCGGCAGCAACAGCAGGCGTACCACTCAAGGATCCTCCGGAGGAATCCCGGTAAGGAGAGGACTCCTCAGTCTTGACAGTGACATGGCCTGCAGGACTACTGACGTTGCTGACTGAGGAGGAAGTTGACGTTGAGGGAGTTGGTGGTGTGGCTTGCAGGAGCTTTGGTAAAAGAGGAAGAAGGGATTTAGGTGGCAGTGGACTGTTTACGCTCCTACCCAAAGTTTCACAACTTGACACTGACTTCTGATGAATGCACTGCAGGTGACGTATAAGGGATGATGTTCCTAGGTGGTTAACATCCTTACCACTACTTATTACAGATTGACAGAGACAACACATGGCTTGACACCTTTTGTCCAGATTTGTGGAGAAATAATTCCACACCGAAGAGGTGGCTTTTTTGGTATTTTGCCCAGGCATCACAATGGGCTTATTCATCCCATGGACAACAGGTGTCTCCCCCAGTGCCTCATTTAAACAAAACACATCACCATCAGAATCCTCATCGTCAACTTCCTCCTCAGCACCAGCAACACCCATATCCTCATCCTGGTGTACTTCAACAGTGACATCTTCAATTTGAATATCAGAAACTGGACTGTGTGTGCTCTTTCCAGCACTTGCAGTGGGCGTGCAAATGGTGGAAGGAGCCACCTCTTCCCGTCCAGTGTTGGTAAGGTCAGGCATCGCAACCACTGACACACTTGGACTCTCCTTGGTTATTTGTGATGCCATCTTAGAATGCACAGTTCTTTTCTGTGCTTTTTCCAGCTTAACTCCTTTCATTTTTCTAGCGGGAAGATGAGGGCTTCCATTGTCATGTAAAGCTGAACCACTAGTCATGAACATGGGCCAGGGCCTTAGCCGTTCCTTGCCACTCCGTGTCGTAAATGGCATATTGGCAAATTTACGTTTCTCCTCAGACCATTTAAATTTATTTTTTGGGGTCTTTTTACTGAACTTTGGCTTTTTGGATTTTGCATGCCGTCTACTATCACATTGGGCATCGGCCTTGACAGATAACGTTGATGACATTTCATTGTCTATGTCATGACTAGTGGCAGCAGCTTCAGCACTAGGAGGAAGTGGTTCTTGTTCTTTCCCTATTTTATCCTCAAAATTTTTGTTCTCCATTATTTTTCAGGAGTTATAGAACACAATATGCGGCACAGGAGAGCGTATCCCTACACCTCACGGGGCAAACCCTGTAAAAAAAATTGGATGAAATATTAATAACCCCTTTATTTGGAGCAAATAATATACAGCTGTTATGAGCCCCAGTAGTGGCTCATTTCTGTTTTGTATTTTGGTTATGTATTTTATGTTATTCTTCTGTTTCTGTTCCCCTTGGCTTTTATGGGGTGTCCGGAGTTTCACCCTTAAGGAGAGGGTACTGTTATGAACCACAAGCAGTGGTTCATTCCTGTTACTTTCTGCTCATGTATTTTGTATTATAGTTCTGTTTACATGCCAGGATTTCCCCTGTACCTGTTTAGAAGAGTCTTGTTGGCCGCCGGTGGTGAGTCTGTGTAATTGCAGCCTGTTTTCTATGGGTTAATTCTCACCTGCAGGTGTTTGTGCAATTACCTTGTGCCTGGCTTCCAGCCATCCTGATTGGGGCGTGTTCCCTTATTACCTAGCTAGCTATGCAGTTCTGAGCTGGTGATAGACGTTTGTAGTTATACCTGGATGTTCCTGATTAGTGTCTTGTCCAGTCCTGCATCTGTGTCCAGGCCTTGTCTGATACTGGAATCCTGTGTACTCGGTTCTGTCAGAGTCTGGAGCTTCTTGTGAGCTGCTTCCTGCCCTGGAGCATTCCTGTCCTGTAACCCAGTGATTCTGTCAACCTTTGATCCTGTAGTCCTGAGTCCTGGTGTCCGGAAGCCTGTTGTTGGAATCCTTCCAGCTTTCCATTCCTGTGAGCCTGTGTCTGCGGTCTTGGGGTTCCCGTTCTCCTGCCTGTATTAGCTCCGGTGTTGTGAGTAGCGGCTTTGCCGCATCTTACGGCCTTGGCCAAATCTATCCATTATTTTCCTTTGGTATTTTCTGCAGAGGGTTCTGCGTATGCTGTCTAGTGATGAGCGGATTCGGTTTTACTCGGTTTTACGTGGTTTTCAAAGCGGCATCTTATTGGCTATGCAAAACACGTGACATCCGTGAGCCAATAAGATGCCGTTTTGAGAACCGAGTAAAACCGAGTAAAACCGAATCCGCTCATCACTAATTTGCTGTCATCGCCGGTACACAACAGTATTGTGTCGGCGTGTGGTCAGCATTTCCTTTGTTGTAGTTCGTCTTGGCGGCTGAGCCGCACATACTTTTGTTTGAGTTCTGTAGTTGCCCCTAACTCGGGTTTCTGTTTAGTTAGAGGTTCCCCTTGTTCTCGTCCCGTCTCGGTTTACGCCTTGTCTCCAACTAAGACCGGGGGGCATCGGAGTTGGGCAGACATAATTCGCACTTCAAACGCAGGCGTAGACTGTCCACGCAGGTGGAACAATGGAGTCAGGGTTCTGTAGGGGTTGTTGCTGAACTCCATTCCCACTCCAGCATTACGTTCCCTTACTTGGGGCTCATCCGTCCAGTTTCAGGAGTACCAAGTACAGTGAACGTAACATTATCACCAGCCATACAACAAAAAAGAATCAAAGCTAAATAGTAGTTTTTTCTTTTTTGGTCCAGTCCGGTGTTTAGAGTTCAGTCCGGTGTTTAGAATCCAGTCCGGTGTTTAGAATCCAGTCTGGTGTTTAGAGTTCAGTCCGGTGTTCATAATCCATCCCAGTGTTTACAATCCAGCCCAGTCTTGTCTTGTCTAGTTCAGAATCCAGCCCAGTCTTGTCTTGTCTAGTTCAGAATCCAGCCCAGTCTTGTCTTGTCTAGTTCAGAATCCAGCCCAGTCTTGTCTTGTCTAGTTCAGAACCCAGCTCAGTCTTGTCTTGTCTAGTTTGAAATCCTCCTATGCCTACTATGCAAGCCCTGCAGGCGTCTCTCTCAGCCCTGATCTCTGCTTTCAGTGCTTTGAAACCTGAGTGGCTGGAAGTTTTGCAGCAATCCTTAAAGCAACTGCAAAACCTTCTGACCAAAATTTTGCTTATCCTGCCTGAATTTGTTGAGAGTTCATCTATCTGTAAAGAGACTCTTGCTCACAATGTTGTGACAAGAGAATCCTCAGGTTTGGTTGGAGAGAAAAGGTTTAAAAGTTTTCTGCGACCCAGGCTCTCAGAAGAGAAGCATCTGTGTCGCAGAAACTTAAATATATGCCTATATTGTGGGGGTTTAGGCCACTCTCTGCAGACCTGTGAGTTGTGCAAACCAAAGTGTGGTGACAAGTCATGCCCTCTGGCCAAATTGAGTCAGGGTTCAAGATCTACTTTTGTCTCTACTGTGGTAGAGGTACTTGTCACAAAACCCACACGAAAAAGCACTCTGTCCTATAATTGGGGTCCTTTGGATAGGGAGCCCCATTATAAATTCAGTAACCAAAGCAGAATGTTTCTCTCCTCTCCTGACTTTCCTGTTTAATCAGAGTTGCTATCCCCGGTAGGGGAAGCGGTGCCCGATGCCCAGGGTCCTGAAGCAGTGCCCAATGCCCAGGGTCCTGAAACGTTGCCCGATGCCCAGGGTCCTGAAGCGGTGCTTGATGCTCAGGGTCTTGAAGCGGTGCCCGATGCTCGGGGTCTTGAAGCGGTGCTTGATGCTCAGGGTCTTTAAGCGGTGCCCGATACTCGGGGTCTTGAAGCGATGCCTGATGCTCGGGGTCCTGGAGTGGTACCTGATGCTCGGGGTCCTGGAGTGGTGCCTAATGCTCGGGGTCCTGGAGTGGTGCCTGATGCTTGGGGTCCTGGAGTGGTGCCTGATGCTCAGGGTCCTGGAGTGGTGCCTGATGCTCAGGGTACTGGAATGGTGCCTGATGCTCGGGGTCCTGGAGTGGTGCCTGATGCTCGGGCCCTGGAGCGGTGCCCAATGCTCAGGGCCCAGGAGCGGTGCCCGATGCTCAGGGCCCAGGAGCGGTGCCCGATGCTCAGGGCCCAGGAGCAGTGCCCGATGCTCAGGGTCTAGGAGTGGTGCCTGATGCTCAGGGTCAAAGAGGGGCATCGAATATAATAGCTCCGGTGTCAATCCCAGAAGGGGTCTTAGAAGCTTTTACCCCAGGTAGGGACTTTAAAGGTGCAACCCCAGAAAGGGTATCTAGAGCTATAGCTCCAGAAGGGAACTCGAGAAGTACAACCCCAGAGGGGATCTTTGAAACTATGTCCCCAGGTGGGGTCTCGAGAGTCACAGCCCCAGAGAAGGGTCTAGAGGTCGCTTCCCCAGGAAAGGACTCGAGGCATAGCTTTAGTGGAGGTTCTGAAGGTCATAGCTTCAGCAAAAGTCCCGGAGGTCATAATCCCGGGAGAAGTCTCGATAATTATCGACTCAGAGAGGGAGTCCAATGGTCCGGTCCCAGAGAGGGAGTCCGATGATCCGGTCCCAGAGAGGGAGTCCGATGGTCCGGTCCCAGAGAGGGAGTCCGATGGTCCGGTCCCAGAGAGGGAGTCCGATGGTCCGGTCTCAGAGAGGGAGTCTGATGTTCCGGTCCCAGAGAGGGAGTCCGATGGTCCAGCCCCAGCAAGAGAATCCGAGGTGCTGACCCCAGAGGGGGTCCCGAAGACCACTGCCCCAGAGTGGGTTCCTAAGGCCACTGCCCCAAAGAGGGTCCTGAAGGCCACTGCCCCAAAGAGGGTCCCGAAGGCCACAGCCTCGAGTAGGGTCAGTAGTGACCTGGTCCCAGCAATGCACTCCAGTCAGTCAGATGGGAATGAAGCGGATCCAGACTCTTTTGATATCTCTACATCTGTAGTTTTCAATGGGGACTTAGTCCAATTTATTGCGCTAACCAAAGACTACTACACCATTATGCTGTCTAGACCATTTTTGGGCATCACTTCAGAGAACCTTGTGCTCCATCTGATATATTCCTTTAGAGGGGAGCCTTTGAAATGGGCATCCAGCTTGATGGAACCTGAGAATCCCATTCTTCAGGATGTCCGGGCATTCAGTGATGCAGTTGTTGAAAAATATGGTACCAAAGAAATTGATTCAGGATTCTCTAAGTCACCCGTCTTATCTGCTGAGAGTCCACCAAATACTGTAAACTCTGCACAAAAACCTCAGCCTATTGCTTTGACTGCAGGATTTGCTTTTCTATCTTCTTCTAGCAGTACTTCTGAAAGTTCAGCTCTCAAGGTTAAAAAACCAATCTCTGGATCGAACCCAGCCTTGCTGGAAGGTACCATCAGTTCTGAAAATGTTTGGGGAATTACCTTGGTCAGACCTCAAGAACCATGTAAAAAAAAAGAAGAAGAAAAAATAAATAATTGCTGACTCTTGCCTTGTTAAAAAAAAAAAAAATCAGATTTTTTCCCCCCTGTCTTGTGTCCAGTGGCCACCGTCAAGGGGGGGCACTAAACACAGCTGTTTCTGTATTCTTGCTTGTTAGACCAGTGTGTCAGGTTTTTTTATGTATCCCTTGTTTTGGAAAACCTGAATTTTGGGGTCCGTTGACCCCTCCTCAAGGGGGGGGGGTACTGTTATGAGCCACGGTAGTGGCTCATTCCTGTTTTGTATTTTGGTTATGTATTTTATGTTATTCTTCTGTTTCTGTTCCCCTTGGATTTGATGGGGTGTCCGGAGTTTCACCCTTAAGGAGAGGGTACTGTTATGAACCACAAGCAGTGGTTCATTCCTGTTACTTTCTGTTCATGTATTTTGTATTATAGTTCTGTTTACATGCCAGGATTTCCCCTGTACCTGTTTAGAAGAGTCTTGTTGGCCGCCGGTGATGAGTCTGTGTAATTGCAGCCTGTTTTCTATGGGTTAATTCTCACCTGCAGGTGTTTGTGCAATTACCTTGTGCTTGGCTTCCAGCCATCCTGATTGGGGCGTGTTCCCTTATTACCTAGCTAGCTATGCAGTTCTGAGCTGGTGATAGACGTTTGTAGTTATACCTGGATGTTCCTGATTAGTGTCTTGTCCAGTCCTGCATCTGTGTTCAGGCCTTGTCTGATACTGGAATCCTGTGTATTCGGTTCTGTCAGAGTCTGGAGCTTCTTGTGAGCTGCTTCCTGCCATGGAGCATTCCTGTCCTGTAACCCAGTGATTCTGCCAACCTTTGATCCTGTAGTCCTGAGTCCTGGTGTCCGGAAGCCTGTTGTTGGAATCCTTCCAGCTTTCCATTCCTGTGAGCCTGTGTCTGCGGACTCGGGGTTCCCGTTCTCCTGCCTGTATTAGCTCCGGTGTTGTGAGTAGCGGCTTTGCCGCATCTTATGGCCTTGGCCTTATCTGTCCGTTATTTTCCTTTGGTATTTTCTGCAGAGGGTTCTGCGTATGCTGTCATCGCCGGTACACAACAGTATTGTGTCGGCGTGTGGTCAGCATTTCCTTTGTTGTAGTTTATCTTGGCGGCTGAGCCGTACATACTTTTGTTTGAGTTCTGTAGTTGCCCCTAACTCGTGTTTCTGTTTAGTTAGAGGTTCCCCTTGTTCTTGCCCCGTCTCGGTTTACACCTTGTCTCCAACTAAGACCGGAGGGCATCGGAGTTGGGCAGACATAATTCGCCCTTCAAACGCAGGCGTAGACTGACCACGCAGGTGGAACAACAGAGTCAGGGTTCTGTAGGGGTTTCTGCTGAACTCTGTTCCCACTCCAGAATTACGTTCCTGTACTTGGGGCTCATCCGCCCAGTTTCAGGAGTACCAAGTACAGTGAACGTAACAACAGCACAGGACAGCACCACTGAACTTATATGGCAGCACCACTGGACTGGATTTATACGGAATTATATGGATTTATATGGAATTATACGGCAGGATCACTGGAATTATATGGCAGGATCACTGGATTTATACAGCAATACCACTGGAAATATACATCAGGATCACTGGACTTATACGGCAGTACCACTGGAATTATACGGCAGGATCACTGGACTTATACGGCAGTACCACTGGAATTATACGTCAGGATCACTGGAATTATACGGCTGAATCACTGGATTTATACAGCAATACCGCTGGACATATATGGCAGTACCGCTGAACATATACGGCAGTATCAATGGACATATATGGCAGTATCACTGGACATATACGGCAGGATCAAAGGACATATACGGCAGGATCACTGGACTTATACGGCAGGATCACTGGAATTATATGGCAGGATCACTGGATTTATATGTCAGTACCGCTGGAAATATATGGCAGTACCGCTGGACATATACGGCAGTATCACCTTACATATATGGCAGTATCACTGGACATATACGGCAGGATCACTGGACATATACTGCAGGATCACTGGACATATACCGCAGGATCACTGGACATATACGGCAGTATCAATGGACATATACGGCAGGATCACTGGATTTATATGCAGGATCACTGGAATTATACGTCAGGATCACTGGAATTATACGTCAGGATCACTGGATTTATACGGCAGTATCGCCGGACATATACGGCAGTTCTGCTCGACATATACGGCAGGATCACTGGATATATACGGCAGTACCACTGGACATATATGGCATTACCACTGGAATTATGCGGCAGGATCACTGAAATTATACGGCAGGATCACTGGATTTATACGGCAGTACCGCTGGACACATATGGCAGTACCGCTGGACATATACGGCAGTATCAATGGACATATACGGCAGTACCACTGGACATATACGGCAGCACAGGGACACCACCACTGGATTGATGCAGGACAACCCAGCACAACAGCAATGGACTGAACTTATACAGCAGCACTGGACATATGGCAGCAGAGGACACCACTGTGACTGGTCACTGGACTGACTGATGCACAGGACACTACCACTGGTCTGATGCAGGACAACACAGCAACACTGTAAGGGACTTATTATACAGCAGCACTGGACATATGGCAGCAGAGGACACCACTGTGATTGGTCACTGTACTTACTGATGCACAGGACACTACCACTGGTTTGATGCAGGACAACACAGCAACACTGTAAGGGACTTATTATACAGCAGCACTGGACATATATCAGCAGAGGACACCACTATGACTGGTCACTGGACTAACTGATGCACAGGACACTACCACTGGTCTGATGCAGGACAACACAGCGACACTTCAATGGACTGGACTTATACAGCAGCACTGGACATATGGCTGCAGAGGACACCACTGTGATTGGTCACTGTACTTACTGATGCACAGGACACTACCACTGGTCTGATGCAGGACAACACAGCAACACTGTAAGGGACTTATTATACAGCAGCACTGGACATATGTCAGCAGAGGACACCACTATGACTGGTCACTGGACTAACTGATGCACAGGACACTACCACTGGTCTGATGCAGGACAACACAGCAACACTGTAAGGGACTTATTATACAGCAGCACTGGACATATGTCAGCAGAGGACACCACTATGACTGGTCACTGGACTAACTGATGCACAGGACACTACTAACAAAAAGATATAAATCTGCACAGAATATAACATTTGTGATTCAATGGATTGAGAATATTATCAAACCAACGTAAGAGCCTACTATAATGATTAGTTCAGCAAGTGGTTGGTGGTGCTCCCGGAAAATAGTTATAACAACTATGAAACAACGGGTATAGTACTTTGAAGAAAAAAAGGACAAAAAGCAACTATATGCCTTTTCCAGGGCACACTTGAATAATTTATGAAATAATGAAATTATTAAAGTATAACTTTTATTATTATATACTTAAAAAAGAAACGAGAGCAAGCATCTACTATTAAGGAACATTATTGTCCACAAGTACTAATGTACTGGATCATAGGCAATATAATGGTGTAAGTGGGCGAAAATATGTAATCCCTTATTCAATGAAATAATAAACTCTACTTATATTCTCTATAATAGAGATTTTAATAGAATGAGGTCACTACCTCGGGTCTAATGTAGTCAATAAATGCAGGAACCTGAAGTCAAGTTCCTGCCGTGGGTCCCAAAATTATATTAAGTGTTGGAGAGTAAAATACCTACGGTACCCAGTATTCCCTGGTGGTTCCCCATCCAGGTACTGACCAGGCCCTGCAGTGCTTGGCTTCCAAGATCAGACGAGTTTGGGCATAGGTAAATCTGTCTCCTGAGTGCACCGTTTTCCGATTGTATTGGGACTCAAGATAGAAATCACATAATAAATATTGGGTTTTTATGTGGTTCAAAAAACCCGACTACCAGATTTTGATACCAATTTTGATTTATGATCTAAATGCAAGGGTGGATAAAGAGGAATCTGTATACAAGGGACTGATGCATTTACAAAGCAATTAATCTCAGAAGTGTATAATATTGGATAATACACTAAACCCTGTCATTTGAAATTGACACACTGCTTTACTCCCAAAATATTTGATGTCATTGGTAGACTTTCTTTTTCTTTATTATTTTCATTATAAATTGTTCAAAATATCTCCTGCGGTACCTACTGCCTGCTGTAATTCTGTTATAATGTATGGGTAACAACAAGATCCTCAGCACTTAAACTGTATAGGATTGAAAATACTGCTTTGCTTTCAAACAATTGTGGCTATTACTGGGCCTCCCTTTTTTTGCCCAGACTATCGCCCTATTTTACATTAAGCATTTCCTGTGGTACCTGTTGCCTGTTATAATTATGCTATGACTGTATGGGAAGTAGAGATGAGCGCCTGAAATTTTTCGGGTTTTGTGTTTTGGTTTTGGGTTCGGTTCCGCGGCCGTGTTTTGGGTTCGAACGCGTTTTGGCAAAACCTCACCGAATTTTTTTTGTCGGATTCGGGTGTGTTTTGGATTCGGGTGTTTTTTTCAAAAAACCCTAAAAAACAGCTTAAATCATAGAATTTGGGGGTAATTTTGATCCCAAAGTATTATTAACCTCAAAAAACATAATTTACACTCATTTTCAGCCTATTCTGAACACATCACACCTCACAATATTATTTTTAGTCCTAAAATTTGCACCGAGGTCGCTGTGTGAGTAAGATAAGCGACCCTAGTGGCCGACACAAACACCGGGCCCATCTAGAAGTGGCACTGCAGTGTCACGCAGGATGTCCCTTCCAAAAAACCCTCCCCAAACAGCACATGACGCAAAGAAAAAAAGAGGCGCAATGAGGTAGCTGTGTGAGAAAGATAAGCGACCCTAGTGGCCGACACAAACACCGGGCCCATCTAGGAGTGGCACTGCAGTGTCACGCAGGATGTCCCTTCCAAAAAACCCTCCCCAAACAGCACATGACGCAAAGAAAAAAAGAGGCGCAATGAGGTAGCTGTGTGAGTAAGATTAGCGACCCTAGTGGCCGACACAAACACCGGGCCCATCTAGGAGTGGCACTGCAGTGTCACGCAGGATGGCCCTTCCAAAAAACCCTCCCCAAACAGCACATGACGCAAAGAAAAAAAGAGGCGCAATGAGGTAGCTGACTGTGTGAGTAAGATTAGCGACCCTAGTGGCCGACACAAACACCGGGCACATCTAGGAGTGGCACTGCAGTGTCACGCAGGATGTCCCTTCCAAAAAACCCTCCCCAAACAGCACATGACGCAAAGAAAAAAAGAGGCGCAATGAGGTAGCTGACTGTGTGAGAAAGATAAGCGACCCTAGTGGCCGACACAAACACCGGGCCCATCTAGGAGTGGCACTGCAGTGTCACGCAGGATGTCCCTTCCAAAAAACCCTCCCCAATCAGCACATGATGCAAAGAAAAAGAAAAGAAAAAAGAGGTGCAAGATGGAATTATCCTTGGGCCCTCCCACCCACCCTTATGTTGTATAAACAAAACAGGACATGCACACTTTAACCAACCCATCATTTCAGTGACAGGGTCTGCCACACGACTGTGACTGATATGACGGGTTGGTTTGGACCCCCCCCAAAAAAGAAGCAATTAATCTCTCCTTGCACAAACTGGCTCTACAGAGGCAAGATGTCCACCTCATCTTCACCCTCCGATATATCACCGTGTACATCCCCCTCCTCACAGATTATCAATTCGTCCCCACTGGAATCCACCATCTCAGCTCCCTGTGTACTTTGTGGAGGCAATTGCTGCTGGTCAATGTCTCCGTGGAGGAATTGATTATAATTCATTTTAATGAACATCATCTTCTCCACATTTTCTGGATGTAACCTCGTACGCCGATTGCTGACAAGGTGAGCGGCGGCACTAAACACTCTTTCGGAGTACACACTTGTGGGAGGGCAACTTAGGTAGAATAAAGCCAGTTTGTGCAAGGGCCTCCAAATTGCCTCTTTTTCCTGCCAGTATAAGTACGGACTGTGTGACGTGCCTACTTGGATGCGGTCACTCATATAATCCTCCACCATTCTATCAATGTTGAGAGAATCATATGCAGTGACAGTAGACGACATGTCCGTAATCGTTGTCAGGTCCTTCAGTCCGGACCAGATGTCAGCATCAGCAGTCGCTCCAGACTGCCCTGCATCACCGCCAGCGGGTGGGCTCGGAATTCTGAGCCTTTTCCTCGCACCCCCAGTTGCGGGAGAATGTGAAGGAGGAGATGTTGACAGGTCGCGTTCCGCTTGACTTGACAATTTTGTCACCAGCAGGTCTTTCAACCCCAGCAGACCTGTGTCTGCCGGAAAGAGAGATCCAAGGTAGGCTTTAAATCTAGGATCGAGCACGGTGGCCAAAATGTAGTGCTCTGATTTCAACAGATTGACCACCCGTGAATCCTTGTTAAGCGAATTAAGGGCTGCATCCACAAGTCCCACATGCCTAGCGGAATCGCTCCGTGTTAGCTCCTTCTTCAATGCCTCCAGCTTCTTCTGCAAAAGCCTGATGAGGGGAATGACCTGACTCAGGCTGGCAGTGTCTGAACTGACTTCACGTGTGGCAAGTTCAAAGGGCATCAGAACCTTGCACAACGTTGAAATCATTCTCCACTGCACTTGAGACAGGTGCATTCCATCTCCTATATCGTGCTCAATTGTATAGGCTTGAATGGCCTTTTGCTGCTCCTCCAACCTCTGAAGCATATAGAGGGTTGAATTCCACCTCGTTACCACTTCTTGCTTCAGATGATGGCAGGGCAGGTTCAGTAGTTTTTGGTGGTGCTCCAGTCTTCTGTACGTGGTGCCTGTACGCCGAAAGTGTCCCGCAATTTTTCTGGCCACCGACAGCATCTCTTGCACGCCCCTGTCGTTTTTTAAAAAATTCTGCACCACCAAATTCAAGGTATGTGCAAAACATGGGACGTGCTGGAATTTGCCCATATTTAATGCACACACAATATTGCTGGCGTTGTCCGATGCCACAAATCCACAGGAGAGTCCAATTGGGGTAAGCCATTCCGCGATGATCTTCCTCAGTTGCCGTAAGAGGTTTTCAGCTGTGTGCGTATTCTGGAAAGCGGTGATACAAAGCGTAGCCTGCCTAGGAAAGAGTTGGCGTTTGCGAGATGCTGCTACTGGTGCCGCCGCTGCTGTTCTTGCGGCGGGAGTCCATACATCTACCCAGTGGGCTGTCACAGTCATATAGTCCTGACCCTGCCCTGCTCCACTTGTCCACATGTCCGTGGTTAAGTGGACATTGGGTACAACTGCATTTTTTAGGACACTGGTGAGTCTTTTTCTGACGTCCGTGTACATTCTCGGTATCGCCTGCCTAGAGAAGTGGAACCTAGATGGTATTTGGTAACGGGGGCACACTGCCTCAATAAATTGTCTAGTTCCCTGTGAACTAACGGCGGATACCGGACGCACGTCTAACACCAACATAGTTGTCAAGGACTCAGTTATCCGCTTTGCAGTAGGATGACTGCTGTGATATTTCATCTTCCTCGCAAAGGACTGTTGAACAGTCAATTGCTTACTGGAAGTAGTACAAGTGGGCTTACGACTTCCCCTCTGGGATGACCATCGACTCCCAGCGGCAACAACAGCAGCGCCAGCAGCAGTAGGCGTTACACGCAAGGATGCATCGGAGGAATCCCAGGCAGGAGAGGACTCGTCAGACTTGCCAGTGACATGGCCTGCAGGACTATTGGCATTCCTGGGGAAGGAGGAAATTGACACTGAGGGAGTTGGTGGGGTGGTTTGCGTGAGCTTGGTTACAAGAGGAAGGGATTTACTGGTCAGTGGACTGCTTCCGCTGTCACCCAAAGTTTTTGAACTTGTCACTGACTTATTATGAATGCGCTGCAGGTGACGTATAAGGGAGGATGTTCCGAGGTGGTTAACGTCCTTACCCCTACTTATTACAGCTTGACAAAGGGAACACACGGCTTGACACCTGTTGTCCGCATTTCTGGTGAAATACCTCCACACCGAAGAGCTGATTTTTTTGGTATTTTCACCTGGCATGTCAACGGCCATATTCCTCCCACGGACAACAGGTGTCTCCCCGGGTGCCTGACTTAAACAAACCACCTCACCATCAGAATCCTCCTGGTCAATTTCCTCCCCAGCGCCAGCAACACCCATATCCTCCTCATCCTGGTGTACTTCAACACTGACATCTTCAATCTGACTATCAGGAACTGGACTGCGGGTGCTCCTTCCAGCACTTGCAGGGGGCATGCAAATAGTGGAAGGCGCATGCTCTTCACGTCCAGTGTTGGGAAGGTCAGGCATCGCAAACGACACAATTGGACTCTCCTTGTGGATTTGGGATTTCAAAGAACGCACAGTTCTTTGCGGTGCTTTTGCCAGCTTGAGTCTTTTCAGTTTTCTAGCGAGAGGCTGAGTGCTTCCATCCTCATGTGAAGCTGAACCACTAGCCATGAACATAGGCCAGGGCCTCAGCCGTTCCTTGCCACTCCGTGTGGTAAATGGCATATTGGCAAGTTTACGCTTCTCCTCCGACAATTTTATTTTAGGTTTTGGAGTCCTTTTTTTTCTGATATTTGGTGTTTTGGATTTGACATGCTCTGTACTATGACATTGGGCATCGGCCTTGGCAGACGACGTTGCTGGCATTTCATCGTCTCGGCCATGACTAGTGGCAGCAGCTTCAGCACGAGGTGGAAGTGGATCTTGATCTTTCCCTAATTTTGGAACCTCAACTTTTTTGTTCTCCATATTTTATAGGCAGAACTAAAAGGCACCTCAGGTAAACAATGGAGATGGATGGATTGGATACTAGTATACAATTATGGACGGACTGCCACGGTTAGGTGGTATAAAAAAACCACGGTTAGGTGGTATATATTATAATAATAATACAATTATGGATGGACGGACTGCCTGCCGACTGCCGACACAGAGGTAGCCACAGCCGTGAACTACCGCACTGTACACTGGTTGATAAAGAGATAGTAGTATACTCGTAACAACTAGTATGACACTATGACGACGGTATAAAGAAAGAAAAAAAAATACCACAGTTAGGTGGTATATATTATAATAATAATACAATTATGGATGGACGGACTGCCTGCCGACTGCCGACACAGAGGTAGCCACAGCCGTGAACTACCGCACTGTACACTGGTTGATAAAGAGATAGTAGTATACTCGTAACAACTAGTATGACACTATGACGACGGTATAAAGAAAGAAAAAAAAATACCACAGTTAGGTGGTATATATTATAATAATAATACAATTATGGATGGACGGACTGCCTGCCGACTGCCGACACAGAGGTAGCCACAGCCGTGAACTACCGCACTGTACACTGGTTGATAAAGAGATAGTAGTATACTCGTAACAACTAGTATGACACTATGACGACGGTATAAAGAAAGAAAAAAAAATACCACAGTTAGGTGGTATATATTATAATAATAATACAATTATGGATGGACGGACTGCCTGCCGACTGCCGACACAGAGGTAGCCACAGCCGTGAACTACCGCACTGTACACTGGTTGATAAAGAGATAGTAGTATACTCGTAACAACTAGTATGACACTATGACGACGGTATAAAGAAAGAAAAAAAAATACCACAGTTAGGTGGTATATATTATAATAATAATACAATTATGGATGGACGGACTGCCTGCCGACTGCCGACACAGAGGTAGCCACAGCCGTGAACTACCGCACTGTACACTGGTTGATAAAGAGATAGTAGTATACTCGTAACAACTAGTATGACACTATGACGACGGTATAAAGAATGAAAAAAAAACCACGGTTAGGTGGTATATATTATAATAATAATACAATTATGGATGGACGGACTGCCTGCCGACTGCCGACACAGAGGTAGCCACAGCCGTGAACTACCGCACTGTACACTGGTTGATAAAGAGATAGTAGTATACTCGTAACAACTAGTATGACACTATGACGACGGTATAAAGAAAGAAAAAAAAATACCACAGTTAGGTGGTATATATTATAATAATAATACAATTATGGATGGACGGACTGCCTGCCGACTGCCGACACAGAGGTAGCCACAGCCGTGAACTACCGCACTGTACACTGGTTGATAAAGAGATAGTAGTATACTCGTAACAACTAGTATGACACTATGACGACGGTATAAAGAAAGAAAAAAAAATACCACAGTTAGGTGGTATATATTATAATAATAATACAATTATGGATGGACGGACTGCCTGCCGACTGCCGACACAGAGGTAGCCACAGCCGTGAACTACCGCACTGTACACTGGTTGATAAAGAGATAGTAGTATACTCGTAACAACTAGTATGACACTATGACGACGGTATAAAGAATGAAAAAAAAACCACGGTTAGGTGGTATATATTATAATAATAATACAATTATGGATGGACGGACTGCCTGCCGACTGCCGACACAGAGGTAGCCACAGCCGTGAACTACCGCACTGTACACTGGTTGATAAAGAGATAGTAGTATACTCGTAACAACTAGTATGACACTATGACGGTATAAAGAATGAAAAAAAAACCACGGTTAGGTGGTATATATTATAATAATAATACAATTATGGATGGACGGACTGCCTGCCGACTGCCGACACAGAGGTAGCCACAGCCGTGAACTACCGCACTGTACACTGGTTGATAAAGAGATAGTAGTATACTCGTAACAACTAGTATGACACTATGACGACGGTATAAAGAAAGAAAAAAAAATACCACGGTTAGGTGGTATATATTGTAATACAATTATGGATGGACGGACTGCCTGCCGAGTTCCGACTGCCGACACAGAGGTAGCCACAGCCGTGAACTACCGCACTGTACTGTGTCTGCTGCTAATATAGACTGGTTGATAAAGAGATAGTATACAATACATACAACAATATACTACTATACTGGTGGTCAGGCACTGGTCACCACTAGTCACACTGGCAGTGGCACTCCTGCAGCAAAAGTGTGCACTGTTTAATTTTAAATTAATATAATATTATGTACTCCTGGGGGCTCCTGCTATAACAACCTGCAGTGCTCCCCAGTCTCCCCCACAATTATTATAAGCTTTGCCTTTTATACATTGATGTGCAGCACACTGGGCTGAACTGAGTGCACACAGACTGAGTCACACTGTGTGACTGGCTGCTGCTGTGTATCGTTTTTTTTCAGGCAGAGAACGGATATAGCAGAGAACGGATATATTATATTAAAATAAATAAAAGTTAACTAACAACAACTGCACTGGTCACTGTGGTAAACTCTGTCTGACTCTGCACAATCTCTCTCTCTCTTCTAATCTAATTTCTAATGGAGAGGACGCCAGCCACGTCCTCTCCCTATCAATCTCAATGCACGTGTGAAAATGGCGGCGACGCGCGGCTCCTTATATAGAATCCGAGTCTCGCGAGAATCCGACAGCGTCATGATGACGTTCGGGCGCGCTCGGGTTAACCGAGCAAGGCGGGAGGATCCGAGTCTGCTCGGACCCGTAAAAAAAACATGAAGTTCGTGCGGGTTCGGTTTCAGAGAAACCGAACCCGCTCATCTCTAATGGGAAGCAGAGAGATCTTTAGCATCAAATCAATATTGTTATTTATTTAAATTTGGTGCATCCATCTATGGGAGAATACGCAATCTTCAGTGAGTGTAATGACAAATGATATCCTGTGGCTACCATCTCTCTCTTTATAGATTGTTATTTACTAGATTTATCAGCTATAATCTGGTAGTCGGGTTTTTTGAACCACATAAAAACCCAATATTTATTATGTGATTTCTATCTTGGGTCCCAATACAATCAGAAAACGGTGCACTCAGGAGACAGATTTACCTACGGTCAGACCGCACTGAGTATGCCCAAACTCGTCTGATCTTGGAAGCCAAGCACTGCAGGGCCTGGTCAGTACCTGGATGGGGAACCACCAGGGAATACTGGGTACCGTAGGTATTTTACTCTCCAACGCTTAATATAATTTTGGGACCCACGGCAGAGCAGCGAGTGACAAGGGGGGGTACCTCCCAACTGACCCCCACCCCCCACCCGCGGGACACTGCGACCCGCAAGTGGGACAGTGGGACTGACCGTAAAAAACGAGACTGTTCCGCCAAAATCGGGACAGTTGGGAGGCATGCAGCACCCTATACAGCAGCATTGGACATATGGCAGCAGAGGACACAACCACTGTGACTGGACTGATGCAGCACAAGACACGGACACTGAGGACACTTAGAGAACGGAGACACGTCCTCTCGCTACACTCTCCAATGCCGGAGTGAAAATGGCGGCGATGTGCGGCTCCTTATATGGAATCCAAGCCCCGCGAGAATCCGACAGCGGGATGATGACGTTTTGCCTTGTTCTGGTTTCCGAGTCAGGCGGGAAAACCCGAGCCGGACTTGGATCCGGGCTCGGAGTGTGAAGTCCGGTAGGGTTCGGTTCTCTGAGAACCGAACCCGCTCATCTCTACTACTTATCACTATATATTGCATCGCTTTGATGCGATGTATAGCTGTAATAACCTCCGGAGATCTTTGACTCCATTGCATCCTGCCGCTTACCTGCAGATAATGGTAGCCCTGACTAAAAGGGTTTTCAGTCTATGACGTGTATGAGACATATTTTTAATTTTAATGCCTGTTGGTAATAGAATTATTCTCACTAATTAGTAATTGGTTCATTGAACTTTGAGATTTTCACAGTTTCAGCGATTAGGGGGTAGCGAATGTCAGTCTGATCAAAACAAAATATTCTTTAATAAACAAGTAAAGACACTATATAATATAATATGTATATCAAAGACAATGCATTAATGGGCTGACTCATATACTGTATATAAAATAACGAGATTAGTGATGCATGATTTAATATAACTTGAAGAAATTGAGATACCATTTTTTAACATCCAGAGCAAAGTCAGGATAAACCAACACTGATTGTCCAGTTTGAGAGGGGGCCATGAAGCCAAACCACCCGCAGGACAGCACTTCTGTCTTTATAATAAAGCAAACGAGCTAGTCAAGTTCTCTTTAATTCACAGCAAAACACATTAATCCTCTGCGAACTTGGCCTTGAAACCTTTCTGCTCTAGGAAGATTATTGCAATAAGGTTTATCCCTATATCTGATACGAGTAACACATCTTGAATATCAGTGACTATGGTCTCACCTGTTAAATTTCGGCGAACTGTATTTGTCCTGACTTTTGTGTCCTCTGATCTTTATAGGATTACACATGGTGAATTATGTGAACCACTCCTGGTTATAACTTATAACTATGCCTTATTGCTCGAAATACCAACAGTTCCTTCTGTGGCAGGCTGTGACACTTAAAGGGCCCCATACACTACAGCGACATGTCGGAGGCTAAAGTTGGATGCGATTTACATTGAACCGCCCGCCAGCTGCCCGGACGGCAGGATCGCATACGATACATCTTATGCGGTCCTTTTGTATACAATGTATCGTATGCGATCCCAGCCATGCCTGCGGGATCTGACATATCACGTGTGCAGCACTAACGACCTAGGGGCTCCGATCCGATGCTCACGGGACCGCGCATCGGATCGGATGTAAAACACATTTGATTTGCCACTCTTCATCTGATTTATCGGCCCGAAACCGAAAGGTCGAAATCGGATGAAATCGGGCATTATCGTTCTAGTGTATGGGGCCCTTAAGACTGACTTATTGTTTCTGTCACACTTCCATTGTTGTATGGCATTCACACCTTTCAGTTTGAATATTGAGGCCTCATGCCCAACTTTGTGACATACGTAACTCCTGTACTTAGGCTACTTAGGCTTGGTAATATACAACAATAAAATATAAACTCTTTTTCGCATCCAAAATTAATTGCAGCCTACGAACCAAAAGGATTCTTTACCTTCTCCAACACAAATAACCATAAACCAGATAATGTCCCACAGTGGCGCAAAATAATTATTTGAAAACTGAAAGACATCACATAAAGGGTAAAGCCGGGTACACACTGGACGACCTCCCCTATGTAGCACTAGCAATCAGCAGTTTTATCGATATTAATGTACGATATCGTCATACCCCTCACTCCCCGAACAAGCAGCTCAAACATATGGGGCCTAATTCAGAGTTGATCACAGCAGCAAATTTGTTAGCAGTTGGGCAAAACCATGGGGGTCATTCCGAGTAGTGATGTGCACCGTACATATTTCGGGTTTTGTGTTTTGGTTTTGGATTCGGTTCCGCGGCCGTGTTTTGGATTCGGACGCGTTTTGGCAAAACCTCCCTGAAATTTTTTTGTCGGATTCGGGTGTGTTTTGGATTCGGGTGTTTTTTTACAAAAAACCCTCAAAAACAGCTTAAATCATAGAAATTGGGGGTCATTTTGATCCCATAGTATTATTAACCTCAATAACCATAATTTACACTAATTTTCAGTCTATTCTGAACACCTCACACCTCAGAATATTATTTTTAGTCCTAAAATTTGCACCGAGGTCGCTGGATGGCTAAGCTAAGCGACCCAAGTGGCCGATACAAACACCTGGCCCATCTAGGAGTGGCACTGCAGTGTCAGACAGGATGGCACTTCAAACAAATAGTCCCCAAACAGCACATGATGCAAAGAAAAAAAGAGGCGCACCAAGGTCGCTGTGTGACTAAGCTAAGTGATACAAGTGGCCGACACAAACACCTGGCCCATCTAGGAGTGGCACTGCAGTGCCAGGCAGGATGGCACTTCAAAAAAATAGTCCCCAAACAGCACATGATGCAAAGAAAAAAAGAGGCGCACCAAGGTCGCTGTGTGACTAAGCTAAGCAACACAAGTGGCCGACACAAACACCTGGCCCACCTAGGAGTGGCACTGCAGTGTCAGGCAGGATGGCACTTCCAAAAAATTGTCCCCAAACAGCACATGATGCAAAGAAAAAAAGAGGCGCACCAAGGTCGCTGTGTGACTAAGCTAAGCGACACAAGTGGCCGACACAAACACCTGGCCCATCTAGGAGTGGCACTGCAGTGTCAGGCAGGATGGCACTTCAAAAAAATTGTCCCCAAACAGCACATGATGCAAAGAAAAAAAGAGGCGCACCAAGGTCGCTGTGTGACTAAGCTAAGCGACCCAAGTGGCCGACACAAACACCTGGCCCATCTAGGAGTGGCACTGCAGTTTTCTAGCGAGAGGATGAGTGCTTCCATCCTCATGTGAATCTGAACCACTAGCCATGAACATAGGCCAGGGCCTCAGCCGTTCCTTGCCACCCCGTGTCGTAAATGGCATATTGGCAAGTTTACGCTTCTCATCAGACGCTTTCAATTTTGATTTTTGGGTCATTTTACTGAACTTTTGTTTTTTGGATTTTACATGCTCTCTACTATGACATTGGGCATCGGCCTTGGCAGACGACGTTGATGGCATTTCATCTTCTCGGCCATGACTAGTGGCAGCAGCTTCAGCAAGAGGTGGAAGTGAATCTTGATCTTTCCCTATTTTAACCTCCACATTTTTGTTCTCCATTTTTTAATGTGTGGAATTATATGCCAGTATCAATAGCAATGGCCTACTACTATATATACTGCGCACAACTGAAATGCACCACAGGAATGGATGGATAGTATACTTGACGACACAGAGGTAGGTAGAGCAGTGGCCTACTGTACTATACTGCTATATATTATATACTGGTGATCAGCAAACTGTGCAAAACTGACATGCACCACAGGAATGGATGGATAGTATACTTGACGACACAGAAGTAGGTACAGCAGTGGCCTACTGTACCGTAATGCTATATCCGGCAGTACGGATGGTGTAATGGTTAGCATTACTGCCTCACAGCACTGAGGTCATGGGTTCGATTCCCACCATGGCCCTAACTGTGCGGAGTTTGTATATTCTCCCCGTACTTGCGTGGGTCTCCTCCGGGTACTCCGGTTTCCTCCCACAATCCCAAAAATATACTGGCAGGTTAATTGGCTCCCAACAAAATTAACCCTAGATTGAATGTGTCTGTGTGTACATGTGGTAGGGAATATAGATTGTAAGCTCCACTGGAGCAGGGACTGATGTGAATGGGCAAATATTCTCTGTAAAGCGCTGCGGAATATGTGTGCGCTATATAAATAACTGGTAATAATAATAATAATAATATTATATACTGGTGGTCAGCAAACTGTGCAAAACTGAAATGCACCACAGGTATGGATGGATAGTATACTTGACGACACAGAGGTAGGTAGAGCAGTGGCCTACTGTACCGTACTGCTATATATTATATACTGGTGGTCAGCAAAGTGTGCAAAACTGAAATGCACCACAGGTATGGATGGATAGTATACTTGACGACACAGAGGTAGGTAGAGCAGTGGCCTACTGTACCGTACTGCTATATATTATATACTGGTGGTCAGCAAACTGTGCAAAACTGAAATGCACCACAGGTATGGATGGATAGTATACTTGACGACACAGAGGTAGGTAGAGCAGTGGCCTACTGTACCGTACTGCTATATATTATATACTGGTGGTCAGCAAACTGTGCAAAACTG
This sequence comes from Pseudophryne corroboree, assembly GCF_028390025.1. NCBI lineage: Eukaryota > Metazoa > Chordata > Amphibia > Anura > Myobatrachidae > Pseudophryne > Pseudophryne corroboree. Next base: position 945,954,433 of record NC_086445.1, on the reverse strand, counting down.
AAATGCACCACAGGTATGGATGGATAGTATACTTGACGACACAGAGGTAGGTAGAGCAGTGGCCTACTGTACCGTACTGCTATATATTATATACTGGTGGTCAGCAAACTGTGCAAAACTGAAATGCACCACAGGTATGGATGGATAGTATACTTGACGACACAGAGGTAGGTAGAGCAGTGGCCTACTGTACCGTACTGCTATATATTATATACTGGTGGTCAGCAAACTGTGCAAAACTGAAATGCACCACAGGTATGGATGGATAGTATACTTGACGACACAGAGGTAGGTCGAGCAGTGGCCTACTGTACCGTACTGCTATATATTATATACTGGTGGTCAGCAAACTGTGCAAAACTGAAATGCACCACAGGTATGGATGGATAGTATACTTGACGACACAGAGGTAGGTAGAGCAGTGGCCTTCTGTACCGTACTGCTATATATTATATACTGGTGGTCAGCAAACTGTGCAAAACTGAAATGCACCACAGGTATGGATGGATAGTATACTTGACGACACAGAGGTAGGTAGAGCAGTGGCCTACTGTACCGTACTGCTATATATTATATACTAGTGGTCAGCAAACTGTGCAAAACTGAAATGCACCACAGGTATGGATGGATAGTATACTTGACGACACAGAGGTAGGTAGAGCAGTGACCTACTGTACCGTACTGCTATATATTATATACTGGTGGTCAGCAAACTGTGCAAAACTGAAATGCACCACAGGTATGGATGGATAGTATACTTGATGACACAGAGGTAGGTAGAGCAGTGGCCTACTGTACCGTACTGCTATATATTATATACTGGTGGTCAGCAAAATTATGCACTGTACTCGTACTATATACTACAATGCAGCACAGATATGGAGCGTTTTTCAGGCAGAAAACGTATAATACTGGTGGTCACTGGTCAGCAAAACTCTGCACTGTACTCCTCCTATATAATACTGCTGGTCCCCAGTCCCCACAATAAAGCAGTGTGAGCACAGATATATGCAGCACACTGAGCACAGATATGGAGCGTTTTTCAGGCAGAGAACGTATATTACTGGTAGTCACTGGTCAGCAAACCTCTGCACTGTACTCCTCCTATATAATAGAGATGAGCGGGTTCGGTTTCTTTGAATCCGAACCCGCACGAACTTCACTTTTTTTTTCACGGGTCCGAGCGACTCGGATCTTCCCGCCTTGCTCGGTTAACCCGAGCGCGCCCGAACGTCATCATGACGCTGTCGGATTCTCGCGAGACTCGGATTCTATATAAGGAGCCGCGCGTCGCCGCCATTTTCACACGTGCATTGAGATTGATAGGGAGAGGACGTGGCTGGCGTCCTCTCCATTTAGATTAGATTTAGAAGAGAGAGAGAGAGAGAGATTGCTGTGATACTGTAGATTAGAAGAGAGTGCAGACAGAGTTTAGTGACTGACGACCACAGTGACCAGTGACCACCAGAGACAGTGCAGTTGTTTGTTTTATTTAATATATCCGTTCTCTGCCTGAAAAAAACGATACACAGTCACACAGTGACTCAGTCTGTGTGCACTGCTCAGCCCAGTGTGCTGCACATCAATGTATTGTATATAAAGCTTATAATTGTGGGGGAGACTGGGGAGCACTGCAGGTTGTTATAGCAGGAGCCAGGAGTACATGATAAATAATATTATATTAAAATTAAACAGTGCACACTTTTGCTGCAGGAGTGCCACTGCCAGTGTGACTAGTGGTGACCAGTGCCTGACCACCAGTATATTAGTAGTATTGTATACTATCTCTTTATCAACCAGTCTATATTAGCAGCAGACACAGTACAGTGCGGTAGTTCACGGCTGTGGCTACCTCTGTGTCGGCACTCGGCAGGCAGTCCGTCCATCCATAATTGTATTATAATATATACCACCTAACCGTGGTTTTTTTTTCATTCTTTATACCGTCGTCATACTAGTTGTTACGAGTATACTACTATCTCTTTATCAACCAGTGTACAGTGCGGTAGTTCACGGCTGTGGCTACCTCTGTGTCGGCACTCGGCAGGCAGTCCGTCCAACCATAATTGTATTATATACCACCTAACCGTGTTTTTTTTTTCATTCTTTATACCGTCGTCATACTAGTTGTTACGAGTATACTACTATCTCTTTATCAACCAGTGTACAGTGCGGTAGTTCACGGCTGTGGCTACCTCTGTGTCGGCACTCGGCAGGCAGTCCGTCCATCCATAATTGTATTATAATATATACCACCTAACCGTGGTTTTTTTTTCATTCTTTATACCGTCGTCATACTAGTTGTTACGAGTATACTACTATCTCTTTATCAACCAGTGTACAGTGCGGTAGTTCACGGCTGTGGCTACCTCTGTGTCGGCACTCGGCAGGCAGTCCGTCCAACCATAATTGTATTATAATATATACCACCTAACCGTGGTTTTTTTTTCATTCTTTATACCGTCGTCATACTAGTTGTTACGAGTATACTACTATCTCTTTATCAACCAGTGTACAGTGCGGTAGTTCACGGCTGTGGCTACCTCTGTGTCGGCACTCGGCAGGCAGTCCGTCCAACCATAATTGTATTATATACCACCTAACCGTGGTTTTTTTTTCATTCTTTATACCGTCGTCATACTAGTTGTTACGAGTATACTACTATCTCTTTATCAACCAGTGTACAGTGCGGTAGTTCACGGCTGTGGCTACCTCTGTGTCGGCACTCGGCAGGCAGTCCGTCCAACCATAATTGTATTATAATATATACCACCTAACCGTGGTTTTTTTTTCATTCTTTATACCGTCGTCATACTAGTTGTTACGAGTATACTACTATCTCTTTATCAACCAGTGTACAGTGCGGTAGTTCACGGCTGTGGCTACCTCTGTGTCGGCACTCGGCAGGCAGTCCGTCCATCCATAATTGTATTATAATATATACCACCTAACCGTGGTTTTTTTTTCATTCTTTATACCGTCGTCATACTAGTTGTTACGAGTATACTACTATCTCTTTATCAACCAGTGTACAGTGCGGTAGTTCACGGCTGTGGCTACCTCTGTGTCGGCACTCGGCAGGCAGTCCGTCCAACCATAATTGTATTATAATATATACCACCTAACCGTGGTTTTTTTTTCATTCTTTATACCGTCGTCATACTAGTTGTTACGAGTATACTACTATCTCTTTATCAACCAGTGTACAGTGCGGTAGTTCACGGCTGTGGCTACCTCTGTGTCGGCACTCGGCAGGCAGTCCGTCCAACCATAATTGTATTATATACCACCTAACCGTGTTTTTTTTTTCATTCTTTATACCGTCGTCATACTAGTTGTTACGAGTATACTACTATCTCTTTATCAACCAGTGTACAGTGCGGTAGTTCACGGCTGTGGCTACCTCTGTGTCGGCACTCGGCAGGCAGTCCGTCCATCCATAATTGTATTATAATATATACCACCTAACCGTGGTTTTTTTTTCATTCTTTATACCGTCGTCATACTAGTTGTTACGAGTATACTACTATCTCTTTATCAACCAGTGTACAGTGCGGTAGTTCACGGCTGTGGCTACCTCTGTGTCGGCACTCGGCAGGCAGTCCGTCCAACCATAATTGTATTATAATATATACCACCTAACCTTGGTTTTTTTTTCATTCTTTATACCGTCGTCATACTAGTTGTTACGAGTATACTACTATCTCTTTATCAACCAGTGTACAGTGCGGTAGTTCACGGCTGTGGCTACCTCTGTGTCGGCACTCGGCAGGCAGTCCGTCCAACCATAATTGTATTATATACCACCTAACCGTGGTTTTTTTTTCATTCTTTATACCGTCGTCATACTAGTTGTTACGAGTATACTACTATCTCTTTATCAACCAGTGTACAGTGCGGTAGTTCACGGCTGTGGCTACCTCTGTGTCGGCACTCGGCAGGCAGTCCGTCCAACCATAATTGTATTATAATATATACCACCTAACCGTGGTTTTTTTTTCATTCTTTATACCGTCGTCATACTAGTTGTTACGAGTATACTACTATCTCTTTATCAACCAGTGTACAGTGCGGTAGTTCACGGCTGTGGCTACCTCTGTGTCGGCACTCGGCAGGCAGTCCGTCCATCCATAATTGTATTATAATATATACCACCTAACCGTGGTTTTTTTTTCATTCTTTATACCGTCGTCATACTAGTTGTTACGAGTATACTACTATCTCTTTATCAACCAGTGTACAGTGCGGTAGTTCACGGCTGTGGCTACCTCTGTGTCGGCACTCGGCAGGCAGTCCGTCCAACCATAATTGTATTATAATATATACCACCTAACCGTGGTTTTTTTTTCATTCTTTATACCGTCGTCATACTAGTTGTTACGAGTATACTACTATCTCTTTATCAACCAGTGTACAGTGCGGTAGTTCACGGCTGTGGCTACCTCTGTGTCGGCACTCGGCAGGCAGTCCGTCCAACCATAATTGTATTATAATATATACCACCTAACCGTGGTTTTTTTTTCATTCTTTATACCGTCGTCATACTAGTTGTTACGAGTATACTACTATCTCTTTATCAACCAGTGTACAGTGCGGTAGTTCACGGCTGTGGCTACCTCTGTGTCGGCACTCGGCAGGCAGTCCGTCCATCCATAATTGTATTATATACCACCTAACCGTGGTTTTTTTATACCACCTAACCGTGGCAGTCCGTCCATAATTGTATACTAGTATCCAATCCATCCATCTCCATTGTTTACCTGAGGTGCCTTTTAGTTCTGCCTATAAAATATGGAGAACAAAAAAGTTGAGGTTCCAAAATTAGGGAAAGATCAAGATCCACTTCCACCTCGTGCTGAAGCTGCTGCCACTAGTCATGGCCGAGACGATGAAATGCCAGCAACGTCGTCTGCCAAGGCCGATGCCCAATGTCATAGTACAGAGCATGTCAAATCCAAAACACCAAATATCAGAAAAAAAAGGACTCCAAAACCTAAAATAAAATTGTCGGAGGAGAAGCGTAAACTTGCCAATATGCCATTTACCACACGGAGTGGCAAGGAACGGCTGAGGCCCTGGCCTATGTTCATGGCTAGTGGTTCAGCTTCACATGAGGATGGAAGCACTCAGCCTCTCGCTAGAAAACTGAAAAGACTCAAGCTGGCAAAAGCACCGCAAAGAACTGTGCGTTCTTTGAAATCCCAAATCCACAAGGAGAGTCCAATTGTGTCGGTTGCGATGCCTGACCTTCCCAACACTGGACGTGAAGAGCATGCGCCTTCCACCATTTGCACGCCCCCTGCAAGTGCTGGAAGGAGCACCCGCAGTCCAGTTCCTGATAGTCAGATTGAAGATGTCAGTGTTGAAGTACACCAGGATGAGGAGGATATGGGTGTTGCTGGCGCTGGGGAGGAAATTGACCAGGAGGATTCTGATGGTGAGGTGGTTTGTTTAAGTCAGGCACCCGGGGAGACACCTGTTGTCCGTGGGAGGAATATGGCCGTTGACATGCCAGGTGAAAATACCAAAAAAATCAGCTCTTCGGTGTGGAGGTATTTCACCAGAAATGCGGACAACAGGTGTCAAGCCGTGTGTTCCCTTTGTCAAGCTGTAATAAGTAGGGGTAAGGACGTTAACCACCTCGGAACATCCTCCCTTATACGTCACCTGCAGCGCATTCATAATAAGTCAGTGACAAGTTCAAAAACTTTGGGTGACAGCGGAAGCAGTCCACTGACCAGTAAATCCCTTCCTCTTGTAACCAAGCTCACGCAAACCACCCCACCAACTCCCTCAGTGTCAATTTCCTCCTTCCCCAGGAATGCCAATAGTCCTGCAGGCCATGTCACTGGCAAGTCTGACGAGTCCTCTCCTGCCTGGGATTCCTCCGATGCATCCTTGCGTGTAACGCCTACTGCTGCTGGCGCTGCTGTTGTTGCCGCTGGGAGTCGATGGTCATCCCAGAGGGGAAGTCGTAAGCCCACTTGTACTACTTCCAGTAAGCAATTGACTGTTCAACAGTCCTTTGCGAGGAAGATGAAATATCACAGCAGTCATCCTACTGCAAAGCGGATAACTGAGGCCTTGGCATCCTGGGTGGTGAGAAACGTGGTTCCGGTATCCATCATTACTGCAGAGCCAACTAGAGACTTGTTGGAGGTACTGTGTCCCCGGTACCAAATACCATCTAGGTTCCATTTCTCTAGGCAGGCGATACCGAAAATGTACACAGACCTCAGAAAAAGAGTCACCAGTGTCCTAAAAAATGCAGCTGTACCCAATGTCCACTTAACCACGGACATGTGGACAAGTGGAGCAGGGCAGGGTCAGGACTATATGACTGTGACAGCCCACTGGGTAGATGTATGGACTCCCGCCGCAAGAACAGCAGCGGCGGCACCAGTAGCAGCATCTCGCAAACGCCAACTCTTTCCTAGGCAGGCTACGCTTTGTATCACCGCTTTCCAGAATACGCACACAGCTGAAAACCTCTTACGGCAACTGAGGAAGATCATCGCGGAATGGCTTACCCCAATTGGACTCTCCTGTGGATTTGTGGCATCGGACAACGCCAGCAATATTGTGTGTGCATTAAATCTGGGCCAATTCCAGCACGTCCCATGTTTTGCACATACCTTGAATTTGGTGGTGCAGAATTTTTTAAAAAACGACAGGGGCGTGCAAGAGATGCTGTTGGTGGCCAGAAGAATTGCGGGACACTTTCGGCGTACAGGCACCACGTACAGAAAACTGGAGCACCACCAAAAACTACTGAACCTGCCCTGCCATCATCTGAAGCAAGAAGTGGTAACGAGGTGGAATTCAACCCTCTATATGCTTCAGAGGTTGGAGGAGCAGCAAAAGGCCATTCAAGCCTATACAATTGAGCACGATATAGTAGGTGGAATGCACCTGTCTCAAGTGCAGTGGAGAATGATTTCAACGTTGTGCAAGGTTCTGATGCCCTTTGAACTTGCCACACGTGAAGTCAGTTCAGACACTGCCAGCCTGAGTCAGGTCATTCCCCTCATCAGGCTTTTGCAGAAGAAGCTGGAGGCATTGAAGGAGGAGCTAACACGGAGCGATTCCGCTAGGCATGTGGGACTTGTGGATGCAGCCCTTAATTCGCTTAACAAGGATTCACGGGTGGTCAATCTGTTGAAATCAGAGCACTACATTTTGGCCACCGTGCTCGATCCTAGATTTAAAGCCTACCTTGGATCTCTCTTTCCGGCAGACACAGGTCTGCTGGGGTTGAAAGACCTGCTGGTGACAAAATTGTCAAGTCAAGCGGAACGCGACCTGTCAACATCTCCTCCTTCACATTCTCCCGCAACTGGGGGTGCGAGGAAAAGGCTCAGAATTCCGAGCCCACCCGCTGGCGGTGATGCAGGGCAGTCTGGAGCGACTGCTGATGCTGACATCTGGTCCGGACTGAAGGACCTGACAACGATTACGGACATGTCGTCTACTGTCACTGCATATGATTCTCTCAACATTGATAGAATGGTGGAGGATTATATGAGTGACCGCATCCAAGTAGGCACGTCACACAGTCCGTACTTATACTGGCAGGAAAAAGAGGCAATTTGGAGGCCCTTGCACAAACTGGCTTTATTCTACCTAAGTTGCCCTCCCACAAGTGTGTACTCCGAAAGAGTGTTTAGTGCCGCCGCTCACCTTGTCAGCAATCGGCGTACGAGGTTACATCCAGAAAATGTGGAGAAGATGATGTTCATTAAAATGAATTATAATCAATTCCTCCGCGGAGACATTGACCAGCAGCAATTGCCTCCACAAAGTACACAGGGAGCTGAGATGGTGGATTCCAGTGGGGACGAATTGATAATCTGTGAGGAGGGGGATGTACACGGTGATATATCGGAGGGTGAAGATGAGGTGGACATCTTGCCTCTGTAGAGCCAGTTTGTGCAAGGAGAGATTAATTGCTTCTTTTTTGGGGGGGGTCCAAACCAACCCGTCATATCAGTCACAGTCGTGTGGCAGACCCTGTCACTGAAATGATGGGTTGGTTAAAGTGTGCATGTCCTGTTTTGTTTATACAACATAAGGGTGGGTGGGAGGGCCCAAGGATAATTCCATCTTGCACCTCTTTTTTCTTTTCTTTTTCTTTGCATCATGTGCTGATTGGGGAGGGTTTTTTGGAAGGGACATCCTGCGTGACACTGCAGTGCCACTCCTAGATGGGCCCGGTGTTTGTGTCGGCCACTAGGGTCGCTAATCTTACTCACACAGCTACCTCATTGCGCCTCTTTTTTTCTTTGCGTCATGTGCTGTTTGGGGAGGGTTTTTTGGAAGGGACATCCTGCGTGACACTGCAGTGCCACTCCTAGATGTGCCCGGTGTTTGTGTCGGCCACTAGGGTCGCTAATCTTACTCACACAGCTACCTCATTGCGCCTCTTTTTTTCTTTGCGTCATGTGCTGTTTGGGGAGGGTTTTTTGGAAGGGACATCCTGCGTGACACTGCAGTGCCACTCCTAGATGTGCCCGGTGTTTGTGTCGGCCACTAGGGTCGCTAATCTTACTCACACAGTCAGCTACCTCATTGCGCCTCTTTTTTTCTTTGCGTCATGTGCTGTTTGGGGAGGGTTTTTTGGAAGGGCCATCCTGCGTGACACTGCAGTGCCACTCCTAGATGGGCCCGGTGTTTGTGTCGGCCACTAGGGTCGCTAATCTTACTCACACAGCTACCTCATGGCGCCTCTTTTTTTCTTTGCGTCATGTGCTGTTTGGGGAGGGTTTTTTGGAAGGGACATCCTGCGTTACACTGCAGTGCCACTCCTAGATGGGCCCGGTGTTTGTGTCGGCCACTAGGGTCGCTTATCTTACTCACACAGCGACCTCGGTGCAAATTTTAGGACTAAAAATAATATTGTGAGGTGTGAGGTATTCAGAATAGACTGAAAATGAGTGTAAATTATGGTTTTTGAGGTTAATAATACTTTGGGATCAAAATGACCCCCAAATTCTATGATTTAAGCTGTTTTTTAGTGTTTTTGGAAAAAAACACCCGAATCCAAAACACACCCGAATCCGACAAAAATAATTCGGTGAGGTTTTGCCAAAACGCGTTCGAACCCAAAACACGGCCGCGGAACCGAACCCAAAACCAAAACACAAAACCCGAAAAATTTCAGGCGCTCATCTCTACTATATAATACTGCTGGTCCCCAGTCCCCACAATAAAGCAGTGTGAGCACAGATATATGCAGCACACTGAGCACAGATATGGAGCGTTTTTCAGGCAGAGAACGTATAATACTGGTGGTCACTGGTCAGCAAAACTCTGCACTGTACTCCTCCTATATAATACTGCTGGTCCACAGTCCCCACAATAAAGCAGTGTGAGCACAGATATATGCAGCACACTGAGCACAGATATGGAGCGTTTTTCAGGCAGAGAACGTATAATACTGGTGGTCACTGGTCAGCAAACCTCTGCACTGTACTCCTCCTATAATACTGCTGGTCCCCAGAATAAAGATATTTGCAGGCCCCTGAAAGTGAAACAAAGTGAGAGGACGCCAGCCACGTCCTCTCACTATCATTTCCAATGCACGAGTGAAAAATGGCGGCGACGCGCGGCTCCTTATATAGAATCCGAATCTCGCGAGAATCCGACAGCGGGATGATGACGTTCGGGCGCGCTCGGGTTAACCGAGCAATACTGGAGTATCCGAGTATGCCTCGGACCCGTGTAAAATGGGTGAAGTTTGGGGGGGGTTCGGATTCCGAGGAACCGAACCCGCTCATCACTAGTTTTTAGTTGGTGGTGGCAGGTGCAGGATACCTTGTTTTGGGAACTGCCCATCTTTGATTAGCAGAAGCAAAAAAAGAAACAGAGAAGGATTGGACTTGAAGTGGCGCACTTAAACATTAAATTGATACATAAAATATAACTTTTATTAGAGTATATTTGTTAAAAAGACCTGTAGCTGTGAAATATTAAAACCAAAAACATATAAATTGACAAAACAAAGTGTGAAATGTGTGAATAAAAACACACACTGTGCTAACTGTGTAGTGCTACACATATATAATATATTATAGGTACTATGACCCTTGAATCAAATTATATGTGTTGTTAGGCTGAGTGCCCAATGGCGCTTTGAAGTCACTGATCAGTTGTACTAGATAGGCTTACTGAGGGTACTGTAAAGTGCAATATTCCAATAGAAAGCTCCCCTTCAGTTTGGGCGCTGTGACCCCTCACTTATGTGCAGTCAGTGTTTATCCTCACTAGTGATCTCAATGTAACTAGCTGTTCTCAATCAGTTTACAGCAGGTAATATCTGAAGTCAGTATCACTTTAAGTGAATAATCTGTTTTGGCGCTATGACCCCTCACTTATATGCATTCATATGCTTATACAGCTATGAATCCGTGTTTCTCCTCACTAGTGATCTCAATGTAATTGGCTGTTCTTAATCAATTTACAGCAGATAATAACTGAAGTCAGTGTCACTTTAAGTGAATGATAATTGGTGTTCACTTATATGCTTATACAGCTATAGATCAGTGCTTCTCCTCACTAGTGATCTCAATATAATTAGCTGTTCTCAGTCGATTTACAGAAGGTAATTAATAAAGTCAATATCACTTTAAGTGAGTAATCACAATGTTCATTAGTGATATTGTTAATGAGAGACACTGTAATGTCCAAGAATGCATATAAACTCACAGTTTTCCACAATATTCACTACTATTATAGTGGAATATAGATCATAGCTGTGAGGCACAGGGTTTAGTGAGCTGTTTGAGTATTGCACTAATGCCGTACACTGGAACACTCCATCAGCTGTTAATAGCAGTATATCCTAACTGGCTATTTTGTACTTATCAGCTGTGTGATGGAAACCTATATATCAAATAAACAGCATTTCTCAATGTAATTAGCTGTTCTCAATCAATTTACAGCAGGTAATAACTGAAGTCAGTATCCCTTTAAGTGAATAATCTGTTTGGGCGCTATGACCCCTCACTTATATGCATTCATATGCTTATACAGCTATGAATCCGTGTTTCTCCTCACTAGTAATCTCAATATAATTGGCTGTTCTTAATCAATTTACAGCAGGTAATACCTGAAGTCAGTGTCACTTTAAGTGAATGATAATTGATGTTCACTTATATGCTTATACAGCTATAGATCAGTGCTTCTCCCCACTAGTGATCTCAATATAATTAGCTGTTCTCAGTAGATTTACAGCAGGTAATTAATAAAGTCAATATCACTTTAAGTGAGTAATCACAATGTTCATTAGTGATATTGTTAATGAGAGACACTGTAATGTCCAAAAATGCATATAAACTGACAGTTTTCCACAATATTCACTACTATTATAGTGGAATATAGATCATAGCTGTAAGGTATTGCACTAATGCTGTACACTGGAACACTCCATCAGCTGTTAATAGCAGTATATCCTAACTAGCTGTTTTGTAATTATCAGCTGTGTGATGGAAACCTATATATCAAATACACAGCATTTAACCTGAGTAGCACATAAACACTGCTAGATAATTGTTCTATACTTATAAAGTAACAAGCAGTGCTGTAGAGATGTCTCAGCTGCTACATTAAGCAGTGTATCTTAGTCTTGCTACAATGTTGCTAGTACATGCAGCTTGCTGAGTCATATGTGGTTAAATAATCCTCTCAGTGCAGGAAAGCTTGTGAGCTCCATCAGTGTCATGAGGCTTCACAATAGCCAGCTCAGCTTTAGTATAGATCTCGCTCTATTCCTAACAACACAATACATTTAGCACATTGTTATTATACACAGCAGCACAGTGTGACTCGCCGACACGTGTTTCACAGTTAAGTTTTTTCAGGGCTAACCAGAATGCCTCCAATAGCCCTAATTTAACAGTACAGATACACCAATCGCAGGGCAGATTCCCGGTCACATGGCTGGGCCATCCAATCACGTTGCGTCTCCTGTTAATGGGATTTGGACTGTGCTCAGTCTAATCATGTGACACCTATTAACCTATCAGAGAGCCCAAATTACATGCACCAGAGATAGACATAATGTTAAATCTGTGTCTCTGATTCTGGGCTACGGTTCAAGTCATCTGACAGGTTAGATCCAATGTAATCCTAATAATAGGTTCCTGAGAGTAATATTAAAGGGATACTCAGTGTTTCCAGTATGAGAGATAAACTTGAATATGCTTAGTAAGTAAGGTGAGTGTGTATTGGAAAAGTGATGTATAACAGTTGTCATTGGCAACTAAATAATAGAAAAAAAAAATGAACACCTCAAACTGTGCAATGTGAAAATAAAATAAACAATAAAAATGTGAAAAACAGCTGAGTGGTATACTATGTGTGTCTGTGTCAGAATTTAATTTAATACAGTGAAAATAAGATAGTGACTGTATGTTATTTATAATGGTCATGTAAATATTTCATGGCCAAGAGTGTTTAGTATCTGGTGAGTGAACTGAAAATGGTGAAATTATAATGATGATTTGATCTAATAGTGACCCTCCAAATAAATGTGATTAAAAATATGTGATATGCATACAAATTGTACACTTATAAATATATTATGAAGGTGGTCCTACAAAATACTAATTCATGGAGTAGTTCCCAGCAATCTCATTATTATAATACATTTAATATGTTGAGCCACCTTATAATTGAGAGATATTGAGTCTACCTGTTGTGTATAAATATACCTAATATCTCATCCCACGGTAGCATCCCTTATCTTGTATCGTAGGAACCTATGGAACCTGTTCCTCTCAGTATGATTGGATGTACACATCCCTAATTTTCTCAGATGTATTTTCCCATATTATTCCCAAATCTGCGTATATCTCCTTGTCCCCATTATTCCTGGTGTAGTTGTCTCTTTTTAAATTCGAGGTATCTGTTCAAGACGGTAAGTATAATTTCTCCTATATACTCATTATTCCAACATAGATAACCAATGGATCACATATGGATTATTTGTTTTGCTTGTTGTTTGTCACCTAGTTTATCGTAGGCCCATCTGGATAATTTACACTGAAGTACCCTATGGGATCAATAAAATCATAAATCTTCATCACAGAGCAATAATTTACGTCAAGGTTAGGACATACAGTCTTTTAATATTCCAATTTTCAAGATGTTAAATCAGGATCTTATGAAGTGTAATACATTGGTATTCTTCATACTTTTGGGGATGAAAAGGTCTGTAACCCCCTTACTCAGGGAACAGGTCCACTCAACCCTTAATCAAAAAATTCTTCCCCATGTCACACCTACGAACTTCCTTTATGCTTCCCCATCAATTAGGGATAGGGAGCCAAAAAGTAACATAAAATGTCCAAAATTTTCCTTCACAAGGTAAGTGATGGTGCTTATCCCACTCAGCACCCCTAGAGGAATGGCAAATAACTGTTGTGTTCGTTCATGCCCAGTGGTTGCATACTGTCCATGAGGAAGATTAACTTGGTCTCTAATTTGAGCAGTTCATTATCAAGGTCACCTCCCCTGATACCCAGTAGTAGTAGCAGAAGCAGCCAGCTGGATCTCCAACAAGCAGCATAAGATATCTGCAGGACAGCCCTGTCACAATCACACAGCATAAGACATCTGCAGGACAGCCCTGTCACAATCACACGGCCGCCTTCTCAAAGCTGAGGCTGAGTTTGACTGCACCTAGCATGGTGGTAAAGGAAGTGGAGGAGGATGCGCTGGGATTATTGGTGGTCATTCCGAGTTGATCGCTAGCTGCTTTTGTTTGCAGCGCAGCGATCAGGCTTAAAAGTGGCAGTTCTGCGAATGCGTATTCGTGCGAATGCGCACACGTGACGTACAGGCACAACGAACGATGTCGTTTTGCACAGGGTCTAGCGATGCATTTCAGTCGCACTGCTTGCCGCAGAGTGATTGACATGAAGTGGGCATTTCTGGGTGGCAACTGACCATTTTCAGAAAAACGCAGGCGTGCCAGGGAAAATGCAGGCGTGGCTGGGCGAACGCTGGGCGGGTGTGTGACATCAAATCCGGATCTGAATAGTCTGAAGTGATCGCTAGCGCTGAGTAGGTTTTGAGCTACTCTGAAACTACACAAATTTTTTTTGCAGGCACTCTGTGATAAAAACGTTTGCACTTTTGCTAAGCTAAAATACACTTCCAGTGGGCGGCGGCATAGCGTTTGCACGGCTGCTAAAAACTGATAGCGAGCGATCAACTCGGAATGATCCCCATTGTGCGGTGCAGTGAAGGCTGATGAAGCCTTCTGTGCCATCATAAGTAACAGTCTTACTCAATGCTAGTGAACCCCGCGAATGGGCTGGACTCTGGCTGGTTGGCAGTGGGGTAGGTAAATTGCGATGTGAGCATTGGTTACCACACGGACTTGCTGTTAGAGCCGTGGCGGGTCCTAGTGCCTGACGGCTCTTTTATCAAATCTGACTGACGGAAATAGCAGTAGTGCTGCTGCTGCTGTTCTCCTTTTGAAAGAAGAAAAAAGTCAGAAATGACAGGGGGGGGGGGGCGGGTGGCGGGTGCCCCCCCCCCTGGATCCGCCTATGAGTATAATGTAACATATGCGTAATGTATCATTGTATCAATGTATCATGAGCCAGTCTGAACCTGCCAGGGAACCTGTGATTACGCTGTCTCAATACAGCGTTATTATCACAATGACCCCTGTAGTGTTTTTTCACATTATTATTGTTTTAGTACATTCGTTCAAATCGCAATTTTCATTCAAAGTATAGGAAATGTGATCTGATTACTAAACAAAAAGTGATTTAAAGGGTTTGGAGTCGTTCTTCATGAAAACTGTTCCAAAAGTCCTTGAATACTGTCACAACTGAGGGCCTGAGCTGACGGAAGGCAGCCTCAGTTGTAGGGGCTGAGATGTACCGGAACCTGGGAGGTTGTATCAGACCCCTGGACATGTAAGTAACATGAAGAGAAACCGCCCGAAGGCGTGACCACGACAACTTGAGTAAAAGTCAATGATATTTATTTATGACAAACTCCATGCATCACAGTAGCAGTAAAAAGTAACATAAAAATCAGCAGAGAAATAATAATACAGTTCCTGGGTACTACAGGGTGGCAGGGGCCACAGAGCTCTGGTGGTATGAGACAGTTCTTATTATCTGCAAGTTGGAAAGTCCTTACCAGGCTCAACTGTAGCAATGAGGAAAGCCCAGGGTCGTACCAGCTGGTGTTCCAGGGAAAGCTGGACTGCTGTAGATAAAATGCTGCTGTGGGTACTGGTTAGAACCAGACAGGTGTTGGCACGGAGTGGATACTGGCTGGAACCAGTTAAATAATAAATAAAGCTTGAGAGCGATGCAATATAGATGAAATGTAGAATTTGAGAGCGGAGAAATAATAATACCGGTGGAGAGTGGTAAACTGCAGAAAGGACACCGGCCCTTTTCAGAGAAGCTGTACACTGCTGGAAGCTGAGCTGGAAGCAGGTGATGTTGTAGCTGGAAACAGGTGAGTCCAGAATGGATCGGAGAGTCAGGCTACACCGCAGATGGAATGCTGGTGCGGGTCTCTATAGCAGAAGTCTGGAGACAGGAGCTGGAACCTGGAAGACATTCACAGAAGAGAGACAAACTGGAACTAGGTTTGACAACCAAAGCACTGACGCCTTCCTTGCTCAGGCACAACCTATTTATACCTGCAGCAAGGAATGCATTGGCTAGGCAATTATGCAAATTAATAATACTGACAACGGATTGGTAGGAATGATCAGCTGACAGAATCCAAGATGGCTGCGCCCATGCAGACACTTGGAGGGAAGTTTGGATTGTAATCCATGTGGTCTGGAAAACAGTAATGGCGGCGCCGGCCACCGGAGACAGGAGACGCCAGGCTGACAGATGCACATCCGACCACGCGGACACAGCGGAGGCCGCGGCTGACGTAATCGCCACTCTGAATGCAGAAGCTCAGGGACGGCGGCGGAGGCCGCGGGAGACGCCATGCCAGATGTATAAGGCGTTACTGTGACTGCGTCCAGAGAGACAGGAGAGGATGCGGGAATGTGCACATCAGGATAACAGATGGGATCCGGTCCTGGAGCGCTGAGCCAGCCTTAGGAGGCATCTGATAGGTAAGAACTGGCGTCCAGATACCCGGATCGTGACAGCACCCCCCCCTTTAGGAGTGGCCCCAGGACACTTCTTTGGCTTTTGAGGAAACTTGGAATGGAATCTCCGGACCAAGGCAGGAGCATGGACATCAGAAGCATTGGTCCATGAACGTTCCTCAGGGCCATAACCCTTCCAGTCAATAAGATACTGAAGTTGACCGTAACGGTGACGTGAGTCCAGGATCTTGGCTACTTCATACTCAACGCCTCGTTGAGTTTGGACTTTCGGAGTTGGAGGAAGTGAGGAATGAAACCGATTCAAGATTAGCGGTTTCAACAGGGAAACATGGAATGTCCTGGGTATCTTTAAGAAGGGAGGCAACTGGAGTCTGTAAGCAACAGGATTGATGACTTGATCAATTTTAAAAGTACCGATGTAGCGAGGTGCAAACTTCATACTGGGAACTCTTAACCTCAAATTCTTCGTGGATAACTATACCCGATCACCCACCTTGAGAGCAGGAACTGCTCGACGCTTCTTATCCGCAAACTTCTTGTACCTGAACGATGCCTTGAGCAGAGCTGATCGTACGCTCTTCCAGATATTGGCAAACTGATGCAAGGTGATATCCACTGCGGGAACAGAAGTTGCTGGAAGCGGTTGGAACTCAGGGACTTTAGGGTGGAATCCAAAGTTGGTGAAGAATGGTGTTGAAGAAGATGAAGAATGATACTGGTTGTTATGACAGAACTCGGCCCAGGGAAGTAATTGAACCCAGTCATCTTGAGAGGAGGACACATAGATGCGGAGGAAGGACTCCAAGTCCTGATTCACCCTCTCAGTTTGACCATTGGTCTGAGGATGGTAAGCCGTGGAAAACTTTAGCTTGACTTGGAGGGCTTGACATAAACTTCGCCAGAATTTGGCTGTGAATTGAACTCCTCGATCTGAGATAATTTCTTCTGGAAGACCGTGGAGTCGAAAGATCTCTTGTATGAATACTTGAGCCAACTTGGAAGCTGACGGAAGACCGGTGAGAGGAATGAAGTGTGCCATCTTGGTGAACCGGTCAACTACCACCCAGATGGTATTAAACTTGTTGCACATGGGCAAATCTGTAATAAAATCCATCGACAAATGGGTCCATGGTCGACGGGGAACAGATAGTGGAACCAGTTGCCCCGCAGGCGACTGGCGGGATACTTTATGTTGAGCACACTTTGGGCAAGATGCAATAAACTCCAAAACGTCCTTTTTCTGAGTTGGCCACCAATAGGACCTAGAGATAAACTCCAGGGTTTTTTGGATACCTGTATGTCCGGCAAAGCGGGAAGCATGGGCCCAATGCATGAGCTTCTTCCTTAGTGTCGGCTTCACAAAACTTTTCCCTGATGGGGGTGTAGAGTCCATCCCTACCGTGGAGAATGCCAACGGATTTATAATAGGATGCTTGTCTGAAGACTCTGACTCATTTTCTTGCTCCCATGAGCGGGAAAGGGCATCGGCCTTGCGATTCTGAGAGCCCGGACAGAACTGGAGTTTAAAGTCGAACCTGGAAAAGAAAAGTGCCCATCTGGCCTGACGAGGGTTGAGACATTGTGCGCCTTTCAGATATAGAAGGTTCTTGTGGTCTGTAAGGATGGTGATTGAATGAGAAGCTCCTTCCAACAGATATCTCCACTCCTCTAGAGCGAGCTTGATGGCTAGCAACTCCTGGTCGCCAATGGCATAGTTGCGCTCCGCTGGGGAGAACTTCCGTGAGAAGAAACTGCAAGGATGTAATGGCCATCTTTAGCCCTCTGAGATAACACCGCTCCTACTCCAACGGAGGAGGCATCCACCTCTAGGATGAAAGGAGAGTCGATGTCAGGCTGTTTCAGGACAGGCGCAGAGATGAACCTCTGTTTTAAAAGATGAAAAGCTTGCATGGCTTCTTCAGACCACTTGGACGGGTTAGCACCCTTCTTGGTGAAAGCAGTAATAGGCGCCACAATGGTGGAAAAGTCTCGTATAAACTTTCGGTAATAATTGGCGAACCCTAAGAACCTCTGGACCCCTTTGAGGGTTAAGGGTACCGGCCAATTCTGGATTGCTTGTAGTTTCTCAGGATCCATCTCTAGTCCGGAACCGGACACAATGTACCCTAGAAACGGAATGGACTTGACTTCAAAGACGCATTTCTCTAATTTGCAATAGAGATGATTGACACGGAGACGGGACAGAACCTCCTTTACCCAAAAACGATGTTCCTCTAAATTGTTGGCAAAAATGAGGATATCGTCTAGATAGACCACGACATGACGGTATAGAATGTCTCTGAAGATCTCATTGACGAAATGCTGGAAGACAGCGGGAGCATTGCTCAATCCGAAGGGCATGACGAGGTACTCATAATGTCCGTCACGGGTGTTAAATGCGGTCTTCCACTCGTCACCCTCACGGATCCGGATGAGATTGTATGCACCTCTCAAGTCCAGCTTTGTAAAGATGGTAGCTCCGCTAACTCTGTCAAAGAGCTCAGTAATCAGGGGTAAAGGATAGCGGTTCTTGATGGTAATGTCGTTCAAACCTCTGTAGTCGATGCACGGCCGCAGACCACCATCTTTCTTTTTTACAAAAAAGAAGCCTGCGCCGGCTGGAGAAGAAGAAGGTCAAATGAACCCCTTTGCTAGGTTCTCTTTAATGTATTCCTCCATAGAATGCGTCTCGGGCAGAGACAACGGATAAGTTCGGCCTCGAGGTGGAACCTTCCCTGGAACGAGATCAATCGGGCAGTCCCATTCTCTATGAGGAGGAAGGATATCAGCAGAAGCTTTACTGAACACATCCGTGAAATCTTGATATGGAGGAGGTGGAACATCAGACGACCTGGGGGAGGAAGAACAGACAGGCAACACTTTAAACAAACATGTCTCAGCACAGGAGGGACCCCATGCCAGGATTTGCGTAGTCGTCCAATCAATTGTAGGATTGTGAAGACGGAGCCATGGAAGGCCCAGGACCACAGGATGTGTGGCTCTTGGAATCACTAAAAGTGAAATAAGTTCGGAATAAAGAACTCCCACTCTCAGACGAACTGGCAGAGTCCTTAGAGCAATAACTGTATCAAAAATTTTACTGCCATCCACGGCAGTTAAGGAAAAGGAGGAAGGAAGTCTCTCGGTGGGTAGGGACCACCGTTTAACATAGGCTTCGGTAATAAAGTTCCCAGCTGCTCCGGAATCCAGGAGGGCAATGACGTTCCGATAACGTTGAGCAACTTGAAGCGAGACTGGGAGATTACAATCTTGAGGAGATGGAGAGGAGATCATTACTCCTAGCCGGCCCTCTCCTTGGCGAGCTAGGATTTGGAGTTTTCCCGGACGTTTGGGACAGGCATTAATAGTTTGAGACGAAGCTGCACAATACAGACAGAGAGACTCAGAGAGACGTCTTCGGCGCTCAGCAGGAGTTAAACGGGAACGGCCAATTTGCATGGGTTCATCTTTAGTTGGTGACAGTTGGCGAGGAGGAGGAGCAGAAGATTTTGGAGCAGATGATCTTCCACGCTCAGTTGCTCTCTCTCTGAAACGTAAGTCAACTTTTGTACAAAGTGAGATTAGCTCATCTAACTTGGAGGGTAAGTCTCTGGTAGCTAACTCATCTTTAATACGCTCGGATAAACCATGCCAGAATGCAGCATACAGGGCCTTGTCGTTCCATGCCAGTTCAGATGCCAGGATCTGGAACTGTATAAGATATTGTCCTACAGTATGTGATCCCTGGCGTAAACGGAGAATCTCAGACGAAGCTGAAGTTACCCGGCCTGGCTCGTCGAAGATGCGCCTGAATGTTGACACGAATGCAGTGTAAGAAGATAGCAGGGAGTCGGACCTCTCCCATAACGGTGATGCCCAGTCAAGGGCTGAGCCACTGAGAAGAGAGATGATGTAGGCAATTTTTGTACGGTCACTGAGAAAATTGCCAGGTTGTAGCTCAAACTGAATCTCACACTGGTTGAGAAATCCCCTGCAGAATCTTGGAGATCCGTCAAATTTTGCTGGCGTTGGAAGGTGAAGACGTGGAGCAGAAACGGGTAAGGTGGGTGGGGTTATAGTTGGAGTCACTGTGGTTGACGCCCCAGATGCGCCTGATCCACGGAGAGTTGTCTGAATCCCATCCAGCCGAGTAGAGAGATCCTGGAGACAGCGGATGATGTGGCCCTGTGCAGCCTCCTGATGTTCAAGTCAGGCTGCCAGTTCTTGCATCGGCCTGGCCGCTTGATCCTGGTCTCCGGCTGGATTCATTTGGTCAGTGCTTACTGTCACAACTGAGGGCCTGAGCTGACGGAAGGCAGCCTCAGTTGTAGGGGCTGAGATGTACCGGAACCTGGGAGGTTGTATCAGACCCCTGGACATGTAAGTAACATGAAGAGAAACCGCCCGAAGGCGTGACCACGACAACTTGAGTAAAAGTCAATGATATTTATTTATGACAAACTCCATGCATCACAGTAGCAGTAAAAAGTAACATAAAAATCAGCAGAGAAATAATAATACAGTTCCTGGGTACTACAGGGTGGCAGGGGCCACAGAGCTCTGGTGGTATGAGACAGTTCTTATTATCTGCAAGTTGGAAAGTCCTTACCAGGCTCAACTGTAGCAATGAGGAAAGCCCAGGGTCGTACCAGCTGGTGTTCCAGGGAAAGCTGGACTGCTGTAGATAAAATGCTGCTGTGGGTACTGGTTAGAACCAGACAGGTGTTGGCACGGAGTGGATACTGGCTGGAACCAGTTAAATAATAAATAAAGCTTGAGAGCGATGCAATATAGATGAAATGTAGAATTTGAGAGCGGAGAAATAATAATACCGGTGGAGAGTGATAGAGCTGTCTAGGTAGCTCTGGTTGGTCCCTTTGATTATCATGTCACTTCTGGATACCAGGTCATAATGTATTGCTGAGAGAACTCAAAGACACACACAGCCGCATGTCTCATAAGTAATCTGCTTTACTTTGGTCAGCTTCGTTATTTATACACACATATTGGCAGTAAATGATTAACACAATTATATAACTTCATATGCCCCTTGTCCTTCTGCTTATCTGGAGCTACATTTAGATGTTTTCTGTTTCTGAGGAGAGAGCAGGGTACCAGATGCACACTTTCACACACGATGTTATATAACACAAGCTTTTATATTTTCCATATGTTCAAGCTAGTTTAATCAAATCTCTTTGTAATATTAAAATGAATTGCATTATTATAATTAAGAATGGTAGCTAAGCTTTTATCTCTATCAGTTTCCCTCCTATTTATAATAATCAAACATTACAGGTTCATCTGGTATTACAATATGACATTACAGTTGAGCTACAAGGCATCACATAAACTCTACCTACAAGAGACTAAGCAAACAGTCTAGCTATAATGGTGCTAAAGGCTATGTTCCCATAGGACGGTGCTTGTCACTCTATCCCACGGAAGGTAAAGAACCGTTCACATCATATCCATTAAGGTAGACTGCTCACGGCTCCTTCTTGCCAAGCTCTTCTGTAGTTTCTTCTTTGAGTTTACACTTTACAGATTTCTTTCAAGCTGAAAGGAAGGGAAACAAAGATAGCATCTTAAATTCAGATATATGCAATTTACTAAAAAAAAAACATCACTATTTCAACAATCTCCTTTGCATGTTTGCATATTTCATCGTTCAAACTTAACTTGAGCAAAATTGCAGTGGAACCCAAGTTTCTCTTTCCTTAATTGACACAGAAGTGGGCGTGGTCAGAAACACTCGATATGGACCATCAAATCTGGGCTCAAGTGACTTTTTCACATGTCTTTCCAGATACACCCAATCTCCTGGTTAAAGCTTGTGGGGATTCAGATCTGCTCCTGAATCTGGGAGATAAAAAAAACTAGAGAACACAGAGGTGTCAGTTTCTTCAGTAAAAACACTTTAACATATGCAGGGAAATCACCTTATTCATTCTGTAACTCTTGTGGATAATAACATCCTATCTTAGGTATGCTATCAAACAATATTTCATAAGGTGAATAACCTGGGGTTTTACTGATTATGGTTCTACTATTAACCAGTCCTAGAAATAAACACTTTAGCATCTCTTTCTGGTTTCTGTGACACACTCACTAATCTGATACTGTAACTTCTGGTACTCCTTATCTGCAAATATCTTCTGAATTTAATTTTCTATCTATTGATCTTGCTGTAGCTTTTGCCATTGGCCAATAACTGAAAAATGTCTGTGACTATCAATACATCTTTGGCAGTTAGTTATAGTCAATTTAGAGTCTGGAAAATAACTTTTGGGGATTGCTCCAAGGGTTGTCTTGACCTTCTGTCTTGGATTGGACATTTCCACATATCCAGCAGGCTTGTACAAACTTGGCTGCATCTGGATAAAATTCTGGAGCTATCCATCTTTTCTGTGACTAAGTTTCCCATCTGATCATTTCCCAGGTGTGTGAGTCCATGGCTGACTTAACACATACGGGGGTATAAGCTTCTGGGTAAGTATAACTTTTCTTCTAATTTCCATAAGCCAGTTTCTTCTTCTTGTCTGGCTCCTCTTCTCTGCCATGCTGCTTTTTCTTTAGGACCTGCTTGTTCCTGAAATTTCTTCAAATCCTGTAGATCAGGCATTTGAGGCTTTGCTTCTTTCTGTTACTTCTGTATGTGTGGTGTAGATGGCTACCTTTACTGGTTGTTTCGTTGCTTTCTCTTTCCACAGGCTTCTGTCTCACTCTCTCCTGCTTTGTTCTGAAGTTCAATCAGCGTAGCATAATCAGGCATTTGGTCTGGCACTGGAATGGTTACTGTATAGGCTTGCCTTATCTGCTGGGGGCATTTTGCTGCCCTCTTGGCTTCAGCATCTTGCCAGATTGTTGCCTCTTGTTTCAGGAGTGTCATTTCTTCATGTGCCTGGATCTTCATTACTGCAACCTTTTCTGTGGCCCTTGCAGAGCTCTCAACTGGTGTCTGATTAGGGAAGCACGTTGTATGTCTTCGCCACTTGCCTTCTTGAAGCCTCTGCTTTTCCATATCTGGCCCACAATCCTGTGCTGGGATGGTAGGGATCCTGAGTCCACAACTTCATGTTTAGTGGTTACTGCGTATCCTTTATAAGGAATCCCATCCTCATAGTATCTTGAACCATCCACATAGAGATTGTGCTGTGCATCAGGAAGGGTTGTGTCTGTGACATGAGGTATTGGTTGAGTCTCTTGTTCCATCAGAGCCATGCAGTCATGGGAAAAAAAATTTTATTGTGAATATTTTCATCACTTTCTGCATTCCCATAGTTCATGTGGTCCTCATCATCCTGGTTACTCTGGGTACCATTGCTAGAGATATTATATGTCTCTCTTCTCCCTCCTTTTGAATCTAGAGATTCATACTCTGCTCCTTCTTCCTGCAATAGGGCTGGTAGTAGAGTTGCTGGGTTGAGGGTGGTGCATCTTTTGATGGTGACATTTGTGGCACTTAGTAGAGCTACTTCATACTTGGTGAGTCTTGCAGCTGATAAGTGCTTAGTTCTGGCTTGCTGTAGTATTTCAGTCACCGCATGTGGTACCTGAATGATCAGTTCATGATTAAGCACAATGTCTATGCATTTCTGTTTGAGGACTGCTGTTGCTGCAACTGCTCTGATGCAGGTGGGTGCTCCTTGGATAATGTTGTCCAGTTTGTTTGAAAGATAAGCCACTGGGCGCTGCTTGCTTCCATGCAGTTGCGTGATGACTCCAAGTGCATGGCCTTTCTCCTCATGGAATTTCTTCAACTTGCTCTGTGGTGTAGCTTGAAGCCTCTTTCTTTGTGCTGTCATACAAAACTTGCATGTAGATAAACTTCAATTGCTGCTTCAATGCTAGGCTTCATGATAGCTGGAATATTGCTGGTATACTTGATTCCTTGTGGGGTATACTGAATAGTAGCTTGCATGATGTTAAGGATATCAGCTCCCAACAAATTCACTCTTTGAAGAGGGAGGGGCTGTCCTCCCAGTCCTGTCCCATCGACATAGTGGCTGGTTAAGAGTTCTTCTGGGACGTCAGTTTTCTTAAGTACAGTGACTGCTGCTCCAGTGTCCAAAAGGCATTCTAGGGTGTTTCCTGTAGGTAGAGTAAGCATAACAGTACCTTTTATGGGGTCAGTGTAGGTGTCACTTGAGTAGGTGGACCCCGTAGCAGGATTCAGTCATTCCTGTTGTACCGTGAAGGCTGGGACAGAGTCCTTATATTTCAGCCATGCCTGGTATTTTCTGCATTCTTCTTCTGATGACCTGAAACCTTGCACGAAAAACATTTACCAGTCATGTCTTCACCCTGCACATTTCTTGTGGTGTAGGGCCTGGAGTTATTTACACCTTTACCTTGACTTTGGACCTTATTTGTCTTGGTGTTAGACTGGGCAGCCTGCACTACATGTATAGTAACAGCTGGTGCTTTGGAAGTTCTCTTATCTCTCCTTTCTTTCTCGTTATCTTGAATCCCTTCTAGGACTTCTACTAGTGAGGTAATGTTCATCAAATTTGCTTCTGGTCGGACTGCATACAACTGCTGCCTGTATTCAGGTCTAAGTCCATTAAGGAACCTGGTCTTAAACAGTCTGGAGTTGTTAGAGTATTCCATTATGCTGAGGTTTTTTTGTACCAGATCAGGTTCAGCTGGTGCAGTGTCTCTAATTTGCTTACATCTGACTTGTACTCTATACAACAGTTGTGAGCCTGAAGCCATAGTATAGCGGTTGGCTTCAAGGGGAGCATTCTCAATTTTCCCCCTATCACTATCTGCCTCCTGAGGAGCTATGGCAAGAAGCATATTATATTCACCTATTCCTATGGAAGCTCTAAGAATCTGTTCTAAATCAACCCAACACGGTCTATACACAAGATACACTTGTTTAATCTTTTTTTCAAATTCAGCTGGACTTTTTCTGATATCTGGTAAGTCATTTACAGTACGCATAACCTCTGAAGGGAGCCAGGGTATGTATTGTTCCTGCTCCACATATGCTGCAATATAACCTTCAGCCCCAGGTAACCTGTCAGTTGTATGTCTGGGATTAGCATGACTACTAACTCTAACAGGCATTACATTGTAATTTTTACGAGATATTCCTCTTGGATCTCTGTTACGACTACTAGCAAAGTTCCACAACCTCCTAAATATCCCTGGAGTTTTTGGTTTAACATTTTGTGATTCACATGGTCCTGAATTTGTCTCTACCCAGTTACCACAAAAGAAACATTTTTCACTTCCCTCCGGAACACATCTCCCACAATAAAGACACTTTCTTTCAGGGTAGTGGATAACATCCCTAAGAACCAGTGTACCTTCTGGATTGTTTTTATAACTTAAAGTATTTTCATAACGTTTTTCAGGTGTCATTTGTTCTGCATATGTTGCTGAAGGAGTTAAAACTCCTGCTTTATCATGTGTCCTTGATTCTGCATGCATTGATACTGCTGAGGGGGCTGACCCCCCTTCCACATTCCCATCATTATAAATAGCATAACATGTTATTGTAACATTGGGTGGTGGTATTATATTAGACCTACAATCTTCCTGTCTAATTCTTTCCTCATCTTCCAGTTCTTGTGAAACAATAAGCCATATATTTACAGTGTCCAAATAACCTTTCTTTTGTAACCAGTGACTATCTGTGGCCTGGAACCTTTTCCAAGCCTCTGTATCTAAGATTCCATCCTTTGGAAAATTAGCTCTTTTAAGGATAGCGTTAATACGCTTAAATCCTCTCCTTCCCTCACGTTCTGCTAAGCGCTTCATCTTACTCCCTTTCCCTCCCATTGGGGTAATTAAGCCCTCTGGGTGTGGCCGAATCCACCTGCGGTGAAGAGGGATATGTCCTTGAACGAGAAGTATCTGTGTATCACTGGCTATAAGTTTTGTCTGGACACAAACCTTTCTCAGCCTATTTTTGTTTCTACTGAACTTGTCTGACTGTACTAAATCACATTTACAATACATGCAATCTAAAACACCATATTCAGTCTTCTAACTTTTCTGACAACTTGTTGGACACTGCTGGTATTTTTTTTTTTTTTAAATGATCAGTAGGTTAATCAGCTAAGCATAAAGGATATGGTTCATTTCTATGCACTGATAACATTTGAGCATTTAAATGACATCCCACAATAATCACAATTCTGTAAAAACACCTTTCTCATGCTGAGATGCTTATCTATGTTGCAAAAAACACTGGGTAAATCCTGCATAATAATTAACCTTGGTACACCTCTGTACCGCACACAATTGCAAACTAGGTACGCCTTTGTATACTATTCCAATTGTTCTGTGGGCGCATGCGCTAATAAGACATAGACACAGATTCAGTCATTCAGCATACATATAGAACATACAAACATATGACAACAACTGCAATATGCCTTACGCCTTATGCCTTAGCTTTATACTGTAGCTGCAACAAGCAATGCACCTTAGCTAAGCAATACACCTGTATATGCCTTAGATTACAACAAGCAATAAACTTTAGCTGCGCAAGCAATACACCTGTATCTGCCTTAGATTACAACAAGCAATACTTTTTAGCTGCGCAATACAACATAATTCAAGTAATCTAGGCTGTGTGACAAGATAATCGGGTTTCTTTATAATGACAGTTCAAGGAAAAACATAAATGCACATTGTCTCTATAATGGACTTAGAACTACACTCAAGAAGTCTGATTTTGAGCAAAATAGGGCTGCAGTCCCATCGTTTTACTCACCCAATGTGAAATCAGAGTCCCTGAGAACAATTCGCCTCCAACACAGAAACTCTCATTAGATGCCTTTCCTTGTGTTAGTCATCCGGTAGAGCCCCCATTAAATGATAGAGCTGTCTAGGTAGCTCTGGTTGGTCCCTTTGATTATCATGTCACTTCTGGATACCAGGTCATAATGTATTGCTGAGAGAACTCAAAGACACACACAGCCGCATGTCTCATAAGTAATCTGCTTTACTTTGGTCAGCTTCGTTATTTATACACACATATTGGCAGTAAATGATTAACACAATTATATAACTTCATATGCCCCTTGTCCTTCTGCTTATCTGGAGCTACATTTAGATGTTTTCTGTTTCTGAGGAGAGAGCAGGGTACCAGATGCACACTTTCACACACGATGTTATATAACACAAGCTTTTATATTTTCCATATGTTCAAGCTAGTTTAATCAAATCTCTTTGTAATATTAAAATGAATTGCATTATTATAATTAAGAATGGTAGCTAAGCTTTTATCTCTATCAAGAGTGGTAAACTGCAGAAAGGACACCGGCCCTTTAAGAGAAGCTGTACACTGCTGGAAGCTGAGCTGGAAGCAGGTGATGTTGTAGCTGGAAACAGGTGAGTCCAGAATGGATCGGAGAGTCAGGCTACACCGCAGATGGAATGCTGGTGCGGGTCTCTATAGCAGAAGTCTGGAGACAGGAGCTGGAACCTGGAAGACATTCACAGAAGAGAGACAAACTGGAACTAGGTTTGACAACCAAAGCACTGACGCCTTCCTTGCTCAGGCACAACCTATTTATACCTGCAGCAAGGAAGGCATTGGCTAGGCAAATTATGCAAATTAATAATACTGACAACGGATTGGTAGGAATGATCAGCTGACAGAATCCAAGATGGCTGCGCCCATGCAGACACTTGGAGGGAAGTTTGGATTGTAATCCATGTGGTCTGGAAAACAGTAATGGCGGCGCCGGCCACCGGAGACAGGAGACGCCAGGCTGACAGATGCACATCCGACCACGCGGACACAGCGGAGGCCGCGGCTGACGTAATCGCCACTCTGAATGCAGAAGCTCAGGGACGGCGGCGGAGGCCGCGGGAGACGCCATGCCAGATGTATAAGGCGTTACTGTGACTGCGTCCAGAGAGACAGGAGAGGATGCGGGAATGTGCACATCAGGATAACAGATGGGATCCGGTCCTGGAGCGCTGAGCCAGCCTTAGGAGGCATCTGATAGGTAAGAACTGGCGTCCAGATACCCGGATCGTGACAAATACATTTCAGTGATCTTTTCACATTATTTTATTATTTATTTTATTTATTAACAGTTTCTTATATAGCGCAGCAAATTCCGTTGCGCTTTACAATTTGAAATAACAATAACAAACTGGGTGATAACAGTCATAGAGGTAGGAAGGCCCTGCTCGCAAGCTTACAATCTATAGGGAAATAGGCATATGTACACAAGGAAAGGTGCTATCTATTGCATAGAATGAGAAGACATGTGAGGATATGTGTGGACTGTACAGAGTGGATGTAATTTGATAGGAAGGTTTATGAAAGTTATGTATTTTAGTAAAAATAATATGAATAAATATGCCTCAATATGAGAATTATAATTTTAGTAAATATAAATATAATGACATATTCTATTCTCCAAACAATGTACAGGTTGAGTATCCCATATCCAAATTTTCAGAAATACGGAATTTGTGGAGTGAGACTGAGATAGTGAAACCTTTGTTTTTTGATGGCTCAATGTACACAAACGTTGTTTAATACAAAAAGTTATTAAAAGTATTGTATTAAATGACCTTCAGGCTGTGTGTGTAAGGTGTATATGAAACATAAATGACTTGTGTGAATGTACACAAACTTTATTTAATGTACAAAGTTATTACAAATATTGGCTAAAATGACCTTCGGGCTGTGTATATAAGGTGTACAGTATATGAAACATAAATGCATTCTGTGCTTAGACTTGGGTCCCATCACCATGATATCTTATTATGGTATGCAATTATTCCAAAATATGGAAAAATCCGATATCCAAAATACCTCTGGTCCCCAGCATTATGGATAAGGGACACTCAACCTGTAGTATTATTTACATATATGCAAAATGTAAAAGAAGGTTTGTAGGTAGAGAGAGACTGGCAATACTCCTGCCTCTTTGATGCCTGAGGACGATGTTTGAATCCACACCAGACGATGCAATGACGTTGCTTTCCGCTAGATGGACATTTTAAATATAAAAGGTGCAGCCAGCTTTTCTCTGTCATGTTACTTCTACTAGCATGATATATGAGCTTGAAGGTTAAACAGTCACGGATCAAAAAAAAAAACACAAAAAAAAACTTAATTTGCATGAGCAGCTGTTATTTTAAATGATCTAAGCATTTTCATTCCAGATATGATAAAAAGCATAGAAATGAAGATTAAATGGTATTTTTTTTCCGATAGCTTCATTTTGAACACATTTTGTCATGCATCAGTTGTAGACTTATCGCCTGCTAAATATAGCTCTTCTGCTATGTTATTCTTAAACAATTATTCACTCCTCACAATGCTGAGATTATTTCTACATAACAGGGTTTTATTTCCAGAGTTGTGTTTGTGTGTTGAACTGTTGCACTGCAGCCTGCTTCATCTTAATGATGTTGAATTAGGTTTCGTCATTCCAGCTGGAATCATTTTTAAAATGGTCACTGAAAAGGTTGTGTAGTCAGGCACAATTAGAAAATCAGCTCAGTACTACAATATGAAGTTCTAGCATTCATCAAGCTATATAGTATATTGCTAATGTTGCACACAGTTATTTATTACTAGCATGCAGTATGATCACAGTGACCAAGATTAACAAGAAAGTAAAAAAAAGTGTATCCTTGTACAGGGTCGGACTGGCCCATAAGTCATACCTCCCAACATGACCCTCTCCAGGAGGGACAGAATGCTCTGCTCCTGGACTTCCCTCTTAATTTATGATTGCCATCACCTGTGCTGAAACACCTTTCTTATCCATTAACCTGTTCAAAACAGGTGCTGGCAATCACAAATTTGAGAAAAAAGTCCAGAAGCAGAGCATTGTGTCCCTCCTGGAGAGGGTCATGTTGGGAGGTATGTTACTCTTCCAGTGCAATGATCGGGACCGGAGCTGACGTCAGAAACCCTCCCTTCAAACGCCTGGTCCCTGCGTTTCTCCGGACACTCCTTAAAAACGGCCAGTTGCCACCCACAAACGGCTTATTCCTGTCAGTCACATTGCGATCGCCCATGCGACCGCTTTTCTTGCACCATCCCGGCGCTGCGGACCAACGCGCCTGCGCATTGCGGTGCATACGCATGCGCAGTTCAGACCTGATCGCAGGCTGTACAAAAACGCAACCTACCGATCAGGTCTGAATTAGGCCCATTGTACAGTAGTGACCTCACTACTTTCCAAATACAAGGACAGTGTCGGACTGGGGCCCACCGGGGAGAATGCAATGGTAGGGGTCCATGTTTAGAGGCTTGGCTAACCATTAGTGCATGATCTCGGCCCCTTGATAAATATATAATGAAAATACTGCTACATACTTGCCTACCTGACCCTCTCCACGAGGGAGAAAATGCTCTGTTCCTGGACTTTCCTGGTAATGTATGATTTCCATCACCTGTGGTGAGCTAGGTAATTGATAAGTGATAATGTCAAATATCTTAAAACACAAAGCTATATCACTTGACTCGCTATTACCGTGGAGCCGCTATGGCCGCTAGACTTATTACACACACTACGTACTAAGTACGCTATTTGCGTACTGAGTACCGTATGGATACGCACTTAGCATATCAGACGCTGTGCACATGTGGCACGTATGCACACGGATTCACGCTACGTACTAAGTACGCTATTTGCCCACTGAGTACCGTATTGATACGCTATTAGCGTATCAGACTCCGTGCCGTGGGTACAAAGTACACGCGGCGCGGACGCACACAGAGTGATATACAGTAAACCTTAAGTAATGAAACAATGTACGGATATGCTTATACTTTAAACCTTAGCAGCCTAGTACTGCAACGATGTAATACCTTAAACCCTTAACAATGCTTATACACCTTATACCGATTAATACGCTATGGAAGCCCTTTGCAGGAAAGTGAAAACACA
Source organism: Pseudophryne corroboree (assembly GCF_028390025.1). NCBI lineage: Eukaryota > Metazoa > Chordata > Amphibia > Anura > Myobatrachidae > Pseudophryne > Pseudophryne corroboree. The sequence goes on along the minus strand of NC_086445.1, from coordinate 945,923,440 downwards.
ACACCGGTTTGTGTAAACCACTGGGCTCTAACACCGCAGTGGATTATTCAGAGAAAAGGGGTAAACAGATACAAGTTATACACTACAGGCTAACAAGGAAATCTAAACAGAATAATAGAGAATAATGGCTACAGAGAATATACATACGTGGGGAATCGTTCGCAAGCGCGTCCTGGACCAGTCCTCAGCTATCAGGTAGAAAGCCTTCAGAGTCTTTTGACCGGCCAGGCAACAGTGGTCTTTTTATACACAACATGCATACACAATACAATGGTCACTGTAATCTCATTGTTCATTGGACACAGGAATATGTCTCTACATTACAGCAAAGGTCATAGGTGGATCTGAATAGGTAGGCGATGTCCTTCCCCAACTGCTCTGGTGGGAGTTATCCTCTGGATTCCCGCCGCATGTGTAATTTACAGCAAATACAGTTAATGTTCATAATCTACTTCTGTACATAACTATACGCAGGAGCAAGCGATCTTTTCCTAACTAACACCGGAATGTTACCCTAAAAATACCCTACAGCTGGATACTAGACATCACCTTACAACCTTTATCTGACCCTTCCTATCATGCAAAGACGAATCCCTCCGTCCAGGAACTGTTTAAACTAATATTACTCGCTGTCATGGTCTAGGGGAACTACATCTACAAAATGCACTATTCGGGTTAAATATGCTATGTTTTAATAGCACGCTACACGCTCACAAACTCCGCCGTAAATACACATATCATGCGCACGAGTCGCCGGAGCGTCTCTTACGCAACTTGCGGATGTGTGCACGTACGGGGGACTGGGTGCACGAGCAGCGTGCATGTGCATGAGGGGTTAGTACACGGGATATGTATAACAATATTTTTCGACTTTGGCAGTCAACAATAACTGCCACTATCCAAACAGAAAAATATACACTACAATCTTTACAGATGGTTAGATTAAAAGGAAAACAATACAATACCTAAAAATGATTGGGTAGTGGGAGGAGAGGAGTAGGTGGGAAATGTATGACCTAGTGGGATAGAAAAAGCATGTATGTATGAACTTCATGCCTGAGGGGCATGTATCATCGTGCCGTACATGTTCTAGATAAGCTTCGAGGTATTGCGAAGTATACATTAAATCCTTCTTATCCCGTATTAAGGGTCTGTAAGTGGGCCAACAAACACTACCGAGCTCTTTTCGGCTTCTTGTTCCAACAAATGGGGTGCACATTTAGTTGATGACACATGCAGGGGGAAAAACATGTGAATGCTAATATATGTACCAATATCACCTGTCGACTATGTGTGTCACTACCTGAAGGTTGTAGAGATGAAGATAAGACATGTGTTACAAATACATTCACATAATAATGTGTGCAATTGTCCTTGGGTGTCGGTTGAAGTCTTGTCCGGATGGCTGTATCCTTGCTGTGGGTGGTAATTAAAGTCTTTCAAGTGTCCATAAAAAGTCTTTCAAGTCTTTAAAGTGTCTATCAAAGTCTTTTAGAAATGTCCATCAAAGTCTGTAGAAATGTCCATCAAAGTCTGTAGAAATGTCCATCAAAGTCTGTAGTCTTCTTCCGAATGGATGTCTTTTTGCTTGGGAGAAAAACAAACGAGAAACGGGTGAAAGAAACGGACCGTGGAATCACGTCTTATCACAACATTGTCTCAATTGATGGATCATAAATTAAACCAGTTTGTGTAACAATGCCCTCGCTCCTCAAACTCATCACTTTGGTACTGCGCTTGCACTGCATTAAAATCCGAACACATCTAAACATCAAACCAATCATTATGACAACTCCCAGGATACAAAGGAGAAACTTTCCTACATTCACAATAACATTTTGAGCCCATTCTCCTAAACCTGAGAACCAATTGCGTGGGTTCAACCATGAAACCCAGCCGGTCAGTTCATTACTCACAGCAGTCAGGGTAAGGTTGTGTCTCCTTCGGAACTCCCACTTCAATTGCAAGATATCGTCCATCTTTTGATCTATGACCTCGGTTGGGTCATCAGTGCTGTTTGTAATATACGTGCAGCACTTCACACCATACTGAATTGATAGGGTGACACAGTACCCGCCTGTCACCGCTGTGATGTAATTGAGAACTATCCTGTGCTGGATCAGTTCCGTTTTGTAAGCTTGCAATTCCCTCCCAGTATACCTGAAGGTGTCAACATACATCTCGGTGATATTGTCTATCAGGTTCGCTAGCGCATGAATATACCTAAAATTTATAATTCTTCTGGCAAAATGGGTGATATCTAACGCGAGTAGGAATTGAATCCCGGTGGATTCGTGGATCAAATCAGAGGCTGCGTGCACTGTCCTATCTATAAGGTGTCTCTTAACAATGTGTTCATAGTGAGTGTGAGTGTAAGGAACTTGAGCATTGCGGTGAACATCTTTCATCTTATTATGGGTAATGGTCATTACTTCTGGCAACACTCTTCCAATGTAACACAATCCCTCTGAGTTTGGGGCAAGCCACTTATACGCCTTCCTCCCACATATGAAATATGCATCATCGGGGAGAACATATGGGACAGAATATGACATCACCATATTGCAAACCTTCCAGGTGAAAAATCCTATCCCTAACTCTCTCATTTGTTCAGTACACGTATCAGGCTGTACGATATGCGCACAGTACCCTGGAGATACTTCTCCAACCCGCATGGTCCTACTTCCTAGAGTATACCTGTACCGAAAATACCTCCCACCGTCGGCTATTTGGCGTATAAGTTCATTGTCTACGGGCATTCCATCGGCTCTGTGTGAAAATGCCATGGTTTGGTTATTCCATGTCACTTCCCAATTTCCCGGCTTTCGGGGATTGGAAATGTTGAAACATATTAAGGACCTATCCACATGGTATTGGTGGAGCTTCAAACTAGGTGGCCTAGAAATATTAAATTTCTTGTCCACCGGTCTCCCACCCCTTAATTCATGTACCTCATCTAGTGTTAAAGGGTACGGTACTAATTCTGACTTGCTCTGACCTTGAGGTACTTGTGAGCACACCCAGCATTCTGTTTGGTTTAAAACCTTACCCACTAATGAGTGATAGTCACTCAATGGATGACGGTCCATGTTGATATTAAGGCTGGACTGACATCTCTGGATGCACCCATCCTCAACTATGTTTTCACAATTTCTACAGATACAATTTTCTTCAGCCAATAGCCCTTCACAATGTCTCCTAGTGTCATGACTACCAGATCATTTTCTGATACTCGCCTTTGCTCGGTGATTGTGTTGCTCTTGGAATTCTACTAATCCGTCATTGTCATCAGAACCCATTCCAGATCCTTTCTCGACCTCTCTGGTACTCTCACCGAAATAGACTGTTCTGGTCAACAACAGGGTCAACAGGAAAACCTGGAACGCAGTCTCTTGAGGTAAGTCCATCTTGCAGGAGGAGAAAGAAAGAGTGGTAATGGGAGGTAAAGAAAATAATAAAAAGGAAAGAAAACTGGTGCGACAACCGCCTCTGGTCTTGTAGTTCTCTGTGCTCAGGTGCCGTGACAACAGTACTGCCTCTCAACCTTCCCGGAACAGGCACTCCAGTGACATGGTTTCCTCTACACTCTGCTCTTTGTCACAGGCTTTCTCTGGGTCAGCGACCTTCTTACAGTGGGACGAGTGGACCCAAGTCTCTCTTTCGGCAACCTTCAATGCTGTCGTGCTGGTTAGTAAGACTTGGTACGGTTCTTCCCACCGGTCAATCAGGCAACCTGAGCGTAGAAAATTTCGAATCATTACATAATCCCCAGGTTCAATGTCATGACAATTACTGTCTGGCAGGTCAGGAATCACCAGCTTTAGATTGCTGTTTTGATTCCTCAACTGCTTGCTCATCTTAACCAAATACTTTACAGTCACTTCATTATTGCATTTCAAATCATCCTGGGGGTCAATCATTACATGGGGTTGTCGACCAAAAAGAATCTCAAAGGGTGATAGGTTAAGAGGGGACCTGGGAGTGGTTCTGATGCTGTACAATACAAGTGGCAAAGCTTCTGGCCACAACAATCCAGTTTCAGCCATCACTTTGCTCAGCTTGTTCTTAATAGTGCTGTTTACTCTTTCCACTTTCGCACTCGCCTGTGGGCGGTACGGAGTATGCAGCTTACTATTAATTCCCATTAATTTGCACATTACCTGAAAGACTTCACCTGTAAAATGGGTACCCCTATCACTTTCAATTATCCTAGGGATACCATACCTGCACACAAATTCCTGCACAACTTTCTTTGCTGTAAACACAGCAGTATTTGTGGCAGCAGGGAACGCTTCTACCCAATTTGAAAACACATCAATACAAACCAACACATACTTTAAATTTCTACAGGGTGGCAATTGTATGAAATCAATCTGTATTACCTGAAAAGGGCCGTCTGTTGGCGGGATATGGGATGGTTCTGTTGGTATTGCCTTTCCAATATTTTTCCTCAAGCAGGTAAGGCATGTCATTGCTCTCTTACCCGCATGAGAAGAGAATCCTGGCGCGCACCAGTAGGCTCTTACCAACTTGCACATACCCTCTTTGCCCAGATGAGTCAGACCATGTGCCGCCTCAGCTAAACTTGGAAGGTATGCTCTGGGAGCTACTGGCTTACCCTGTCCATCTGTCCAGAGTCCTGAGGACTCCTGGCCATATCCTTTTGACCTCCAGACTGCCTTTTCCTGTGGGGAACACAAATTTTGCATTTCACTCAATTTTTGTGTGTTGACGGTATTGAATACCATCTGTTGTGTGATGTCTGTCTGTATGGGGGTGCTGGCTGCTGATTTAGCAGCTTTGTCTACCTGGCTGTTACCAAGTGACACTGGGTCTTGGCTGTACATGTGGGCTTTACACTTGATAACAGCCACTCTGTCAGGTTCCTGTATCGCTGCTAGAAGTCTTTTGATGTGGGTCGCATGCGCCACGGGTGTGCCAGCTGCCGTCATGAAATTTCTGAGGCGCCATAGGGCCCCGAAATCATGCACTACTCCAAAGGCATACCTAGAATCCGTGTAGATATTGGCTGACTTACCCTTAGCCAATTCACACACTTTGGTTAGGGCGACCAGCTCAGCAACTTGTGCTGAGTGTGGTGGGCCCAGGGGTTCCGCTTCTATGGTACCTTTGTCATCTACGACTGCGTATCCAGTACACAAGTCTCCCGAGTCCGTCTGTCTGTGGCAACTACCGTCAGTGTAAAAAGTTAAATCTACGCCTTCCAGTGGGTTGTCACTAATGTCGGGCCTTGCAGTAAAAGTTTGGTTCAAATATTCCATACAATCATGTGTGTCAGTGTCTATACTAAATCCTCCTTCACCCTCACTCTCATCCCCCACCCTTTGTGCCTGTCCAGGCACACCTGGGAGATATGTTGCAGGATTTAGTGCGCTGCATCTCCTTATGGTGATGTTTACAGGGGCCATTAGTGCTAATTCCCACCTTGTAAACCGTGCTGATGAGACGTGTCTGGTTTGGGCAGAATTCAGTAAGGCTGACACTGCATGAGGTGTATGGATGGTCAGGTTGTGTCCTAACACTACATCTTCGCTTTTACTCACTAGCAATGCTATCGCTGCAACACTTCGCAAGCATGTGGGGAGAGACCGTGCTACGGTGTCCAATTGTGCACTGTAGTAAGCTACCGGCCTGCTGGCATCACCATGTCTCTGGGTTAAAACACCTGCCGCACACACAGCACTCTCCGTACCGTACAATTCAAAGGGTTTCCCATAATCTAGCATACCTAATGCTGGTGCCTGTGATAGGCACTGTTTGAGTCTCTCAAATGCCAGTTCGGACTCATCTGTGTGCGAAATCCGATCTGGTTTGTTTGACGAGACCATCTCTTGCAAAGGTAAGGCTAGTATGGAAAACCCTGGGATCCAGTTTCGGCAATACCCACACATTCCTAGGAAAGTGCAGATCTGTTGCTAGGTTTGTGGCAGAGTCATGTCGCGAATTCTATCAGCGGTGAGGTGTCTCAGTCCTTGTGTTAAGCAATGCCCAAATATTTTACCTTGGTCTGGCATAACTGCAACTTGTCCTTTGAAACCTTGTGTCCCGTATCAGAAAGGTGAAACAGAAGCTGTTTCGTGTCTCTCAAGGACGATTCGAGTGAATCAGAACACAGCAGTAAGTCATCTACATACTGTATTAATACTGATCCGCTCTCAGGTTGAAAGGATTGTAAACAGTCATGCAAAGCCTGTGAGAAAATACTTGGGCTGTCAATGAAACCTTGGGGTAAGCGAGTCCAGGTGTACTGTACTCCTCTGTATGTAAATGCAAACAAGTATTGGCTGTCAGAGTGCAGAGGGACCGAGAAGAAGGCGGAGCAAAGGTCAATAACAGTGAAAAATTTCGCAGTAGGAGGGATTTGCATAAGGATGACAGCTGGATTTGGCACTACGGGGAATTAGCTCTCAACTATTTTGTTTATCCACCTTAGATCCTGCACTAGCCTGTAACCCCTCCCCCCACTCTTTTTCACAGGGAAGATGGGACTACTGGCAGTGCTGGACATCCTAACTAGGATGCCCTGTTGCAGCAAGCGCTCTATGATTGGGTACACTCCTAACTCCACCTCTGGCTTCAGAGGATACTGTGGGATTTTTGGAGCTATCCTACCATCTTTACTTGAACTACTACAGGAGCTACATTTGCCATCAATCCAGTGTCTTGTCCATCTTTGGTCCAGAGGGACTCTGGTATCTGGGAGATCATTTCCTCTACCTTGGATGGACACCTGTCTGTAGCAGCAGTGTGTGACATTAACCTTTGTGGTCAGCGGTTGACCGAAAGTAACCTCACCGCTGACCACAAAGTTCCCACCATTGGTTACAATGGAGCGCATAGGCGCTACATTGTAACACTGCCGTGTGCTGCCTGACATACACTACAGGAGCACACAGCCAATCAGGAGGGTGCCACAACGTGGCGCTCCCTGATTGGCTGAAGGAACCCTCTTAGACAGAAGTCAGGGGGGGCTCCTGGCATTCGGGGAAAGGGGTCCCATGTGAAAACATGGGGCCCCTTTCAGTGCGTGGTCGGGTGTCCGTTTTTTTAATTTGCAAAGTACGTGGATTACAAATAGAAAAGAAGAGGAGCGATCTACACTGGATTTTGTGAGTATAATTTTTCCAACAGGTACCCCATGGATTCTACATGGAGAAGAGGACCGACCCTCGTGTGAACATAAGGTAAGTATGTGTGTATGGAGGTGTGGATGTATGTATTAAACTTTTACTTTCAAGGTGTGTGTCTTCTGTTTTTATTGGGGTATTTTTTTAGTAGTAGTACTAGAGGTACCAGCGGGCCCGGTTTTCCACCGCATGCTGGTACTTGTGGTTCTCCAAGTACCAGCTTGCGGGGGAGGCTTGCTGGGACTTGTAGTACTGCTACTAAAAACAATATTCATTTTTTGACAAAAAGGCTATCAGCCCCCATCCGCAGCCCTTGGATGGGTGGGACAGCCTCGGGCTTCACCCCTGGCCCTTGGGTGGCTGGAGGGGGGGGACCCCTTGATTGAAGGGGTCCCCACTCCTCCAAGGTACCTCGGCCAGGGGTGACTAGTTGGGTATGTAATGCCAGGGCCGCAGGGACCAATATAAAAGTGTCCCCCGGCTGTGGCATTATGTATCTGGCTAGTGGAGCCCGGTGCTGGTTTCAGAAATACGGGGGACCCCTACGCTTTTTGTCCCCCGTATTTTTGGAACTAGGACCAGGTGCAGAACCCGGTGCTGGTTGTTTAAATATGGGGGAACCCCTGTCACTTTTTCCACCATATTTTTTCAACCAGGGCCGGCTCAAAGAGCCCGAGGCTGGTTTTGCTTAGGAGGGGGGACCCCACGCATTTAAAAAAAAATTTTTTAACACTTTCCCACCCCTTCCCACTGAAAAACATGCACGGATATCATGGATCCGTGCATGCCTATCCGAACACGGTAAAAAAAAGCAGGTCTGTTTGTTTTTAGCACTTTTTCACGATTTGTATTTTATCACGGCAGTGTTTGGCTATTGTCGGCAGTGTTTGTGATTTGCACTTTTTAGTAAATGACCGATTTCTACCAAATTCCAGGCGTATTTGACCGATGGTGTATTGATGCGTAATTTTTTCCTAGGACTTCCAAAATAATACGAATGTCCTCATCACTGCCGTGATTTGAGTTTAGTAAATTCCCGAGATGACACTTTGAAGAAAAAACACCATCTCGGTCAAAATCGGGACCTTAGTAAATATACCCCTGTGTGTCATGTTCTGGTCTAGGGGGTCGATATACCTTATGTGGGTCTTTAAAATTACAGTTTCGTGCGTAATGTCCTTCTCTCTGACAGTTAAAACATTTTACCACATACGACTTACCAACAGGGGTCTGGGGTTTAGGCTGATGTGGCTTCGTTGTCAGGGCTTTTATACTTACTGTCATCAGCTTATCCCCCTGTGACTCCCTGTGCCTAATGATGTTCCGATCATGCTCAATAGCGGACTCTCTTAACGCAGCCACCGAGATACCTCTCCAACTTGGTTGAGTGGTTTGTACCCTTGTTCTCAACGTTTCCTTTAACCCGTCCATTAATACGGACACCGCTACCTCCCTATGATGTACATTATCCTTAATGTCTTCAATCCCAGTAAATCTAGCCATTTCCTGCAGTGCTCGATGGAAATAGTCAGAAGCAGTTTCACCTTCTTTTTGTCTAATGGAGAAGATTTTATTACACTGGACAACAGTTGGGAAATATACTCCTAACTGCAGATTGATCTGTTTTACGTTCTCCTGATACGTTCTCCTGATTGTATTCGAGCCCCCAATTGATAATGTCAAATATTATCTTAAAACACAAAGCTATATCACTTGACTCGCTATTACCGTGGAGCCACTATGGCCGCTAGACTTATTACACACACTACAAACTAAGTACGCTATTTGCGTACTGAGTACCGTATGGATACGCACTTAGCGTATCAGATGCTGTGCCGTGGGCGTGACGCACATGCGGCACGTACGCACACGAATTCACGCTACGTACTAAGTACGCTATTTGCGCACTGAGTACCGTATTGATACGCTATTAGCGTATCAGACGCCGTGCCGTGGGTACAAAGTACACGCGGCGCGGACGCACACAGAGTGATATACAGTAAACCTTAAGTAATGAAACAATGTACGGATATGCTTATACTTTAAACCTTAGCAGCCTAGTACTGCAACGATGTAATACCTTAAACCCTTAACAATGCTTATACACCTTATACCGATTAATACGCTATGGAAGCCATTTGCAGGAAAGTGAAAACACAACACCGGTTTGTGGTAAACCACTGGGCTCTAACACCGCAGTGGATTATTCAGAGAAAAGGGGTAAACAGATACAAGTTATACACTACAGGCTAACAAGGAAATCTAAACAGAATAATAGAGAATAATGGCTACAGAGAATATACATACGTGGGGAATCGTTCGCAAGCGCGTCCTGGACCAGTCCTCAGCTATCAGGTAGAAAGCCTTCAGAGTCTTTGACAGGCCAGGCAACAGTGGTCTTTTTATACACAACATGCATACTGTCAAAGTCGGAAAAATATCATGCTGCACGTTGCCATATATTCACCTCATGCGCTTGCCCGCTGCACGTGCACATTCTCTCCCATGCGTGCGGATACTCGCAGCTGCGTGATGGCGCCTCCTCGGCCATGCGCTCGAGCGCGTGGTATGTGCATTTACGGTAGAGTTTGTGTGCGTCTAGCGGGCGACTCAATCGTTAAATAATAAAACCAAATAGTATGTTTTATAGATAATGTTCCCCTTAATAATGACTGTAAGTTTGTTTAATGTAACTGGTCGCTGGACAGAGAAATTCCTCTTTGCATGATACGAAGGGTCAGATAGGATTTGAGCAGTGGTGTTTGGTACCTAACTAAAGAACATTTTATTAGAAACAATCCGGTGCTGGTTAGGTAAAGATTAATCGCTCCTGCGTATAGTTATGTCTATTAGTAGATTCTGGATATTTATTAATTGTCCATGTGTTGGAAATCCTGAGTTTCCCTCCCACCTGAGCAGTCTGAAATAGTCACAGCCCACCTGTTCAAACAAACCTATGACCTTTTGTTGTAATATGAAGACAGATTCCTGTGTCCAATGAACAATGAGATTATAGGTCCCTTTGTAGTGTACTGTATGCAGTGTATATAAGGACAGCCAGCCTGGCCAGCTCAGTCTCTCTCTCCACAAACGGTTTTCATCTTGACTCACTCGGAGCTGGTACCAGAGCTGCGCAGCGATCATTCCCCAGTGTGTGTAAGTTATTCTCTGTAACCAACTTGTTCCCTGTTTGTATTTGCCATATTCTCTCTCTCTGTTATTGTATAAGATTGTGACGCTATTGTATATTTATGTGTAGTTATTCTGCTTAGATATTTATGTTAGACTGTAGAGTATGAACTGTTAACTGTTTTCCCCTTTTTACATCAGCTAGACATTGTTAGTAAAGGTGTTGGAACCTCAGCAGGGTGTCTGTGTGTTTCTAGCTAGTACAAAGGGTTTCTGTGTAGTTCAAATCACTCAAACAGCTTGCTTATATATCCAGGTTAACCAGTTGTATATCATTACAGTGTTACAATTCTAAGGTTTACAGTGTAAGCATATTCTGTGTTTAAAGTTTATAAAAGTACTGTCTGTGTGTGCGCTCACAGTGTGTATTCCATAAACCCAGCGCAGTGTGTGCACGTTACTTGGGTACCACGTGTGAGGCCTTCATACGCAAATAGCGTATGAAGTGCGTAGCACGTGCACGAGGTTTAGCGGCCACTACGGCTACACGGTATTTGTATATAGCTAATGTTAAAAGATAGATAGTTGACTCTATCAATTGGGGGCAAGTCCGGTCCATCTCATATCCGCAGTCAGGCGAAAATGTGCAGACTTTATCGATCAGCAAAGGGAGGAAAGGTAGTATCTTGTAGTGCTGATCAGATGAGAGTCTGCGTCTGATTCTTTTGGCTTGTAGGGATGCTGGTGGAATCCGAAGAAGGTAGGAACATTAAGCTATTGTCTTTGTAAATCTGGTTTTTATTTCTATTTGGTGCCAACTGCACACGCAGATTGGATGGCTTGTCTGTTTAAATAGGTTTAAAAGTATTTTTAATCGCTCAGCATAGCGTGATAGTTTTTTACCTAGGCTTAAAAATAACTTCAGGGGCTGGCATGATGATTTTCTTTGTGACAAAAGGAGCAGCATGGTCTGTCCTCCATTTTGTGTAACCCTCATGGAGGTGGAAGGGGGAGGAGAAGCAGCCATTTTGGGAAGGTCAATTTTTTTTTCTAAGCGGCTGATTTTCAGTTGACTCAGGAAATAATCAGCCACCCATTGTCAAAAAGAAATCATCATTTAATGAGTTTTTAATGCATTTGTTTAGTCCATGTCATGGTCAATCATGAGTGGTTCAGATAGAGTTTGATATACGTTAATAGTGGAATGAGTATTTGATTTAAGAACGATACACAGATAAAACAAAGTTTTGGTTTTTTTTGTTGGTTTTTTTTTGGTTTCTTTACCTCCCTATTCTAGGATTCTCTGCTTGGTGTAGGATAGCCATTGAAGTGCAAATTAACCTGTATAACTGGGTTTTGGGTTTTTTCCCCCTCTCCCAGCAGTGAAAGAAATCGCACATTCATATGCAAATTAGAAGCACTGAATAGGGTCTCATATATGTAACAGTGATTAGTACATATATGTAATATCTATATGTGCGTGCTTACATCAATGTATGTTATTAGATTAATTTAGAATTGCATTTTCATTTGTGTATTTTCACATATCTCACTTTCCTGTTTGCCATTTATAATTGATAACGTGCTGAGAAAGATTTGTTGCTATTAGTAGTTAAAAGTAAAAATAATACGTTAAGGGGTAAATTGTAAAACACGCACATGGCTTTGCCTAAAGATACAAGGAAAGATCTGTGTGGTGCTTGGTAGATGATTACAGTTAAAGATCATTTACATTGATATAAACGTGTTAGTTGTGTTACTGTGGACATACCTGGTTTGCGTACATGTGTCTCTAACAAAGGGCGGGACTAGCGTACGCGATGCAAGGGCCGACGCACGGAGCGTATATTACGCAACGGAGCGTCTGGATACGCCCACATGATACAAATCACACGATAGTATTGTTTTAGTTAGGCGATAAGGAGGCAATGCGATAATAGCGCAAATCAATCTCAGTGTCCAAAATTTTAAGCTAATAGATCCTTCTCTAGTTGCAACTCCTCGGGATTAGCCTGCGATACTGAATGAAAGGGATTTCTGCGCAGAAACGAAAGTAAAGAGTATATGAGGTGAAAGAGTGTGTATACATATATATAAGTTTCTAAATTTTGGGGTTGAACAACAGAAAATCATCGAGTTCTCGTGAGGTACATACGTGTAAGTGATGGCACGGTGGCTTGGGAGGCATCCCTTGTTAAACATATTAAAATAAGAGCATTAGAGTATAGCAGACCAGGAGGTCTACTGTAGCACAGACCAGGAGGTCCAGACAGACCAGGAGGTCTAGGTACAGCAGACTAGGAAGTCCGCTATAGATAAAGAGATAAAGAAGCACAACATCAGGAAGGGTTGGTGCGGTACCCATATAGGCCATTAAGCTCTGGCTGAAGGAATTTGCAGCCACAATTTTCGATTCCACTGGTCGCTACGCACATAAGATTAGTTGCTTATGTGCAGAACGATTGTACCGCACGTAATTGTGTGCATTAGTTAGTAACTTGACCCAGTACCATTTGCGTACGCTAGAGGGGTCATAAACGCTATTTGTACATTCTAACGTGATTTGTGTAATTTTTTTTTATTTTAAGGGAGGTTCGCTGGTCACTCGGGAATTCTCTAACAACCAATAGTTACTGGGAAGGGTTTAGTGCTCTTCGGATCACACCCACATGTTCCAGTAAATAGAGGTTCAGGTCGCAGGGGCCCTGGGTTGAGTACGCCAGCGCTAAGGCAGTGTGTGGGCGTATTGGTCGACGTGGGCGAGTGAGTGGAGGTACTCGGTAAACTTCCGCCGCCGGCCTACCCCGGACATCTTGGTTTTTGTAAGGGTTCGCTGAAGACCCTGATTTGAAGGTCAGAGGTTGTGAAAGCAACACCTGCAAAGATGGGGGCCAGTTGTTCAGGTAGGGGGCGATCAACCTCGGTTCTGGTTGACTTAGTAAACCGGCCAAGGATAACGTGTGATACAGACCGGGAAGTCCGAAATGGATCACACGCAAAGGTAATATTCAATGAATGGGAAAGAATGACTGTGCATGATGGGGAAAAGTTCCCACGGGTAGGCAGTTTTAGCCCCGAGGTGTTACAAAATCTAAGGAGAAGGATATGTCTCATTAAATCTGCAAAGAGACGGATCAAACATTATGATTGTTTACAGTTATGGCAACGGGAAGGTGAGAGACAAGGAGGATTAGCTTACACAGCTGACTCTCACTGTGGTAAGAAAAATATGGCAACAGGAGAGAAGGTGGTTACAGAGAGTGGCACACTGGAGTATGATAAAAATGCACTTAGCAACTGTATTAATGATGATAAGAATAAAAGTAACAAATGTAACAATGATAAAAGTAAAACTGTTAAATGTACAACTGTTAACCCGTGCAAGTTGCACTCCATGTTAAACTTCCCTCAGGATTACTAGCAAGAAAGTGAGCCCAGCACGATGTCGGCACCTTTTCAAGCAGCCATCACACAAGACATCCAGGTGGACGCGACCAAATCGGTAAAGGCAGTAATCAAACCCCCTAACGGAGGGTCAGGTGAGGTCGTGTCCACAGGTACGTACAGTGTTATATATCACGCACAAACAAATGTACCTCATATTGTAGAACCAACACAAGATGATGTAATTGAATTTAATCCTGTCAGGGTGATCACAGTCCCCAATGAGAAGACTGACGCTCAGGGAACCATTCCCGTCAGGGACAGTGCAATGCGCCGTCCCTGGTCCCGGATGGAATTGAGAGCAATTATGTCTGAATTCCCTGATCCTAGGAAAGATCTAGTTGCATGTCAGAGATTTATTAAAGAACTAGGAAACTCCGTCGAACCCACCAACAAAGATTGGTGGACAGTGCTGAGGGCATGTTTGCCCTCCAGTGTTGACCCTGCAAAATTTATTACTGATTGTAAATTAGACCCAGAAGTACCTCAAACGGAGGAAAACAATCAGGAATGTATTAAGCAGATCAACCGACAGTTAGGAGTATATTTCCCAGCCATTGTCGAGTGGAACAAAATCTTCTCCATAAGACAAAACGAAGGGGAAAGTACTTCTAATTATTTCCATCGGGCATTGCAGGACATGACTAGGTATACAGGTATAGAAAACATCGAAACAAGTGCACCACATAGAGAAGTAGCAGTATTTGTGTTAATGGATGGTTTAAAGGAAGTGTTGAGAGCAAGGGTACAGACCACAAATCCAAACTGGAGAAATATCTCGGTGGCTGCATTAAGAAAGTCCACTGTTGGGCATGAGCAAAACATCAGCAAGCACAGGGAAACACAGAGAAGTAAGAAGCCTCAGATCCCTGTGGGTAAGTCAAAGGTGATAAGGTGTTATAATTGCCAGAAGGAAGGTCATTATGCAAGAGATTGTAGATCAAGAAATAGACAAAGGTTATATAAACCCCCTAGACAAGAACACGAGCAGAGTTATGACACACAAAATTGTAATCAGGGATCATATAGGAAGAAGATTGGGCCGCACCTGTAATATGCAGTCAGGAAAGGTGATCATTAGGACTGATAGTAAGCCTGGGGTTACAGTCAATGAAATTGGGAGGTCATTCCGTGTAGACGCAGGAACGGCCGGGTAAACTTTGTAATTTATCTGTAAATGTTTCTTTCTCCCCATCTCTGACGTTCATCGGCAGAACTCAAACATCACATAGCTACTTGGTCTTTGCAGAGGTCTACCTAACCCCAGTTTGACCTACCGACATCTGTGTGTCCTGGCCAGGCACAAAAGGGTGAAGTGTGGAAATACTGGTGGGGAGGGGACTTTGCAAAGATACCAGTGGATGTGTTGGTGTGACAGCCTGATGGTGAACGGAAGATCTGACAATGGTTTTTTTGTTTGTTGTTTAATGTAAAATGTGATGAATTGTTCTCTCTCTCGGTTTTTTTTTTCTCTCTTCTCTCTCATGTTCTTATGTTTTAAAGATGGTATGTCACACATCAGTTAGACAAATGGTAATGCAAGATTTTTGCTCCTTACAGAAAGATCGCAGATTTGGAAGGAATATTGTATCACCGGAATGTTCGTTTGGAAGACTGAGAGACAGCACCTTTGAGATGACAGCAGAGCAAGAGGAACAACAAGACTAGAGGACATAAGACATCGTAACATTTTTCTTTCCCCTCAAAGTATTTTTTTGTACCCCCATTACAAATTTCTCTTTCTCCTCCTGTAAGATGGACTCACCCCAAGAGACCCTAGCAACTCAATATGGAATAAAATGCTGCACGTACATTACAAACAGCACGGAGGACCCAGCCGAGGTCATAGACCAAAAGATGGATGACATTTTACAATTAAAGTGGGAGTTTCGAAGGAAACACAATCTCACACTCGCTGCTGTGGGTAATGAGCTGACCAGTTGGGTGTCATGGTTGAACCCACGAAATTGGTTCTCGGGCTTAGGAGAATGGGCCCAAGATATTATTATGGATGTAGGGAAATTTCTTTTGTGTATTCTAGGAGTCGTCATATTGGTTGGCCTGATATTTAGATGCGTTCGGGTTTTAACGAAGAGTAAAAGTAATTCCAAGGTGATGAGTCTAAGGAGCGAGGACACTGTAATAACAACAACTAATTTGATTTATGACCCAACGATAGAGACAATGTTGTGATGAAAATGTGAGTCCACGGTCCGTTTCTTTCACCCGTTTCTCCTTTGTTTTCCTCCAAGGTACAAAGACATCCGCTTGGAAGAAGAATTTGACAACCTCTTTCATACAGACCATTGATGGACTATGCCACAGACCCCCAATATCCCTAGTGACTTTACATTTTTACGATAGCCCAATACCTTAGAGACTGTAACTTTATGGACAATGGAACAACTTTTGCTCACTATTTATAGCAAAAGCACCGAGAGACATCAGACAACATGTACATCAAGACAAGACATCAGACAAGACCTCAATCGGCAAATGCATATTAAACTCACATAGTTTATGACTGCATTTATAATAATTGCTTCTTATCTTCACCTCCACAACCTTCATGTAATAACACACATATTCGATAGGGAATAAAGACACAGATATCAGCACTCACATATCCCCCCATTCATGTATCATCAACTAAATGTGCTCCCCCATTTGTTGCAACCAAAAGCCGAAAAGAGCTCGGTAAAGTTTGACAGCCCATCCACAGACCCGTAATACGGGATAAGAAGGAATTCAAATGTATACTTCGCAATACCTCGAAGCTTGATCTAAAACACGTACGGCACGATGATACATGACCCCTCAAACATGGATTCATACACACATGCTTCTACTATCTCACTAGGTCATACCTTTTTCCCACCTGCTCCTCCCCTCCCTTTACCCAATCATAAAATTGTATTTACATTATGACATATATTTTTCTTTTTGAACTGTTTTAGGAAGTGGCAGTTATTGATGACTGCCAAAGGGTGGACTGTCAAAGTCGGAAAAATATCATGCTACACGTTGCCATATATTCACCTCATGCGCTTGCCCGCTGCACGTGCACATTCTCTCCCGTGCGTGCGGATACTCGCAGCTGCGTGATGGCGCCTCCTCGGCCATGCGCTCGAGCACGTGGTATGTGCATTTACGGTAGAGTTTGTGTGCGTCTAGCGGGCGACTCAATCGTTAAATAATAAAACCAAATAGTATGTTTTATAGATAATGTTCCCCTTAATAATGACTGTAAGTTTGTTTAATGTAACTGGTCGCTGGACAGAGAAATTCCTCTTTGCATGATACGAAGGGTCAGATAGGATTTGAGCAGTGGTGTTTGGTACCTAACTAAAGAACATTTTATTAGAAACAATCCGGTGCTGGTTAGGTAAAGATTAATCGCTCCTGCGTATAGTTATGTCTATTAGTAGATTCTGGATATTTATTAATTGTCCATGTGTTGGAAATCCTGAGTTTCCCTCCCACCTGAGCAGTCTGAAATAGTCACAGCCCACCTGTTCAAACAAACCTATGACCTTTTGTTGTAATATGAAGACAGATTCCTGTGTCCAATGAACAATGAGATTATAGGTCCCTTTGTAGTGTACTGTATGCAGTGTATATAAGGACAGCCAGCCTGGCCAGCTCAGTCTCTCTCTCCACAAACGGTTTTCATCTTGACTCACTCGGAGCTGGTACCAGAGCTGCGCAGCGATCATTCCCCAGTGTGTGTAAGTTATTCTCTGTAACCAACTTGTTCCCTGTTTGTATTTGCCATATTCTCTCTCTCTGTTATTGTATAAGATTGTGACGTTATTGTATATTTATGTGTAGTTATTCTGCTTAGATATTGATGTTAGACTGTAGAGTATGAACTGTTAACTGTTTTCCCCTTTTTACATCAGCTAGACATTGTTAGTAAAGGTGTTGGAACCTCAGCAGGGTGTCTGTGTGTTTCTAGCTAGTACAAAGGGTTTCTGTGTAGTTCAAATCACTCAAACAGCTTGCTTATATATCCAGGTTAACCAGTTGTATATCATTACAGTGTTACAATTCTAAGGTTTACAGTGTAAGCATATTCTGTGTTTAAAGTTTATAAAAGTACTGTCTGTGTGTGCGCTCACAGTGTGTATTCCATACACCCAGCGCAGTGTGTGTACGTTACTTGCGTACCACGTGTGAGGCCTTCATACGCAAATAGCGTATGAAGTGCGTAGCACGTGCACGAGGTTTAGCGGCCACTACGGCTACACGGTATTCGTATATAGCTAATGTTAAAAGATAGATAGTTGACTCTATCAATTGGGGGCAAGTCCGGTCCATCTCATATCCGCAGTCAGGCGAAAATGTGCAGACTTTATCGATCAGCAAAGGGAGGAAAGGTAGTATCTTGTAGTGCTGATCAGATGAGAGTCTGCGTCTGATTCTTTTGGCTTGTAGGGATGCTGGTGGAATCCGAAGAAGGTAGGAACATTAAGCTATTGTCTTTGTAAATCTGGTTTTTATTTCTATTTGGTGCCAACTGCACACGCAGATTGGATGGCTTGTCTGTTTAAATAGGTTTAAAAGTATTTTTAATCGCTCAGCATAGCGTGATAGTTTTTTACCTAGGCTTAAAAATAACTTCAGGGGCTGGCATAATGATTTTCTTTGTGACAAAAGGAGCAGCATGGTCTGTCCTCCATTTTGTGTAACCCTCATGGAGGTGGAAGGGGGAGGAGAAGCAGCCATTTTGGGAAGGTCAATTTTTTTTTCTAAGCGGCTGATTTTCAGTTGACTCAGGAAATAATCAGCCACCCATTGTCAAAAAGAAATCATCATTTAATGAGTTTTTAATGCATTTGTTTAGTCCATGTCATGGTCAATCATGAGTGGTTCAGATAGAGTTTGATATACGTTAATAGTGGAATGAGTATTTGATTTAAGAACGATACACAGATAAAACAAAGTTTTGGTTTTTTGTTTTTTTTTTTTTGGTTTCTTTACCTCCCTATTCTAGGATTCTCTGCTTGGTGTAGGATAGCCATTGAAGTGCAAATTAACCTGTATAACTGGGTTTTGGGTTTTTTTTCCCTCTCCCAGCAGTGAAAGAAATCGCACATTCATATGCAAATTAGAAGCACTGAATAGGGTCTCATATATGTAACAGTGATTAGTACATATATGTAATATCTATATGTGCGTGCTTACATCAATGTATGTTATTAGATTAATTTAGAATTGCATTTTCATTTGTGTATTTTCACATATCTCACTTTCCTGTTTGCCATTTATAATTGATAACGTGCTGAGAAAGATTTGTTGCTATTAGTAGTTAAAAGTAAAAATAATACGTTAAGGGGTAAATTGTAAAACACGCACATGGCTTTGCCTAAAGATACAAGGAAAGATCTGTGTGGTGCTTGGTAGATGATTACAGTTAAAGATCATTTACATTGATATAAACGTGTTAGTTGTGTTACTGTGGACATACCTGGTTTGCGTACATGTGTCTCTAACAAAGGGCGGGACTAGCGTACGCAACGCAAGGGCCGACGCACGGAGCGTATATTACGCAACGGAGCGTCTGGGTACGCCCACATGATACAAATCACACGATAGTATTGTTTTAGTTAGGCGATAAGGAGGCAATGCGATAATAGCGCAAATCAATCTCAGTGTCCAAAATTTTAAGCTAATAGATCCTTCTCTAGTTGCAACTCCTCGGGATTAGCCTGCGATACTGAATGAAAGGGATTTCTGCGCAGAAACTAAAGTAAAGAGTATATGAGGTGAAAGAGTGTGTATACATATATATAAGTTTCTAAATTTTGGGGTTGAACCACAGAAAATCATCGAGTTCTCGTGAGGTACATACGTGTAAGTGATGGCACGGTGGCTTGGGAGGCATCCCTTGTTAAACATATTAAAATAAGAGCATTAGAGTATAGCAGACCAGGAGGTCTACTGTAGCACAGACCAGGAGGTCCAGACAGACCAGGAGGTCTAGGTACAGCAGACTAGGAAGTCCGCTATAGATAAAGAGATAAAGAAGCACAACATCAGGAAGGGTTGGTGCGGTACCCATATAGGCCATTAAGCTCTGGCTGAAGGAATTTGCAGCCACAATTTTCGATTCCACTGGTCGCTACGCACATAAGATTAGTTGCTTATGTGCAGAACGATTGTACCGCACGTAATTGTGTGCATTAGTTAGTAACTTGACCCAGTACCATTTGCGTACGCTAGAGGGGTCATAAACGCTATTTGTACATTCTAACGTGATTTGTGTAATTTCTTTTTATTTTAAGCGAGGTTCGCTGGTCACTCGGGAATTCTCTAACAACCAATAGTTACTGGGAAGGGTTAAGTGCTCTTCGGATCACACCCACATGTTCCAGTAAATAGAGGTTCAGGTCGCAGGGGCCCTGGGTTGAGTACGCCAGCGCTAAGGCAGTGTGTGGGCGTATTGGTCGACGTGGGCGAGTGAGTGGAGGTACTCGGTAAACTTCCGCCGCCGGCCTACCCCGGACATCTTGGTTTTTGTAAGGGTTCGCTGAAGACCCTGATTTGAAGGTCAGAGGTTGTGAAAGCAACACCTGCAAAGATGGGGGCCAGTTGTTCAGGTAGGGGGCGATCAACCTCGGTTCTGGTTGACTTAGTAAACCGGCCAAGGATAACGTGTGATACAGACCGGGAAGTCCGAAATGGATCACACGCAAAGGTAATATTCAATGAATGGGAAAGAATGACTGTGCATGATGGGGAAAAGTTCCCACGGGTAGGCAGTTTTAGCCCCGAGGTGTTACAAAATCTAAGGAGAAGGATATGTCTCATTAAATCTGCAAAGAGACGGATCAAACATTATGATTGTTTACAGTTATGGCAACGGGAAGGTGAGAGACAAGGAGGATTAGCTTACACAGCTGACTCTCACTGTGGTAAGAAAAATATGGCAACAGGAGAGAAGGTGGTTACAGAGAGTGGCACACTGGAGTATGATAAAAATGCACTTAGCAACTGTATTAATGATGATAAGAATAAAAGTAACAAATGTAACAATGATAAAAGTAAAACTGTTAAATGTACAACTGTTAACCCGTGCAAGTTGCACTCCATGTTAAACTTCCCTCAGGATTACTAGCAAGAAAGTGAGCCCAGCACGATGTCGGCACCTTTTCAAGCAGCCATCACACAAGACATCCAGGTGGACGCGACCAAATCGGTAAAGGCAGTAATCAAACCCCCTAACGGAGGGTCAGGTGAGGTCGTGTCCACAGGTACGTACAGTGTTATATATCACGCACAAACAAATGTACCTCATATTGTAGAACCAACACAAGATGATGTAATTGAATTTAATCCTGTCAGGGTGATCACAGTCCCCAATGAGAAGACTGACGCTCAGGGAACCATTCCCGTCAGGGACAGTGCAATGCGCCGTCCCTGGTCCCGGATGGAATTGAGAGCAATTATGTCTGAATTCCCTGATCCTAGGAAAGATCTAGTTGCATGTCAGAGATTTATTAAAGAACTAGGAAACTCCGTCGAACCCACCAACAAAGATTGGTGGACAGTGCTGAGGGCATGTTTGCCCTCCAGTGTTGACCCTGCAAAATTTATTACTGATTGTAAATTAGACCCAGAAGTACCTCAAACGGAGGAAAACAATCAGGAATGTATTAAGCAGATCAACCGACAGTTAGGAGTATATTTCCCAGCCATTGTCGAGTGGAACAAAATCTTCTCCATAAGACAAAACGAAGGGGAAAGTACTTCTAATTATTTCCATCGGGCATTGCAGGACATGACTAGGTATACAGGTATAGAAAACATCGAAACAAGTGCACCACATAGAGAAGTAGCAGTATTTGTGTTAATGGATGGTTTAAAGGAAGTGTTGAGAGCAAGGGTACAGACCACAAATCCAAACTGGAGAAATATCTCGGTGGCTGCATTAAGAAAGTCCACTGTTGGGCATGAGCAAAACATCAGCAAGCACAGGGAAACACAGAGAAGTAAGAAGCCTCAGATCCCTGTGGGTAAGTCAAAGGTGATAAGGTGTTATAATTGCCAGAAGGAAGGTCATTATGCAAGAGATTGTAGATCAAGAAATAGACAAAGGTTATATAAACCCCCTAGACAAGAACACGAGCAGAGTTATGACACACAAAATTGTAATCAGGGATCATATAGGAAGAAGATTGGGCCGCACCTGTAATATGCAGTCAGGAAAGGTGATCATTAGGACTGATAGTAAGCCTGGGGTTACAGTCAATGAAATTGGGAGGTCATTCCGTGTAGACGCAGGAACGGCCGGGTAAACTTTGTAATTTATCTGTAAATGTTTCTTTCTCCCCATCTCTGACGTTCATCGGCAGAACTCAAACATCACATAGCTACTTGGTCTTTGCAGAGGTCTACCTAACCCCAGTTTGACCTACCGACATCTGTGTGTCCTGGCCAGGCACAAAAGGGTGAAGTGTGGAAATACTGGTGGGGAGGGGACTTTGCAAAGATACCAGTGGATGTGTTGGTGTGACAGCCTGATGGTGAACGGAAGATCTGACAATGGTTTTTTTGTTTGTTGTTTAATGTAAAATGTGATGAATTGTTCTCTCTCTCGGTTTTTTTTTTCTCTCTTCTCTCTCATGTTCTTATGTTTTAAAGATGGTATGTCACACATCAGTTAGACAAATGGTAATGCAAGATTTTTGCTCCTTACAGAAAGATCGCAGATTTGGAAGGAATATTGTATCACCGGAATGTTCGTTTGGAAGACTGAGAGACAGCACCTTTGAGATGACAGCAGAGCAAGAGGAACAACAAGACTAGAGGACATAAGACATCGTAACATTTTTATTTCCCCTCAAAGTATTTTTTTGTACCCCCATTACAAATTTCTCTTTCTCCTCCTGTAAGATGGACTCACCCCAAGAGACCCTAGCAACTCAATATGGAATAAAATGCTGCACGTACATTACAAACAGCACGGAGGACCCAGCCGAGGTCATAGACCAAAAGATGGATGACATTTTACAATTAAAGTGGGAGTTTCGAAGGAAACACAATCTCACACTCGCTGCTGTGGGTAATGAGCTGACCAGTTGGGTGTCATGGTTGAACCCACGAAATTGGTTCTCGGGCTTAGGAGAATGGGCCCAAGATATTATTATGGATGTAGGGAAATTTCTTTTGTGTATTCTAGGAGTCGTCATATTGGTTGGCCTGATATTTAGATGCGTTCGGGTTTTAACGAAGAGTAAAAGTAATTCCAAGGTGATGAGTCTAAGGAGCGAGGACACTGTAATAACAACAACTAATTTGATTTATGACCCAACGATAGAGACAATGTTGTGATGAAAATGTGAGTCCACGGTCCGTTTCTTTCACCCGTTTCTCCTTTGTTTTCCTCCAAGGTACAAAGACATCCGCTTGGAAGAAGAATTTGACAACCTCTTTCATACAGACCATTGATGGACTATGCCACAGACCCCCAATATCCCTAGTGACTTTACATTTTTACGATAGCCCAATACCTTAGAGACTGTAACTTTATGGACAATGGAACAACTTTTGCTCACTATTTATAGCAAAAGCACCGAGAGACATCAGACAACATGTACATCAAGACAAGACATCAGACAAGACCTCAATCGGCAAATGCATATTAAACTCACATAGTTTATGACTGCATTTATAATAATTGCTTCTTATCTTCACCTCCACAACCTTCATGTAATAACACACATATTCGATAGGGAATAAAGACACAGATATCAGCACTCACATATCCCCCCATTCATGTATCATCAACTAAATGTGCTCCCCCATTTGTTGCAACCAAAAGCCGAAAAGAGCTCGGTAAAGTTTGACAGCCCATCCACAGACCCGTAATACGGGATAAGAAGGAATTCAAATGTATACTTCGCAATACCTCGAAGCTTGATCTAAAACACGTACGGCACGATGATACATGACCCCTCAAACATGGATTCATACACACATGCTTCTACTATCTCACTAGGTCATACCTTTTTCCCACCTGCTCCTCCCCTCCCTTTACCCAATCATAAAATTGTATTTACATTATGACATATATTTTTCTTTTTGAACTGTTTTAGGAAGTGGCAGTTATTGATGACTGCCAAAGGGTGGACTGTCAAAGTCGGAAAAATATCATGCTACACGTTGCCATATATTCACCTCATGCGCTTGCCCGCTGCACGTGCACATTCTCTCCCATGCGTGCGGATACTCGCAGCTGCGTGATGGCGCCTCCTCGGCCATGCGCTCGAGCGCGTGGTATGTGCATTTACGGTAGAGTTTGTGTGCGTCTAGCGGGCGACTCAATCGTTAAATAATAAAACCAAATAGTATGTTTTATAGATAATGTTCCCCTTAATAATGACTGTAAGTTTGTTTAATGTAACTGGTCGCTGGACAGAGAAATTCCTCTTTGCATGATACGAAGGGTCAGATAGGATTTGAGCAGTGGTGTTTGGTACCTAACTAAAGAACATTTTATTAGAAACAATCCGGTGCTGGTTAGGTAAAGATTAATCGCTCCTGCGTATAGTTATGTCTATTAGTAGATTCTGGATATTTATTAATTGTCCATGTGTTGGAAATCCTGAGTTTCCCTCCCACCTGAGCAGTCTGAAATAGTCACAGCCCACCTGTTCAAACAAACCTATGACCTTTTGTTGTAATATGAAGACAGATTCCTGTGTCCAATGAACAATGAGATTATAGGTCCCTTTGTAGTGTACTGTATGCAGTGTATATAAGGACAGCCAGCCTGGCCAGCTCAGTCTCTCTCTCCACAAACGGTTTTCATCTTGACTCACTCGGAGCTGGTACCAGAGCTGCGCAGCGATCATTCCCCAGTGTGTGTAAGTTATTCTCTGTAACCAACTTGTTCCCTGTTTGTATTTGCCATATTCTCTCTCTCTGTTATTGTATAAGATTGTGACGTTATTGTATATTTATGTGTAGTTATTCTGCTTAGATATTGATGTTAGACTGTAGAGTATGAACTGTTAACTGTTTTCCCCTTTTTACATCAGCTAGACATTGTTAGTAAAGGTGTTGGAACCTCAGCAGGGTGTCTGTGTGTTTCTAGCTAGTACAAAGGGTTTCTGTGTAGTTCAAATCACTCAAACAGCTTGCTTATATATCCAGGTTAACCAGTTGTATATCATTACAGTGTTACAATTCTAAGGTTTACAGTGTAAGCATATTCTGTGTTTAAAGTTTATAAAAGTACTGTCTGTGTGTGCGCTCACAGTGTGTATTCCATACACCCAGCGCAGTGTGTGTACGTTACTTGCGTACCACGTGTGAGGCCTTCATACGCAAATAGCGTATGAAGTGCGTAGCACGTGCACGAGGTTTAGCGGCCACTACGGCTACACGGTATTCGTATATAGCTAATGTTAAAAGATAGATAGTTGACTCTATCAATTGGGGGCAAGTCCGGTCCATCTCATATCCGCAGTCAGGCGAAAATGTGCAGACTTTATCGATCAGCAAAGGGAGGAAAGGTAGTATCTTGTAGTGCTGATCAGATGAGAGTCTGCGTCTGATTCTTTTGGCTTGTAGGGATGCTGGTGGAATCCGAAGAAGGTAGGAACATTAAGCTATTGTCTTTGTAAATCTGGTTTTTATTTCTATTTGGTGCCAACTGCACACGCAGATTGGATGGCTTGTCTGTTTAAATAGGTTTAAAAGTATTTTTAATCGCTCAGCATAGCGTGATAGTTTTTTACCTAGGCTTAAAAATAACTTCAGGGGCTGGCATAATGATTTTCTTTGTGACAAAAGGAGCAGCATGGTCTGTCCTCCATTTTGTGTAACCCTCATGGAGGTGGAAGGGGGAGGAGAAGCAGCCATTTTGGGAAGGTCAATTTTTTTTTCTAAGCGGCTGATTTTCAGTTGACTCAGGAAATAATCAGCCACCCATTGTCAAAAAGAAATCATCATTTAATGAGTTTTTAATGCATTTGTTTAGTCCATGTCATGGTCAATCATGAGTGGTTCAGATAGAGTTTGATATACGTTAATAGTGGAATGAGTATTTGATTTAAGAACGATACACAGATAAAACAAAGTTTTGGTTTTTTGTTTTTTTTTTTTTGGTTTCTTTACCTCCCTATTCTAGGATTCTCTGCTTGGTGTAGGATAGCCATTGAAGTGCAAATTAACCTGTATAACTGGGTTTTGGGTTTTTTTTCCCTCTCCCAGCAGTGAAAGAAATCGCACATTCATATGCAAATTAGAAGCACTGAATAGGGTCTCATATATGTAACAGTGATTAGTACATATATGTAATATCTATATGTGCGTGCTTACATCAATGTATGTTATTAGATTAATTTAGAATTGCATTTTCATTTGTGTATTTTCACATATCTCACTTTCCTGTTTGCCATTTATAATTGATAACGTGCTGAGAAAGATTTGTTGCTATTAGTAGTTAAAAGTAAAAATAATACGTTAAGGGGTAAATTGTAAAACACGCACATGGCTTTGCCTAAAGATACAAGGAAAGATCTGTGTGGTGCTTGGTAGATGATTACAGTTAAAGATCATTTACATTGATATAAACGTGTTAGTTGTGTTACTGTGGACATACCTGGTTTGCGTACATGTGTCTCTAACAAAGGGCGGGACTAGCGTACGCAACGCAAGGGCCGACGCACGGAGCGTATAATAATAATAATAATAATAATAATAATAATACTTTATTGTCATCAATAGTTCAATGAACAATCAACGAAACTAAAAAGCAAGCATATACAGAGACCATAAGAACAGAACGAAGAGAGCACTCCTAAACCCAAGACATTCCCAATTGTCAATTTATCTCGGTCCTATCTGGTTTAACATGTTTATTGCTTTTGGGAAAAAACTACCCCTTAACCGATTTGTCCGACAAAGAATAGAACGGTAACGCCTATTAGATGGCAACACAGAAAACATCCCCCCATTTGGATGAGATAGATCTCCCAGAATACTTTTCACCTTAGTGAGGAGCCTTTTTTCATATATATCCTGAATACAGGGCAGGCTGACTCCAATTACTCTACTTGCAGTTTTAACCACTCTCTGAAGGGACTTACGTTCTATAGCAGTACAGTTTCCAAACCATACTATAATTCCGTATGTGAGGACACTCTCTAAAATTGCTGAATAAAAGTTTACTAAAATCTCCTTACGTATCCCTGCCATGCGCATTTTCCTCAATAAAAACAGGCGTTGTTGAGATTTTTTAACAACACATCGTGTATGGATACCCCAAGACAGGTCATTGGAGATGTTAATACCCAGGAATTTAAAGGACTCAACTGTCTCCACAACCTGGTTATTTACGACTAGGGGACAAGAAGGCTGCATGTGAATTTTCCTAAAATCTACAATCATTTCTTTTGTTTTTTTTACATTTAAAATTAAGTGATTAGTTTGACTCCAAGCTTCTAACCTAGCGACCTCAGATCTATATTCTGACTCATCGTCCTTACTTATTAAACCTACGACTGCGATATCATCGGCAAATTTAATAATGTGAACTGACTCCGAATTTGAATGGCAATCATAGGTAAACAGAGAGTACAGCAGGGGACTCAGTACACAACCCTGAGGCACCCCTGTACTGATTACAAGTTCGCTTGACAGGGAATTGTACAATCTAACAGATTGGGGCCTGTTAGTCAAGAAATCCAAGATCCATCTACATACAAAGTTATTCAATCCCAACTCAGATAATTTAAACACTAATGATGTTGGGATTACTGTATTAAATGCCGAACTGTAATCCACGAACAAAATTCTCGCAGAGGAACATGTGGATTCTAGATGGGTAGCCACACGATGAATCAAGGTGATAGCAGCGTCATCTGTCGACCTATTTGCTTTATATGCAAATTGAAAAGGATCCAGATTGGCTGGGATACTTTTTTTTTATGTATCCCATAACCAATCTTTCAAAGGCCTTCATTATAAGAGATGTCAGAGCAATTGGTCGGTAATCGTTTGGCTCACTGGCCTTACCATTTTTGGGGACCGGGACAATAATAGATGACTTAAAACACTTAGGCACATGACAAGTGGCAAGAGAAAGGTTAAAAATTATAGTAAAAATCCCAGCCAACTGCTCAGCACATGTCTTGATAACATTTCCCGGAATCCCATCTGGGCCGGGGGCCTTACCTGATTTAGAACTGGCAAAGCACCGTCTGACAGACAATTCATCCAGTACCAGGGGCTCCGCGTTCTCCAGATTCCCATCCCAGTCTACAGGGGAAACAGCCATGCTATCAAAACGAGAGTAAAATATGTTTAATGTCTCCCCTAGGGAACTGTCAGCCTCTTTATGAGAGGGGTTCTTATTAACTTTGTAGTCAGAGATATCTTGAATACCTTTCCACAGACTTTTTGCATCTTTATCATTTTTAAACTTGCTTTCGAGTTTAACAGAAAAGGCCCTTTTTGCCTCTATTATACCCTTTTTTAATTTTTGACGGGCAGCCCTAAAAACATTTTGGTCACCAGATCTAAAAGCTTTGTCTCTCTCACTTAATAAGGTTCGAACCGTACCATTTATCCATGGTTTATCATTTGCGTAAGTACGAACACACTTTTTAATTGTTACACTCTGTATGCAACAACACACATAACCAAGGACCATGGAAGTAAGGGAGTCCACATTCACATTATTATCATCCCCCAATGATTCTTCAATGAACAACCCCCAATCAGTAAATTCCAAAGCATCCTGAAGTTTCTGCATTGCCCCCTCAGGCCAAACTGTAATACTAGTACTAGTCGGCCTAAACCGTTGGACTACGGTTTTGTATGCTGGAACCAAAAATAGGGACATGTGATCAGAATGACCAATATTGGGATATCTAAAAGTCGCATAAGCATCCTTAATATTACAATAGACATGGTCCAACACATTTCCCCCTCTAGTAGGGACTTTAACATATTGATAGAATTTTGGTAAAACTACCTTCAATCTAGCCTGATTAAAATCCCCTGCTACTAAAAGAACCCCCTCAACATATTTAGTTTCCAGTTTAACTATAGCAGCGTGCAAGATATCTAATGCAGATTCTACATGAGCAGAGGGAGGAATGTATACGGCCATTACCAACGCCACTGAAAATTCTCTTGGCAAATAGAATGGTCGACACTTTACCACCATATATTCCACATTTACAGAGCAAAAAGTCGCAACAAGACTGGCATCAGTACACCAGTTATTATTTACGTATACACATAGTCCACCTCCTCGCGTTTTCCCAGATTCCATGGTTCTGTCTGATCTAAATAATGATCTATCTGTAAGCTGAACTACAGAGTCCAGGATAGAGTCATTCAGCCATGTCTCTGTGAAAATCATGAGAGAGCAGGTCTTTAAAGGGGACTTGTTTGCCAGTCTCACATGGATCTCATCCAATTTGTTCGTAAGAGATCTTACGTTTGCCATAAATAAACTGGGAAGCGCTGGTCTATAGGGGCACAGATAAAGTCTTACCCTAATACCTGCTCTTTTACCCCGCTTTTGCTTCCTCTCTCTCCGTGGTCTGCGTTTCCATCTGGGCTTGCATACCCTCCAGGGACTAGGCATCCTCCATTCATGGGCAGAGTCTTGTTGCTCAGGCTGCTCGGGCTGACCAGATTCCAGGCTTCCTTGCCTCCTCCAGCCCCTAGCAACCACGGTCCTCCTGAGACCTCCGCAGGATCCACCACAATTCTCCTGACCAGAGGAGCACCCAGCATGCCTCGGGCCATCACCTCCTCTGACCCCGGAACTAGCCTGCGAGCCCGCCGCAGCAGCAGCACTCAGAGGCCGGCCAGCGCCTCCCACATCCACAGCAGCAGCGCCCGGAGGCCAGCCAGCATCCCCGCCAGCCCGCACACCGGCGCCCGCCGGCCGCACACCCCTGGCCGCACCAGCCCGCCCGCCCGCCACCAGGACACCGGAAGCCCGCAGGATCCCCCACGCGGCTTCCCCCAGCGACAGCGATGCAGCAGAGGGACCAGAGGCGGAACGGACCGCGAGCAGCTCCCACCGCGAGTACACAATCCCACATGGACCACACGGCAGCAGAGCCCCCAGGCCCACGATCCACGTTGCAAACAAAAGGGTGAGTCTGATGGTAGGCAGCGATGCTCCTGCCACTGCTCCCACCACTGCTCCCATGGCTCTGCAAGCTCGCAGCCGCCGCGTCTGAACGCGCCGCCAGGCAATACTGAAGTCATACAGGATCAGACGCAACGGAGCGTCTGGGTACGCCCACATGATACAAATCACACGATAGTATTGTTTTAGTTAGGCGATAAGGAGGCAATGCGATAATAGCGCAAATCAATCTCAGTGTCCAAAATTTTAAGCTAATAGATCCTTCTCTAGTTGCAACTCCTCGGGATTAGCCTGCGATACTGAATGAAAGGGATTTCTGCGCAGAAACTAAAGTAAAGAGTATATGAGGTGAAAGAGTGTGTATACATATATATAAGTTTCTAAATTTTGGGGTTGAACCACAGAAAATCATCGAGTTCTCGTGAGGTACATACGTGTAAGTGATGGCACGGTGGCTTGGGAGGCATCCCTTGTTAAACATATTAAAATAAGAGCATTAGAGTATAGCAGACCAGGAGGTCTACTGTAGCACAGACCAGGAGGTCCAGACAGACCAGGAGGTCTAGGTACAGCAGACTAGGAAGTCCGCTATAGATAAAGAGATAAAGAAGCACAACATCAGGAAGGGTTGGTGCGGTACCCATATAGGCCATTAAGCTCTGGCTGAAGGAATTTGCAGCCACAATTTTCGATTCCACTGGTCGCTACGCACATAAGATTAGTTGCTTATGTGCAGAACGATTGTACCGCACGTAATTGTGTGCATTAGTTAGTAACTTGACCCAGTACCATTTGCGTACGCTAGAGGGGTCATAAACGCTATTTGTACATTCTAACGTGATTTGTGTAATTTCTTTTTATTTTAAGGGAGGTTCGCTGGTCACTCGGGAATTCTCTAACAACCAATAGTTACTGGGAAGGGTTAAGTGCTCTTCGGATCACACCCACATGTTCCAGTAAATAGAGGTTCAGGTCGCAGGGGCCCTGGGTTGAGTACGCCAGCGCTAAGGCAGTGTGTGGGCGTATTGGTCGACGTGGGCGAGTGAGTGGAGGTACTCGGTAAACTTCCGCCGCCGGCCTACCCCGGACATCTTGGTTTTTGTAAGGGTTCGCTGAAGACCCTGATTTGAAGGTCAGAGGTTGTGAAAGCAACACCTGCAAAGATGGGGGCCAGTTGTTCAGGTAGGGGGCGATCAACCTCGGTTCGGGTTGACTTAGTAAACCGGCCAAGGATAACGTGTGATACAGACCGGGAAGTCCGAAATGGATCACACGCAAAGGTAATATTCAATGAATGGGAAAGAATGACTGTGCATGACGGGGAAAAGTTCCCACGGGTAGGCAGTTTTAGCCCCGAGGTGTTACAAAATCTAAGGAGAAGGATATGTCTCATTAAATCTGCAAAGAGACGGATCAAACATTATGATTGTTTACAGTTATGGCAACGGGAAGGTGAGAGACAAGGAGGATTAGCTTACACAGCTGACTCTCACTGTGGTAAGAAAAATATGGCAACAGGAGAGAAGGTGGTTACAGAGAGTGGCACACTGGAGTATGATAAAAATGCACTTAGCAACTGTATTAATGATGATAAGAATAAAAGTAACAAATGTAACAATGATAAAAGTAAAACTGTTAAATGTACAACTGTTAACCCGTGCAAGTTGCACTCCATGTTAAACTTCCCTCAGGATTACTAGCAAGAAAGTGAGCCCAGCACGATGTCGGCACCTTTTCAAGCAGCCATCACACAAGACATCCAGGTGGACGCGACCAAATCGGTAAAGGCAGTAATCAAACCCCCTAACGGAGGGTCAGGTGAGGTCGTGTCCACAGGTACGTACAGTGTTATATATCACGCACAAACAAATGTACCTCATATTGTAGAACCAACACAAGATGATGTAATTGAATTTAATCCTGTCAGGGTGATCACAGTCCCCAATGAGAAGACTGACGCTCAGGGAACCATTCCCGTCAGGGACAGTGCAATGCGCCGTCCCTGGTCCCGGATGGAATTGAGAGCAATTATGTCTGAATTCCCTGATCCTAGGAAAGATCTAGTTGCATGTCAGAGATTTATTAAAGAACTAGGAAACTCCGTCGAACCCACCAACAAAGATTGGCGGACAGTGCTGAGGGCATGTTTGCCCTCCAGTGTTGACCCTGCAAAATTTATTACTGATTGTAAATCAGACCCAGAAGTACCTCAAACGGAAGAAAACAATCAGGAATGTATTAAGCAGATCAACCGACAGTTAGGAGTATATTTCCCAGCCATTGTCGAGTGGAACAAAATCTTCTCCATAAGACAAAACGAAGGGGAAAGTACTTCTAATTATTTCCATCGGGCATTGCAGGACATGACTAGGTATACAGGTATAGAAAACATCGAAACAAGTGCACCGCATAGAGAAGTAGCAGTATTTGTGTTAATGGATGGTTTAAAGGAAGTATTGAGAGCAAGGGTACAGACCACAAATCCAAACTGGAGAAATATCTCGGTGGCTGCATTAAGAAAGTCCACTGTTGGGCATGAGCAAAACATCAGCAAGCACAGGGAAACACAGAGAAGTAAGAAGCCTCAGATCCCTGTGTGTAAGTCAAAGGTGATAAGGTGTTATAATTGCCAGAAGGAAGGTCATTATGCAAGAGATTGTAGATCAAGAAATAGACAAAGGTTATATAAACCCCCTAGACAAGAACACGAGCAGAGTTATGACACACAAAATTGTAATCAGGGATCATATAGGAAGAAGTTTGGGCCGCACCTGTAATATGCAGTCAGGAAAGGTGATCATTAGGACTGATAGTAAGCCTGGGGTTACAGTCAATGAAATTGGGAGGTCATTCCGTGTAGACGCAGGAACGGCCGGGTAAACTTTGTAATTTATCTGTAAATGTTTCTTTCTCCCCATCTCTGACGTTCATCGGCAGAACTCAAACATCACATAGCTACTTGGTCTTTGCAGAGGTCTACCTAACCCCAGTTTGACCTACCGACATCTGTGTGTCCTGGCCAGGCACAAAAGGGTGAAGTGTGGAAATACTGGTGGGGAGGGGACTTCGCAAAGATACCAGTGGATGTGTTGGTGTGACAGCCTGATGGTGAACGGAAGATCTGACAATGTTTTTTTTGTTTGTTGTTTAATGTAAAATGTGATGAATTGTTCTCTCTCTCGGTTTTTTTTTTCTCTTTTCTCTCTCATGTTCTTATGTTTTAAAGATGGTATGTCACACATCAGTTAGACAAATGGTAATGCAAGATTTTTGCTCCTTACAGAAAGATCGCAGATTTGGAAGGAATATTGTATCACCGGAATGTTCGTTTGGAAGACTGAGAGACAGCACCTTTGAGATGACAGCAGAGCAAGAGGAACAACAAGACTAGAGGACATAAGACATCGTAACATTTTTCTTTCCCCTCAAAGTATTTTTTTGTACCCCCATTACAAATTTCTCTTTCTCCTCCTGTAAGATGGACTCACCCCAAGAGACCCTAGCAACTCAATATGGACTAAAATGCTGCACGTACATTACAAACAGCACGGAGGACCCAGCCGAGGTCATAGACCAAAAGATGGATGACATTTTACAATTAAAGTGGGAGTTTCGAAGGAAACACAATCTCACACTCGCTGCTGTGGGTAATGAGCTGACCAGTTGGGTGTCATGGTTGAACCCACGAAATTGGTTCTCGGGCTTAGGAGAATGGGCCCAAGATATTATTATGGATGTAGGGAAATTTCTTTTGTGTATTCTAGGAGTCGTCATATTGGTTGGCCTGATATTTAGATGCGTTCGGGTTTTAACGAAGAGTAAAAGTAATTCCAAGGTGATGAGTCTAAGGAGCGAGGACACTGTAATAACAACAACTAATTTGATTTATGACCCAACGATAGAGACAATGTTGTGATGAAAATGTGAGTCCACGGTCCGTTTCTTTCACCCGTTTCTCCTTTGTTTTCCTCCAAGGTACAAAGACATCCGCTTGGAAGAAGAATTTGACAACCTCTTTCATACAGACCATTGATGGACTATGCCACAGACCCCCAATATCCCTAGTGACTTTACATTTTTACGATAGCCCAATACCTTAGAGACTGTAACTTTATGGACAATGGAACAACTTTTGCTCACTATTTATAGCAAAAGCACCGAGAGACATCAGACAACATGTACATCAAGACAAGACATCAGACAAGACCTCAATCGGCAAATGCATATTAAACTCACATAGTTTATGACTGCATTTATAATAATTGCTTCTTATCTTCACCTCCACAACCTTCATGTAATAACACACATATTCGATAGGGAATAAAGACACAGATATCAGCACTCACATATCCCCCCATTCATGTATCATCAACTAAATGTGCTCCCCCATTTGTTGCAACCAAAAGCCGAAAAGAGCTCGGTAAAGTTTGACAGCCCATCCACAGACCCGTAATACGGGATAAGAAGGAATTCAAATGTATACTTCGCAATACCTCGAAGCTTGATCTAAAACACGTACGGCACGATGATACATGACCCCTCAAACATGGATTCATACACCCATGCTTCTACTATCTCACTAGGTCATACCTTTTTCCCACCTGCTCCTCCCCTCCCTTTACCCAATCATAAAATTGTATTTACATTATGACATATATTTTTCTTTTTGAACTGTTTTAGGAAGTGGCAGTTATTGATGACTGCCAAAGGGTGGACTGTCAAAGTCGGAAAAATATCATGCTACACGTTGCCATATATTCACCTCATGCGCTTGCCCGCTGCACGTGCACATTCTCTCCCGTGCGTGCGGATACTCGCAGCTGCGTGATGGCGCCTCCTCGGCCATGCGCTCGAGCGCGTGGTATGTGCATTTACGGTAGAGTTTGTGTGCGTCTAGCGGGCGACTCAATCGTTAAATAATAAAACCAAATAGTATGTTTTATAGATAATGTTCCCCTTAATAATGACTGTAAGTTTGTTTAATGTAACTGGTCGCTGGACAGAGAAATTCCTCTTTGCATGATACGAAGGGTCAGATAGGATTTGAGCAGTGGTGTTTGGTACCTAACTAAAGAACATTTTATTAGAAACAATCCGGTGCTGGTTAGGTAAAGATTAATCGCTCCTGCGTATAGTTATGTCTATTAGTAGATTCTGGATATTTATTAATTGTCCATGTGTTGGAAATCCTGAGTTTCCCTCCCACCTGAGCAGTCTGAAATAGTCACAGCCCACCTGTTCAAACAAACCTATGACCTTTTGTTGTAATATGAAGACAGATTCCTGTGTCCAATGAACAATGAGATTATAGGTCCCTTTGTAGTGTACTGTATGCAGTGTATATAAGGACAGCCAGCCTGGCCAGCTCAGTCTCTCTCTCCACAAACGGTTTTCATCTTGACTCACTCGGAGCTGGTACCAGAGCTGCGCAGCGATCATTCCCCAGTATGTGTAAGTTATTCTCTGTAACCAACTTGTTCCCTGTTTGTATTTGCCATATTCTCTCTCTCTGTTATTGTATAAGATTGTGACGCTATTGTATATTTATGTGTAGTTATTCTGCTTAGATATTGATGTTAGACTGTAGAGTATGAACTGTTAACTGTTTTCCCCTTTTTACATCAGCTAGACATTGTTAGTAAAGGTGTTGGAACCTCAGCAGGGTGTCTGTGTGTTTCTAGCTAGTACAAAGGGTTTCTGTGTAGTTCAAATCACTCAAACAGCTTGCTTATATATCCAGGTTAACCAGTTGTATATCATTACAGTGTTACAATTCTAAGGTTTACAGTGTAAGCATATTCTGTGTTTAAAGTTTATAAAAGTACTGTCTGTGTGTGCGCTCACAGTGTGTATTCCATACACCCAGCGCAGTGTGTGTACGTTACTTGCGTACCACGTGTGAGGCCTTCATACGCAAATAGCGTATGAAGTGCGTAGCACGTGCACGAGGTTTAGCGGCCACTACGGCTACACGGTATTCGTATATAGCTAATGTTAAAAGATAGATAGTTGACTCTATCAATTGGGGGCAAGTCCGGTCCATCTCATATCCGCAGTCAGGCGAAAATGTGCAGACTTTATCGATCAGCAAAGGGAGGAAAGGTAGTATCTTGTAGTGCTGATCAGATGAGAGTCTACGTCTGATTCTTTTGGCTTGTAGGGATGCTGGTGGAATCCGAAGAAGGTAGGAACATTAAGCTATTGTCTTTGTAAATCTGGTTTTTATTTCTATTTGGTGCCAACTGCACACGCAGATTGGATGGCTTGTCTGTTTAAATAGGTTTAAAAGTATTTTTAATCGCTCAGCATAGCGTGATAGTTTTTTACCTAGGCTTAAAAATAACTTCAGGGGCTGGCATGATGATTTTCTTTGTGACAAAAGGAGCAGCATGGTCTGTCCTCCATTTTGTGTAACCCTCATGGAGGTGGAAGGGGGAGGAGAAGCAGCCATTTTGGGAAGGTCAATTTTTTTTTCTAAGCGGCTGATTTTCAGTTGACTCAGGAAATAATCAGCCACCCATTGTCAAAAAGAAATCATCATTTAATGAGTTTTTAATGCATTTGTTTAGTCCATGTCATGGTCAATCATGAGTGGTTCAGATAGAGTTTGATATACGTTAATAGTGGAATGAGTATTTGATTTAAGAACGATACACAGATAAAACAAAGTTTTGGTTTTTTTGTTGTTGTTTTTTTTGTTTCTTTACCTCCCTATTCTAGGATTCTCTGCTTGGTGTAGGATAGCCATTGAAGTGCAAATTAACCTGTATAACTGGGTTTTGGTTTTTTTTCCCCTCTCCCAGCAGTGAAAGAAATCGCACATTCATATGCAAATTAGAAGCACTGAATAGGGTCTCATATATGTAATAGTGATTAGTACATATATGTAATATCTATATGTGCGTGCTTACATCAATGTATGTTATTAGATTAATTTAGAATTGCATTTTCATTTGTGTATTTTCACATATCTCACTTTCCTGTTTGCCATTTATAATTGATAACGTGCTGAGAAAGATTTGTTGCTATTAGTAGTTAAAAGTAAAAATAATACGTTAAGGGGTAAATTGTAAAACACGCACATGGCTTTGCCTAAAGATACAAGGAAAGATCTGTGTGGTGCTTGGTAGATGATTACAGTTAAAGATCATTTACATTGATATAAACGTGTTAGTTGTGTTACTGTGGACATACCTGGTTTGCGTACATGTGTCTCTAACAAAGGGCGGGACTAGCG
This sequence comes from Pseudophryne corroboree, assembly GCF_028390025.1. NCBI lineage: Eukaryota > Metazoa > Chordata > Amphibia > Anura > Myobatrachidae > Pseudophryne > Pseudophryne corroboree. The sequence continues at coordinate 945,886,356 of NC_086445.1, read as the reverse complement.
TACGCGACGCAAGGGCCGACGCACGGAGCGTATATTACGCAACGGAGTGTCTGGGTACGCCCACATGATACAAATCACACGATAGTATTGTTTTAGTTAGGCGATAAGGAGGCAATGCGATAATAGCGCAAATCAATCTCAGTGTCCAAAATTTTAAGCTAATAGATCCTTCTCTAGTTGCAACTCCTCGGGATTAGCCTGCGATACTGAATGAAAGGGATTTCTGCGCAGAAACGAAAGTAAAGAGTATATGAGGTGAAAGAGTGTGTATACATATATATAAGTTTCTAAATTTTGGGGTTGAACCACAGAAAATCATCGAGTTCTCGTGAGGTACATACGTGTAAGTGATGGCACGGTGGCTTGGGAGGCATCCCTTGTTAAACATATTAAAATAAGAGCATTAGAGTATAGCAGACCAGGAGGTCTACTGTAGCACAGACCAGGAAGTCCAGACAGACCAGGAGGTCTAGGTACAGCAGACTAGGAAGTCCGCTATAGATAAAGAGATAAAGAAGCACAACATCAGGAAGGGTTGGTGCGGTACCCATATAGGCCATTAAGCTCTGGCTGAAGGAATTTGCAGCCACAATTTTCGATTCCACTGGTCGCTACGCACATAAGATTAGTTGCTTATGTGCAGAACGATTGTACCGCACGTAATTGTGTGCATTAGTTAGTAACTTGACCCAGTACCATTTGCGTACGCTAGAGGGGTCATAAACGCTATTTGTACATTCTAACGTGATTTGTGTAATTTTTTTTTATTTTAAGGGAGGTTCGCTGGTCACTCGGGAATTCTCTAACAACCAATAGTTACTGGGAAGGGTTAAGTGCTCTTCGGATCACACCCACATGTTCCAGTAAATAGAGGTTCAGGTCGCAGGGGCCCTGGGTTGAGTACGCCAGCGCTAAGGCAGTGTGTGGGCGTATTGGTCGACGTGGGCGAGTGAGTGGAGGTACTCGGTAAACTTCCGCCGCCGGCCTACCCCGGACATCTTGGTTTTTGTAAGGGTTCGCTGAAGACCCTGATTTGAAGGTCAGAGGTTGTGAAAGCAACACCTGCAAAGATGGGGGCCAGTTGTTCAGGTAGGGGGCGATCAACCTCGGTTCGGGTTGACTTAGTAAACCGGCCAAGGATAACGTGTGATACAGACCGGGAAGTCCGAAATGGATCACACGCAAAGGTAATATTCAATGAATGGGAAAGAATGACTGTGCATGACGGGGAAAAGTTCCCACGGGTAGGCAGTTTTAGCCCCGAGGTGTTACAAAATCTAAGGAGAAGGATATGTCTCATTAAATCTGCAAAGAGACGGATCAAACATTATGATTGTTTACAGTTATGGCAACGGGAAGGTGAGAGACAAGGAGGATTAGCTTACACAGCTGACTCTCACTGTGGTAAGAAAAATATGGCAACAGGAGAGAAGGTGGTTACAGAGAGTGGCACACTGGAGTATGATAAAAATGCACTTAGCAACTGTATTAATGATGATAAGAATAAAAGTAACAAATGTAACAATGATAAAAGTAAAACTGTTAAATATACAACTGTTAACCCGTGCAAGTTGCACTCCATGTTAAACTTCCCTCAGGATTACTAGCAAGAAAGTGAGCCCAGCACGATGTCGGCACCTTTTCAAGCAGCCATCACACAAGACATCCAGGTGGACGCGACCAAATCGGTAAAGGCAGTAATCAAACCCCCTAACGGAGGGTCAGGTGAGGTCGTGTCCACAGGTACGTACAGTGTTATATATCACGCACAAACAAATGTACCTCATATTGTAGAACCAACACAAGATGATGTAATTGAATTTAATCCTGTCAGGGTGATCACAGTCCCCAATGAGAAGACTGACGCTCAGGGAACCATTCCCGTCAGGGACAGTGCAATGCGCCGTCCCTGGTCCCGGATGGAATTGAGAGCAATTATGTCTGAATTCCCTGATCCTAGGAAAGATCTAGTTGCATGTCAGAGATTTATTAAAGAACTAGGAAACTCCGTCGAACCCACCAACAAAGATTGGCGGACAGTGCTGAGGGCATGTTTGCCCTCCAGTGTTGACCCTGCAAAATGTATTACTGATTGTAAATCAGACCCAGAAGTACCTCAAACGGAAGAAAACAATCAGGAATGTATTAAGCAGATCAACCGACAGTTAGGAGTATATTTCCCAGCCATTGTCGAGTGGAACAAAATCTTCTCCATAAGACAAAACGAAGGGGAAAGTACTTCTAATTATTTCCATCGGGCATTGCAGGACATGACTAGGTATACAGGTATAGAAAACATCGAAACAAGTGCACCGCATAGAGAAGTAGCAGTATTTGTGTTAATTGATGGTTTAAAGGAAGTGTTGAGAGCAAGGGTACAGACCACAAATCCAAACTGGAGAAATATCTCGGTGGCTGCATTAAGAAAGTCCACTGTTGGGCATGAGCAAAACATCAGCAAGCACAGGGAAACACAGAGAAGTAAGAAGCCTCAGATCCCTGTGTGTAAGTCAAAGGTGATAAGGTGTTATAATTGCCAGAAGGAAGGTCATTATGCAAGAGATTGTAGATCAAGAAATAGACAAAGGTTATATAAACCCCCTAGACAAGAACACGAGCAGAGTTATGACACACAAAATTGTAATCAGGGATCATATAGGAAGAAGTTTGGGCCGCACCTGTAATATGCAGTCAGGAAAGGTGATCATTAGGACTGATAGTAAGCCTGGGGTTACAGTCAATGAAATTGGGAGGTCATTCCGTGTAGACGCAGGAACGGCCGGGTAAACTTTGTAATTTATCTGTAAATGTTTCTTTCTCCCCATCTCTGACGTTCATCGGCAGAACTCAAACATCACATAGCTACTTGGTCTTTGCAGAGGTCTACCTAACCCCAGTTTGACCTACCGACATCTGTGTGTCCTGGCCAGGCACAAAAGGGTGAAGTGTGGAAATACTGGTGGGGAGGGGACTTCGCAAAGATACCAGTGGATGTGTTGGTGTGACAGCCTGATGGTGAACGGAAGATCTGACAATGGTTTTTTTGTTTGTTGTTTAATGTAAAATGTGATGAATTGTTCTCTCTCTCGGTTTTTTTTTTTTCTCTCTTCTCTCTCATGTTCTTATGTTTTAAAGATGGTATGTCACACATCAGTTAGACAAATGGTAATGCAAGATTTTTGCTCCTTACAGAAAGATCGCAGATTTGGAAGGAATATTGTATCACCGGAATGTTCGTTTGGAAGACTGAGAGACAGCACCTTTGAGATGACAGCAGAGCAAGAGGAACAACAAGACTAGAGGACATAAGACATCGTAACATTTTTCTTTCCCCTCAAAGTATTTTTTGTACCCCCATTACAAATTTCTCTTTCTCCTCCTGTAAGATGGACTCACCCCAAGAGACCCTAGCAACTCAATATGGAATAAAATGCTGCACGTACATTACAAACAGCACGGAGGACCCAGCCGAGGTCATAGACCAAAAGATGGATGACATTTTACAATTAAAGTGGGAGTTTCGAAGGAAACACAATCTCACACTCGCTGCTGTGGGTAATGAGCTGACCAGTTGGGTGTCATGGTTGAACCCATGAAATTGGTTCTCGGGCTTAGGAGAATGGGCCCAAGATATTATTATGGATGTAGGGAAATTTCTTTTGTGTATTCTAGGAGTCGTCATATTGGTTGGCCTGATATTTAGATGCGTTCGGGTTTTAACGAAGAGTAAAAGTAATTCCAAGGTGATGAGTCTAAGGAGCGAGGACACTGTAATAACAACAACTAATTTGATTTATGACCCAACGATAGAGACAATGTTGTGATGAAAATGTGAGTCCACGGTCCGTTTCTTTCACCCGTTTCTCCTTTGTTTTCCTCCAAGGTACAAAGACATCCGCTTGGAAGAAGAATTTGACAACCTCTTTCATACAGACCATTGATGGACTATGCCACAGACCCCCAATATCCCTAGTGACTTTACATTTTTACGATAGCCCAATACCTTAGAGACTGTAACTTTATGGACAATGGAACAACTTTTGCTCACTATTTATAGCAAAAGCACCAAGAGACATCAGACAACATGTACATCAAGACAAGACATCAGACAAGACCTCAATCGGCAAATGCATATTAAACTCACATAGTTTATGACTGCATTTATAATAATTGCTTCTTATCTTCACCTCCACAACCTTCATGTAATAACACACATATTCGATAGGGAATAAAGACACAGATATCAGCACTCACATATCCCCCCATTCATGTATCATCAACTAAATGTGCTCCCCCATTTGTTGCAACCAAAAGCCGAAAAGAGCTCGGTAAAGTTTGACAGCCCATCCACAGACCCGTAATACGGGATAAGAAGGAATTCAAATGTATACTTCGCAATACCTCGAAGCTTGATCTAAAACACGTACGGCACGATGATACATGACCCCTCAAACATGGATTCATACACACATGCTTCTACTATCTCACTAGGTCATACCTTTTTCCCACCTGCTCCTCCCCTCCCTTTACCCAATCATAAAATTGTATTTACATTATGACATATATTTTTCTTTTTGAACTGTTTTAGGAAGTGGCAGTTATTGATGACTGCCAAAGGGTGGACTGTCAAAGTCGGAAAAATATCATGCTACACGTTGCCATATATTCACCTCATGCGCTTGCCCGCTGCACGTGCACATTCTCTCCCGTGCGTGCGGATACTCGCAGCTGCGTGATGGCGCCTCCTCGGCCATGCGCTCGAGCGCGTGGTATGTGCATTTACGGTAGAGTTTGTGTGCGTCTAGCGGGCGACTCAATCGTTAAATAATAAAACCAAATAGTATGTTTTATAGATAATGTTCCCCTTAATAATGACTGTAAGTTTGTTTAATGTAACTGGTCGCTGGACAGAGAAATTCCTCTTTGCATGATACGAAGGGTCAGATAGGATTTGAGCAGTGGTGTTTGGTACCTAACTAAAGAACATTTTATTAGAAACAATCCGGTGCTGGTTAGGTAAAGATTAATCGCTCCTGCGTATAGTTATGTCTATTAGTAGATTCTGGATATTTATTAATTGTCCATGTGTTGGAAATCCTGAGTTTCCCTCCCACCTGAGCAGTCTGAAATAGTCACAGCCCACCTGTTCAAACAAACCTATGACCTTTTGTTGTAATATGAAGACAGATTCCTGTGTCCAATGAACAATGAGATTATAGGTCCCTTTGTAGTGTACTGTATGCAGTGTATATAAGGACAGCCAGCCTGGCCAGCTCAGTCTCTCTCTCCACAAACGGTTTTCATCTTGACTCACTCGGAGCTGGTACCAGAGCTGCGCAGCGATCATTCCCCAGTATGTGTAAGTTATTCTCTGTAACCAACTTGTTCCCTGTTTGTATTTGCCATATTCTCTCTCTCTGTTATTGTATAAGATTGTGACGCTATTGTATATTTATGTGTAGTTATTCTGCTTAGATATTGATGTTAGACTGTAGAGTATGAACTGTTAACTGTTTTCCCCTTTTTACATCAGCTAGACATTGTTAGTAAAGGTGTTGGAACCTCAGCAGGGTGTCTGTGTGTTTCTAGCTAGTACAAAGGGTTTCTGTGTAGTTCAAATCACTCAAACAGCTTGCTTATATATCCAGGTTAACCAGTTGTATATCATTACAGTGTTACAATTCTAAGGTTTACAGTGTAAGCATATTCTGTGTTTAAAGTTTATAAAAGTACTGTCTGTGTGTGCGCTCACAGTGTGTATTCCATACACCCAGCGCAGTGTGTGTACGTTACTTGCGTACCACGTGTGAGGCCTTCATACGCAAATAGCGTATGAAGTGCGTAGCACGTGCACGAGGTTTAGCGGCCACTACGGCTACACGGTATTCGTATATAGCTAATGTTAAAAGATAGATAGTTGACTCTATCAATTGGGGGCAAGTCCGGTCCATCTCATATCCGCAGTCAGGCGAAAATGTGCAGACTTTATCGATCAGCAAAGGGAGGAAAGGTAGTATCTTGTAGTGCTGATCAGATGAGAGTCTGCGTCTGATTCTTTTGGCTTGTAGGGATGCTGGTGGAATCCGAAGAAGGTAGGAACATTAAGCTATTGTCTTTGTAAATCTGGTTTTTATTTCTATTTGGTGCCAACTGCACACGCAGATTGGATGGCTTGTCTGTTTAAATAGGTTTAAAAGTATTTTTAATCGCTCAGCATAGCGTGATAGTTTTTTACCTAGGCTTAAAAATAACTTCAGGGGCTGGCATGATGATTTTCTTTGTGACAAAAGGAGCAGCATGGTCTGTCCTCCATTTTGTGTAACCCTCATGGAGGTGGAAGGGGGAGGAGAAGCAGCCATTTTGGGAAGGTCAATTTTTTTTTCTAAGCGGCTGATTTTCAGTTGACTCAGGAAATAATCAGCCACCCATTGTCAAAAAGAAATCATCATTTAATGAGTTTTTAATGCATTTGTTTAGTCCATGTCATGGTCAATCATGAGTGGTTCAGATAGAGTTTGATATACGTTAATAGTGGAATGAGTATTTGATTTAAGAACGATACACAGATAAAACAAAGTTTTGGTTTTTTTGTTGTTGTTTTTTTTGTTTCTTTACCTCCCTATTCTAGGATTCTCTGCTTGGTGTAGGATAGCCATTGAAGTGCAAATTAACCTGTATAACTGGGTTTTGGTTTTTTTCCCCCTCTCCCAGCAGTAAAAGAAATCGCACATTCATATGCAAATTAGAAGCACTGAATAGGGTCTCATATATGTAATAGTGATTAGTACATATATGTAATATCTATATGTGCGTGCTTACATCAATGTATGTTATTAGATTAATTTAGAATTGCATTTTCATTTGTGTATTTTCACATATCTCACTTTCCTGTTTGCCATTTATAATTGATAACGTGCTGAGAAAGATTTGTTGCTATTAGTAGTTAAAAGTAAAAATAATACGTTAAGGGGTAAATTGTAAAACACGCACATGGCTTTGCCTAAAGATACAAGGAAAGATCTGTGTGGTGCTTGGTAGATGATTACAGTTAAAGATCATTTACATTGATATAAACGTGTTAGTTGTGTTACTGTGGACATACCTGGTTTGCGTACATGTGTCTCTAACAAAGGGCGGGACTAGCGTATGCGACGCAAGGGCTGACGCACGGAGCGTATATTACGCAACGGAGCGTCTGGGTACGCCCACATGATACAAATCACACGATAGTATTGTTTTAGTTAGGCGATAAGGAGGCAATGCGATAATAGCGCAAATCAATCTCAGTGTCCAAAATTTTAAGCTAATAGATCCTTCTCTAGTTGCAACTCCTCGGGATTAGCCTGCGATACTGAATGAAAGGGATTTCTGCACAGAAACGAAAGTAAAGAGTATATGAGGTGAAAGAGTGTGTATACATATATATAAGTTTCTAAATTTTGGGGTTGAACCACAGAAAATCATCGAGTTCTCGTGAGGTACATACGTGTAAGTGATGGCACGGTGGCTTGGGAGGCATCCCTTGTTAAACATATTAAAATAAGAGCATTAGAGTATAGCAGACCAGGAGGTCTAATGTAGCACAGACCAGGAGGTCCAGACAGACCAGGAGGTCTAGGTACAGCAGACTAGGAAGTCCGCTATAGATAAAGAGATAAAGAAGCACAACATCAGGAAGGGTTGGTGCGGTACCCATATAGGCCATTAAGCTCTGGCTGAAGGAATTTGCAGCCACAATTTTCGATTCCACTGGTCGCTACGCACATAAGATTAGTTGCTTATGTGCAGAACGATTGTACCGCACGTAATTGTGTGCATTAGTTAGTAACTTGACCCAGTACCATTTGCGTACGCTAGAGGGGTCATAAACGCTATTTGTACATTCTAACGTGATTTGTGTAATTTTTTTTTATTTTAAGGGAGGTTCGCTGGTCACTCGGGAATTCTCTAACAACCAATAGTTACTGGGAAGGGTTAAGTGCTCTTCGGATCACACCCACATGTTCCAGTAAATAGAGGTTCAGGTCGCAGGGGCCCTGGGTTGAGTACGCCAGCGCTAAGGCAGTGTGTGGGCGTATTGGTCGACGTGGGCGAGTGAGTGGAGGTACTCGGTAAACTTCCGCCGCCGGCCTACCCCGGACATCTTGGTTTTTGGAAGGGTTCGCTGAAGACCCTGATTTGAAGGTCAGAGGTTGTGAAAGCAACACCTGCAAAGATGGGGGCCAGTTGTTCAGGTAGGGGGCGATCAACCTCGGTTCGGGTTGACTTAGTAAACCGGCCAAGGATAACGTGTGATACAGACCGGGAAGTCCGAAATGGATCACACGCAAAGGTAATATTCAATGAATGGGAAAGAATGACTGTGCATGACGGGGAAAAGTTCCCACGGGTAGGCAGTTTTAGCCCCGAGGTGTTACAAAATCTAAGGAGAAGGATATGTCTCATTAAATCTGCAAAGAGACGGATCAAACATTATGATTGTTTACAGTTATGGCAACGGGAAGGTGAGAGACAAGGAGGATTAGCTTACACAGCTGACTCTCACTGTGGTAAGAAAAATATGGCAACAGGAGAGAAGGTGGTTACAGAGAGTGGCACACTGGAGTATGATAAAAATGCACTTAGCAACTGTATTAATGATGATAAGAATAAAAGTAACAAATGTAACAATGATAAAAGTAAAACTGTTAAATGTACAACTGTTAACCCGTGCAAGTTGCACTCCATGTTAAACTTCCCTCAGGATTACTAGCAAGAAAGTGAGCCCAGCACGATGTCGGCACCTTTTCAAGCAGCCATCACACAAGACATCCAGGTGGACGCGACCAAATCGGTAAAGGCAGTAATCAAACCCCCTAACGGAGGGTCAGGTGAGGTCGTGTCCACAGGTACGTACAGTGTTATATATCACGCACAAACAAATGTACCTCATATTGTAGAACCAACACAAGATGATGTAATTGAATTTAATCCTGTCAGGGTGATCACAGTCCCCAATGAGAAGACTGACGCTCAGGGAACCATTCCCGTCAGGGACAGTGCAATGCGCCGTCCCTGGTCCCGGATGGAATTGAGAGCAATTATGTCTGAATTCTCTGATCCTAGGAAAGATCTAGTTGCTTGTCAGAGATTTATTAAAGAACTAGGAAACTCCGTCGAACCCACCAACAAAGATTGGCGGACAGTGCTGAGGGCATGTTTGCCCTCCAGTGTTGACCCTGCAAAATTTATTACTGATTGTAAATTAGACCCAGAAGTACCTCAAACGGAGGAAAACAATCAGGAATGTATTAAGCAGATCAACCGACAGTTAGGAGTATATTTCCCAGCCATTGTCGAGTGGAACAAAATCTTCTCCATAAGACAAAACGAAGGGGAAAGTACTTCTAATTATTTCCATCGGGCATTGCAGGACATGACTAGGTATACAGGTATAGAAAACATCGAAACAAGTGCACCGCATAGAGAAGTAGCAGTATTTGTGTTAATGGATGGTTTAAAGGAAGTGTTGAGAGCAAGGGTACAGACCACAAATCCAAACTGGAGAAATATCTCGGTGGCTGCATTAAGAAAGTCCACTGTTGGGCATGAGCAAAACATCAGCAAGCACAGGGAAACACAGAGAAGTAAGAAGCCTCAGATCCCTGTGGGTAAGTCAAAGGTGATAAGGTGTTATAATTGCCAGAAGGAAGGTCATTATGCAAGAGATTGTAGATCAAGAAATAGACAAAGGTTATATAAACCCCCTAGACAAGAACACGAGCAGAGTTATGACACACAAAATTGTAATCAGGGATCATATAGGAAGAAGTTTGGGCCGCACCTGTAATATGCAGTCAGGAAAGGTGATCATTAGGACTGATAGTAAGCCTGGGGTTACAGTCAATGAAATTGGGAGGTCATTCCGTGTAGACGCAGGAACCGCCGGGTAAACTTTGTAATTTATCTGTAAATGTTTCTTTCTCCCCATCTCTGACGTTCATCGGCAGAACTCAAACATCACATAGCTACTTGGTCTTTGCAGAGGTCTACCTAACCCCAGTTTGAGCTACCGACATCTGTGTGTCCTGGCCAGGCACAAAAGGGTGAAGTGTGGAAATACTGGTGGGGAGGGGACTTCGCAAAGATACCAGTGGATGTGTTGGTGTGACAGCCTGATGGTGAACGGAAGATCTGACAATGGTTTTTTTGTTTGTTGTTTAATGTAAAATGTGATGAATTGTTCTCTCTCTCGGTTTTTTTTTTCTCTCTTCTCTCTCATGTTCTTATGTTTTAAAGATGGTATGTCACACATCAGTTAGACAAATGGTAATGCAAGATTTTTGCTCCTTACAGAAAGATCGCAGATTTGGAAGGAATATTGTATCACCGGAATGTTCGTTTGGAAGACTGAGAGACAGCACCTTTGAGATGACAGCAGAGCAAGAGGAACAACAAGACTAGAGGACATAAGACATCGTAACATTTTTCTTTCCCCTCAAAGTATTTTTTTGTACCCCCATTACAAATTTCTCTTTCTCCTCCTGTAAGATGGACTCACCCCAAGAGACCCTAGCAACTCAATATGGAATAAAATGCTGCACGTACATTACAAACAGCACGGAGGACCCAGCCGAGGTCATAGACCAAAAGATGGATGACATTTTACAATTAAAGTGGGAGTTTCGAAGGAAACACAATCTCACACTCGCTGCTGTGGGTAATGAGCTGACCAGTTGGGTGTCATGGTTGAACCCACGAAATTGGTTCTCGGGCTTAGGAGAATGGGCCCAAGATATTATTATGGATGTAGGGAAATTTCTTTTGTGTATTCTAGGAGTCGTCATATTGGTTGGCCTGATATTTAGATGCGTTCGGGTTTTAACGAAGAGTAAAAGTAATTCCAAGGTGATGAGTCTAAGGAGCGAGGACACTGTAATAACAACAACTAATTTGATTTATGACCCAACGATAGAGACAATGTTGTGATGAAAATGTGAGTCCACGGTCCGTTTCTTTCACCCGTTTCTCCTTTGTTTTCCTCCAAGGTACAAAGACATCCGCTTGGAAGAAGAATTTGACAACCTCTTTCATACAGACCATTGATGGACTATGCCACAGACCCCCAATATCCCTAGTGACTTTACATTTTTACGATAGCCCAATACCTTAGAGACTGTAACTTTATGGACAATGGAACAACTTTTGCTCACTATTTATAGCAAAAGCACCGAGAGACATCAGACAACATGTACATCAAGACAAGACATCAGACAAGACCTCAATCGGCAAATGCATATTAAACTCACATAGTTTATGACTGCATTTATAATAATTGCTTCTTATCTTCACCTCCACAACCTTCATGTAATAACACACATATTCGATAGGGAATAAAGACACAGATATCAGCACTCACATATCCCCCCATTCATGTATCATCAACTAAATGTGCTCCCCCATTTGTTGCAACCAAAAGCCGAAAAGAGCTCGGTAAAGTTTGACAGTCATCCACAGACCCGTAATACGGGATAAGAAGGAATTCAAATGTATACTTCGCAATACCTCGAAGCTTGATCTAAAACACGTACGGCACGATGATACATGACCCCTCAAACATGGATTCATACACACATGCTTCTACTATCTCACTAGGTCATACCTTTTTCCCACCTGCTCCTCCCCTCCCTTTACCCAATCATAAAATTGTATTTACATTATGACATATATTTTTCTTTTTGAACTGTTTTAGGAAGTGGCAGTTATTGATGACTGCCAAAGGGTGGACTGTCAAAGTCGGAAAAATATCATGCTACACGTTGCCATATATTCACCTCATGCGCTTGCCCGCTGCACGTGCACATTCTCTCCCGTGCGTGCGGATACTCGCAGCTGCGTGATGGCGCCTCCTCGGCCATGTGCTCGAGCGCGTGGTATGTGCATTTACGGTAGAGTTTGTGTGCGTCTAGCGGGCGACTCAATCGTTAAATAATAAAACCAAATAGTATGTTTTATAGATAATGTTCCCCTTAATAATGACTGTAAGTTTGTTTAATGTAACTGGTCGCTGGACAGAGAAATTCCTCTTTGCATGATACGAAGGGTCAGATAGGATTTGAGCAGTGGTGTTTGGTACCTAAATAAAGAACATTTTATTAGAAACAATCCGGTGCTGGTTAGGTAAAGATTAATCGCTCCTGCGTATAGTTATGTCTATTAGTAGATTCTGGATATTTATTAATTGTCCATGTGTTGGAAATCCTGAGTTTCCCTCCCACCTGAGCAGTCTGAAATAGTCACAGCCCACCTGTTCAAACAAACCTATGACCTTTTGTTGTAATATGAAGACAGATTCCTGTGTCCAATGAACAATGAGATTATAGGTCCCTTTGTAGTGTACTGTATGCAGTGTATATAAGGACAGCCAGCCTGGCCAGCTCAGTCTCTCTCTCCACAAACGGTTTTCATCTTGACTCACTCGGAGCTGGTACCAGAGCTGCGCAGCGATCATTCCCCAGTGTGTGTAAGTTATTCTCTGTAACCAACTTGTTCCCTGTTTGTATTTGCCATATTCTCTCTCTCTGTTATTGTATAAGATTGTGACGCTATTGTATATTTATGTGTAGTTATTCTGCTTAGATATTGATGTTAGACTGTAGAGTATGAACTGTTAACTGTTTTCCCCTTTTTACATCAGCTAGACATTGTTAGTAAAGGTGTTGGAACCTCAGCAGGGTGTCTGTGTGTTTCTAGCTAGTACAAAGGGTTTCTGTGTAGTTCAAATCACTCAAACAGCTTGCTTATATATCCAGGTTAACCAGTTGTATATCATTACAGTGTTACAATTCTAAGGTTTACAGTGTAAGCATATTCTGTGTTTAAAGTTTATAAAAGTACTGTCTGTGTGTGCGCTCACAGTGTGTATTCCATACACCCAGCGCAGTGTGTGTACGTTACTTGCGTACCACGTGTGAGGCCTTCATACGCAAATAGCGTATGAAGTGCGTAGCACGTGCACGAGGTTTAGCGGCCACTACGGCTACACGGTATTCGTATATAGCTAATGTTAAAAGATAGATAGTTGACTCTATCAATTGGGGGCAAGTCCGGTCCATCTCATATCCGCAGTCAGGCGAAAATGTGCAGACTTTATCGATCAGCAAAGGGAGGAAAGGTAGTATCTTGTAGTGCTGATCAGATGAGAGTCTGCGTCTGATTCTTTTGGCTTGTAGGGATGCTGGTGGAATCCGAAGAAGGTAGGAACATTAAGCTATTGTCTTTGTAAATCTGGTTTTTATTTCTATTTGGTGCCAACTGCACATGCAGATTGGATGGCTTGTCTGTTTAAATAGGTTTAAAAGTATTTTTAATCGCTCAGCATAGCGTGATAGTTTTTTACCTAGGCTTAAAAATAACTTCAGGGGCTGGCATGATGATTTTCTTTGTGACAAAAGGAGCAGCATGGTCTGTCCTCCATTTTGTGTAACCCTCATGGAGGTGGAAGGGGGAGGAGAAGCAGCCATTTTGGGAAGGTCAATTTTTTTTTCTAAGCGGCTGATTTTCAGTTGACTCAGGAAATAATCAGCCACCCATTGTCAAAAAGAAATCATCATTTAATGAGTTTTTAATGCATTTGTTTAGTCCATGTCATGGTCAATCATGAGTGGTTCAGATAGAGTTTGATATACGTTAATAGTGGAATGAGTATTTGATTTAAGAACGATACACAGATAAAACAAAGTTTTGGTTTTTTTGTTGGTTTTTTTTGGTTTCTTTACCTCCCTATTCTAGGATTCTCTGCTTGGTGTAGGATAGCCATTGAAGTGCAAATTAACCTGTATAACTGGGTTTTGGTTTTTTTCCCCCTCTCCCAGCAGTGAAAGAAATCGCACATTCATATGCAAATTAGAAGCACTGAATAGGGTCTCATATATGTAATAGTGATTAGTACATATATGTAATATCTATATGTGCGTGCTTACATCAATGTATGTTATTAGATTAATTTAGAATTGCATTTTCATTTGTGTATTTTCACATATCTCACTTTCCTGTTTGCCATTTATAATTGATAACGTGCTGAGAAAGATTTGTTGCTATTAGTAGTTAAAAGTAAAAATAATACGTTAAGGGGTAAATTGTAAAACACGCACATGGCTTTGCCTAAAGATACAAGGAAAGATCTGTGTGGTGCTTGGTAGATGATTACAGTTAAAGATCATTTACATTGATATAAACGTGTTAGTTGTGTTACTGTGGACATACCTGGTTTGCGTACATGTGTCTCTAACAAAGGGCGGGACTAGCGTACGCGACGCAAGGGCCGACGCACGGAGCGTATATTACGCAACGGAGCGTCTGGGTACGCCCACATGATACAAATCACACGATAGTATTGTTTTAGTTAGGCGATAAGGAGGCAATGCGATAATAGCGCAAATCAATCTCAGTGTCCAAAATTTTAAGCTAATAGATCCTTCTCTAGTTGCAACTCCTCGGGATTAGCCTGCGATACTGAATGAAAGGGATTTCTGCGCAGAAACGAAAGTAAAGAGTATATGAGGTGAAAGAGTGTGTATACATATATATAAGTTTCTAAATTTTGGGGTTGAACCACAGAAAATCATCGAGTTCTCGTGAGGTACATACGTGTAAGTGATGGCACGGTGGCTTGGGAGGCATCCCTTGTTAAACATATTAAAATAAGAGCATTAGAGTATAGCAGACCAGGAGGTCTACTGTAGCACAGACCAGGAGGTCCAGACAGACCAGGAGGTCTAGGTACAGCAGACTAGGAAGTCCGCTATAGATAAAGAGATAAAGAAGCACAACATCAGGAAGGGTTGGTGCGGTATACAGGGGAGGGGTCCTGGGGTGCACACCGGTAATGAGAGGTGCGACCCTGCGGAGACCTTTCAGTAGAACTGCATACAAAGAAAAAGGTTGCAGGTGCACAATTCAAACATTACCAATTTATTAATAATAATAATTGCAATAAAATTTTGCATTTTAAGCGAGGTTCTTCGCATAGTTATGGCCATAAGTAACGGCTTGCCCACCGCGTCCAGGTGACCTCATTAGTCGGGCAAGTCCCTAACATTTTGGGGGGTACAAATCTAGGGTGCGGGACCCCCCAAAATGAAGCAGCTGAGTGACCCCAGGGCAACACAAAAGTGAAAAAATATATAGTGAAAAAGTGAAAATAGGTTAGTGAGAGAGGCTGCTGAAAACAGCAGGGGTAAATTAGTGAGAGGTAGTGAAGGGGGAGATAAAATAGTGAGAGGTAAAGTAGTGAAAAGTGAAGGTAGGAAATGAATTACATTGAAACAAAACACACGATAGGGATGAAAGTAAATATGAAAATAAGTGTTAATATGTGTTGCTCCTGAGGCAAAACAGCCACAACAATTCAGGGGGACCCACACCCCGGAAATGCCCCCCCATCTGATAATCCAATATACATTTGTGCAGGACTCACCTTGCTCTGCATGCAGTCTAAGAAATGTCAGGAACCTAATTAAAACCAATATATAGGACAGGTGGGCGTGGGTGCTACCACCAGGCAGAAGGGGTCTCTGGCCTTCTATTGTGTATGTGAATACACAGCATTAGGTATACAGGGGAGGGGTCCTGGGGTGCACACCGGTAATGAGAGGTGCGACCCTGCGGAGACCTTTCAGTAGAACTGCATACAAAGAAAAAGGTTGCAGGTGCACAATTCAAACATTACCAATTTATTAATAATAATAATTGCAATAAAATTTTGCATTTTAAGCGAGGTTCTTCGCATAGTTATGGCCATAAGTAACGGCTTGCCCACCGCGTCCAGGTGACCTCATTAGTCGGGCAAGTCCCTAACATTTTGGGGGGTACAAATCTAGGGTGCGGGACCCCCCAAAATGAAGCAGCTGAGTGACCCCAGGGCAACACAAAAGTGAAAAAATATATAGTGAAAAAGTGAAAATAGGTTAGTGAGAGAGGCTGCTGAAAACAGCAGGGGTAAATTAGTGAGAGGTAGTGAAGGGGGAGATAAAATAGTGAGAGGTAAAGTAGTGAAAAGTGAAGGTAGGAAATGAATTACATTGAAACAAAACACACGATAGGGATGAAAGTAAATATGAAAATAAGTGTTAATATGTGTTGCTCCTGAGGCAAAACAGCCACAACAATTCAGGGGGACCCACACCCCGGAAATGCCCCCCCATCTGATAATCCAATATACATTTGTGCAGGACTCACCTTGCTCTGCATGCAGTCTAAGAAATGTCAGGAACCTAATTAAAACCAATATATAGGACAGGTGGGCGTGGGTGCTACCACCAGGCAGAAGGGGTCTCTGGCCTTCTATTGTGTATGTGAATACACAGCATTAGGTATACAGGGGAGGGGTCCTGGGGTGCACACCGGTAATGAGAGGTGCGACCCTGCGGAGACCTTTCAGTAGAACTGCATACAAAGAAAAAGGTTGCAGGTGCACAATTCAAACATTACCAATTTATTAATAATAATAATTGCAATAAAATTTTGCATTTTAAGCGAGGTTCTTCGCATAGTTATGGCCATAAGTAACGGCTTGCCCACCGCGTCCAGGTGACCTCATTAGTCGGGCAAGTCCCTAACATTTTGGGGGGTACAAATCTAGGGTGCGGGACCCCCCAAAATGAAGCAGCTGAGTGACCCCAGGGCAACACAAAAGTGAAAAAATATATAGTGAAAAAGTGAAAATAGGTTAGTGAGAGAGGCTGCTGAAAACAGCAGGGGTAAATTAGTGAGAGGTAGTGAAGGGGGAGATAAAATAGTGAGAGGTAAAGTAGTGAAAAGTGAAGGTAGGAAATGAATTACATTGAAACAAAACACACGATAGGGATGAAAGTAAATATGAAAATAAGTGTTAATATGTGTTGCTCCTGAGGCAAAACAGCCACAACAATTCAGGGGGACCCACACCCCGGAAATGCCCCCCCATCTGATAATCCAATATACATTTGTGCAGGACTCACCTTGCTCTGCATGCAGTCTAAGAAATGTCAGGAACCTAATTAAAACCAATATATAGGACAGGTGGGCGTGGGTGCTACCACCAGGCAGAAGGGGTCTCTGGCCTTCTATTGTGTATGTGAATACACAGCATTAGGTATACAGGGGAGGGGTCCTGGGGTGCACACCGGTAATGAGAGGTGCGACCCTGCGGAGACCTTTCAGTAGAACTGAGGTTCAGGTCGCAGGGGCCCTGGGTTGAGTACGCCAGCGCTAAGGCAGTGTGTGGGCGTATTGGTCGACGTGGGCGAGTGAGTGGAGGTACTCGGTAAACTTCCGCCGCCAGCCTACCCCGGACATCTTGGTTTTTGTAAGGGTTCGCTGAAGACCCTGATTTGAAGGTCAGAGGTTGTGAAAGCAACACCTGCAAAGATGGGGGCCAGTTGTTCAGGTAGGGGGCGATCAACCTCGGTTCGGGTTGACTTAGTAAACCGGCCAAGGATAACGTGTGATACAGACCGGGAAGTCCGAAATGGATCACACGCAAAGGTAATATTCAATGAATGGGAAAGAATGACTGTGCATGACGGGGAAAAGTTCCCACGGGTAGGCAGTTTTAGCCCCGAGGTGTTACAAAATCTAAGGAGAAGGATATGTCTCATTAAATCTGCAAAGAGACGGATCAAACATTATGATTGTTTACAGTTATGGCAACGGGAAGGTGAGAGACAAGGAGGATTAGCTTACACAGCTGACTCTCACTGTGGTAAGAAAAATATGGCAACAGGAGAGAAGGTGGTTACAGAGAGTGGCACACTGGAGTATGATAAAAATGCACTTAGCAACTGTATTAATGATGATAAGAATAAAAGTAACAAATGTAACAATGATAAAAGTAAAACTGTTAAATGTACAACTGTTAACCCGTGCAAGTTGCACTCCATGTTAAACTTCCCTCAGGATTACTAGCAAGAAAGTGAGCCCAGCACGATGTCGGCACCTTTTCAAGCAGCCATCACACAAGACATCCAGGTGGACGCGACCAAATCGGTAAAGGCAGTAATCAAACCCCCTAACGGAGGGTCAGGTGAGGTCGTGTCCACAGGTACGTACAGTGTTATATATCACGCACAAACAAATGTACCTCATATTGTAGAACCAACACAAGATGATGTAATTGAATTTAATCCTGTCAGGGTGATCACAGTCCCCAATGAGAAGACTGACGCTCAGGGAACCATTCCCGTCAGGGACAGTGCAATGCGCCGTCCCTGGTCCCGGATGGAATTGAGAGCAATTATGTCTGAATTCCCTGATCCTAGGAAAGATCTAGTTGCATGTCAGAGATTTATTAAAGAACTAGGAAACTCCGTCAAACCCACCAACAAAGATTGGCGGACAGTGCTGAGGGCATGTTTGCCCTCCAGTGTTGACCCTGCAAAATTTATTACTGATTGTAAATTAGACCCAGAAGTACCTCAAACGGAGGAAAACAATCAGGAATGTATTAAGCAGATCAACCGACAGTTAGGAGTATATTTCCCAGCCATTGTCGAGTGGAACAAAATCTTCTCCATAAGACAAAACGAAGGGGAAAGTACTTCTAATTACTTCCATCGGGCATTGCAGGACATGACTAGGTATACAGGTATAGAAAACATCGAAACAAGTGCACCGCATAGAGAAGTAGCAGTATTTGTGTTAATGGATGGTTTAAAGGAAGTGTTGAGAGCAAGGGTACAGACCACAAATCCAAACTGGAGAAATATCTCGGTGGCTGCATTAAGAAAGTCCACTGTTGGGCATGAGCAAAACATCAGCAAGCACAGGGAAACACAGAGAAGTAAGAAGCCTCAGATCCCTGTGGGTAAGTCAAAGGTGATAAGGTGTTATAATTGCCAGAAGGAAGGTCATTATGCAAGAGATTGTAGATCAAGAAATAGACAAAGGTTATATAAACCCCCTAGACAAGAACACGAGCAGAGTTATGACACACAAAATTGTAATCAGGGATCATATAGGAAGAAGTTTGGGCCGCACCTGTAATATGCAGTCAGGAAAGGTGATCATTAGGACTGATAGTAAGCCTGGGGTTACAGTCAATGAAATTGGGAGGTCATTCCGTGTAGACGCAGGAACGGCCGGGTAAACTTTGTAATTTATCTGTAAATGTTTCTTTCTCCCCATCTCTGACGTTCATCGGCAGAACTCAAACATCACATAGCTACTTGGTCTTTGCAGAGGTCTACCTAACCCCAGTTTGACCTACCGACATCTGTGTGTCCTGGCCAGGCACAAAAGGGTGAAGTGTGGAAATACTGGTGGGGAGGGGACTTCGCAAAGATACCAGTGGATGTGTTGGTGTGACAGCCTGATGGTGAACGGAAGATCTGACAATGGTTTTTTTGTTTGTTGTTTAATGTAAAATGTGATGAATTGTTCTCTCTCTCGGTTTTTTTTTTCTCTCTCTTCTCTCTCATGTTCTTATGTTTTAAAGATGGTATGTCACACATCAGTTAGACAAATGGTAATGCAAGATTTTTGCTCCTTACAGAAAGATCGCAGATTTGGAAGGAATATTGTATCACCGGAATGTTCGTTTGGAAGACTGAGAGACAGCACCTTTGAGATGACAGCAGAGCAAGAGGAACAACAAGACTAGAGGACATAAGACATCGTAACATTTTTCTTTCCCCTCAAAGTATTTTTTTGTACCCCCATTACAAATTTCTCTTTCTCCTCCTGTAAGATGGACTCACCCCAAGAGACCCTAGCAACTCAATATGGAATAAAATGCTGCACGTACATTACAAACAGCACGGAGGACCCAGCCGAGGTCATAGACCAAAAGATGGATGACATTTTACAATTAAAGTGGGAGTTTCGAAGGAAACACAATCTCACACTCGCTGCTGTGGGTAATGAGCTGACCAGTTGGGTGTCATGGTTGAACCCACGAAATTGGTTCTCGGGCTTAGGAGAATGGGCCCAAGATATTATTATGGATGTAGGGAAATTTCTTTTGTGTATTCTAGGAGTCGTCATATTGGTTGGCCTGATATTTAGATGCGTTCGGGTTTTAACGAAGAGTAAAAGTAATTCCAAGGTGATGAGTCTAAGGAGCGAGGACACTGTAATAACAACAACTAATTTGATTTATGACCCAACGATAGAGACAATGTTGTGATGAAAATGTGAGTCCACGGTCCGTTTCTTTCACCCGTTTCTCCTTTGTTTTCCTCCAAGGTACAAAGACATCCGCTTGGAAGAAGAATTTGACAACCTCTTTCATACAGACCATTGATGGACTATGCCACAGACCCCCAATATCCCTAGTGACTTTACATTTTTACGATAGCCCAATACCTTAGAGACTGTAACTTTATGGACAATGGAACAACTTTTGCTCACTATTTATAGCAAAAGCACCGAGAGACATCAGACAACATGTACATCAAGACAAGACATCAGACAAGACCTCAATCGGCAAATGCATATTAAACTCACATAGTTTATGACTGCATTTATAATAATTGCTTCTTATCTTCACCTCCACAACCTTCATGTAATAACACACATATTCGATAGGGAATAAAGACACAGATATCAGCACTCACATTCATGTATCATCAACTAAATGTGCTCCCCCATTTGTTGCAACCAAAAGCCGAAAAGAGCTCGGTAAAGTTTGACAGCCCATCCACAGACCCGTAATACGGGATAAGAAGGAATTCAAATGTATACTTCGCAATACCTCGAAGCTTGATCTAAAACACGTACGGCACGATGATACATGACCCCTCAAACATGGATTCATACACACATGCTTCTACTATCTCACTAGGTCATACCTTTTTCCCACCTGCTCCTCCCCTCCCTTTACCCAATCATAAAATTGTATTTACATTATGACATATATTTTTCTTTTTGAACTGTTTTAGGAAGTGGCAGTTATTGATGACTGCCAAAGGGTGGACTGTCAAAGTCGGAAAAATATCATGCTACACGTTGCCATATATTCACCTCATGCGCTTGCCCGCTGCACGTGCACATTCTCTCCCGTGCGTGCGGATACTCGCAGCTGCGTGATGGCGCCTCCTCGGCCATGCGCTCGAGCGCGTGGTATGTGCATTTACGGTAGAGTTTGTGTGCGTCTAGCGGGCGACTCAATCGTTAAATAATAAAACCAAATAGTATGTTTTATAGATAATGTTCCCCTTAATAATGACTGTAAGTTTGTTTAATGTAACTGGTCGCTGGACAGAGAAATTCCTCTTTGCATGATACGAAGGGTCAGATAGGATTTGAGCAGTGGTGTTTGGTACCTAACTAAAGAACATTTTATTAGAAACAATCCGGTGCTGGTTAGGTAAAGATTAATCGCTCCTGCGTATAGTTATGTCTATTAGTAGATTCTGGATATTTATTAATTGTCCATGTGTTGGAAATCCTGAGTTTCCCTCCCACCTGAGCAGTCTGAAATAGTCACAGCCCACCTGTTCAAACAAACCTATGACCTTTTGTTCTAATATGAAGACAGATTCCTGTGTCCAATGAACAATGAGATTATAGGTCCCTTTGTAGTGTACTGTATGCAGTGTATATAAGGACAGCCAGCCTGGCCAGCTCAGTCTCTCTCTCCACAAACGGTTTTCATCTTGACTCACTCGGAGCTGGTACCAGAGCTGCGCAGCGATCATTCCCCAGTGTGTGTAAGTTATTCTCTGTAACCAACTTGTTCCCTGTTTGTATTTGCCATATTCTCTCTCTCTATTATTGTATAAGATTGTGACGCTATTGTATATTTATGTGTAGTTATTCTGCTTAGATATTGATGTTAGACTGTAGAGTATGAACTGTTAACTGTTTTCCCCTTTTTACATCAGCTAGACATTGTTAGTAAAGGTGTTGGAACCTCAGCAGGGTGTCTGTGTGTTTCTAGCTAGTACAAAGGGTTTCTGTGTAGTTCAAATCACTCAAACAGCTTGCTTATATATCCAGGTTAACCAGTTGTATATCATTACAGTGTTACAATTCTAAGGTTTACAGTGTAAGCATATTCTGTGTTTAAAGTTTATAAAAGTACTGTCTGTGTGTGCGCTCACAGTGTGTATTCCATACACCCAGCGCAGTGTGTGTACGTTACTTGCGTACCACGTGTGAGGCCTTCATACGCAAATAGCGTATGAAGTGCGTAGCACGTGCACGAGGTTTAGCGGCCACTACGGCTACACGGTATTCGTATATAGCTAATGTTAAAAGATAGATAGTTGACTCTATCAATTGGGGGCAAGTCCGGTCCATCTCATATCCGCAGTCAGGCGAAAATGTGCAGACTTTATCGATCAGCAAAGGGAGGAAAGGTAGTATCTTGTAGTGCTGATCAGATGAGAGTCTGCGTCTGATTCTTTTGGCTTGTAGGGATGCTGGTGGAATCCGAAGAAGGTAGGAACATTAAGCTATTGTCTTTGTAAATCTGGTTTTTATTTCTATTTGGTGCCAACTGCACACGCAGATTGGATGGCTTGTCTGTTTAAATAGGTTTAAAAGTATTTTTAATCGCTCAGCATAGCGTGATAGTTTTTTACCTAGGCTTAAAAATAACTTCAGGGGCTGGCATGATGATTTTCTTTGTGACAAAAGGAGCAGCATGGTCTGTCCTCCATTTTGTGTAACCCTCATGGAGGTGGAAGGGGGAGGAGAAGCAGCCATTTTGGGAAGGTCAATTTTTTTTTTCTAAGCGGCTGATTTTCAGTTGACTCAGGAAATAATCAGCCACCCATTGTCAAAAAGAAATCATCATTTAATGAGTTTTTAATGCATTTGTTTAGTCCATGTCATGGTCAATCATGAGTGGTTCAGATAGAGTTTGATATACGTTAATAGTGGAATGAGTATTTGATTTAAGAACGATACACAGATTAAAACAGAGTTTTGGTTTTTTTGTTGTTTTTTTTTTTGGTTTCTTTACCTCCCTATTCTAGGATTCTCTGCTTGGTTTAGGATAGCCATTGAAGTGCAAATTAACCTGTATAACTGGGTTTTGGTTTTTTTTTCCCTCTCCCAGCAGTGAAAGAAATCGCACATTCATATGCAAATTAGAAGCACTGAATAGGGTCTCATATATGTAATAGTGATTAGTACATATATGTAATATCTATATGTGCGTGCTTACATCAATGTATGTTATTAGATTAATTTAGAATTGCATTTTCATTTGTGTATTTTCACATATCTCACTTTCCTGTTTGCCATTTATAATTGATAACGTGCTGAGAAAGATTTGTTGCTATTAGTAGTTAAAAGTAAAAATAATACGTTAAGGGGTAAATTGTAAAACACGCACATGGCTTTGCCTAAAGATACAAGGAAAGATCTGTGTGGTGCTTGGTAGATGATTACAGTTAAAGATCATTTACATTGATATAAACGTGTTAGTTGTGTTACTGTGGACATACCTGGTTTGCGTACATGTGTCTCTAACAAAGGGCGGGACTAGCGTACGCGACGCAAGGGCCGACGCACGGAGCGTATATTACGCAACGGAGCGTCTGGGTACGCCCACATGATACAAATCACACGATAGTATTGTTTTAGTTAGGCGATAAGGAGGCAATGCGATAATAGCGCAAATCAATCTCAGTGTCCAAAATTTTAAGCTAATAGATCCTTCTCTAGTTGCAACTCCTCGGGATTAGCCTGCGATACTGAATGAAAGGGATTTCTGCGCAGAAACTAAAGTAAAGAGTATATGAGGTGAAAGAGTGTGTATACATATATATAAGTTTCTAAATTTTGGGGTTGAACCACAGAAAATCATCGAGTTCTCGTGAGGTACATACGTGTAAGTGATGGCACGGTGGCTTGGGAGGCATCCCTTGTTAAACATATTAAAATAAGAGCATTAGAGTATAGCAGACCAGGAGGTCTACTGTAGCACAGACCAGGAGGTCCAGACAGACCAGGAGGTCTAGGTACAGCAGACTAGGAAGTCCGCTATAGATAAAGAGATAAAGAAGCACAACATCAGGAAGGGTTGGTGCGGTACCCATATAGGCCATTAAGCTCTGGCTGAAGGAATTTGCAGCCACAATTTTCGATTCCACTGGTCGCTACGCACATAAGATTAGTTGCTTATGTGCAGAACGATTGTACCGCACGTAATTGTGTGCATTAGTTAGTAACTTGACCCAGTACCATTTGCGTACGCTAGAGGGGTCATAAACGCTATTTGTACATTCTAACGTGATTTGTGTAATTTTTTTTTATTTTAAGGGAGGTTCGCTGGTCACTCGGGAATTCTCTAACAACCAATAGTTACTGGGAAGGGTTAAGTGCTCTTCGGATCACACCCACATGTTCCAGTAAATAGAGGTTCAGGTCGCAGGGGCCCTGGGTTGAGTACGCCAGCGCTAAGGCAGTGTGTGGGCGTATTGGTCGACGTGGGCGAGTGAGTGGAGGTACTCGGTAAACTTCCGCCGCCGGCCTACCCCGGACATCTTGGTTTTTGTAAGGGTTCGCTGAAGACCCTGATTTGAAGGTCAGAGGTTGTGAAAGCAACACCTGCAAAGATGGGGGCCAGTTGTTCAGGTAGGGGGCGATCAACCTCGGTTCGGGTTGACTTAGTAAACCGGCCAAGGATAACGTGTGATACAGACCGGGAAGTCCGAAATGGATCACACGCAAAGGTAATATTCAATGAATGGGAAAGAATGACTGTGCATGACGGGGAAAAGTTCCCACGGGTACGCAGTTTTAGCCCCGAGGTGTTACAAAATCTAAGGAGAAGGATATGTCTCATTAAATCTGCAAAGAGACGGATCAAACATTATGATTGTTTACAGTTATGGCAACGGGAAGGTGAGAGACAAGGAGGATTAGCTTACACAGCTGACTCTCACTGTGGTAAGAAAAATATGGCAACAGGAGAGAAGGTGGTTACAGAGAGTGGCACACTGGAGTATGATAAAAATGCACTTAGCAACTGTATTAATGATGATAAGAATAAAAGTAACAAATGTAACAATGATAAAAGTAAAACTGTTAAATGTACAACTGTTAACCCGTGCAAGTTGCACTCCATGTTAAACTTCCCTCAGGATTACTAGCAAGAAAGTGAGCCCAGCACGATGTCGGCACCTTTTCAAGCAGCCATCACACAAGACATCCAGGTGGACGCGACCAAATCGGTAAAGGCAGTAATCAAACCCCCTAACGGAGGGTCAGGTGAGGTCGTGTCCACAGGTACGTACAGTGTTATATATCACGCACAAACAAATGTACCTCATATTGTAGAACCAACACAAGATGATGTAATTGAATTTAATCCTGTCAGGGTGATCACAGTCCCCAATGAGAAGACTGACGCTCAGGGAACCATTCCCGTCAGGGACAGTGCAATGCGCCGTCCCTGGTCCCGGATGGAATTGAGAGCAATTATGTCTGAATTCCCTGATCCTAGGAAAGATCTAGTTGCATGTCAGAGATTTATTAAAGAACTAGGAAACTCCGTCGAACCCACCAACAAAGATTGGCGGACAGTGCTGAGGGCATGTTTGCCCTCCAGTGTTGACCCTGCAAAATTTATTACTGATTGTAAATTAGACCCAGAAGTACCTCAAACGGAGGAAAACAATCAGGAATGTATTAAGCAGATCAACCGACAGTTAGGAGTATATTTCCCAGCCATTGTCGAGTGGAACAAAATCTTCTCCATAAGACAAAACGAAGGGGAAAGTACTTCTAATTATTTCCATCGGGCATTGCAGGACATGACTAGGTATACAGGTATAGAAAACATCGAAACAAGTGCACCGCATAGAGAAGTAGCAGTATTTGTGTTAATGGATGGTTTAAAGGAAGTGTTGAGAGCAAGGGTACAGACCACAAATCCAAACTGGAGAAATATCTCGGTGGCTGCATTAAGAAAGTCCACTGTTGGGCATGAGCAAAACATCAGCAAGCACAGGGAAACACAGAGAAGTAAGAAGCCTCAGATCCCTGTGGGTAAGACAAAGGTGATAAGGTGTTATAATTGCCAGAAGGAAGGTCATTATGCAAGAGATTGTAGATCAAGAAATAGACAAAGGTTATATAAACCCCCTAGACAAGAACACGAGCAGAGTTATGACACACAAAATTGTAATCAGGGATCATATAGGAAGAAGTTTGGGCTGCACCTGTAATATGCAGTCAGGAAAGGTGATCATTAGGACTGATAGTAAGCCTGGGGTTACAGTCAATGAAATTGGGAGGTCATTCCGTGTAGACGCAGGAACGGCCGGGTAAACTTTGTAATTTATCTGTAAATGTTTCTTTCTCCCCATCTCTGACGTTCATCGGCAGAACTCAAACATCACATAGCTACTTGGTCTTTGCAGAGGTCTACCTAACCCCAGTTTGACCTACCGACATCTGTGTGTCCTGGCCAGGCACAAAAGGGTGAAGTGTGGAAATACTGGTGGGGAGGGGACTTCGCAAAGATACCAGTGGATGTGTTGGTGTGACAGCCTGATGGTGAACGGAAGATCTGACAATGGTTTTTTTGTTTGTTGTTTAATGTAAAATGTGATGAATTGTTCTCTCTCTCGGTTTTTTTTTTCTCTCTTCTCTCTCATGTTCTTATGTCTTAAAGATGGTATGTCACACATCAGTTAGACAAATGGTAATGCAAGATTTTTGCTCCTTACAGAAAGATCGCAGATTTGGAAGGAATATTGTATCACCGGAATGTTCGTTTGGAAGACTGAGAGACAGCACCTTTGAGATGACAGCAGAGCAAGAGGAACAACAAGACTAGAGGACATAAGACATCGTAACATTTTTCTTTCCCCTCAAAGTATTTTTTTGTACCCCCATTACAAATTTCTCTTTCTCCTCCTGTAAGATGGACTCACCCCAAGAGACCCTAGCAACTCAATATGGAATAAAATGCTGCACGTACATTACAAACAGCACGGAGGACCCAGCCGAGGTCATAGACCAAAAGATGGATGACATTTTACAATTAAAGTGGGAGTTTCGAAGGAAACACAATCTCACACTCGCTGCTGTGGGTAATGAGCTGACCAGTTGGGTGTCATGGTTGAACCCACGAAATTGGTTCTCGGGCTTAGGAGAATGGGCCCAAGATATTATTATGGATGTAGGGAAATTTCTTTTGTGTATTCTAGGAGTCGTCATATTGGTTGGCCTGATATTTAGATGCGTTCGGGTTTTAACGAAGAGTAAAAGTAATTCCAAGGTGATGAGTCTAAGGAGCGAGGACACTGTAATAACAACAACTAATTTGATTTATGACCCAACGATAGAGACAATGTTGTGATGAAAATGTGAGTCCACGGTCCGTTTCTTTCACCCGTTTCTCCTTTGTTTTCCTCCAAGGTACAAAGACATCCGCTTGGAAGAAGAATTTGACAACCTCTTTCATACAGACCATTGATGGACTATGCCACAGACCCCCAATATCCCTAGTGACTTTACATTTTTACGATAGCCCAATACCTTAGAGACTGTAACTTTATGGACAATGGAACAACTTTTGCTCACTATTTATAGCAAAAGCACCGAGAGACATCAGACAACATGTACATCAAGACAAGACATCAGACAAGACCTCAATCGGCAAATGCATATTAAACTCACATAGTTTATGACTGCATTTATAATAATTGCTTCTTATCTTCACCTCCACAACCTTCATGTAATAACACACATATTCGATAGGGAATAAAGACACAGATATCAGCACTCACATATCCCCCCATTCATGTATCATCAACTAAATGTGCTCCCCCATTTGTTGCAACCAAAAGCCGAAAAGAGCTCGGTAAAGTTTGACAGCCCATCCACAGACCCGTAATACGGGATAAGAAGGAATTCAAATGTATACTTCGCAATACCTCGAAGCTTGATCTAAAACACGTACGGCACGATGATACATGACCCCTCAAACATGGATTCATACACACATGCTTCTACTATCTCACTAGGTCATACCTTTTTCCCACCTGCTCCTCCCCTCCCTTTACCCAATCATAAAATTGTATTTACATTATGACATATATTTTTCTTTTTGAACTGTTTTAGGAAGTGGCAGTTATTGATGACTGCCAAAGGGTGGACTGTCAAAGTCGGAAAAATATCATGCTACACGTTGCCATATATTCACCTCATGCGCTTGCCCGCTGCACGTGCACATTCTCTCCCGTGCGTGCGGATACTCGCAGCTGCGTGATGGCGCCTCCTCGGCCATGCGCTCGAGCGCGTGGTATGTGCATTTACGGTAGAGTTTGTGTGCGTCTAGCGGGCGACTCAATCGTTAAATAATAAAACCAAATAGTATGTTTTATAGATAATGTTCCCCTTAATAATGACTGTAAGTTTGTTTAATGTAACTGGTCGCTGGACAGAGAAATTCCTCTTTGCATGATACGAAGGGTCAGATAGGATTTGAGCAGTGGTGTTTGGTACCTAACTAAAGAACATTTTATTAGAAACAATCCGGTGCTGGTTAGGTAAAGATTAATCGCTCCTGCGTATAGTTATGTCTATTAGTAGATTCTGGATATTTATTAATTGTCCATGTGTTGGAAATCCTGAGTTTCCCTCCCACCTGAGCAGTCTGAAATAGTCACAGCCCACCTGTTCAAACAAACCTATGACCTTTTGTTCTAATATGAAGACAGATTCCTGTGTCCAATGAACAATGAGATTATAGGTCCCTTTGTAGTGTACTGTATGCAGTGTATATAAGGACAGCCAGCCTGGCCAGCTCAGTCTCTCTCTCCACAAACGGTTTTCATCTTGACTCACTCGGAGCTGGTACCAGAGCTGCGCAGCGATCATTCCCCAGTGTGTGTAAGTAATTCTCTGTAACCAACTTGTTCCCTGTTTGTATTTGCCATATTCTCTCTCTCTGTTATTGTATAAGATTGTGACGCTATTGTATATTTATGTGTAGTTATTCTGCTTAGATATTGATGTTAGACTGTAGAGTATGAACTGTTAACTGTTTTCCCCTTTTTACATCAGCTAGACATTGTTAGTAAAGGTGTTGGAACCTCAGCAGGGTGTCTGTGTGTTTCTAGCTAGTACAAAGGGTTTCTGTGTAGTTCAAATCACTCAAACAGCTTGCTTATATATCCAGGTTAACCAGTTGTATATCATTACAGTGTTACAATTCTAAGGTTTACAGTGTAAGCATATTCTGTGTTTAAAGTTTATAAAAGTACTGTCTGTGTGTGCGCTCACAGTGTGCATTCCATACACCCAGCGCAGTGTGTGTACGTTACTTGCGTACCACGTGTGAGGCCTTCATACGCAAATAGCGTATGAAGTGCGTAGCACGTGCACGAGGTTTAGCGGCCACTACGGCTACACGGTATTCATATATAGCTAATGTTAAAAGATAGATAGTTGACTCTATCAATTGGGGGCAAGTCCGGTCCATCTCATATCCGCAGTCAGGCGAAAATGTGCAGACTTTATCGATCAGCAAAGGGAGGAAAGGTAGTATCTTGTAGTGCTGATCAGATGAGAGTCTGCGTCTGATTCTTTTGGCTTGTAGGGATGCTGGTGGAATCCGAAGAAGGTAGGAACATTAAGCTATTGTCTTTGTAAATCTGGTTTTTATTTCTATTTGGTGCCAACTGCACACGCAGATTGGATGGCTTGTCTGTTTAAATAGGTTTAAAAGTATTTTTAATCGCTCAGCATAGCGTGATAGTTTTTTATCTAGGCTTAAAAATAACTTCAGGGGCTGGCATGATGATTTTCTTTGTGACAAAAGGAGCAGCATGGTCTGTCCTCCATTTTGTGTAACTCTCATGGAGGTGGAAGGGGGAGGAGAAGCAGCCATTTTGGGAAGGTCAATTTTTTTTTTCTAAGCGGCTGATTTTCAGTTGACTCAGGAAATAATCAGCCACCCATTGTCAAAAAGAAATCATCATTTAATGAGTTTTTAATGCATTTGTTTAGTCCATGTCATGGTCAATCATGAGTGGTTCAGATAGAGTTTGATATACGTTAATAGTGGAATGAGTATTTGATTTAAGAACGATACACAGATTAAAACAAAGTTTTTTTTTTTTTTTTGTTTTTTTTTTGGTTTCTTTACCTCCCTATTCTAGGATTCTCTGCTTGGTTTAGGATAGCCATTGAAGTGCAAATTAACCTGTATAACTGGGTTTTGGTTTTTTTTTCCCTCTCCCAGCAGTGAAAGAAATCGCACATTCATATGCAAATTAGAAGCACTGAATAGGGTCTCATATATGTAATAGTGATTAGTACATATATGTAATATCTATATGTGCGTGCTTACATCAATGTATGTTATTAGATTAATTTAGAATTGCATTTTCATTTGTGTATTTTCACATATCTCACTTTCCTGTTTGCCATTTATAATTGATAACGTGCTGAGAAAGATTTGTTGCTATTAGTAGTTAAAAGTAAAAATAATACGTTAAGGGGTAAATTGTAAAACACGCACATGGCTTTGCCTAAAGATACAAGGAAAGATCTGTGTGGTGCTTGGTAGATGATTACAGTTAAAGATCATTTACATTGATATAAACGTGTTAGTTGTGTTACTGTGGACATACCTGGTTTGCGTACATGTGTCTCTAACAAAGGGCGGGACTAGCGTACGCGACGCAAGGGCCGACGCACGGAGCGTATATTACGCAACGGAGCGTCTGGGTACGCCCACATGATACAAATCACACGATAGTATTGTTTTAGTTAGGCGATAAGGAGGCAATGCGATAATAGCGCAAATCAATCTCAGTGTCCAAAATTTTAAGCTAATAGATCCTTCTCTAGTTGCAACTCCTCGGGATTAGCCTGCGATACTGAATGAAAGGGATTTCTGTGCAGAAACTAAAGTAAAGAGTATATGAGGTGAAAGAGTGTGTATACATATATATAAGTTTCTAAATTTTGGGGTTGAACCACAGAAAATCATCGAGTTCTCGTGAGGTACATACGTGTAAGTGATGGCACGGTGGCTTGGGAGGCATCCCTTGTTAAACATATTAAAATAAGAGCATTAGAGTATAGCAGACCAGGAGGTCTACTGTAGCACAGACCAGGAGGTCCAGACAGACCAGGAGGTCTAGGTACAGCAGACTAGGAAGTCCGCTATAGATAAAGAGATAAAGAAGCACAACATCAGGAAGGGTTGGTGCGGTACCCATATAGGCCATTAAGCTCTGGCTGAAGGAATTTGCAGCCACAATTTTCGATTCCACTGGTTGCTACGCACATAAGATTAGTTGCTTATGTGCAGAACGATTGTACCGCACGTAATTGTGTGCATTAGTTAGTAACTTGACCCAGTACCATTTGTGTACGCTAGAGGGGTCATAAACGCTATTTGTACATTCTAACGTGATTTGTGTAATTTTTTTTTATTTTAAGAAAGGTTCGCTGGTCACTCGGGAATTCTCTAACAACCAATAGTTACTGGGAAGGGTTAAGTGCTCTTCGGATCACACCCACATGTTCCAGTAAATAGAGGTTCAGGTCGCAGGGGCCCTGGGTTGAGTACGCCAGCGCTAAGGCAGTGTGTGGGCGTATTGGTCGACGTGGGCGAGTGAGTGGAGGTACTCGGTAAACTTCCGCCGCCGGCCTACCCCGGACATCTTGGTTTTTGTAAGGGTTCGCTGAAGACCCTGATTTGAAGGTCAGAGGTTGTGAAAGCAACACCTGCAAAGATGGGGGCCAGTTGTTCAGGTAGGGGGCGATCAACCTCGGTTCGGGTTGACTTAGTAAACCGGCCAAGGATAACGTGTGATACAGACCGGGAAGTCCGAAATGGATCACACGCAAAGGTAATATTCAATGAATGGGAAAGAATGACTGTGCATGACGGGGAAAAGTTCCCACGGGTAGGCAGTTTTAGCCCCGAGGTGTTACAAAATCTAAGGAGAAGGATATGTCTCATTAAATCTGCAAAGAGACGGATCAAACATTATGATTGTTTACAGTTATGGCAACGGGAAGGTGAGAGACAAGGAGGATTAGCTTACACAGCTGACTCTCACTGTGGTAAGAAAAATATGGCAACAGGAGAGAAGGTGGTTACAGAGAGTGGCACACTGGAGTATGATAAAAATGCACTTAGCAACTGTATTAATGATGATAAGAATAAAAGTAACAAATGTAACAATGATAAAAGTAAAACTGTTAAATGTACAACTGTTAACCCGTGCAAGTTGCACTCCATGTTAAACTTCCCTCAGGATTACTAGCAAGAAAGTGAGCCCAGCACGATGTCGGCACCTTTTCAAGCAGCCATCACACAAGACATCCAGGTGGACGCGACCAAATCGGTAAAGGCAGTAATCAAACCCCCTAACGGAGGGTCAGGTGAGGTCGTGTCCACAGGTACGTACAGTGTTATATATCACGCACAAACAAATGTACCTCATATTGTAGAACCAACACAAGATGATGTAATTGAATTTAATCCTGTCAGGGTGATCACAGTCCCCAATGAGAAGACTGACGCTCAGGGAACCATTCCCGTCAGGGACAGTGCAATGCGCCGTCCCTGGTCCCGGATGGAATTGAGAGCAATTATGTCTGAATTCCCTGATCCTAGGAAAGATCTAGTTGCATGTCAGAGATTTATTAAAGAACTAGGAAACTCCGTCGAACCCACCAACAAAGATTGGCGGACAGTGCTGAGGGCATGTTTGCCCTCCAGTGTTGACCCTGCAAAATTTATTACTGATTGTAAATTAGACCCAGAAGTACCTCAAACGGAGGAAAACAATCAGGAATGTATTAAGCAGATCAACCGACAGTTAGGAGTATATTTCCCAGCCATTGTCGAGTGGAACAAAATCTTCTCCATAAGACAAAACGAAGGGGAAAGTACTTCTAATTATTTCCATCGGGCATTGCAGGACATGACTAGGTATACAGGTATAGAAAACATCGAAACAAGTGCACCGCATAGAGAAGTAGCAGTATTTGTGTTAATGGATGGTTTAAAGGAAGTGTTGAGAGCAAGGGTACAGACCACAAATCCAAACTGGAGAAATATCTCGGTGGCTGCATTAAGAAAGTCCACTGTTGGGCATGAGCAAAACATCAGCAAGCACAGGGAAACACAGAGAAGTAAGAAGCCTCAGATCCCTGTGGGTAAGACAAAGGTGATAAGGTGTTATAATTGCCAGAAGGAAGGTCATTATGCAAGAGATTGTAGATCAAGAAATAGACAAAGGTTATATAAACCCCCTAGACAAGAACACGAGCAGAGTTATGACACACAAAATTGTAATCAGGGATCATATAGGAAGAAGTTTGGGCCGCACCTGTAATATGCAGTCAGGAAAGGTGATCATTAGGACTGATAGTAAGCCTGGGGTTACAGTCAATGAAATTGGGAGGTCATTCCGTGTAGACGCAGGAACGGCCGGGTAAACTTTGTAATTTATCTGTAAATGTTTCTTTCTCCCCATCTCTGACGTTCATCGGCAGAACTCAAACATCACATAGCTACTTGGTCTTTGCAGAGGTCTACCTAACCCCAGTTTGACCTACCGACATCTGTGTGTCCTGGCCAGGCACAAAAGGGTGAAGTGTGGAAATACTGGTGGGGAGGGGACTTCGCAAAGATACCAGTGGATGTGTTGGTGTGACAGCCTGATGGTGAACGGAAGATCTGACAATGGTTTTTTTGTTTGTTGTTTAATGTAAAATGTGATGAATTGTTCTCTCTCTCGGTTTTTTTTTTCTCTCTTCTCTCTCATGTTCTTATGTTTTAAAGATGGTATGTCACACATCAGTTAGACAAATGGTAATGCAAGATTTTTGCTCCTTACAGAAAGATCGCAGATTTGGAAGGAATATTGTATCACCGGAATGTTCGTTTGGAAGACTGAGAGACAGCACCTTTGAGATGACAGCAGAGCAAGAGGAACAACAAGACTAGAGGACATAAGACATCGTAACATTTTTCTTTCCCCTCAAAGTATTTTTTTGTACCCCCATTACAAATTTCTCTTTCTCCTCCTGTAAGATGGACTCACCCCAAGAGACCCTAGCAACTCAATATGGAATAAAATGCTGCACGTACATTACAAACAGCACGGAGGACCCAGCCGAGGTCATAGACCAAAAGATGGATGACATTTTACAATTAAAGTGGGAGTTTCGAAGGAAACACAATCTCACACTCGCTGCTGTGGGTAATGAGCTGACCAGTTGGGTGTCATGGTTGAACCCACGAAATTGGTTCTCGGGCTTAGGAGAATGGGCCCAAGATATTATTATGGATGTAGGGAAATTTCTTTTGTGTATTCTAGGAGTCGTCATATTGGTTGGCCTGATATTTAGATGCGTTCGGGTTTTAACGAAGAGTAAAAGTAATTCCAAGGTGATGAGTCTAAGGAGTGAGGACACTGTAATAACAACAACTAATTTGATTTATGACCCAACGATAGAGACAATGTTGTGATGAAAATGTGAGTCCACGGTCCGTTTCTTTCACCCGTTTCTCCTTTGTTTTCCTCCAAGGTACAAAGACATCCGCTTGGAAGAAGAATTTGACAACCTCTTTCATACAGACCATTGATGGACTATGCCACAGACCCCCAATATCCCTAGTGACTTTACATTTTTACGATAGCCCAATACCTTAGAGACTGTAACTTTATGGACAATGGAACAACTTTTGCTCACTATTTATAGCAAAAGCACAGAGAGACATCAGACAACATGTACATCAAGACAAGACATCAGACAAGACCTCAATCGGCAAATGCATATTAAACTCACATAGTTTATGACTGCATTTATAATAATTGCTTCTTATCTTCACCTCCACAACCTTCATGTAATAACACACATATTCGATAGGGAATAAAGACACAGATATCAGCACTCACATATCCCCCCATTCATGTATCATCAACTAAATGTGCTCCCCCATTTGTTGCAACCAAAAGCCGAAAAGAGCTCGGTAAAGTTTGACAGCCCATCCACAGACCCGTAATACGGGATAAGAAGGAATTCAAATGTATACTTCGCAATACCTCGAAGCTTGATCTAAAACACGTACGGCACGATGATACATGACCCCTCAAACATGGATTCATACACACATGCTTCTACTATCTCACTAGGTCATACCTTTTTCCCACCTGCTCCTCCCCTCCCTTTACCCAATCATAAAATTGTATTTACATTATGACATATATTTTTCTTTTTGAACTGTTTTAGGAAGTGGCAGTTATTGATGACTGCCAAAGGGTGGACTGTCAAAGTCGGAAAAATATCATGCTACACGTTGCCATATATTCACCTCATGCGCTTGCCCGCTGCACGTGCACATTCTCTTCCGTGCGTGCGGATACTCGCAGCTGCGTGATGGCGCCTCCTCGGCCATGCGCTCGAGCGCGTGGTATGTGCATTTACGGTAGAGTTTGTGTGCGTCTAGCGGGCGACTCAATCGTTAAATAATAAAACCAAATAGTATGTTTTATAGATAATGTTCCCCTTAATAATGACTGTAAGTTTGTTTAATGTAACTGGTCGCTGGACAGAGAAATTCCTCTTTGCATGATACGAAGGGTCAGATAGGATTTGAGCAGTGGTGTTTGGTACCTAACTAAAGAACATTTTATTAGAAACAATCCGGTGCTGGTTAGGTAAAGATTAATCGCTCCTGCGTATAGTTATGTCTATTAGTAGATTCTGGATATTTATTAATTGTCCATGTGTTGGAAATCCTGAGTTTCCCTCCCACCTGAGCAGTCTGAAATAGTCACAGCCCACCTGTTCAAACAAACCTATGACCTTTTGTTGTAATATGAAGACAGATTCCTGTGTCCAATGAACAATGAGATTATAGGTCCCTTTGTAGTGTACTGTATGCAGTGTATATAAGGACAGCCAGCCTGGCCAGCTCAGTCTCTCTCTCCACAAACGGTTTTCATCTTGACTCACTCGGAGCTGGTACCAGAGCTGCGCAGCGATCATTCCCCAGTGTGTGTAAGTTATTCTCTGTAACCAACTTGTTCCCTGTTTGTATTTGCCATATTCTCTCTCTCTGTTATTGTATAAGATTGTGACGCTATTGTATATTTATGTGTAGTTATTCTGCTTAGATATTGATGTTAGACTGTAGAGTATGAACTGTTAACTGTTTTCCCCTTTTTACATCAGCTAGACATTGTTAGTAAAGGTGTTGGAACCTCAGCAGGGTGTCTGTGTGTTTCTAGCTAGTACAAAGGGTTTCTGTGTAGTTCAAATCACTCAAACAGCTTGCTTATATATCCAGGTTAACCAGTTGTATATCATTACAGTGTTACAATTCTAAGGTTTACAGTGTAAGCATATTCTGTGTTTAAAGTTTATAAAAGTACTGTCTGTGTGTGCGCTCACAGTGTGTATTCCATACACCCAGCGCAGTGTGTGTACGTTACTTGCGTACCACGTGTGAGGCCTTCATACGCAAATAGTGTATGAAGTGCGTAGCACGTGCACGAGGTTTAGCGGCCACTACGGCTACACGGTATTCGTATATAGCTAATGTTAAAAGATAGATAGTTGACTCTATCAATTGGGGGCAAGTCCGGTCCATCTCATATCCGCAGTCAGGCGAAAATGTGCAGACTTTATCGATCAGCAAAGGGAGGAAAGGTAGTATCTTGTAGTGCTGATCAGATGAGAGTCTGCGTCTGATTCTTTTGGCTTGTAGGGATGCTGGTGGAATCCGAAGAAGGTAGGAACATTAAGCTATTGTCTTTGTAAATCTGGTTTTTATTTCTATTTGGTGCCAACTGCACACGCAGATTGGATGGCTTGTCTGTTTAAATAGGTTTAAAAGTATTTTTAATCGCTCAGCATAGCGTGATAGTTTTTTACCTAGGCTTAAAAATAACTTCAGGGGCTGGCATGATGATTTTCTTTGTGACAAAAGGAGCAGCATGGTCTGTCCTCCATTTTGTGTAACCCTCATGGAGGTGGAAGGGGGAGGAGAAGCAGCCATTTTGGGAAGGTCAATTTTTTTTTCTAAGCGGCTGATTTTCAGTTGACTCAGGAAATAATCAGCCACCCATTGTCAAAAAGAAATCATCATTTAATGAGTTTTTAATGCATTTGTTTAGTCCATGTCATGGTCAATCATGAGTGGTTCAGATAGAGTTTGATATACGTTAATAGTGGAATGAGTATTTGATTTAAGAATGATACACAGATAAAACAAAGTTTTGGTTTTTTTGTTGTTTTTTTTTTTGGTTTCTTTACCTCCCTATTCTAGGATTCTCTGCTTGGTGTAGGATAGCCATTGAAGTGCAAATTAACCTGTATAACTGGGTTTTGGGTTTTTTTCCCTCTCCCAGCAGTGAAAGAAATCGCACATTCATATGCAAATTAGAAGCACTGAATAGGGTCTCATATATGTAATAGTGATTAGTACATATATGTAATATCTATATGTGCGTGCTTACATCAATGTATGTTATTAGATTAATTTAGAATTGCATTTTCATTTGTGTATTTTCACATATCTCACTTTCCTGTTTGCCATTTATAATTGATAACGTGCTGAGAAAGATTTGTTGCTATTAGCAGTTAAAAGTAAAAATAATACGTTAAGGGGTAAATTGTAAAACACGCACATGGCTTTGCCTAAAGATACAAGGAAAGATCTGTGTGGTGCTTGGTAGATGATTACAGTTAAAGATCATTTACATTGATATAAACGTGTTAGTTGTGTTACTGTGGACATACCTGGTTTGCGTACATGTGTCTCTAACAAAGGGCGGGACTAGCGTACGCGACGCAAGGGCCGACGCACGGAGCGTATATTACGCAACGGAGCGTCTGGGTACGCCCACATGATACAAATCACACGATAGTATTGTTTTAGTTAGGCGATAAGGAGGCAATGCGATAATAGCGCAAATCAATCTCAGTGTACAAAATTTTAAGCTAATAGATCCTTCTCTAGTTGCAACTCCTCGGGATTAGCCTGCGATACTGAATGAAAGGGATTTCTGCGCAGAAACTAAAGTAAAGAGTATATGAGGTGAAAGAGTGTGTATACATATATATAAGTTTCTAAATTTTGGGGTTGAACCACAGAAAATCATCGAGTTCTCGTGAGGTACATACGTGTAAGTGATGGCACGGTGGCTTGGGAGGCATCCCTTGTTAAACATATTAAAATAAGAGCATTAGAGTATAGCAGACCAGGAGGTCTACTGTAGCACAGACCAGGAGGTCCAGACAGACCAGGAGGTCTAGGTACAGCAGACTAGGAAGTCCGCTATAGATAAAGAGATAAAGAAGCACAACATCAGGAAGGGTTGGTGCGGTACCCATATAGGCCATTAAGCTCTGGCTGAAGGAATTTGCAGCCACAATTTTCGATTCCACTGGTCGCTACGCACATAAGATTAGTTGCTTATGTGCAGAACGATTGTACCGCACGTAATTGTGTGCATTAGTTAGTAACTTGACCCAGTACCATTTGCGTACGCTAGAGGGGTCATAAACGCTATTTGTACATTCTAACGTGATTTGTGTAATTTTTTTTTATTTTAAGGGAGGTTCGCTGGTCACTCGGGAATTCTCTAACAACCAATAGTTACTGGGAAGGGTTAAGTGCTCTTCGGATCACACCCACATGTTCCAGTAAATAGAGGTTCAGGTCGCAGGGGCCCTGGGTTGAGTACGCCAGCGCTAAGGCAGTGTGTGGGCGTATTGGTCGACGTGGGCGAGTGAGTGGAGGTACTTGGTAAACTTCCGCCGCCGGCCTACCCCGGACATCTTGGTTTTTGTAAGGGTTCGCTGAAGACCCTGATTTGAAGGTCAGAGGTTGTGAAAGCAACACCTGCAAAGATGGGGGCCAGTTGTTCAGGTAGGGGGCGATCAACCTCGGTTCGGGTTGACTTAGTAAACCGGCCAAGGATAACGTGTGATACAGACCGGGAAGTCCGAAATGGATCACACGCAAAGGTAATATTCAATGAATGGGAAAGAATGACTGTGCATGACGGGGAAAAGTTCCCACAGGTAGGCAGTTTTAGCCCCGAGGTGTTACAAAATCTAAGGAGAAGGATATGTCTCATTAAATCTGCAAAGAGACGGATCAAACATTATGATTGTTTACAGTTATGGCAACGGGAAGGTGAGAGACAAGGAGGATTAGCTTACACAGCTGACTCTCACTGTGGTAAGAAAAATATGGCAACAGGAGAGAAGGTGGTTACAGAGAGTGGCACACTGGAGTATGATAAAAATGCACTTAGCAACTGTATTAATGATGATAAGAATAAAAGTAACAAATGTAACAATGATAAAAGTAAAACTGTTAAATGTACAACTGTTAACCCGTGCAAGTTGCACTCCATGTTAAACTTCCCTCAGGATTACTAGCAAGAAAGTGAGCCCAGCACGATGTCGGCACCTTTTCAAGCAGCCATCACACAAGACATCCAGGTGGACGCGACCAAATCGGTAAAGGCAGTAATCAAACCCCCTAACGGAGGGTCAGGTGAGGTCGTGTCCACAGGTACGTACAGTGTTATATATCACGCACAAACAAATGTACCTCATATTGTAGAACCAACACAAGATGATGTAATTGAATTTAATCCTGTCAGGGTGATCACAGTCCCCAATGAGAAGACTGACGCTCAGGGAACCATTCCCGTCAGGGACAGTGCAATGCGCCGTCCCTGGTCCCGGATGGAATTGAGAGCAATTATGTCTGAATTCCCTGATCCTAGGAAAGATCTAGTTGCATGTCAGAGATTTATTAAAGAACTAGGAAACTCCGTCGAACCCACCAACAAAGATTGGCGGACAGTGCTGAGGGCATGTTTGCCCTCCAGTGTTGACCCTGCAAAATTTATTACTGATTGTAAATTAGACCCAGAAGTACCTCAAACGGAGGAAAACAATCAGGAATGTATTAAGCAGATCAACCGACAGTTAGGAGTATATTTCCCAGCCATTGTCGAGTGGAACAAAATCTTCTCCATAAGACAAAACGAAGGGGAAAGTACTTCTAATTATTTCCATCGGGCATTGCAGGACATGACTAGGTATACAGGTATAGAAAACATCGAAACAAGTGCACCGCATAGAGAAGTAGCAGTATTTGTGTTAATGGATGGTTTAAAGGAAGTGTTGAGAGCAAGGGTACAGACCACAAATCCAAACTGGAGAAATATCTCGGTGGCTGCATTAAGAAAGTCCACTGTTGGGCATGAGCAAAACATCAGCAAGCACAGGGAAACACAGAGAAGTAAGAAGCCTCAGATCCCTGTGGGTAAGTCAAAGGTGATAAGGTGTTATAATTGCCAGAAGGAAGGTCATTATGCAAGAGATTGTAGATCAAGAAATAGACAAAGGTTATATAAACCCCCTAGACAAGAACACGAGCAGAGTTATGACACACAAAATTGTAATCAGGGATCATATAGGAAGAAGTTTGGGCCGCACCTGTAATATGCAGTCAGGAAAGGTGATCATTAGGACTGATAGTAAGCCTGGGGTTACAGTCAATGAAATTGGGAGGTCATTCCGTGTAGACGCAGGAACGGCCGGGTAAACTTTGTAATTTATCTGTAAATGTTTCTTTCTCCCCATCTCTGACGTTCATCGGCAGAACTCAAACATCACATAGCTACTTGGTTTTTGCAGAGGTCTACCTAACCCCAGTTTGACCTACCGACATCTGTGTGTCCTGGCCAGGCACAAAAGGGTGAAGTGTGGAAATACTGGTGGGGAGGGGACTTCGCAAAGATACCAGTGGATGTGTTGGTGTGACAGCCTGATGGTGAACGGAAGATCTGACAATGGTTTTTTTGTTTGTTGTTTAATGTAAAATGTGATGAATTGTTCTCTCTCTCGGTTTTTTTTTTTCTCTCTTCTCTCTCATGTTCTTATGTTTTAAAGATGGTATGTCACACATCAGTTAGACAAATGGTAATGCAAGATTTTTGCTCCTTACAGAAAGATCACAGATTTGGAAGGAATATTGTATCACCGGAATGTTCGTTTGGAAGACTGAGAGACAGCACCTTTGAGATGACAGCAGAGCAAGAGGAACAACAAGACTAGAGGACATAAGACATCGTAACATTTTTCTTTCCCCTCAAAGTATTTTTTGTACCCCCATTACAAATTTCTCTTTCTCCTCCTGTAAGATGGACTCACCCCAAGAGACCCTAGCAACTCAATATGGAATAAAATGCTGCACGTACGTTACAAACAGCACGGAGGACCCAGCCGAGGTCATAGACCAAAAGATGGATGACATTTTACAATTAAAGTGGGAGTTTCGAAGGAAACACAATCTCACACTCGCTGCTGTGGGTAATGAGCTGACCAGTTGGGTGTCATGGTTGAACCCACGAAATTGGTTCTCGGGCTTAGGAGAATGGGCCCAAGATATTATTATGGATGTAGGGAAATTTCTTTTGTGTATTCTAGGAGTCGTCATATTGGTTGGCCTGATATTTAGATGCGTTCGGGTTTTAACGAAGAGTAAAAGTAATTCCAAGGTGATGAGTCTAAGGAGCGAGGACACTGTAATAACAACAACTAATTTGATTTATGACCCAACGATAGAGACAATGTTGTGATGAAAATGTGAGTCCACGGTCCGTTTCT
Source organism: Pseudophryne corroboree (assembly GCF_028390025.1). Taxonomy (NCBI): domain Eukaryota; kingdom Metazoa; phylum Chordata; class Amphibia; order Anura; family Myobatrachidae; genus Pseudophryne; species Pseudophryne corroboree. The sequence goes on along the minus strand of NC_086445.1, from coordinate 945,844,758 downwards.
TTCACCCGTTTCTCCTTTGTTTTCCTCCAAGGTACAAAGACATCCGCTTGGAAGAAGAATTTGACAACCTCTTTCATACAGACCATTGATGGACTATGCCACAGACCCCCAATATCCCTAGTGACTTTACATTTTTACGATAGCCCAATACCTTAGAGACTGTAACTTTATGGACAATGGAACAACTTTTGCTCACTATTTATAGCAAAAGCACCGAGAGACATCAGACAACATGTACATCAAGACAAGACATCAGACAAGACCTCAATCGGCAAATGCATATTAAACTCACATAGTTTATGACTGCATTTATAATAATTGCTTCTTATCTTCACCTCCACAACCTTCATGTAATAACACACATATTCGATAGGGAATAAAGACACAGATATCAGCACTCACATATCCCCCCATTCATGTATCATCAACTAAATGTGCTCCCCCATTTGTTGCAACCAAAAGCCGAAAAGAGCTCGGTAAAGTTTGACAGCCCATCCACAGACCCGTAATACGGGATAAGAAGGAATTCAAATGTATACTTCGCAATACCTCGAAGCTTGATCTAAAACACGTACGGCACGATGATACATGACCCCTCAAACATGGATTCATACACACATGCTTCTACTATCTCACTAGGTCATACCTTTTTCCCACCTGCTCCTCTCCTCCCTTTACCCAATCATAAAATTGTATTTACATTATGACATATATTTTTCTTTTTGAACTGTTTTAGGAAGTGGCAGTTATTGATGACTGCCAAAGGGTGGACTGTCAAAGTCGGAAAAATATCATGCTACACGTTGCCATATATTCACCTCATGCGCTTGCCCGCTGCACGTGCACATTCTCTCCCGTGCGTGCGGATACTCGCAGCTGCGTGATGGCGCCTCCTCGGCCATGCGCTCGAGCGCGTGGTATGTGCATTTACGGTAGAGTTTGTGTGCGTCTAGCGGGCGACTCAATCGTTAAATAATAAAACCAAATAGTATGTTTTATAGATAATGTTCCCCTTAATAATGACTGTAAGTTTGTTTAATGTAACTGGTCGCTGGACAGAGAAATTCCTCTTTGCATGATACGAAGGGTCAGATAGGATTTGAGCAGTGGTGTTTGGTACCTAACTAAAGAACATTTTATTAGAAACAATCCGGTGCTGGTTAGGTAAAGATTAATCGCTCCTGCGTATAGTTATGTCTATTAGTAGATTCTGGACATTTATTAATTGTCCATGTGTTGGAAATCCTGAGTTTCCCTCCCACCTGAGCAGTCTGAAATAGTCACAGCCCACCTGTTCAAACAAACCTATGACCTTTTGTTGTAATATGAAGACAGATTCCTGTGTCCAATGAACAATGAGATTATAGGTCCCTTTGTAGTGTACTGTATGCAGTGTATATAAGGACAGCCAGCCTGGCCAGCTCAGTCTCTCTCTCCACAAACGGTTTTCATCTTGACTAACTCGGAGCTGGTACCAGAGCTGCGCAGCGATCATTCCCCAATGTGTGTAAGTTATTCTCTGTAACCAACTTGTTCCCTGTTTGTATTTGCCATATTCTCTCTCTCTGTTATTGTATAAGATTGTGACGCTATTGTATATTTATGTGTAGTTATTCTGCTTAGATATTGATGTTAGACTGTAGAGTATGAACTGTTAACTGTTTTCCCCTTTTTACATCAGCTAGACATTGTTAGTAAAGGTGTTGGAGCCTCAGCAGGGTGTCTGTGTGTTTCTAGCTAGTACAAAGGGTTTCTGTGTAGTTCAAATCACTCAAACAGCTTGCTTATATATCCAGGTTAACCAGTTGTATATCATTACAGTGTTACAATTCTAAGGTTTACAGTGTAAGCATATTCTGTGTTTAAAGTTTATAAAAGTACTGTCTGTGTGTGCGCTCACAGTGTGTATTCCATACACCCAGCGCAGTGTGTGTACGTTACTTGCGTACCACGTGTGAGGCCTTCATACGCAAATAGCGTATGAAGTGCGTAGCACGTGCACGAGGTTTAGCGGCCACTACGGCTACACGGTATTCGTATATAGCTAATGTTAAAAGATAGATAGTTGACTCTATCAATACACAATACAATGGTCACTGTAATCTCATTGTTCATTGGACACAGGAATATGTCTCTACATTACAGCAAAGGTCATAGGTGGATTTGAATAGGTAGTCGATGTTCTTCCCCAACTGCTCTGGTGGGAGGTATCCTCTGGATTCCCGCCGCATGTGTAATTTACAGCAAATACAGTTAATGTTCATAATCTACTTCTGTACATAACTATACGCAGGAGCAAGCGATCTTTTCCTAACTAACACCGGAATGTTACCCTAAAAATACCCTACAGCTGGATACTAGACATCACCTTACAACCTTTATCTGACCCTTCCTATCATGCAAAGATGAATCCCTCCATCCAGGAACTGTTTAAACAAAAATTACTCGCTGTCATGGTCTAGGGGAACTACATCTACAAAATGCACTATTTGGGTTAAATATGCTATGTTTTAATAGCACGCTACACGCTCACAAACTCCGCCGTAAATACACATATCATGCGCACGAGTCGCCGGAGCGTCTCTTACGCAACTTGCGGATGTGTGCACGTACGGAGGACTGGGTGCACGAGCAGCGTGCATGTGCATGAGGGGTTAGTACACGGGATATGTATAACAATATTTTTTGACTTTGACATAAGAAAGGTGTTTCACCACAGGTGATGGCAATCATACATTACCAGGAAAGTCCAGGAACAGAGCATTTTCTCCCTCATGGAGAGGGTCAGGTAGGCAAGTATGTACTGCTAGTGCATGCATGATAATGTACCATATTAATAACAGCAGTGTACTGTAGAAAATACACCATGGTCCTGTGCAGTATAATGTAACATATGCATAATGTTACATATAATTCAAGTGCACAATCTGGAACAGAAGAACCTGATATTTAGAGGAGTGGGGCCCACCAGGGGTCCCCCTGTCTCCTTATGCATACCTCCCAACATGACCCTCTCCAGGAGGGACACAATGCTCTGCTCCTGGACTTTTCTCTTAATATATGATTGCCATCACCTGTGCTGTAACACCTTTCTTATCCATTAACTAGTTCAACACAGATGCCGGCAATCATAAATTAAGAGAAAAGTCCAGAAGTAGAGCATTGTGTCCCTCCTGGATAAAGTCATGTTGGGAGGTATGGAGTAAGTCCTGGGCTGTGCAGAGACTGCACAAACTTCTGTTTGTGCAGCTCTCCTGCACATGCGATCGCTCCCCTGCACAGCGATTTCCCCCTCCCCCTGTTGGCGGTGACTACCTGATCGCAGGGATGCAAAAAACGCACCCTAGGTCTGCATTAGCCCCAATGCACGGCCGAGTCACATTATTATGACCACCTCCTACATTTAACATAGCCCATGAAGTACGTCACGTGTTGTGCACTGGCTTGGTGGGTATATAAGATGTGTACACAGTGTTGCAAGAAACTCATTAAAGACTTGATTGTTCATGTACTAGACAAGATTAATAGCTAACGATGTGCAATAGGGTCTAATGTGTGGTGATTATGTACAGTGGTGCTTGAAAGTTTGTGAACCCTTCAGAATTTTCTATATTTTGGTTCTATATTATGGTTTTGTAACCTTTTTTAGCCTGATGAGCATCAACAACTCTTCTTCTGAGGTCCTCAAAAATCTCCTTTCTTCATGGCATGATACACTTCCACAAAAGCATGTTGTGAACATCAGACTTTGATACTGTAGATCCCTGTTCTTTTAAAAAGACAGGCTGTTCCCTCCCACCTATCATCCCATAGATTGAGAATATCTGACTCTAATTTCACCTTCAAAATATCTGCTAAGCCTAAAGGTTCACATACTTTTGCCACTCACAGTTATGTGATATTGGATCATTTTCCTCAATAAAAAAATGAGCACGTCTAATTTTTTTTTGTCTCATTTGTTTGATTTGGTTCTTTTTATCGACTTGTGTGAAAATCTGAGGTAGTTTTAGGCAAAATTTCAGCAGAAATATAGAAAATCTGAAGGGTTCACTGTCAAGCACCACTATATTGATAAGAGGAAACGAAAAATTATAAAGATAATACAAATATAAAAAAATAAAAAATAAAATAAAAAGTATGGCTTAAAAATATTAAATAATAAATATGAATTAAAATTACAAAATAAAAATATGGAATATAAATGTTTTATATATATATATATATATATACTAGGTGATTCATCGCTCCCTGTGGGCGCTCTTCACACCGTCGTAAGGGGCTACGCCCCGTTTACCCTTGCACACCCTTGTGGCGTGCAATATTTTTATTATATGGAGTATTACCTCCAATCATAATTGTGTGAGTGGTTAAATATTGCACGTACAAAGGGCGTGCAATGGTTAAGGGGTGGAAGCCCCTTGCAACGGCGTGAACAGCACATGCAGGGCCTGGTGAATTACCTAGTAGGTGCTTTGGTTTGGGGAGTAGGGGGTGCGGGGAAGAGGCGGATGGGATCCTGGGGTGCCACGTGAGGGGTGGTTGCCGTGGTGCCGCAGGTGGGGGAGGGTGCATGGGTGCCGCGGGTGGTGGTCCGGAGGCGCTGCGGGTGGGGGAGGTGCAGTTGCGGGGTTGCCCCAGGTGGGAGAGGGGTGGATGCGGTGGTGTGGCGGGAGGTACGGGTGTGGGGTTGCTGCGGGTGGAGGAGGGTGTGTGTGGGGGTGCCGCGGATGGGGCCCGGAGGTACTGCGAGTGGGGGAGGGGAGGGTAATGTTTCTCCTGCTTCTCCTCCTGTCAGCAGCTAAGCTGCTGTCCTCCCTTTGGCAGTGGCTCTCCCAGAGACTCGCACAGCAGCCAGTCACTATTGTTCACGCCGGTGTCCCAATGCACTGCATTACAGGGAAGAAGATGTACGCAATAAACTACAGCTCCCAGCAGCCCTAAGGGGCGGAATGCTTCGGCGCTAAGGGCTGCTGGGAGCTGAAGTTTATGTAGGGCGTCTACTTCCCTGTAATGCGGCGCGTTGGGACACTGGTGCTAACAATAGTGACTGGCTGGCAGAACTGTGTAACTGGCTGAATCAATGTAAAAGGTGAGAGTGCTGTGCAGTGTCAGTGACACTACACACATGCAGTGGCGCCGGAAGCACAAAACCTTTTCTCCCCCTTGGCGCTGGCAGCACAAAGCCTCCTCTCCCCTTCGGCGCCGGCAGCACAAAACCTCCTCTCCCCCCTCCCCTCCCCTGTGTGACATTCAGTGGCCGGGAGGGAGCCAAAGTGGGCAGAGCTAGTTGGGAGTAAGGGGCGGAGCTACACTGGACCATGCTGCAGCAGGAGGATGATCTGCTACAGCTTCGGCCAGCCAGACTTCATTAGATAAGTGTCTGGAAAGAGAGCGAGTGTGTGTGTGTATATATACAGTGTCTGTGTATACTGTATATATGTGTGACTGTGTATGTGTGTAATGTATGTGTGTAAACGGTACTGGGAGAGGGGGCATTACGTGTGTAAGCGTCACTGGTATAGGGGGTGTTACGTGTGTAAGCATCACTAGTACAGGGGGCGTTACGTGTATAGGCGTCACTGGTACAGGGGGCGTTACCTGTGTAAGCATCACTGGTACAGGGGGCCTTACGTGTCTAAGGAGAGAGAAATGACTACATAGGAATGGAAAGAGTTAAACATCCTGTGAGGGGTGGACCTAGCTGTGAGGAAAGTACAGCCTTTGGAAAAGGGGGAGGGTTAATATATATAGGGAATGCTAGGCCAGCTTGGTACCTCTTGCTGCTGAATTGCCTTTGCCTGGGTGAGTGCTGCATAGCAGAGTCTCCCCTCTAATTGGCCTGTGTACTGTTCCTTTAGTGTTTTATTACAGCCACTGCTACATCAACCACTGCTTTTGTAATGCCTTCATCTCGCCCTCGCCGTTCCGCCGGGACCCCAGCCCGTTACCGCTCATCAGGCGGTGGGGCTGGGCCCGAGGATGGGCTGGCTGGCCCTGTGGATGGCTTCCCGTCCTCTGGGTCCTTCACGGGCGCCGGTATGGACGGGGCGAGGTGGACCCGCTCGTCCTGGCCGCTTGGGGCCGTGCCGGTTTTGCCGGCCGGGCGCGGGCGGCGGGGAGGGCGGGGGGTGCAGTCAGGACGCCTGGAGGTGGACGGGCATGGGCCCTCCCCTCCGGGTACAACGGTGGAAACTTCTGTGCCGGGCGCCCGCGGGCGCGCGCATGCGCGCCGCGGTGGGCGGCCGTCGATGGGGCCGAAATCGTCCCCGGTCTCTCCCCCCTCGTCGCGGCCGCGAAGCGGTGCCAGGCGAGGGGGGCCGAGGGGACTGGGGGCGGTAACAGGGGGGACGAGACCCGTCGCGGGGTCTCGTCCGTCAGCATCCCAAGACGGCACGGCCGGGGGCTTGGTGGCGGGAAGAGGCGGGCCGCGCGCACGGGGTGCGCGCGCGCCCACGCTCTCCACAGGCGGCGCCGCGGGTCTCCCTGTCTCCCCGGCTCACTCCCTCGCAGCCGGAGTCTGGCGGGGAGCGGGGGAGGGGGAGAGGCAGTGGGGGAGACAGCGTGGGTTATAGTGCACAGGGCAGAGGAGAGTCACGCCTCGGCGCCCTCCCAGCGGGCGGAGGGAGCTCCGACCTGTGGGGGAGGGTGCGGGCGGGGGTTTTGGAAGTGGGGGCAGCGCTGGCACCGTGAGGCAAGCGCAAGGGGAGAACAGCGACTGGTGGGGGACCGGGCCGCTGGTGGTCAGGGGCGCTGCCGGTTCCCCACCGGGTCGGTCTGGGCGGCGGGCTCCCCGTCGGCACCTGTCGGGCGGGAAGGCGCACGCCGGCATCGGCAGGGGAGCCCACGCAGGACGGCAACGAGTTTTGGGGTGGTCAGGACCCCACTGGAGTGCTGGCGTCGGCCCTGTCCACTGTGGTGGCGGCATTGGGCCCGCTGGCCGCTGCCGCGTCCCCGGGGGCGGCAAAGCGTACCGGCTCGCATGCAGTAGCAGGCGGGTCCGGTACGCGGTCGGTGTCGGCGGCGGAACGAGTTGCTCGCGCCTGCCGGGAGCTGGGGCGGCCGCGGCGCAGCTGGATTATCGTGCCATGCGGGACGAACGGGAGAGCGAAGCGGGGACGCCTACGCCCAGGGGTGCTAGGCATGCGCCGCGATTGTTGTCTGGGTCCTTTGCTCCGTCTTCTTCTTCAGGTGATCGCGGAGAAGTGGAGATGGCGGAGGATGAGGATGTCGCATTTGCCACACCGGAGGATTCCGTGTCCGAGCAGTCGACAGCATCAGGTGAGGTGGAACAATCGGGGTCGGGCTCCAGCACGCGCTCTAGTTCTCGCAGCTCTTCCTCTTCTTCTTCTCTGTCGTCGCTGGCGTCCGAAGTCAGTAGTACGACTAGGGAGAAGAAGCGCGAGACAAAATACGTCAAGAGGGCGGCGGGTCAGCAGGAGAGACGGAAGAGACGGAAGCGGCTTAGCGAGGACGCTTGCAGGGCCAAGAAGCGCCGCGACTTGCCTGGGGTAGTCCACTGCGATTACACTGCAGTGATGCGGGGACTGAGGGACAGCTGCCGTAGGAAAATATGCAGGGGGGATTACGTTGATATGTTCGTCTTGACGAAGGACGCAAAAATGGACTATAAGTCAGCGTCAGCAAAGAAGGGCATCGGGGCCGAGGCTTTCCGTACCTTCGATAACTGGCTGGCCGGTTTTTGTGTCTTAGCGGCTTGTTACCTGGAAGATAGGCTAGACGAGCATATGTACGTCATTAGATACCTGCATTTAATCCACGACATGCAGCGCACATCGTCGGGCATCGAATGGCGGATGTACGACGAGAAATTCCGGGAAAAGCAGGACTGCTTGCAGGTGATAGACTTCGGTTGCAAGGACGTTGAAGTCTGGCTCCAAGTCACCCGGGCTTCTCAACAGGCTAGGGAGCCCCGGATTCCGGGGGCGGACGGGCACCGCGCAGGGTCGTCCGCCCAAGGGACCGGCGCGGATGGTGGATCGGGCAAGGCAGGAATGTCGGCCGTCCGCGGAGGGGGGCAGGCCGTCGCAAAAGGGAAGTGCTTCGCGTTTAACAATGCGTCCTGTTCCTTCGGCAAGCATTGTCGGTTTCGACATTTGTGCTTGCAATGTGGCGGCTCCCACCCAGCCTCTACCTGCTTTAAAGGCGGTCGCCAGGGTGCCCGGGGTAAGCAAAATTACCCAAGACCTGGCGCGAGCGGGAGCGCTCCGCAGAGCTCCAAAGCCAATTAATTTGGATACAATGGGCAAGTGGCTGGAGTGGTATCCAAATAGGGCGGACGCGCAGTTTTTGTTTGACGGTTTTAGTTTTGGTTTTCGCTTGCCTGTTGCGAGCAAGGTTTCGGTCCGGGCCCAACGGAATCTCCAGTCTGCTCGTGCCTTGCCGTCGGTTCTGCAGGAGAAAGTGGATAAGGAGGTTAGGCTGGGTAGGATGGAGGGACCGTTTAACTCACCCCCGGTGGATGACTTGGTTATCTCCCAAGTGGGGGTGGTTCCCAAGAAGACTCCAGGTGCTTTTAGGCTCATTCAGCATCTTTCTTACCTGTCGGGGTCGTCGGTCAACGACGCGATACCGCCGGCTCATTGCTCGGTGGTGTATCAGTCGTTTGACGAGGCGCTAGAGCTGGTCCGTAGCTACGGGCCTGGGGCCCTTATGGCTAAGATAGATGTGGAATCCGCGTTTCGGTTGCTGCCGTTGCATCCGGACTCATTCCGTTTTATGGGTTTTCGGATTGGATCGGAGTATTTCATCGACAAGTGTTTGCCGATGGGATGTTCCGTGTCCTGCTCGTTTTTCGAACGGTTTAGCACATTCCTACATTGGTGCGTGGAGTCTTCGTCAGGGGGTCACGGGGTCGCCCATTACCTCGATGACTTCCTGTGTGTGGGTCCGGCAAATTCACCACGGTGCGGCGACTTGCTGTTCAGCATCCGAGCTCTGTTTTTTCACTTCGGCGTTCCCGTGGCCGAGGATAAAACAGGGGGGCCGGTCTCCTGTTTGTCATTTTTGGGGACAGAAATCGACACGGTGGCGGGATCGTGTCGACTGCCTCCGGACAAGGTTGCGAAGCTCCGCGAGGCTATCTGCCGGTTCGGAAGGTCGCGCAAAGTCACTCTGCGGCAGGCGCAGTCCTTGCTGGGCATTTTGAACTTTGCTTGTCGGGTAATCCCGATGGGCAGGGTTTTCTGCCGGAAGCTGGAAAGGACGACTGCGGGGTGTGCCAGACCACGTCATTTTGTGCGCTTGTCCTCCGAGATTCAGAGGGATTTGGCCGTATGGGCCTCGTTCCTGGAGGACTTCAACGGGGTGTGTATATGGCAAGCCCCAACAGTCGACAGCGCTGGGCTGCAGCTGTTTACCGACGCGGCGGGTTCCTCTGGGTTCGGTTGCTATCTGGAGGGATCTTGGTGCGTGGCCTCGTGGCCGGCAGAAAGGCATTGCGAGGGTTTAACTAAGGACCTTTTGCTGCTGGAGCTTTTCCCCATTATGGTGGCGCTGGAGGTTTGGGGCGATCGTCTGGCGCATCGCAGCATCTTGTTTAGATGTGTCAATCTGGGGGTGGTGCATGCGATAAATAACCAAAGGGTGAAGTCGCTGGTGGTCCTGAGGGTGCTGGGGCAGTTGCTGTTGACATGCTTGCATAGGAATGTGTGGTTCCGCGCGCAGCATGTGCCTGGGCTGGAGAACGGAATTGCCGACGCATTGTCTCGAGGTCAGTGGGAGAGGTTTTGTTTGTTGGCACCCGAGGCCGATGAGCAAGGTTTTCAATGTCCCGGTTATGTCTGGCAGGTGATCGGGCCGGACTGGAGGGTCTAGCGATGCGGTCAGTCGCTCCGAACACACTCAAGGCTTACGGACAGGCTTGGAGCGAGTGGGAGGAGTTTGTCCGAGGACGAAGTCAACAAGGTAAGAGCGGGCATCGGATGATGCTTTCTTTTATTTGGCAGCTGTTTGTTACGGGTAGGTCCAGAGCGGTGGTATCCCGGTACTTGGCTGGTATTTCGTTCTTTAGCAAAATCAAGGGTGTCCCTGATGTGACAAAAAGCGGGATTCTGCTTAAGGCGATGAAGGGATGGGCACGCGTGGCGCCGACGCCGCCTGATAGGAGGCGGCCCATTGATGCGGCCTTGCTTCCGGCTGTCATCAGGGCGGTTGGCGGTATCGCGTCGTCCATGTTTGAGTCGCTGCTGTTCAGTTTGGCGTTCTCAATGGCTTATCACGGTGCCTTTCGGGTTTCGGAGCTGGTGGCGCCTTCTAAGCGAGCAGATTCGCGCATGCTTCTCGAGGACGTGGTGGTGGGTGAGAGGTCCTTGCTGTGCAGATTGCGTCGCTCTAAGACGGACCAAGTAGGTAGAGGTCGATGGGTCACCTTGGTTCCGGCACTCGAGGAGAGCATTTGCCCAGTGAGGTTGGCAGTTCAATATGCGGCGGTACGGCCCGATGGTCGGGGGTCGTGGTTGCTTTATTATGACGGTCTGCCAGTGACGAAATATCAGTTTCGTTGGATGCTGGGTCGCTGTCTGGCGAGCTTGGGCCTTCCACCCGCTGCTTTCGGGACGCATTCCTTCCGCATCGGGGCTGCGATGTCGGCTGCGTCGGCAGGGTTTTCCGTGGCTCAAATCCAGGCGGTGGGGCGATGGAAGTCGTCAAGTTACAGACGATATATTCGCCCCGTTGCATGAGATGTTTGCTTGCATGGGGTTTTGTTTAGTTGTAGTTGTTATAAGTCATGTTGTTACAGTTCAGTACGTTCTTGTGTTGTGCGTCTGTTTGTCTCCCCGTTTTATCCTACTCAGGGATTAGCCACTCGCCGCTGCTGGCAGCGGGGGTCTGGAGTTCTTTTGCAATTTTTTGCCTGACTTGACGGACTGAATTCTAATCCACAATTCGGCTGATCAGTTCTAATCAAAGTCCCTCAGCAGGTTTTTACGCTTTCATCTCCAGCTGAGTTCTTACATGTTTTTCCCATTTTATACCCCCCCCCCCCTTACCCCATTTAATTTCTTATTTTAATTTTGATCTTCCCATTGTGTGTTTATGTTCTGCTTCAAATTGGCTGGAAGCTTGTGCAGATCGGCTAGGCCGTGACTTCTGCAATAAACGAAAACCCAATTTTTTCTTTTGGCAGATCCTTCAGGTTAATGCATTTAATAACACTGCTATAGATAATTACTAGTAACCAATTTTTACCCCTTTCCTTCTCTTCAGGTTGGGTAGAAGATGACTTGGCTATCTGGGTGGTTGGCCACTCTTATGTGTATTGGGCAGCCAGGTTTTTGGCTTCGGAGGGGGCACAGATGTATCCTAGGGCTCATGGCGTTCGTTGGCTTGGTTGGCGGGGGATGATGTGGAAAGATCTGAAGAGTAGATTGGTCAGTCAGGCCAGCGAGCATGGAGTCCCTAGGGTGTTGGTTGTCCATTTAGGTGGCAATGACCTGGGGAAGAGGACATCTTTGGAGCTGCGGTGGGCCATGATACATGATCTGGCCAGTGTGGCCGCAGCATGGACCAATTGTGTCTTGGTGTTCTCGATGATGGTGCCAAGGTTGAGTTGGCGAGGTGTGGCGGACGGTCGCCTGATTGATGAGGCCTGGCAGAAGGTGAATGGGGCGGTGGCGAAGTGGGTGTTATCCCACGGAGGCAAAGTGGTTCGCCACCCTAGGATTCGGTTCCGAGACAGTCACCTTTTTCGGCCTGATGGTGTGCATCTGTCCAATGAGGGGATGATGCTTTTCCTGGAGGATCTGTTTCTAGTGTTGCAGGAGTTAGGTTGAGTTTATGGTGGCGGTGCGAAGACTCTGAGGAGGAGTCTTTCGCTATTGGCGGAAAAGAACGGCAGGTTGTAGTTTGTCTTGTTAGCTGTAGTGATTTACAGTTTGGTGTGGTTTAGGTGCACTCACCTCCATCGACTTTTAAGGCCGCTCGACCACCCGTCCGAGGGCAGCGGCAGGCACCCATCAGGGTGGGTAGTCACCGTGGGGGTTGAGTTGGGCACCTATTACCGATTTTATAGTTTGTATTTAAATTAGGATAGTTTTGAATTTTAAAGTTTTTAAGGTTAGCGTCAGTTTCAATAGAGCCGTTCTTTTTTCTGCCACCATATGCCGGCTGAATCGGCATGTTAACAAAATTTTCAATTTACAGGTTTGCTAATGGTTAGGGTACAATAAATAGCTAGCAATTTTTCTGCCAAATTCAAGTCTCAGTGTCATTATTTCTTGGTATTAGAGGTAATGAATGCTTTACTTTGAATGAAGGGGTCCACAGAGTATCACTAGGAGGTTTAGTGGCACTGGTACAGAGGGCGTTAAGTGTGTAAACGTCACTGCTACAGGGGGCATTATGTGTGTAATTGTCACTGCTACAAAGGGTGTTACTTGTGTAAGCGCCACTGGTACTGGGGGGCGTGACATGTGTAAGCGTCACTGGTTCAGGGGGCATTACATGTGTTAGCGTCTCTGGTACAGGGGGCATTACATGTGTGTCTCTACTACAGGGGTCATTATGTGCGCTGTGCATTTGTAAATTATGCGAGGGTGCAAATTTATAGTTTGCAGGGGGGCGCCGAACAGTCTAGCACCGGCCCAGACTGCACACCCACTGCAGTGCACAGCACTGTCACCTTTTACATTGATTCAGCGACCATACATTACCCTCCATGATATCACCCTCTCTATCCGCTACATTAACCATCTCGGGGCTTCCAGGCCGGCAGGCCAGGTGCTGTGTTGCGGAGTCAGGGCCTCTGGGGATCTGGGTGCGGCTGTGGTGGGGAGGCACTTCTGTGACATCACACGCAGAGCAGGCTCCGGGGCTCAGAGAGTATGCGGCGCAGGGAGGGCTATGAAAGTCTTCCGCTGCGCCGCTTTCATACACATCTATGCCGGTGGCCGCAGCAGCTTTTGTTCCACCTGCGGCGCGGCTAGGGAGTGGGGATTGTTGATGCCGGAGGGGGCAGGTGGACTGGCAGCAAGACATTGGTGGTCATTCCGAGTTGATCGCTTGCTAGCAGTTTTTAGCAGCCGTGCAAACGCTATGCTGCCGCCCAGTGGGAGTGTATTTTAGCTTAGCAGAAGTGTGAACGAAGGGATCGGAGAGCGGGTACAAAAAATTTTGTGCAGTTTCAGAGCAGCTTCAGACCTACTCGGCGCTTGCGATCACTTCAGACCATTCAGTTCCTGATTTGACGTCATGAACACGCCCTGTGTTCGGCCAGACATGCCTGCGTTTTTACAAACACTCCGTGAAAACGGTCAGTTGACACCCAGAAACGCCTTTTTCCTGTCAATCACTCTGCGGCTGCCTATGCGACTGAAAAGCATCATCGCTAGACCCTGTGTAAAACTACATCGTTCGTTGTAATAGTAAGCCGCACGTGCGCATTGCACTGCATACGCGTGCAGAAGTGCCGAGTTTTTGTCTGATCGCTGCACAGCGAATGAATGCAGCTAGCGATCAACTTGGAATGACCCCATAGAACGCTGCAGTAAAAGGATTGTTTTTTCCCCTATCTACAACACAGAGACTTGCTGCAGATGGAGTGGCATACCCTCCAGCTGGACCTTTTTGGCAGGTACAGGACCTTTTTTTTTATGGTCTGTACCGTTTTTTTACTCTCCAAGCTTCCATTGAAAGTATAGGAAAAGGGGCGTGGCCACGCCGCTGTACTCGTGACCACTCCCCCTTTTCGAATTTGCATCAATGTTTATGTGTAAATTGTTGGAGGGTGTGTTGCTGCAGATGCAGTGGGACTATTTTGGGTTGTGGGTCTGGAGCTGCAGCTCCATCAGTCCCATTGCTAATCCTACTCTGTGAAAACACAGCAGGCAAAGGGCAGAGCCTCCCATTGGATGTAACCTGTGTGGGAGGGCGTTTCTCGCCCAATCAGCTGTGGGCTGGGTGTGATAGACCTGCCACTAACCCAATGAGCAGTGCCGTAACTAGACATTTTAGAGCTGTGTGCAAGAAACAACATCGGCGCCCCCCCCCCCTCCCCTCCCAACATTTTAAATACAATTGGTGTCGTGTTCCTTTCCTGCTAGGGGTTATAAAGTGTATTCCACCTCACATGTAGCTACTCTGTGCTTACAGCGTGACGGCGTGCGCACGCAATGTGTACGCATCTGTTAGGGGTTATATACACACACGCTTAGCGGTCGCAGCGGACTGCACAAATATAAGTTTAAGGTATTGCTTTTTCTTCCTGAAAGTTAATCGACTTTAACACAACCTTTCAAGGCCCACCGGCCTTTTCGTCAGGTGCAATAAAAGTGAAATGAAAAGAACATACCTTATATAAGAGGACAATAAGTCCAGCGTGTGCAGTGTGATCATCGCTCCCGGCTCTCCATGGGTGGCGCCGGTACTGTGACATCTTCGGCACGCGTGTAGCGGCGCCAAGCAGCAGGGAATGAAGCAGTGCATGCTGGGCCCATAGTCATGGAAGCCAGCGGCTAGTTGCTAAGGGGGGCGTATCGCGTATTAAAAACAAAACGGGCTGCACAAGGAGCAATAATTTGTATTCCATCGTACACAGTATTCGGCGGCACCCTAGGGGGGTAGAGAGAAATGCAAATATAAATGAACAACCTTAAAGCAAAAATTTCAATAAAAATAAATATGAAAATAAAAATACATGACCCTAAATGTTATAACACATACAGAGATTGCTGGTATTAGGACTAGTATAAACACTGACTGCTACTTTTAAATATGAAGATATATGCACTAATAAAAAAGTTCACATTATAAGAAGATGCTCCACAGGAATTTATCATTGAGTCCTTTTGGGTGTACAGTACCTAAGGAATAAATCTACTTGGATTCCATCTGCAACAACCGACGACTTCTATCTCCACCTCTTGTTGAGAGCAGGACGTGATCAATGATTTTATACCAGAGGGAAGACAATTGATGACCAGCTTCTTTATAGTGTCTAGCCACTGGTTGATCTGATGTCTTGCCCGCTAATGTTTGTTTAATGGAAGATATGTGCGTGGCCATACGTTCCTTGAACATGCGGGTGGTCTGGCCAATATAGCATAGTACACATGGGCAGGTGATCATATATACAACATATCTTGTTGTACAGGTTAACACATGATTGATCTTGTATTCTTTACCGGTATGTGTTAACCTGTACAACAAGATATGGCGCAGTAGCCATTTTCCCAGTGATAT
Organism: Pseudophryne corroboree; assembly: GCF_028390025.1. NCBI lineage: Eukaryota > Metazoa > Chordata > Amphibia > Anura > Myobatrachidae > Pseudophryne > Pseudophryne corroboree. The sequence goes on along the minus strand of NC_086445.1, from coordinate 945,829,560 downwards.
CTCTACTGCGCATGAATAGAACTCCGTGAAAATGGGCGCTGCACCATTTTCACAAGGTTTTAACAGCACAGTGATGTCGGCGTGGGACTCCGGAGGGGTGAGTGTTAAATAAAATGGGTGCAGCATGTGCAGTGTGGACCTTCCTGGACTCGGGCCCGTGTGCACTGCACACATTACACTCATTACAGATACACCAGTGGCCACAGGTCCCCCTCCTTTATAAACAATTGTGCACAGGCACAGCGATATTACACATCCATGCAGTCTGTGATATCGCCCCCTACTTTGGTATTTTATAACAGTGTATAATTAATATCCACAACTGCACAAGCACGACAGCCCCAACCTCCATACAGTATGCCGTTTGCCCCATTCTTCAGCAATTAAGTCCAGTCTCTAGCATTGTCTAACTGTCTCACAATCTCTTCAAAGGTTTGGGTTCTGAGAGCCAGAGCCGGCCCTAACCAATATAATGCCATAGGCAAGATTTTGGCTTGTGCCCCCTAGCACCGCCGCTAGTTCTGCAGGAGATGCCTGGCATGAGTCAGTTGGCAGCTCCGCCTTTTGTTTATGAAAATGCATCTTATTTGCATTACTATGTGGCTAGGACGCACAAGCAGCTTCTGCTGATTAAAATGATATGCAGCATGCATATATTCTGTGTGCGGCTGCGGCTGTATCTGCATATGAAATGCTACATTACAGTGATTTCCAGAAATACACTGCAACGTAGCAGTTCGTATGCAGATACGGCCACAGTCGCACACAGAATATAGGCATGCCGCATATAATTTTAATCAGCAGAAGCTGCTGATGCCCCTAAGCATACCAAATGTCCTAGGCATTTGCCTAGTTTGCCTATGCCTAAGGCCGGCTCTGCTGAGAGCATATATGCATTAACTAAATAGAAAAACTTTTTTACAAAAAAGATACAATGCTTATTTAGAAAAGAATGTTAACAAGAAACGGTTACAACGTACATACAGCAAGTAATTTTCAAATAAAAAAAAGGACAAACCTTACAGAGTTAACACGCAGCTAATCTGTCCTGGGAGAAACTGAAGGAAATTGCAGAGACTGCAGGTTGCAAACATCAATGCCAAGCATATACTGTAGTAGAGTCTCCAAATTCTGAACCCAGAGCAATAGGTACTCAACCCTTTTATCCACAGAGCATCACACCTTGGAAGATGTCACTCCAATACCTGCCATTGGCTGGTTACTTAATTAAGGCTGGAATCCTCCCTAACTTGCTCATATAACTTAGAACTCAAATTCACATAATTGGGCATAACTTCCCCTGTGAAAAATTCTGACCTAGAATATGGGGTGCCTATATTACTATATGCTATTTAAGCTATCATATGACTGTAAATATCATGTGTTCTTGAGGGGGGAATGTGGAGATGTTTCATATCTTGGAAAGTATGCTTCTTAAAAGATTTGAAAAAAAACTCCCAACCTCCGATCCACCTCAGCCATTTTTCATGTTTTTTTCTCCATGCTCTGCTATTATGAATATACCATTTCAAGTCATAAACCATATCACATATGATGTGTCTTTAGTCTGAATACCTCGCACTGGGTTGCTTCCTGTAGATGCAAATAAAGACAAAAGACTGTCCTGTCAGGTAACTGGCCTCTTCCTCTGAATTCAATTACCATTCATGTAATAAACTAACGTCAACGGAAAGGCCTTCCTAGGCCTGAATTAGCATTAACCATCTAATGAAGGTTTCCTGTATCTGCCTTCTCTGACAGTTACCGTATATACTCGAGTATAAGCCGACTTTTTCAGCACTTTTTTTTGTGCTGAAAAAGCCACCTCGGCTTATACTCGAGTCAGTGCAGGCAGAGGCAGAGCAGTGTGAAGGAGGGACATGGAGCGCACAGCGCGCGGCGCTCCTGTGTCCCTCCTGCATCTCCGGCGGCAGCAGCGGCGGTTCTATTACAGGAAATACCCGTTCGTGACCTCTGATCACGAACCGGCACTTCCTATAATAGACCCGCCGCGGCCGCCGAAGATGCAGGAGGGACACAGGAGAGCCGCGCACGCTGTGTGCTTCGTGTCCCTCCAGAAGACAGCGCGGGATCGACGGAGGGGTAAGTAACAGCACTGTGGGGCATACCTGGCACTTGGGGAGGGAACGTATCTGGCAGCACTGTGGGGGCATATCTGGCAGCACTGTGGGGGCATATCTGGCAGCACTGTGGGGGCATAACTGGCAGCACTGTGGGGGCATAACTGGCAGCACTGTGGGGGCATATCTGGCAGCACTGTGGGGGCATATCTGGCAGCACTGTGGGGGCATAACTGGCAGCACTGTGGGGGCATATCTGGCAGCACTGTGGGGGCATATCTGGCAGCACTGTGGGGGCATATCTGGCAGCACTGTGGGGGCATATCTGGCAGCACTGTGGGGGCATATCTGGCAGCACTGTGGGGGCATATCTGGCAGCACTGTGGGGGCATATCTGGCAGCACTGTGGGGGCATAACTGGCAGCACTGTGGGGGCATATCTGGCAGCACTGTGGGGGCATATCTGGCAGCACTGTGGGGGCATATCTGGCACTATGAGGGCATATCTGGCACTGAGGGCTGTGTACGGCTAGAGCTGCATTTCCCACCCTAGGCTTATACTCGAGTCAATAAGTTTTCCCAGGTTTTTGTGGTAGAATTAGGTGCCTCGGCTTATATTCGGGTCGACTTATACTCGAGTATATACGGTATTTGACAAAACCAGCATCCTGCATCATAGGACTTATCACTCTATAGACAAGTCCCAATATTTATTTTCTCCTTAATAATATTGATATTCTTCACACCTTCCCCCATTAAGATGAGACGCACGGTGAATGGCTACATCTAGTCATTCCACCAGCGTCTCTTAGAACCACCCGGGCGAGAGATCCATCATTCCATTCTATCGGCAGACACACCATTACGGTTTTTACAGGGATATCTCCAGCACATGTGGGAGCCTGGTTCTGTTCCTTGCTTTACAATTCTATGTCAGTATGGCTCATTGCAGTAAATCCTTCTAGGGGCTTGGCTAATACAACCTTCCCTTCCCCCTGTAATGAATTATGTGAGCCCGTATCAGTGCCGTAACTAGACATTTTAGAGCTGTGTGCAAGAAACAACATCGGCGCCCCCCCTCCCATATTTAAAATAGGGCCAGTCATTGCGCGCCATAGGCGTGAGCCAAAAATATAGGGGCGTGGCTTCGTGGGGATGGGGCATGGCCACAAAATAATACCAATTCATATTAAGCTACACAATAATCTCCATTATTCAAATTACAGTGCACAGTAGCGCTACGTACACACATTACAACGCACTCTAGTGCACTTTACTCACATTACACCACACAGTAGCACACGTTAGTCACATTACACCGCACACTAGTGCACGTTATTCACATTACACCGCACAGTAGCGCACGTTAGTCACATAACACCGCATAGTAGCGCACGTTAGTCACGTTACACCGCATAGTAGCGCACGTTAGTCACATTACATAGCAGTGTTACCTTTTCCACACATTACACCAGGAATAGAGAGAGAGTGTGTCTGTGTGTGCAAAGCAGCTATTACACTACTCACATATGTAATAGTACCCCTGTGTGTAAGTGAAGTTGTACCTGCTTTTCCCGGATGACGCTTGCGGCTTCAGGACCTCTCACGACTGCTTCCTCAGGAGCCTGTGGCAGAAGAATGATCACCCCAAGGAGAACCCCACCGATCAAGGAAATGCAAACGGATGGTGACAACACATTTATTTAAATCAGGGAAAGAAAGTCACCGTTTAGTTGTATTCAAATACCGGCAAATAAATCAACGCTATCCTAGAAGATACCTTGCAGAACATCACATATCATTTGTATATTATGCATAAGTGTTAACACATATCATTTGCTTAATAGGCATGAGTGGTATCACCACCTCCCCATCAGAACTCTGCAGAACATTAATACTGGAACTGTCAGTTAGCAATAGCTTAACTCAGGGATAATCAAACAGTATGCCAAAACACCGCTAGATGGCGCTGTGGGCGCAGTAATGGCAGTCTCGGGCCTGATACACAAGCCGGAGAAGTTCAAGTATAAGTCTATGCAAGGCACAGAATAATCACCAAATAGTAGAAGGGATTAATTTTCCTCTGTTTGGTTTGGCAAATCCTGCACACGGCAGACAGCAGGGATAATAATGAGTCCAAAGTCTAGTGGACAATCGCCAGTGGTAGCTCAGAGGGCTAAATGAGGAACTCCAGGAATAAAGAATTAGCACATGCAGCTTAGCAGATATCTCAGTTCATTGCTGCTGGGGTAGGATCAACCTATTAAGGCTGGGGATTTGGCATAGCCTAAAACACTGCCCCTGGCTGGGGTCCCACTGACATGCAAAGATATAGATGACTTCACAAAGGGGTGCTGGTTAATGGTGATACGCCTTTAGGGCCAGTGTGTCTCTGTAAGGCTGTGGGTCAGGTAATGGCTCTAGGGCTGCCTGGACTGGGACACAGTGGTGGCTCAGAGTGCTGACTTGAATATGGTCTCTACAGCTACAGCAGTGCACTGGTAATTAGCCGGGGTTCGAGTAGAAGGGAATGGCAAAAGAACTGCCCCAATTCCCCTGCTAGGTGTCCCTTGGTGAGAAGGGGATACAGGGCTGTCAGTGTGGTGGGTACCTGTTCTCCAGTGGCCTTGTCACCCTTCAACTCCACTGGGGCTCCCTGGTACAGGCGGTGGTAAGATGCAGCCAGTCTGGTCCTTCAGGCTGCTGTACTCTCTCTCTCCGGCCCCTTCAGCGGCGCATAGACTGGCGGCCCCTGTCGGGTCCCAGCTCGCGGCTAGCTGGCTGTGGCTCCCCTTTTCGTTGTCGCGCTGCCCCGGCGGCTCTTGGCGGCAGCAGGCCCTCCTTAGCGCCGGTGCCCCACTCCTTCCTATTCAGGCAGCCGTGCGTCGTCCCCGGCTCTCCGCACTCCCGCGCTGGCTGGCTGCACACACACAACCGCGCTCTGTTTTCAGGTCTCTCTGTTCACGCCTCACAGTTCGCTCCTCCTTCTTTTCTCCCGCGCGTTCCCCTCCAATCCAGGGCTTCCTTCACAGATTCCACAGTGAAGCGTTGCTAGGCAACGCAGGGGGAGAGAAATTAACCCTTACAGGGTCAATGAAGGGTCTTACAGGCAGCTTTAGCTACCGCATAGGGCTACACTGGTTTACAGTACCCAAACGCGGGTATCACACATACTTACATCCCATCTGCACTGACACTCAGCTGCCAGCCTCTGTTCCTCGGAACTGTCCCTCTCCACACAGTACTGGAGGCGCCGGTGGGGGGGCATGGGTAGTACACTCTCTCAATGCTGCAGCTGCAGGCATGGATGCTTGGCATGAGGGAGTAAGTGGGTGGGGCTTCGGGGACACACTCAGCGGAGGTACGGCTGGAGAGGGGGACCAGAGAGGCGGTGGAGCTTGTGGACACTATATAATGCAGGCATGGAGGCAGGACATTAGTGAGTGAGTGGGCGGGGCTTCATCTGCCCACTCACTGTGACAAGCGGAGCAGCGGCCAGAGAGGGGGACCAAGAAGGGGACAGAGCCTGCAGACACTATAGATTCAGGGCATAAGGAAGTGAGTGGATGGGGCTTAGGATGCCCACTCACTAGGACAAACGGAGCGGCGGCAGGAGAGGGGGCCATGGGGGGAGCGGAGCCTGCGGACGGGCAGCTGCAGCGCTGTCCAGTGTAATGTAGTTAACTACGTGAGGTGTAAGAATGAGCTGGGTGCACCTCACCTCGGGCAGCGCTACAGCCAGCGGCAGTGGTGTTGAAGCAGCGTTCTATGATAGTAGCGGCCCTGCGGGTGTTGCCGGCGGCCCTGCGCCCACAGTGCACATGAGCTGTGTGCCAGGCACCGCAAGCACACACCTAGTTACGGCGCTGCCAATGAGAGCTCCTAGCCACGCCCAGCATTAGAAACCCAGGCACAGAATCACAGGGCTATTATATAGGAGATATATCTATCTATCTATCTATCTATCTATATATATATATAAAGAAAAGAGAGAATATTGCGCCACTTGTGTACAACAATCAACAATAAACACTTTAGGAATCAAAGGTATGAATATACCTGAAAACCAAAATAAATGACACTCCCTAGAGGCTCATGCAGGGCGTCAGCTGGCCCCCAAAAACAGGGATGGTGGTTCCCTGTAGCACAAAATTAATAACACACAGGGGGGGTGGGGGATATAGCGACCAGTGGTGTCTTAAAGAGATGCAGTAGAAATAATTGGATAAAAATATATAATATATAATGTAATTTGTGATAAAAGAATAATCGGAAAGGGTGGATCTATAAAAAATTTATTAAGTACAATTTCAAGACATAAAAAATTGAATTAAGATAAAATTTGAGCAGAAAAACTCTTTAAAAAATGGGATAAAAACAATATACACAATACAATATAATACCAGTTAAAAAATATAAAAAGATTTTAGCTTAACTTGGTATGAGGTCACTGCCAGGTTGACCAACGCGTTTCGTCATTCAGACTTCATCAAGGGGTAAAGGTGGAATGGGACCAGGCTTCTATTTATACCAGTACTAATCTCATAGTGATTGTGACATCACTTCCTGTTAATTTGACCATGGTAATGTAAAACAGACTAAGAACATCTAGTTACAATTAATCAATAGCCTCATTTTGTAGTATATACGTATATAGTGTTAAAACAGCGTTTAGAGAGCAGGTTTGGTGTATGAGAGCTTTAAAAACCTCTCATAAAGATGCGCCGGCGGATCTTCCGCCCCACTTCAGGTTCTCTGTCGTCGCGTCACTTCCGCCCCACTTCCGGAACACGACCGCGCATGCGTCCGCGGCTTCCAATACTTCTTATAGACCAGCAGCACTTAGGCAGATTTCTCCCAGGGAATTCATTGCGGCGGCCATCTTTGTATAGATTTTTACATAGACTTCTTCATACGGCGGCCATGCTTATGAAGTTCATGTCCAGGGACATTATTGTTGATCCTCCGGTTTATTAGACATAAAAATAGATCAGAAAAGGGGGTTAATCAGTAGATAAATTCTATCAGGCTGGTGACAATAAGTTTTTGATAAAATAGACCACTATGGAATATATATTAACTAAATAATAAATGGTTATATAGTTGCATGGATATGAATCAAATGTGAATACATTAGAGATGAGCGCCTGAAATTTTTCGGGTTTTGTGTTTTGGTTTTGGGTTCGGTTCCGCGGCCGTGTTTTGGGTTCGACCGCGTTTTGGCAAAACCTCACCGAATTTTTTTTGTCGGATTCGGGTGTGTTTTGGATTCGGGTGTTTTTTTTAAAAAACACTAAAAAACAGCTTAAATCATAGAATTTGGGGGTCATTTTGATCCCATATTATTATTAACCTCAAAAACCATAATTTCCACTCATTTTCAGTCTATTCTGAATACCTCACACCTCACAATATTATTTTTAGTCCTAAAATTTGCACCAAGGTCGCTGGATGACTAAGCTAAGCGACACTAGTGGCCGACACAAACACCTGGCCCATCTAGGAATGGCACTGCAGTGTCACGCAGGATGTCCCTTCCAAAAAACCCTCCCCAATCAGCACATGACGCAAAGAAAAAAAGATGCGCAATGAGGTAGCTGACTGTGTGAGTAAGATAAGCGACCCTAGTGGCCGACACAAACACTGGGCCCATTTAGGAGTGGCACTGCAGTGTCACGCAGGATGTCCCTTCCAAAAAACCCTCCCCAATCAGCACATGACGCAAAGAAAAAAAGAGGCGCAATGAGGTAGCTGACTGTGTGAGTAAGATTAGCGACCCTAGTGGCCGACACAAACACCGGGCCCATTTAGGAGTGGCACTGCAGTGTCACGCAGGATGTCCCTTCCAAAAAACCCTCCCCAATCAGCACATGACGCAAAGAAAAAAAGAGGCGCAATGAGGTAGCTGACTGTGTGAGTAAGATTAGCGACCCTAGTGGCCGACACAAACACCGGGCCCATTTAGGAGTGGCACTGCAGTGTCACGCAGGATGTCCCTTCCAAAAAACCCTCCCCAATCAGCACATGACGCAAAGAAAAAAAGAGGCGCAATGAGGTAGCTGACTGTGTGAGTAAGATTAGCGACCCTAGTGGCCGACACAAACACCGGGCCCATTTAGGAGTGGCACTGCAGTGTCACGCAGGATGTCCCTTCCAAAAAACCCTCCCCAATCAGCACATGACGCAAAGAAAAAAAGAGGCGCAATGAGGTAGCTGACTGTGTGAGTAAGATTAGCGACCCTAGTGGCCGACACAAACACCGGGCCCATTTAGGAGTGGCACTGCAGTGTCACGCAGGATGTCCCTTCCAAAAAACCCTCCCCAAACAGCACATGACGCAAAGAAAAATAAAAGAAAAAAGAGGTGCAAGATGGAATTGTCCTTGGGCCCTCCCACCCACCCTTATGTTGTATAAACAAAACAGGACATGCACACTTTAACCAACCCATCATTTCAGTGACAGGGTCTGCCACACGACTGTGACTGATATGACGGGTTGGTTTGGACCCCCCCCAAAAAAGAAGCAATTAATCTCTCCTTGCACAAACTGGCTCTACAGAGGCAAGATGTCCACCTCATCATCACCCTCCGATATATCACCGTGTACATCCCCCTCCTCACAGATTATCAATTCGTCCCCACTGGAATCCACCATCTCAGCTCCCTGTGTACTTTGTGGAGGCAATTGCTGCTGGTCAATGTCTCCGCGGAGGAATTGATTATAATTCATTTTAATGAACATCATCTTCTCCACATTTTCTGGATGTAACCTCGTACGCCGATTGCTGACAAGGTGAGCGGCGGCACTAAACACTCTTTCGGAGTACACACTTGTGGGAGGGCAACTTAGGTAGAATAAAGCCAGTTTGTGCAATGGCCTCCAAATTGCCTCTTTTTCCTGCCAGTATAAGTATGGACTGTGTGACGTGCCTACTTGGATGCGGTCACTCATATAATCCTCCACCATTCTTTCAATGGTGAGAGAATCATATGCAGTGACAGTAGACGACATGTCCGTAATCGTTGTCAGGTCCTTCAGTCCGGACCAGATGTCAGCATCAGCAGTCGCTCCAGACTGCCCTGCATCACCGCCAGTGGGTGGGCTCGGAATTCTGAGCCTTTTCCTCGCACCCCCAGTTGCGGGAGAATGTGAAGGAGGAGATGTTGAGGTCGCGTTCCGCTTGACTTGACAATTTTCTCACCAGCAGGTCTTTCAACCCCAGCAGACTTGTGTCTGCCGGAAAGAGAGATCCAAGGTAGGCTTTAAATCTAGGATCGAGCACGGTGGCCAAAATGTAGTGCTCTGATTTCAACAGATTGACCACCCGTGAATCCTTGTTAAGCGAATTAAGGGCTCCATCCACAAGTCCCACATGCCTAGCGGAATCGCTCCGTGTTAGCTCCTCCTTCAATTTCTCCAGCTTCTTCTGCAAAAGCCTGATGAGGGGAATGACCTGACTCAGGCTGGCAGTGTCTGAACTGACTTCACGTGTGGCAAGTTCAAAGGGCATCAGAACCTTGCACAACGTTGAAATCATTCTCCACTGCGCTTGAGACAGGTGCATTCCACCTCCTATATCGTGCTCAATTGTATAGGCTTGAATGGCCTTTTGCTGCTCCTCCAACCTCTGAAGCATATAGAGGGTTGAATTCCACCTCGTTACCACTTCTTGCTTCAGATGATGGCAGGGCAGGTTCAGTAGTTTTTGGTGGTGCTCCAGTCTTCTGTACGTGGTGCCTGTACGCCGAAAGTGTCCCGCAATTTTTCTGGCCACCGACAGCATCTCTTGCACGCCCCTGTCGTTTTTTTAAATAATTCTGCACCACCAAATTCAAGGTATGTGCAAAACATGGGACGTGCTGGAATTTGCCCATATTTAATGCACACACAATATTGCTGGCGTTGTCCGATGCCACAAATCCACAGGAGAGTCCAATTGGGGTAAGCCATTCCGCGATGATCTTCCTCAGTTGCCGTAAGAGGTTTTCAGCTGTGTGCGTATTCTGGAAACCGGTGATACAAAGCGTAGCCTGCCTAGGAAAGAGTTGGCGTTTGCGAGATGCTGCTACTGGTGCCGCCGCTGCTGTTCTTGCGGCGGGAGTCCATACATCTACCCAGTGGGCTGTCACAGTCATATAGTCCTGACCCTGCCCTGCTCCACTTGTCCACATGTCCGTGGTTAAGTGGACATTGGGTACAGCTGCATTTTTTAGGACACTGGTGACTCTTTTTCTGAGGTCTGTGTAAATTTTCGGTATCGCCTGCCTAGATAAATGGAACCTAGATGGTATTTGGTACCGGGGACACAGTACCTCCAACAAGTCTCTAGTTGGCTCTGCAGTATAGATGGATACCGGAACCACGGTTCTCACCACCCAGGATGCCAAGGCCTCAGTTATCCGCTTTGCAGTAGGATGACTGCTGTGATATTTCATCTTCCTCGCAAAGGACTGTTGGACAGTCAATTGCTTGGTGGAAGTAGTAAAAGTGGTCTTACGACTTCCCCTCTGGGATGACCATCGACTCCCAGCAGCAACAACAGCAGCGCCAGCAGCAGTAGGCGTTACACGCAAGGATGCATCGGAGGAATCCCAGGCAGGAGAGGACTCGTCAGAATTGCCAGTGACATTGCCTGCAGGACTATTGGCATTCCTGGGGAAGGAGGAAATTGACACTGAGGGAGTTGGTGGGGTGGTTTGCGTGAGCTTGGTTACAAGAGGAAGGGATTTACTGGTCAGTGGACTGCTTCCGCTGTCACCCAAAGTTTTTGAACTTGTCACTGACTTATTATGAATGCGCTGCAGGTGACGTATAAGGGAGGATGTTCCGAGGTGGTTAACGTCCTTACCCCTACTTATTACAGCTTGACAAAGGGAACACACGGCTTGACACCTGTTGTCCGCATTTCTGTTGAAATAGTTCCACACCGAAGAGCTGATTTTTTTGGTATTTTCACCAGGCATGTCAACGGCCATATTCCTCCCACGGACAACAGGTGTCTCCCCGGGTCCCTGACTTAAACAAACCACCTCACCATCAGAATCCTCCTGGTCAATTTCCTCCCCAGCGCCAGCAACACCCATATCCTCCTCATCCTGGTGTACTTCAACACTGACATCTTCAATCTGACTATCAGGAACTGGACTGCGGGTGCTCCTTCCAGCACTTGCAGGGGGCGTGCAAATGGTGGAAGGCGCATGCTCTTCACGTCCAGTGTTGGGAAGGTCAGGCATCGCAACCGACACAATTGGACTCTCCTTGTGGATTTGGGATTTCGAAGAACGCACAGTTCTTTGCTGTGCTTTTGCCAGCTTGAGTCGTTTCATTTTTCTAGCGAGAGGCTGAGTGCCTCCATCCTCATGTGAAGCTGAACCACTAGCCATGAACATAGGCCAGGGCCTCAGCCGTTCCTTGCCACTCCGTGTGGTAAATGGCATATTGGCAAGTTTACGCTTCTCCTCCGACAATTTTATTTTAGGTTTTGGAGTCCTTTTTTTACTGATATTTGGTGTTTTGGATTTGACATGCTCTGTACTATGACATTGGGCATCGGCCTTGGCAGACGACGTTGCTGGCATTTCATCGTCTCGGCCATGACTAGTGGCAGCAGCTTCAGCACGAGGTGGAAGTGGATCTTGATCTTTCCCTAATTTTGGAACCTCAACATTTTTGTTCTCCATATTTTAATAGGCACAACTAAAAGGCACCTCAGGTAAACAATGGAGATGGATGGATACTAGTATACAATTATGGACGGACTGCCGAGTGCCGACACAGAGGTAGCTACAGCCGTGAACTACCGTACTGTGTCTGCTGCTAATATAGACTGGTTGATAAAGAGATGTCGTAGTATGTATGTATGAAGAAGAAAGAAAAAAAAACCACGGGTAGGTGGTATACAATTATGGACGGACTGCCGAGTGCCGACACAGAGGTAGCCACAGCCGTGAACTACCGTACTGTACTGTGTCTGCTGCTAATATAGACTGGTTGATAAAGAGATGTAGTAGTATGTATGTATAAAGAAGAAAGAAAAAAAAACCACGGGTAGGTGGTATACAATTATGGACGGACTGCCGAGTGCCGACACAGAGGTAGCCACAGCCATGAACTACCGTACTGTACTGTGTCTGCTGCTAATATAGACTGGTTGATAAAGAGATGTCGTAGTATGTATGTATGAAGAAGAAAGAAAAAAAAACCACGGTTAGGTGGTATACAATTATGGACGGACTGCCGAGTGCCGACACAGAGGTAGCCACAGCCGTGAACTACCGTACTGTACTGTGTCTGCTGCTAATATAGACTGGTTGATAAAGAGATGTCGTAGTATGTATGTATAAAGAAGAAAGAAAAAAAAACCACGGTTAGGTGGTATACAATTATGGACGGACTGCCGAGTGCCGACACAGAGGTAGCCACAGCCGTGAACTACCGTACTGTACTGTGTCTGCTGCTAATATAGACTGGTTGATAAAGAGATGTCGTAGTATGTATGTATGAAGAAGAAAGAAAAAAAAACCACGGTTAGGTGGTATACAATTATGGACGGACTGCCGAGTGCCGACACAGAGGTATCCACAGCCGTGAACTACCGTACTGTACTGTGTCTGCTGCTAATATAGACTGGTTGATAAAGAGATGTCGTAGTATGTATGTATAAAGAAGAAAGAAAAAAAACCCACGGTTAGGTGGTATACAATTATGGACGGACTGCCGAGTGCCGACACAGAGGTAGCCACAGCCGTGAACTACCGTACTGTACTGTGTCTGCTGCTAATATAGACTGGTTGATAAAGAGATGTCGTAGTATGTATGTATGAAGAAGAAAGAAAAAAAAACCACGGTTAGGTGGTATACAATTATGGACGGACTGCCGAGTGCCGACACAGAGGTAGCCACAGCCGTGAACTACCGTACTGTACTGTGTCTGCTGCTAATATAGACTGGTTGATAAAGAGATGTCGTAGTATGTATGTATGAAGAAGAAAGAAAAAAAAACCACGGTTAGGTGGTATACAATTATGGACGGACTGCCGAGTGCCGACACAGAGGTAGCCACAGCCGTGAACTACCGTACTGTACTGTGTCTGCTGCTAATATAGACTGGTTGATAAAGAGATGTAGTAGTATGTATGTATAAAGAAGAAAGAAAAAAAAACCACGGGTAGGTGGTATACAATTATGGATGGACTGCCGAGTGCCGACACAGAGGTAGCTACAGCCGTGAACTACCGTACTGTGTCTGCTGTGACTGGATGATAAATAATGATATAAAAAATATATATATATCACTACTGCAGCCGGACAGGTATATATATTATATAATGACGGACCTGCTGGACACTGTCTGTCAGCAGAATGAGTTTTTTATAGAATAAAAAAAAAAACACCACACAAGTGAAGTCACACGACGAGTGTTTAACTTTTTCAGGCAATCACAATATAGTATACTACTAACTATACTGGTGGTCAGTGTGGTCAGGTCACTGGTCAGTCACACTGGCAGTGGCACTCCTGCAGCAAAAGTGTGCACTGTTTAATTTTAATATAATATGTACTCCTGGCTCCTGCTATAACCTATAACTGGCACTGCAGTGCTCCCCAGTCTCCCCCACAATTATAAGCTGTGTGAGCTGAGCACAGTCAGATATATAATATATACATAGATGATGCAGCACACTGGGCTGAGCAGTGCACACAGATATGGTATGTGACTGTCTTGTACTCCTGGCTCCTGCTATAACCTATAACTGGCACTGCAGTGCTCCCCAGTCTCCCCCACAATTATAAGCTGTGTGAGCTGAGCACAGTCAGATATATAATATATACATAGATGATGCAGGCATGCAGCACACTGGGCTGAGCAGTGCACACAGATATGGTATGTGACTGAGTCACTGTGTGTACCGTTTTTTTCAGGCAGAGAACGGATATATTAAATAAAACAACTGCACTGCTGGTAGTCACTGTGGTCAGTCACTAAACTCTGCACTCTCTTCTACAGTATCAGCCTCAGGTCAATCTCTCTCTCTCTCTCCTAATCTAAATGGAGAGGACGCCAGCCACGTCCTCTCCCTATCAATCTCAATGCACGTGTGAAAATGGCGGCGACGCGCGGCTCCTTATATAGAATCCGAGTCTCGCGAGAATCCGACAGCGTCATGATGACGTTCGGGCGCGCTCGGGTTAACCGAGCAAGGCGGGAAGATCCGAGTCGCTCGGACCCGTGAAAAAAAACATGAAGTTCGTGAGGGTTCGGATTCAGAGAAACCGAACCCGCTCATCTCTAGAATACATTACCATTAAAGTGCATAGTGCAAGATACATTTTAAAGGTGCATGGTGCAAGATAAGTTTCTTACACGTATGAATAATATAAGGTGCAGATTATGTGAATCAGTAATAGTACAGCAGTGATCATTATGACATGCTCATGTAGGCTTTTACAATCAGTTCTGTTACAGTACCTGATCTTCCCAGGTTGTCTCCCTGTTCTGGTACTGATCAGGCCCGACACTGCTTCGCTTCCAAGATCGGGCGAGATTGGGCCTTTCCAGTGTGGTTTGACTGTAATAATTACTACTTACCATACATGTGTCATAATTATACCGTCATATATATATATATATATATATATATATATATATATGTAGGAGAAATGGGATATAAAATTTGTAAAAGGAGAAAAAAAAGAAAATTATTGGTAATGAAAAAAGGGCAGTGGATAAGGAAAAATGGAAAAAAAAATACAATAAATAAATAAAAAGTTACTGTTGCAATCAAGACATAAGGTTTCAGAAATGTTATGGAAAGTCATGGTGGTGACCAGGAGATGGCTAGTAGTGCATGCATAAATGGTCCATTCAGTGGGTGTATGGGTGTATCCAGTGGCGTCAGAAGGTGAATGCGGGGGTGCAGCCCGCACTCAGGTGTCACCCTCGGAAGGGGTGACACCAAAGTTCCGGCTCTCCGAGCGCAGCCAGCATCTCCGGGGAAGCTGGACATAGCTCCAGAGTGAAGAAGAGGACACCCGCGAGGCCACACCCCCTTTAAATAAGGCCACACCACCTTTTCGGGTGGCCGTGGCTCCAGCAGGGGGAGTGGGCGGGGATGTAGTAATGCAGAGTGCGCACTGGGTGTCACCACACCTGGTGACGCCTATGTGTGTATCATGTACCTGTTAGTGTAAGTGACTGCACTCTCAGTACTCATATAGAAGGGCATGGTCAGACAGAGACACTGTCCCTGCCATACGGCCTGTGAAAGTTTCCATGGTGCAAATGATGGTGGCATATAAGGATGTATCAATCAAAATTGGTTGTCCAGATCTTGCATATTCCGCTACATGGATGTGCACAAAGGAAGGAGTTTGTAGAGGCATTTCTATAAACTCGCAGATGAGCGACCGCCAATGGACGGTGCTGCATGCGACACAGAATCTGGCCCTAAGTGTACTTCATGTATACTACTTCATGTATACCTCCCTTTCTACTGTGCATAAGGGGCATCATTTCATTTCAACTGGGCAAAGGTTTTCTTAGCAGAATATTTTACACCCTTTCACCCCCTTAGGAGTTGAATGTCGAAAAATCGCTGCTTAGTGGGTGGTTGCAAATAACTGTCACAGTTTCCAGACCACTCAGCAGGTCACATGTTCCAGGTCACCCAGCTGGTGCACAGGAAGCGTTTTCCAACTGTCAAATGTTCCAGAGCACAATGGTGATGCATTGTAAATGATAAGGAGACGTTTTGCCACATAACTCTGAAATGAAGCAACCAATTACAATGCTAATATTTTTCTGCAAATCTACGGACCAAGATCTTTAATAATAATCAGACAGTGGCATCATAGAACTATGTCACTCATAAGCGTCATCCTTCTGCTATTAACATATATGTATGCATAGGACTTTGAAGATTAAAAACAAAAATGGTATAGCAAACAGAAAAAAAGAAAAACAATATTAATCCACATCAAAATCAGTTGTAATGCAGCTGCACCTGAGAAACATACAGAGGTTCCTCTTCATGCTTACAGTATGGCGTATGTGGCCACAGGCCTTCAGTAGGATCCACAAGTGGTTACGTGCCTCTTCCACCTAATTAATGATCTCTCTAGGGTACTTCTTTAATTCAAATGTAATTAGATACGTAAATCAGTTTGGGTTGAAAGTTATCAAAGGATGAATGTTTCTAAGGATGTCGTCTGTGACTTATACTGGATAATTTTATGATCAATATGCAAGGACTATGAAGTAACTTCAAATCTCATTGTTCTCTTACCTACAGGTAATGAATAGTGGAATAGTGGAACTACAATTACCAGCAAGCTGTATTGCATCTGCTAATTATCACAACTGAATACCATGAATGCATAGATATAGGTAATGAATAGTGGATTTATTATTATTATTATTATTATTATTATTATGATTATTATTAGCAGATTTAAGCAGGTTTTATTATAAGTTATTTGGGGAATGTGTGATGGTTTCATCCCCACGCACCATTTGTTTGTGTAAGTTTTATTGCTTCAAATGGGTTATGGGCTAGGGGTGGGTCCAATCAATGTGCTTACATACACATGTTTGTTGGTCTTGATATTAGTGAGTAGTCTAGCTGAATCAGCTTGACTGACTCAGTTTGGGTTGAAAGTTATCAAAGGATGAATATTTCTAAGGATGTCGTCTGTGACTTATACTGGACTTAAACTGGACGGAAACTGAAATGAAACAGCCACCACTCCTCCTCCTATTCTCATTTTACTACCACTATTTACCCCATCCACACTATGGCCAGGCTGGTAATATCCCCCATTAATACTTGTCTTCCTAATCCTTTATTCTGTCCCTTGGTACCACCTCTATCCTTCTCTCCCAGTCTCCTACATCTCATCCTCTCTCCTCTCCTCCGTCTCCCATCCTCCCCTATGCCTCCCTTCCCTCCTCTTCTGTTTCCCCATTACAATTTACTTCTGCCCCTTCACAGGCTCTCTACCCCACCACTCAACCCTGCTCTCTCCCTCCTCTGCCTGTCACATCACCTCTCCTCCACCACTATCATACTACACTCCCTCCCTGCCTCACTCCAGCAGTCTCCCTTCCAAGCCAAGGACCCAGCACCATCATTACACCCTATATATCCCTTCCTTCCAAATTAATCTTAATGCTACAGCAATCCTGATAATCTCATTCACATCTCTCCCACAAACTCCTGTGCCCTCTGGAATGCCAGATCTGTTTGCAACAAACTGGCCCCCACTCATGACCTTTTCATTTCCAACTCCCTGCATCTCCTGGTCATTACATAAACCTGGATTACTCCCTATGACACCACTTCTCCTGCTGCTCTCTCTGCTGGGGGCCTCACATTCTCACACACCCCAACCCGGGGGTCGCCATGGTGGTGGTGTTGGGATCCTTTTACCCTCTAGCTACACATACCAACTTATACCTCCAGAACCATCCCTTACATTCTCTATATTTGAGGTTCATGCGATACTCCTCTACCAACCTACTAATCTTCGAGTTGCTGTCATTTACCGTCCACCTGGCATTTCCTCCAAATTCCTCGACAACTTTTCTTTCTGGCTACCTCACTTCCTCTCTTCTGACATTCCCTCCATTATCCTAGGTGATTTCAACATCCTTATCAATAACCCCACAAAATCACCTGCCTCTAGACTCCTTAACCTCACCTCTTCACTTGGTCTCTTCCAGTGGACCACCTCACCCTCCCATGTGAACGGGAGCTCACTGGATCTGGTTTTCACTCACCGCTGTGATATTTCTGATTTCTCCAATTCTCCCCTTTTCCCCTCTCTGACCATCACCTGCTCTTTTTCAACTTATCTATCTTTGCTTCCCCATCTCTCCCTCCTAAGGCTACCATCACTAAGCGTGACATTGAGGCTATTGACACCTCATCCCTATCCTCCCTGTTCGACTCACTTCTCTCACCTCTTCTCTCTCTGACATGCCCTGAACAAGCCACATCCCTATACAATGCATCTCTTACTTCTGCTCTTGACTCTGTTGCTCCACCAACCACTATTCACCCCCGCAGATCAACATCTCAACCCTGGCACACTAAATGCACCAGATATCTTCAAAAATGCTCACACACTGCCGTGCGACAGTGGAGGAAATCACGGTCTAAGGCAGACTTCCTCCATTTCAAATTTATGCTCTCATCCTTCAGTGCTGCCCTTTCCCTCGCCAAACAATCATGCTTCAAAATTCTCATCCCTACACAGTCTTCCAACCCTAGGCGCCTCTTTGCCACTGTTAACTCCCTCCTCTGCCCACCACCACCTCCTCTCCCTTCCTCATTGTCTGCTCTTGACTTTGCCACTTATTTTACATCCAAGATTGACTCCATACATCAGGACATCACATCCCACCAGGCCAGCAAGCAGCCACCACCCATCTCTTGCCACTCCTCCCATTCCCTCTCACCAACTCTGACATATTTCTCCCATGTATCTGGTGAGGAAGTCATGGCCCTCATCCAGTCCTCCCCACATCACCTCCCCATTTGACCCTATCCCCTCCCACCTCCTCTGCTACCTCTCTCCTTCTGCCTGTTCCCATCTCGCCCACCTTCTCAATCTCTCCCTCTCATCAGGCACTGTCCCCTCTGCCTTCAAGCATGCTCTTGTCTCCCCTATTCTTAAAAAACCTACCCTTGATCCAAACACCCTCTCCAACTACCGACCCATCTCTCTCCTCCCTTTTGCCTCCAAACTCTTTGAGCATATTGTCTATAATTGCCTCACTGCCTTTCTTTCCTCTCACTCACTGCTTGACCCATTCCAGTCTGGTTTCCATTCTCTCCACTCCACTGAAACTGCCCTCACAAAAGTCTGCAATGACGTCCATGCAGCCATATCTAAGGGCCACTACTCTGTGCTTATGCTTCTTGACCTCTCTGCTGCTTTTGACACTGTGGACCACACTCTCCTTCTGCAAATCCTTCACTCTCTTGTTCTGCATGATACTGCCCTCTCCTGGCTGTCCTCCTACCTCTCTGATCGTTCCTTCTCTGTCTTCTCTCATGACACTCCCCCCCCCCCCCAACACACTTCCACTAACTGTTGGTGTCCCTCAAGGCTCTGTTCTTGGTTCTCTCCTTTTCTCTCTCTATACATCTTTAGGTGAACTCATTAGTTCTTTTAACTTCCAATATCACCTCTATGCTGATGACACTCAAATCTACCTTTCCTCCCCTGATCTCTCCTCGGCTCTCCTCACTCGTACCTCCAACTGTCTCTCTGCTATCTCTTCCTGGATGTCCCAGCGCTTTCTTAAACTCAACATATCTAAGACTGAGCTGATCATCTTCCCACCCTCCCGCACAACCTCACCTCCCACAATCTCATTATCCATTGATGGCACGACTATCTCCTCTAGCCCCCAAGTACACTGTCTTGGCGTAATCCTTGACTCCTCCCTCTCCTTCAAACCACACATTCAGCACCTCTCACAAACCTGTCATTTTCATCTAAAAAACATTTCCAGGATCAGACCCTTTCTGACCCAGGATGCCACCAAGACCATTATTCACTCACTGATTATTTCTAGACTGGATTACTTTAATCTCTTCCTAACTGGCCTCCCTGACAATTACCTCTCCACTCCAATCTATCCTCAATGTTGCAGCCCGGCTCATCTTCCTCACCAAACGCACTACATCCACCTCCCCTCTCCTACAAGCCCTTCACTGGCTTCCCTTCCCTTTCAGAATCCAATTCAAACTTCTCACACTCACTTACAAAGCCCTCACCCACTCCTCTCCCATTTACATCTCTGACCTTATCTCCCTTTACTCTCCCACCCGTCCTCTTCGCTCTGCTAATGCACGCCAACTCTCCTGTCTTCTGATTACTTCCTCCCACTCCTATCTGCAAGATTTTTCAAGTGCTGCTCCCTTTCTCTGGAATTCTTTACCTCTCCCCCTCAGACTCTCCACCTCCCAACTTCAAACGGGCTCTTAAGACCCACTTCTTTACCAAACCCAGCCAAATCTCATCCTAACCCTCTGTCCCATGCTAGGTCTACCCCATCTGTGTCACTCCTGTCTGTCTGCCCCTCCCCTTTAGAATGTAAGCTCTCACGAGTAGGGCCCTCTTCCCTCATGTGCTCATCCTTTTCTTACTTTAATAATCCTCAACTTCCCAAATCCAGCATTTTTTTGGCCACCTTGAAATTTATCTCTATGTCGTCTACTGATGTAACTATGTTTATTTACCCTGTACTTGTCCTATATTGTCTTCCACTGTAAGTCACTTTTTTCCTGTTTTGATTACGTGCATATGTACTCTGTAATTGGGCGCTGTGGAACCCTTGTGGTGCCTTATAAATAAAAGATAATAATAATAATAATAGTAATAATAATAATAATTAAAAAAAAAATCAATAGATTTTCCCTAAAGTATTTCTGTCCATATGTAGAGCCGTACGGGTACATGTCTTGCAATGTGTCTGCTCCACAACATTTGCATCTGCCTTGTAGCTGGCGCAAAAGTGCCCCTCAAACTGCTGATGTATATTTACTCAAAAAGCGGTAGTTTATAATTTTTCTAATCCATCCCGCCTTTCCAGTTGTAGGGAATCATAAGTGTCAGAGGCTTGCAGGTCTGCAATTGTGCATTTACTGTACACGTGCTCTCTTACTAAGCATGCGCAGAGTGAACTCACCCAAGATGCAATACCCAAACCAGCGTCATACTCACTCTGCATCAACCCTTCTGTCTTTACAAAATAATACAATGGAATAAAAATATGTATAATAGCTGCATACAGAGTATAACATAATATTAACTAGCATTGAAAAGAGTGGAGAAGCCAGTGGAGACGTTGCCTATGGCAACCAATTAGCTACTTTGTATAATTTTATAGTATGCAAATTGTAAATGTTACTTCACTGGCTCACTTTTCCACACTTTTCACTGCTTCATGAATTTTTTATTATTTATTAACAGTTTCTTATATAGCGCAGCAAATTCCGCTGCACTTTACAAATGGACACAATTAGAAGACAAAACTGGGTAAAAACAAACAGTCATAGAGGGAGGAGGGCCCTGCTCGCAAGCTTACAATCTATGCGGAAATAGGCATTGATACACAAGGACAGGTGCTATCTATTGCATAGTTGTTCACCAGATTGTAAAGGTTCCTTGTGGGCTGCATGATATCACATCACAGCAGTGATGAACCAGGTTCAGGGGAAAGGAGAGTGAAGAAAGAAAATATGTGGGGGATGTGTGGACTATACTCTGAGGATATAATTGGATAGGAAAGCTATGAAGGTAATGTGAGCGGTTCTGGAATTTAATAAGCTTGTCTGAATAGGTGAGTTTTCAGGGAACGCTTGAAGGTTTCTCACACTTGCTTACAAAGCCCTCACCCACTCCTCTCCCATCTACATCTCTGACCTTATCTCCCTTTACACTCCTACCCGTCCTCTTCGCACTGCTAATGCACGCCAACTCTCCTGCCTACGGATTACTTCCTCCCACTCCTACCTCCAAGATTTCTCTAACGTCCTAGTGGATGCTGGGGACTCCGTAAGGACCATGGGGAATAGATGGGCTCCGCAGGAGACTGGGCACTCTAAGAAAGAATTAGGACTACTGGTGTGCACTGGCTCCTCCCTCTATGCCCCTCCTCCAGACCTCAGTTAGAATCTGTGCCCGGAAGGAGCTGGGTGCATTTTAGTGAGCTCTCCTGAGCTTGCTATTAAGAAAGTATTTTAGTTAGGTTTTTTTATTTTCAGAGAGATCTGCTGGCAACAGACTCTCTGCTACGTGGGACTGAGGGGAGAGAAGCAAACCTACTAACTGCGGCTAGGTTGCGCTTCTTAGGCTACTGGACACCATTAGCTCCAGAGGGATCGAACACAGGAACCTAACCTTGGTCATCCGTTCCCGGAGCCGCGCCGCCGTCCCCCTCGCAGAGCCAGAAGACAGAAGCCGACGGGTTGAAGCAAGAAGACGTCAAAATCGGCGGCAGAAGACTCCTGTCTTCATATGAGGTAGCGCACAGCACTGCAGCTGTGCGCCATTGCTCCCACACTAACCCACACACTCCGGTCACTGTAGGGTGCAGGGCGCAGGGGGGGGGGGGGGGGCGCCCTGGGCAGCAATTGAGTACCTCCTGGCAAAAAGCAGCATATATACAGCTGGGCACTGTAATATGCATGAGCCCCCGCCATTATTTTTACACAAAATCGCGGGACAGAAGCCCGCCGCTGAGGGGGCGGTGCTTCTTCCTCAGCACTCACCAGCCCCATTTTCTCTCCACAGCTCCGCTGAGAGGAAGCTCCCCAGGCTCTCCCCTGCAGAAGAAGAGGGTGAAAAGAGAGGGGGGGCACATAAATTGGCGTAAAAACAATATATACATTAGCTACTGGGTTAACACTACGTTACTGTGTGATTCCTGGGTCATATAACGCTGGGGTGTGTGCTGGCATACTCTCTCTCTGTCTCTCCAAAGGGCCTTGTGGGGGAACTGTCTTCAAATAGAGCATCCCCTGTGCGTGTGGTGTGTCGGTACGTGTGTGTCGACATGTCTGAGGTAAAAGGCTCCCCTACGGAGGAGATAGAGCATATATGTGTGTGTGAGGGTGTCTCCGTCGACAACGCCGACACCTGTTGGATATGTGTAATTAAGTGCTAAGGTGAATTTATTGCACAAAAGATCAGAGAACAGACAGGAAATCTACCCATGTCTGTCACTCTGTTGCAGAGACCTTCAGAGTCTCTCAATGCTCACTATCCAAAATAATAAACACTGATGTCGACACGGAGATTGACTCCAGTGTCGACTACGATAATGCAAAGTTACAGCCAAAATGGCAGAAAAGTATTCAATATATGATTATTGTAATAAAAGATGATTTGCATATTACTGATGACTCATCTGTCCCTGACACAAGGGTACACATGTTTAAGGGGAAGAAAGCTGAGGTAAATTTCCCTCCTCTCATGAGGAAAAAGAGCGGGAATCTCCAGACAAGAGACTGCTGTTTCCCACAAAGAATTCTCAGGCAGTATCCTTTCCCCACTAGGGCCAGGATACGATGGGAATCTTCCCCTAGGGTGTCACGTTTGCCCAAAAGGTAACCTGTCGTAACAGCTGTTCTCAGGGATCCTGCAGATAGCGTGCACATTCTGGTACACTACTCAGACCGGCGATTATGTCGGCATGGGTTTATAGCGCTGGGGCAGCGTGGACAGGTACCTTATCAGCAGAAATTGAGACCCTAGTATGTAGATATATATAGATATATGTATATATAGATATATATATATATATATATATATTAATGCTGTCTTAAGAGATTTATATATATATATATATATATATATATATTTATAAAACATGCCCAAAGAGACATGAGTATACTGGGTCCTAGAGACAAAGGTATGTTGGTTTCTGCTTGACGTGTCCTGTAGAATATGCAATGGACAGATGGTGCCGACTTAAGAGGCATATGGAAGGCTGAGGATTGTGTGGAGAAGGGTTCTCGGACCTGGTCTCCACAGCTATAGCTGGGAATTCTGTTGTTTTGCCTTATATTCCTGCACAGCCTAGGAAAGCACGACACTATCAAATGCAGCCTTTCGATCACAGAGAAACAAGAAAGTCCGAGGTGCGTCCTTTCTTGCCAGAGGCGGGGGCAGAGGAAAGAAGCTGCACAACACAGCTAGGTCCCAGGAACAGAAGTCCTCCGCGGCCTCTACAATAATCCACCGCATGTCGCTGGGGCTCCACAAGGCGGAGCTAGGCCCGGTGGGGGCACGCCTGCATAAGTTCAGCCACAAGTGGGTTCACTCCCTGTTAGATCCCTGGGCAATAGATATTGTGTCTCAGGGATGCAAGCTGGACTTTGAGACGATGCCACCTCACCGACGGCCCTGCCGGCTTCCCCCCCACGAGAGGGAAACATTGTTAACTGCAATTCACAAATTGTATTTTCAGCAGGTGGTGGTCAAGATTCCCCTCCTTCAACGAGAAAAGGGTTACTATGTTTGTAGTACCGAAACTGGACTGTTCGGTCAGACCCATATTGAATTTAAAATCCCTGAACATATACCTGAAAGGGTTCAAGTTCAAGATGGAATCGCTCAGAGCGGTCATCGCAAGCCTGGAAGGGGGGGATTTTATGGTGTCTCTGGACATAAAGGATGCATACCTTCATGTCCCCATTTACCCACCTCATCAGGCGTACCTCAGATTTGTGGTACAGGATTGTCATTACCCATTCCAGACGTTTCCGTTTGATCTGTTCACGGCACCAAGAATATTTACCAAGGTAATAGCAGAAATGATGGGCTTCTGCGAAAGCAAGGAGTCACAATTATTCCATACTGGGACGATCTCCTCATAAAGGCGAGGTCCAGAGAGCAGTTGCTGATCAGCGTAGCACACTCTCGGGATGTGTTGCAACAGCACGGCTGGATTGTGAATATTCCAAGGTCGCAGCTGATTCCTACGACACGTCTGCCCTTCCTGGGCATGATTCTGGACACAGACCAGAAGAAGGTTTTTCTCCCGGCGGAGAAGGCTCAGGAGCTCGTGACTCTGGTCAGAGGCCTCTTAAAACCAAAACAGGTGTCAGTGCATCAATGCACGCGAGTCCTGGGAAAGATGGTGGCGTCTTACGAAGCCATTCCCTTCGGCAGGTTCCATGCGAGGAACTTTCAGTGGGACCTGTTGGACAAGTGGTCCGGATCGCATCTTCAGATGCATCGGCTGATCACCCTATACCCCAGGGCCAGGGTGTCTCTTCTGTGGTGGCTGCAGAGTGCTCACCTTCTCGAGGGCCGCAGGTTCGGCATACAGGACTGGGTCCTGGTGACCACGGATGCAAGCCTCCGAGGAGGGGGGGCAGTCACTCAGGGAAGAAACTTCCAAGGGCTGTGGTCAAGTCAGGAAACTTGTCTGCACATCAATATCCTGGAACTAAGGGCCAAATACAACGCCCTGAGTCAAGCGGAGCATCTGCTTCGCAACCAAACGGTGCTGATTCAGTCAGACAACATCACCGCAGTGGCTCATGTAAACCGCCAGGGCGGCACAAGAAGCAGGGTGGCGATGGCAGAAGCCACCAGAATTCTTCGCTGGGCGGAGAATCACGTGCAAGCACTGTCAGCAGTGTTAATTCCGGGAGTGGACAATTGGGAAGCAGACTTCCTCAGCAGGCACGACCTCCACCCGGGAGAGTGGGGACTTCATCAAGAAGTCTTCACACAGATTACAAATCAATGGGAACTGCCACAGGTGGACATGATGGCGTCCCAGCCTCAACAAAAAGCTACAAATGTATTGCGCCAGGTCAAGAGACCCTCAGGCGATAGCTGTGGACGCACTAGTGACACCGTGGGTGTTCCAGTCGGTTTATGTGTTTCCTCCTCTTCCTCTCATACCCAAGGTGCTGAGAATCGTAAGGAAAAGAGGAGTGAGAACAATACTCATTGTTCTGGATTGGCCAAGAAGGACTTGGTATCCGGAACTGCAAGAAATGTTCACAGAGGACCCATGGCCTCTGCCTCTCAGACAGGATCTGTTGCAACAGGGGCCCTGTCTGTTCCAAGACTTACCGCGGCTGCGTTTGACGGCATGGCGGTTGAACGCCGGATCCTAACAGAAAAAGGCATTCCGGATGAGGTTTTTCCTACGCTAATAAGGCTAGGAAGGACGTGACGGCTAAGCATTATCACCGTATATGGCACAAATATGTTGCTTGGTGTGGGGCCAGGAATGCCCCTACAGAGGAATTCCAGCTGGGCCGTTTCCTTCACTTCCTATAGTCGGGAGTGACTTTGGGCTTAAAATTGGGGTCCATTAAGGTCCAGATTTCAGCCCAATCCATTTTCTTTCAAAAGGAACTGGCTTCTCTTCCTGAAGTTCAGACGTTTGTAAAGGGAGTGCTGCATATTCAGCCCTTTTTGTGCCACCAGTGGCACCTTGGAATCTTTATGTGGTGTTGAGTTTCCTGAAATCACACTGGTTTGAGCCACTTAAAACCGTGGAGTTAAAATATCTCACGTGGAAGGTGGTCATGCTATTGGCCTTAGCTCCGGCTAGGCGTGTGTCAGATTTGGCGGCTTTGTCATGTAAAAGCCCCTATCTGGTTTTCCATATGGACAGGGCAGAATTACGGACTCGTCCGCAATTTCTGCCACAGGTGGTGTCATCCTTTCATTTGAACCAACCTATTGTGGTGCCTGCGGCTACTCGTGACTTGGAGGATTCCAAGTTACTAGATGTAGTCAGGGCTTTGAAGATTTATGTAGCCAGAACAGCTGGATTCAGGAAAACTCACTCGCTGTTTATCCTGTATGCATCCAACAAGCTGGGTGCTCCTGCTTCAAAGCAAACTATTGCTCGCTGGATCTGTAACACGATTCAGCAGGCTCATTCTGCGGCTGGATTGCCGCATCCAAAATCAGTGAAAGCCCATTCCACAAGGAAAGTGGGCTCTTCTTGGGCGGCTGCCCGAGGGGTCTCGGCATTACAGCTTTGCCGAGCAGCTACTTGGTCAGGTTCAAACACTTTTGCAAAGTTATACAAGTTTGATACCCTGGCTGAGGAGGACCTTGTGTTTGCCCATTCGGTGCTGCAGAGTCATCCGCACTCTCCCGCCCGTTTGGGAGCTTTGGTATAATCCCCATGGTCCTTACGGTGTCCCCAGCATCCACTAGGATGTTAGAGAAAATAAGATTTTACTTACCGGTAAATCTATTTCTCGTAGTCCGTAGTGGATGCTGGGCACCCGTCCCAAGTGCGGACTTCTTCTGCAATGCTTGTATATAGTTATTGCTTACATAAGGGTTATGTTATAGTTGCATCAGAGTTGATCTGATGCTCTGTTGTTGTTCATACTGTTAACTGGGTAAGTTATCACAAGTTATACGGTGTGATTGGTGTGGCTAGTATGAGTCTTACCCTGGTTCCAAAATCCTTTCCTTGTAATGTCAGCTCTTCCGGGCACAGTTTCCTTAACTGAGGTCTGGAGGAGGGGCATAGAGGGAGGAGCCAGTGCACACCAGTAGTCCTAATTCTTTCTTAGAGTGCCCAGTCTCCTGCGGAGCCCGTCTATTCCCCATGGTCCTTACGGAGTCCCCAGCATCCACTATGGACTACGAGAAATAGATTTACCGGTAAGTAAAATCTTATTTTTTCACGTGCTGCACCACTTCTCTGGAATTCCCTACCTCTCCCCCTCAGACTCTCCACCTCTCTACAAAACTTCAAACGGGCTCTCAAGACCCACTTCTTCACCAAACCCAGCCAAATCTCATCCTAAACCTCTGTTCCACGCTCTCTATGTACCCCATCTGTCTCACCCCTGTCTGTCTCCCCCTCCCCTTTAGATTGTAAGCTCTCACGAGCAGGGCCCTCTTCACTAATGTGCTTACCCTTTTCTTACTTTAATAATCTTCAGCTGCACCACATCCAGCAGTCTTCTGCCACCTGATACTTATTCCAGTGTCATCTGCTGATGTGGCTATGTTTATTTAACCTGTATTTGTCCTATATTGTCGTCAACTGTAAGTTGCTATTTTCATGTTTGATTATTTGTTTATGTACTCTGTAATTGGGCGCTGCGGAACCCTTGTGGCGCCATATAAATAAAGGATAATAATAATAATAAGGTTTGAAGACTAGAGGAGAGTCTTATTATACGTGGTAGGGAATTCCACAGAGTGTGTGCAGCCCGAAGAAAGTCCTGTAATTGTGCATGGGAGCAAGTAATGAGTGTGGATGAGAGACGTAGATTTTGTGAAGAGCGAAGGGGCCGGGTTGGGAGATATTTTGAGATAAGTGAAGAGATGTAAGTTGGTGTAGTATGGTTAATAGCCTTGTGTGTAAGCAACAGTATTGTATATTGAATACGGTAGAATACAGGTAGCCAATGGAGGGACTGACAAAGTGGGACTGCGGACGATGAACGTCTAACCAGGAATATTAGCCTCGCAGCTGCATTCAGAATGGATTGTAATGGTGAAAGTCTCTTCTTAGTAAGACCAGTAAGAAGATTATTGCAATAATCAATGCGGGAGATAATGAGAGCATGGATTAGAGTTTGTGCAGTGTCTTGTGTAAGGTGCTGTATGATCGTATTTTGGATATGTTTCTTAGATGCATGTAACATGATTTTGAGACAGCTTGAATGTGGGGAGCAAAGGATAATTCTGAGTCAAGTATGACACCTAGGCAGCGAGCTTGTCGTGTAGGGCTGATTGTAGAGTTCTCAACAGTGATAGATCAGGTTAGTAACTGCTATTGGCCAGTGGAAATATAATTAACTCTGTTTTGGAAATATTAAGTTTGAGGTAGCGAGATGACATCCAAGATGAAATGGCAGAGAGGCATTCAGTGACCCGGCCCAATACAGATAGAGACAAATCAGGGGAGGATAGGTAGATTTGAGTATCATCTGTGTACAGATGATACTGAAATCCAGAAGAGCTGATTCGTTTATCAAGAGATGAGGTATAGATAGAGAAAAGCAGAGGACCTAAGACCGAGCCCTGCGGTACTCCAATTGAAAGAGGTAGCGAAGAGAAGGTGGGTTCAGAGAAAAGGACACTGAATAGACCCCTTTTACCCCTTTCAGACAGAAACTGAAATTACCAGGTGAAGCAATTCCACCCGGTAATTTCATGAAACACACGGGTCCTTTTTCTGTGTGAAAGGGTCAACCCGGGTTGAAATTCCCGGGACTTGGACCCTGGAATTTACCATGGCCGGAGACACAGGAATTACGAACTGGGTTGACCCTTTCACACAGACAATATAACCGTGTTATTCTGCAAATTTTGACCGGGTAATTTGCTTGTCTGTGTGAAAGGGGGGACAGGCAGGTCCCAGCAAAACTACCCGGCACTGAAATGCTGAGTAATTACCGGGACTTTCAGACTTTTCTGTCTGAAAGTGGTATAAATGTGAATTTGTAATTGTGTGCAAAGTATGAAATCTTTGCCCCGCGGATTTACAATGTTCTTCATAACTCAATACATTTTTTAACATTATTTAAAGGAGCAGATGTATTTTTTTTATAAAAGGACATAGATGATCAGTTTTTTTTGGATGCAGAACTGAATACTTAATGTTTTATGTTTGCATCCCCCTACAAGTCCAATATGTACAAATCACTGAGTACAGGCTTTGTATAAAGACATGGAAAATAGACTTGAAAATGGTATATGACATATATGCTAATAATTTGTGGCAACACAGCATGTCTCTGGAAACACAAATGCACATAAAGAGTTCTCTGTGATTTTCCATCTGATAGATTCTGGCATGCAGACCTAATTCTGTCATGGGAAGTACTCACAGCTGCAGAAAAGCGGTTTCCTAACAAGCAGTTTCTGTAATCAAGGGTTTAATGTATGTGTTAATTAAGATTGAACCAAATGATTTCTTCCATTCTGTTACTCTACAGTTTTTTTTTACCATAAACCAGTTTAGGAATAAAATGCGAACTGCTAATATTGCGCAGTGTGGGCCATGCAAGTAGAATAACCAGATGGTAATGGAAAAATGTTCTACAGCTTACAGTACCTGTTTGGTTGAATGATTCACATCAAAACAAGTGATTCAGGCAAATGCTTCCACAAAATAGAACTGTTTTGTCAATGGCTTGAGCTGTAGATGGATTTAGTCTGAGAAAAGCGGTGCAACACAGTAATGGACACACAGGGCCTGCGTCTGCTATAGCGTCTGTCGGAGGAGTCGCTGTAGCAATTATATGCAAATGCTGGTTTCAGCCTAGCCCTGGTGTATAAGTGGGCTCCTGAATATGCAAGCACTGAAACACCCACTTTTAGCATCTCGTGCACTCTGTAACAGTGCTGGTGATTCTTGACACACCAGCCTCGGTGCACCATTGCAAACACCATTAGCACTTGCACATGCCCTGTGGAAGCTGCAGTTTCTCTGTCTGACCATGGCTTCTGTGACTGCGGCTGTGTATTTGAGAATGCAGCCACTTACAGTGGCGCACGCAGGGGGGGTTTCCGAGCACCCAGAAACCCCCCTCACTAAAAAAAAAAAAAAAAAAATTGTTTTTTTTTAGTTTTTTTTTAGTTTTTTGTCCTGCATGACTATTATTATGCCTGCTGTCTTCCTGGTGGTACTTATAAGTACTTACAAAAAGTTTACTTTACTTTAATTATAGTACATATATATCCATGTGCATACATATATACACATGTATATACATACATATAAACACACACACATATGATATATATACATGTGTGTATATATATGTGTACTGTATATATATGCATGTTTAATATGCTATGTATATGTGTATATATATATATATATATATATAGAGAGAGAGAGAGAGAGAGGTGTATATACGGTATATATATGTGTGTAGATATATACATACATACATACACACAGACACTAGTTTTACGGACCTATCATATACTGGGTCACCTCAGTCCCCACCCCCGTGCTTGGCTCCTCCCAGTTCTGGAAACCCCCCCATGCAAATCCTGCGTTTGCCACTGACTTACATTGATATGCTGTCACAGTGCACCAAATCGTGTGCTTTACTTACCAGGTCTGGCAGTGCTGGTCCCTGGGCATGGCTGGTCCTTCTCGGCAGGCGGGTGGTCAGCAGCACCCACTGTGCTAGTTCCTGATGGCTTCTCTGGCTTCTGGGTTTGAACATGCGGTCTTGGCTCTCATTGGGACGTGCGTGCCACTCTGTTCTAGAATTAAAAAGGAAAGAGGCGGCAAACGTGATATCACATTTGGCACCAATTTCAGACACTCCTCCCTATAAAAGGCAGTCTCTGAGCACAGGTAGACACTAGAGTATATGCTCCCATACCGTTCTCCAGTGTTCTAACCTAGTGCTTTCCTGCACATATTTCAACAAGTCCCCGTGTAATGGGGGTCATTCCGAGCTGTTCGCTCATTGCCGATTTTCGCAACGGAGCGATTAATGCAAAAATGCGCATGCGCATGGTACGCAGTGCGCATGCGGTTAGTATTTTAGCACAAAACTTAGTAGATTTACTCACGTCCGAACGAAGATTTTTCATCTTTGAAGTGATCGGAGTGTGATTGACAGGAAGTGGGTGTTTCTGGGCGGAAACAGGCCGTTTTCTGGGAGTGTGTGGAAAAAGGCAGGCATGTCAGGGAAAAACGCGGGAGTGTCTGGAGAAACGGGGGAGTGGCTGGGCGAATGCTGGGTGTCTGTGTGACGTCAAACCAGGAACGAAACGGCCTGAGCTGATCGCAATCTGTGAGTAGGTCTGGAGCTACTCAGAAACTGCTAAGAAATTTCTATTCGCAATTCTGCTAATCTTTCGTTTGCAATTCTGATAAGATACACTCCCAGAGGGCGGCGGCCTAGCGTGTGCAATGCTGCTAAAATTTGCTAGCGAGCGAACAACTCGGAATGACCCCCATTGTTCCAGGTCCTTGCAACTACTGTGTCCTGTTCCCCGAATCCTGCCATCTGTTCCCGGTTCCTGTCTCCATTCCTGTGTTCTCCATGTGGTTTCCACCCAGCCTGATGACTCCATGTCTATATGCTTGATGAGAACTTACTAGTGCCAAAATCCAGTGCACACCAGTCCCCATGCATAGAGACCTCAACAGAGGGCTGCAACCTGCAAAGCCCAAACCCCCTTGCAGGGGTTCCCTGGTGAAAACCACTGGCGCATTAGACCCCGCGTCTCTGCTCTGAGTCTCAGCCAATCCAAAAGTAAGGGTCAGCATCCTCTTCATCCGTCTGTGAGTCTGCAACACACCTATAACACACCTAGGAAACACTATTTTGCACTTACTTCAGCTCACTTCCCAGTCACGTATATCACTTTCCAGCTCCATTTGTGAAACTGTCTCCACAAGGGCAGTTTTAGAGCGGAGAGGGACAAACTATGTGCCAGAGTCTACTGCGCATGTTCAGGTCTCCGGGAACATGGAATATCTCTACTGTGCCTACGCAAATTACCAGGAAAATAGTCACCGCGCCATTTTTTGGGTGATCTCTGCTGCCTTGCAAAGCCAGTCGATGCGGGACTCTGGAGACAATGGAGAGGTTAATATTAATAAATGGGTGCTGGGTGTCCACTGTGGGATTTTTCTGAATCAGAGGCCCATGTGCACCATGCACACACCCTGCATCCATTATATACGCCAGTATATCGTACCCAATTCACAAGCTCACCTTTGCACATACACTCAGGGTAACACATGATGAGACGTAGAGGTTTTCTGAATTTTTATCACTACTACGTGAACATCTGCATTGAGTGTAGTTTCAGTGCTTGAGTAGGAGGAACCAGCAGCAACTACAATAGTTGCTATTGGTTACACAGTGACATGTGCCTTGCCGTGCTATGAACATTAGCTTCTAGAACTTGCTCAAACCATTTTCCAGTTCACTTTGGAAATAGTTTATGTTCTTCAAATTCTTCAGCATTTTTTTCTCCAAATATACAATTTAAAGGATGTGACCGAGAATGATTTTTTTTCTCTGTTCAAACATGATTTTGGCTTATTGAGTATTGTTTTGAATATGTTGCTTTTTGAACAATTCTATACTGTTCAAACTTCATACCTAATGAATGATATATGGTTTCTTTTGCATCTTGCTAGTTTACCACCAGCTTCCCTAAACTTCCCTTTTGTAATGATGTTTCTCACAGTGGAAAATTTGAGCTGGGAGTGTTTTTATGGGCTCCCTGCCATGCAACAATCAATTATCTTTATTTTAAGACCTAAGTCATGCTTAAGTGAAGTCCATAGTTATTGAGTGTAGGCACAACAGTGGTTAGAAAGGTCACAGTTTTTTTTAACTCTGAAATTCTCTTCACTTAGCTTAATTTAAATCTAGAAGACCAATCAATTAAATATTAATACCTTAAAAAATATGAATGAATCAGCTAAATTTTTGCACATGCTACATTTTTTAAATACCAAGTTAAGTGCCTCTTAAGCATACATTTGAATTCACTGTCCTTAACTATCATCGTACATAGCAATATCTTCTGTTCAATATCTTTCTGGAGGACAAATATAAATATGGCTGCCAATGGTTTTTCAGCAGCTTATGTGAATGCAGTTGGGGGTTATAGAGGGGGGAGGATATCACAGTAAAAACAGAGTTCAGAGCAAGGGCGTAACTACCATAGGTGCAATGGACCCACATCTGACCTTTTGGCCTGTTTTACTTGTCTGTACTATGGGGGTAATTCTGAGTTGATGGCAGCAGCAAGTTTGTTAGCAATTGGGCAAAACCATGTGTACTGCGGGAGGGGGGGGGGGGGCAGATATAACATTTGCAGAGAGAGTTAGATTTGGGTGGGTTATTTTGTTTCTGTGCAGGGTAAATATTATTTTTACACTGCAATTTAGATTTCAGTTTGAATACACCCCACCCAAATCTAACTCTCTCTGCACATGTTATATCTGCCCCTCCTGCAGTGCACATGGTTTTGCCCAACTGCTAACAAATTTGCTGCTGCGATCAACTCAGAATTAGGCCCTATGGGGTATATTTACTAAGCTCCCGATTTTGACCGAGATGCCGTTTTTTCTTCAAAGTGTCATCTCGGTTAATCTCGGTCATTTACTAAACACTAATCACGGCAGTGATGAGGGCATTCGTAATTTTTTGCAAGTTCAGGTAAAAAATTACGAATGAATACACCATCGGTCAAAACGCGGCTGTTTAAGTATGAATCTCGGTCATTTACTAAGAAGTGCAAAGCCAAAAAAGAACAAACACTGCCGTGAAAAATTACAACTCGTAAAAAAGTGCTAAAAAAAAACAGACCTTTTTTTTTTATTCGTGATTGGATAGGCATGCACGGATCCATGAGATCCGTGCATGTATATCAGTGGGAAGGGGTGGGAAAGTGCTTATTTTTTCAAAAAAAATTGCGTGGGGTCCCCCCTCCTAAGCATAACCAGCCTCGGGCTCTTTGAGCCGATCCTGGTTGCAGAAATATGGTGGAAAAAATGACAGGGGTTCCCCCATATTTAAGCAACCAGCATCGGGCTCTGCGCCTGGTCCTGGTCCCAAAAATACGGGGGACAAAAAGAGTAGGGGTCCCCCATATTTTTAAAACCAGCACCGGGCTCCACTAGCTGGACAGATAATGCCACAGCCGGGGGTCACTTTTATACAGCGCCCTGCGGCCGTGGCATCAAAAATCCAACTAGTCACCCCTGGCCGGGGTACCCTGGGGGAGTGGGAACCCCTTCAATCAAGGGGTCCCCCCCCCCCAGCCACCCAAGGGCCAGGGGTGAAGCCCGAGGCTGTCCCCCCCCATCCAATGGGCTGCGGATGGGAGGGCTGATAGCCTTTGTTGTAAAATAAAAGATATTGTTTTTAGTAGCAGTACTACAAGTCCCAGCAAGCCTCCCCCGCATGCTGGTACTTGGAGAACCACAAGTACCAGCATGCGGCGGAAAAACGGGCCCGCTGGTACCTGTAGTACTACCACTAAAAAAATACCCAAAAAAACACAAGACACACACACCGTGAAAGTATAATTTTATTACATACATACACACATACATACATACATACTTACCTTATGTTCCCACGCAGGTCGGTCCTCTTCTCCAGTAGAATCCAAGGGGTACCTGTTGAAGAAATTCTACTCACCAGATCCAGTGGTCCAGGCTCCTCGGCAAATCCAGGGTTAATCCACGTACTTGAATAAAACAAAAAAACGGTTGCCCGACCACGAACTGAAAGGTGACCCATGTTTGCACATGGGTCACCTTCCCACGAATGCCAGAAACCCACTTTGCCTTCTGGCTAAGTGGGTTTCTTCAGCCAATCAGGGAGTGCCACGTTGTAGCACTCTACTGATCAGCTGTGTGCTCCTGTCCTCACTGACAGGCGGCACACGGCAGTGTTACAATGTAGCGCCTATGCGCTCCATTGTAACCAATGCTGGGAACTTTCTGCTCAGCGGTGACGTCACTTTAGGTCAACCGCAGGGCAGAAAGTTCCCATCATTGGTTACAATGTAGCGCATAGGCGCTACATTGTAACACTGCCGCGTGCTGCCTGTCAGTGAAGACAGGAGCACACAGCTGATCAGGAGAGTGCTACAACGTGGCACTCCCTGATTGGCTGAAGAAACCCACTTAGCCAGAAGGCAAAGTGGGTTTCTGGCATTCGTGGGAAGGTGACCCATGTGCAAACATGGGTCACCTTTCAGTTCGTGGTCGGGCAACCGTTTTTTTGTTTTATTCAAGTACGTGGATTAACCCTGGATTTGCCGAGGAGCCTGGACCACTGGATCTGGTGAGTAGAATTTCTTCAACAGGTACCCCTTGGATTCTACTGGAGAAGAGGACCGACCTGCGTGGGAACATAAGGTAAGTATGTATGTATGTATGTGTGTATGTATGTAATAAAATTATACTTTCACGGTGTGTGTGTCTTGTGTTTTTTTGGGTATTTTTTTAGTGGTAGTACTACAGGTACCAGCGGGCCCGTTTTTCCGCCGCATGCTGGTACTTGTGGTTCTCCAAGTACCAGCATGCGGGGGAGGCTTGCTGGGACTTGTAGTACTGCTACTAAAAACAATATCTTTTCTTTTACAACAAAGGCTATCAGCCCTCCCATCCGCAGCCCATTGGATGGGGGGGGACAGCCTCGGGCTTCACCCCTGGCCCTTGGGTGGCTGGGGGGGGGGGACCCCTTGATTGAAGGGGTTCCCACTCCCCCAGGGTACCCCGGCCAGGGGTGACTAGTTGGATTTTTGATGCCACGGCCGCAGGGCGCTGTATAAAAGTGACCCCCGGCTGTGGCATTATCTGTCCAGCTAGTGGAGCCCGGTGCTGGTTTTAAAAATACGGGGGACCCCTACTCTTTTTGTCCCCCGTATTTTTGGGACCAGGACCAGGCGCAGAGCCCGATGCTGGTTGCTTAAATATGGGGGAACCCCTGTCATTTTTTTTACCATATTTCTGCAACCAGGATCGGCTCAAAGAGCCCGAGGCTGGTTATGCTTAGGAGGGGGGACCCCACGCATTTTTTTTTGGGATTTTACATTGTTTAATTAAAAAAAAAAAAAAAAAAGAACCCCAGCACGGATCACACAGATCCGGCCGAGATTGATTGTTAAAAAAAAACGGCAGTGTTTTGCTAATCACTGCCGTAAAATTAGGTAAAAAAAAACGAATGACATCGACATCGGAAGAAAAGAAAAACCCGAATACGACAGCTTAGTAAATCCATCGTAATAAATTCAAAAAGTTGCAGTTTTACACTGTCGATGTCATTCGTGATTGAACTTTGACCTATTTTCGGAAATTACGAATGTTAGTAAATGTACCCCCATGTTTCTATGTAATGCTTTTGCCATTGAGCGGTACATGGAGTCCTTACAAGTGTTGTTATGGGGCCTACAAATAACTAGTTACACCCATGGCTCAGGGACTTAGGGGTCTATTTATTAAAATTATTTTTACTAAAATAATGTGAAAAGTTTTTCACATTAATTTAGTATCGCCTGAATGTATTAAAGGGCATTTAGAGCAGTTTTTATGAAAAACTGCTCCAAACCCTTTAATTAATTTTTTTTTTTGTAGTAACCCACATCGCATTCCCCATACTTATAATGGGAAATGTGATGTGGGCGAATTTACAAAAAAAAAAAAATTTGAAAAAATACCGCAGTGTGCCCCGTGATAAACTAACTCACCAGCTCAGGCTGGCGAGTTCACAGGGCAGCACTGCGAAAAGCACCATTTTACCCAGCTTTCTCTGCCCCTGGCAGAGAAAGCTGAGCGGGGACCCGGCAGAGTGATCAGCTATGTGTGTCCGAAGGACACACAAGCTGATCAATGTGTAAAAAAACCCAACCCCATACTCACCTGTCCAGGGAGCCGGTGTCCGCTACTCCGGTGAGTGCTGCCGGGCGCCGGGTCCCCCATTGCTGCAAAGTGACCCCGATGCAGTACAGTGACGCTGCAAAGCGGCAGTGCACTTTACAGCAACGGTGGTCACCGCAGAGCACAGGATCCGGCGCCCGGCAGCCCAGCAGGAACAGCACGGACCGACTCCCTGGACTGGTGAGTATATTAATCTTCTGGGGGGGTCCATGGCGCGCGGGGGTAGTCGCGATGGGGAGGTTGACTGAGCAGCAGCAGTAGCGGCGATGTCGGCGGGGGCGGCGCATTCGCAGCAGGACATCGGGATATTTTTTCTGAAAAATACCCCGATGATGCTGCAGAGTATCATCGCAGAGACAGAGCTTGACCGCAAGCTCTGTCCCTGCACGCGATAATTTATACATCCCTGCGATGTAGTCAATTATCACAGTGGGAGTTGGGGTGATTTTATCACCTGTCATCCGCATCCTGGATGCGGATGTTGATATACAGGCCCCTTAGAAATTTTACTGGAATAATATGTGACTTGATCAAAGTTGAATACAGGGACGTTTCTAGAGAGGAAGAGGCCTGTGTGCAGGCTCCGTCTGGGCCCCCTTCTCTCTAGCTGGCAGCGCTGTATTTGCGCTGGCTCTGGGGAAGCAGGATTATCACTTTGGGTTCCAGCACAGCATCCCCTGCCTGGCTCCTTTTACATGTCCAGGCCTTGGTAATTAGTAAACTCTCAGAACAACTGGGCACAACAGTGAAGATAGGTGGAAGTCCTGATTTCTAAACTCTCAGAACAACTGGGCACAACAGTGAAGATAGGTGGAAGTCCTGATTTCTGAACCTTCTTTATTTCTATACTCTCCGCTTTGCATCCCACTGATATTCCAATGGCTTTGCTGAAAGTCTCTGTCATTCTGTAAAAGTTTTCAGCACTTCATCTCAAAGTGACTCCATTCCGCCCTAATAGTGCCACCTCTCAAGATGGCCACTACAGCGTTTCTTCTCCTCACACTTTCCTCAGAGCAACAGCTGATCACCAAATGCTGCTCCTCTTCTATCAGCTGTTTCCCGCCTTAAAGCTGACCTCTCACTGGACCTCGCTCTGCTCGTACGTGTGCAGAAAGCGTAAAGCTGAGTAGCAGCTGTAATACCTGAAATATCGAGGGAATTACATATAGACAAATACATTTAAAGCCAGGAGGCATATATTAAAGGCAATAAGCTTAAGAATAAGCAGCCAGGAGAAAAGTCTAGAACTCGGTCCTCAGGACCCCACATGGTCCATGTTTTACAGGTCACCTGTAGATTTTTAAAATGTGACAGTTGGTTATACACAGTGTAGCTGTTGGGTGACATGGAAAACGTGCACTGACAATATAGCTCTTTCCTTCTTTCTTTCCTGTATTGTCGCATAATGTATACTGGGCATTACTATAAGGAGGAAAAATGACAAATAATGTAAGGAGCATCAATCAGGATTATTATTTTTTCCTGTGGTGGCCAACGTCTGGGCGTGCAGGTTGCAAAACTGGGGTATAAGGTAGTCTTTTCCTGCAATGCCATGCCCCTTTATGCAAAGCCACACCCATTTCAGCAAGGCCGCGTCCCTTTTTTACGCGCGCGCGCCGATTCATCGCTTAACTAGTGCCAATTATGGGGGGGTGGCACCAGAGAATTTTTTGCCTTGGGGGAGAAAAATTTCTAGTTACGCCACTGCCGTGTGGGGTCCTGAGGACCGAGTTTGAGTACCACTGGTCTAGAAGAAATGTAACACTGAGCATCGCATGTCAGGTTGCAATGGAACGACTTGACTGGACAGCATCCATCAGTTATCCAAGTTGTGCTTTTAAATTACCTCAATTACTGCAATGTAACTTCTCAGAAAACTGGATTGTTAGGGTGCAGTGATATTAGCAAAAATATTAATTATAATATTGCATGACACATGGTTAATGACCTTATAGATTTATGATATACACTTGCAGCGGCCGCACTTTATGGCGGACCGAACACGCACACAAGTGCTCGCTACCCCTTAGGGCTCCAAGCACTTGGTGTGAATTCAGCCCGAAAACCAGCCCGCGAAGGGTGCAAGATCGGGTGCCATTGCCTGCATTTAAACGTTGCGGCAACGGCACATCGCACACTTCGCGGCTAATGGGGCTGACCCCTTTGTATCTCTCTGAGGGGTCAATCCTATTACCTGCTAAGGGTGTGATGTGACGTCACAGAGTTTAAATGTCAGCAACGGTACCCTATCTTGCAACCTTCACGGGCTGGTTTCAGGCTGACTTTGCACCAAGTGCTTGGAGCCCTATGGGGCAGCAAGCACTTTTGTGCAGATGAGGGCCGTTGTAAAGTGCGGCTGCAGTCACGATGATTCGCAGCTGCAAAATCATTGCGGCTAATAAGATCGACCCCTAAGAGTTGATACATCACCCCCTAGAGTCAGCTAATGAACAGACGTTGTCGTGGATAACCTCTAGCCATATTCTTGTATGATTGAATTAAGGGTGGGAAGAGTGGGGAGACAGGAGGGGTTGGAGGTAATAAGAAACCTGAATCTTACATTTATTGTGCCTAATGAGCTCCAAAAATGTGACTGCATTATTTAAACTGATAAAGCTGTATTCCTTTATCGTATAAATAACCCTTTATGAGGTCTTAGAACACTGTACGCTGACTACGTAAGAAGTACCGTAAGGGTACGCTACTTGCGTAACGATCGCTCAGCCGTAGGCGAGACGCTCAAGCGTCGCGTTCGCTCACGGCCCAGAGATCACAGACTGGCACACTATTGGCTACAGACAAACGTAATGATTCGCTATGGCGTAGCGGACGCTCGAGACCACGAGGAGATCACCAGCGGCGCCGACGCTCACAACGCTATACCTTGATATCTATACCTTTAACTATTAGATACACAGTATACCTTTATGTAGAGACAGTGTGTAAGTGCAACCTGGTGTAACCTGATTAACTACAAAGCTGCTTGAGCGTCACCGACGCTCTGTGAACACTTAACACTATGAGAAAATACACAGATACTTGTTAGGGTCCAAAGCCTATTAAATGTATTATAACTAATATACTTGTAAAAAGGAATCACAGTACAAATGATACACTACAATATAACAGAGACTTCCTAACCAAATAACTACACTATAAATACAATACAATACAATACAATCTAATCAAGGGAAAATACGAGAGAAAGAGTAGAGAGAGAGAGAGAGAGATAGAGATGAGAGAAATGGCTCACAGTAAGACAATATGATCACGGAGAAAAACTTACGCACAAGGGGAAACGATCGCATGCGCCTCTGGACATCCAGCTTCCCGATTATCAGCAATGAGAACCGTTTGATGAGAAGTGAAAGCTGGATGCCACAGGCCCGTCTTTTATGCTACTTACACAATGCAATCTAATGGTCCCTACAACCTCATTGTCCATTGGACGCAGGAATTCGGCTTCGCATTATAACAAAAGGTCATAGGGTGATTCATACAGGTGGGCTGTGACGATTTCAAACAGCTCAGGTGGGTGGGAAACTAGGTTTCCCGCCGCATACCTGAGTAAGAGTAAATAATAGTAATGGACATAAACTTCTTATGTCCATAACTATTCGCACGAGCGATTAATACGCTCCAAACCAACACCGGAATATTGCTATTTAAATACTCTTCCGATGGGTACCAAACACTACTGTATGACTCCTGTTAGACCCTTCCTACAATACAAAGAGGGATTCCTCCGTTCAGGGACATTCTATATTAACCAAACTTTCAGAATCTATCAAAGGGACCATGATCTATAAACTACGTTAATTGTGGAAATATGTAACGATTGGGTCGCACGCTACGACTACATACTCTTTACCGTAAATACGCATACCGATGCGAGCGGGTGCACGCATCAGCGGGTATGCGCTATCACGGGAAAGCGCACGCATGCGCAGCGCGGACCAGCGTGAGGTGCAAATATGGCAGCGTGTATAGGGATATTTTTCTGACTTTGACAGTCCACCCTTTGGCAGTCAATAATAACTGCCACCTTCTAAAACATTTCAAAAGGAGAAAAATATAAGTCAGGGGTTAATTCATTTCCATGGTTGGGTAAGGAAGAAGAGAGGAGTAGGTGTGAAAAGGGTATGACCTAGTGAGATAGCAGAAGCATGTGTGTATGAGTCCATGTTTGGGGGGTCATGTATCATCGTGCCGAACGTGTTGTAAATCAAGCTTCGAGGTATTGCGAAGTATACATTTGAATTCCTTCTTATCCCGTGGTACAGGTCTGTGGATGGGCTGTCAAACTTTACCGAGCTCTTTTCGGCTTTTGAACAAAATGGGGAGCACATTTTAGTTGATGATACATGGATGGGGGAATATGTGATTGCTGATATCTGTGCCTGTATTCCCTATACTATGTGTGTTATTACCTGAGGGTTGTAGAGATGAAGATGAAGAACACTTATGGAAAATGCAATGATATTCTATGTCAGGTAAATGTACATCTGTCGTCGAAGTTTTGTTCGGTATCAGTTGAAAGTCGTCTTCTTTGCGCTGTTTTGCTCGTTAGGCATGAGCAATAAGCTTTGTCAATGCCATCAGATTTACAAAAAATGTTGGGCTAGCGTAAGTTTAAGAATACTAGGGAAACTGGGGATCCATGGCAAAGTTCATCAAATGTCCATTTCTCAAGTGGTCAAAACTCCTTCTTTGGTCCATCCGTTGTCTGTATAGCGTCTCGTCAACTTCCTCGTCCAAGGGGGTCTTTTTATCTTGGAGAAAAGCAGAAAAACAGGTGGAAGAAACGGACCGTATAATCGCATTTTTCATCACATCCTGGTTTCTATCATTGGGTCATAAATCAAATCCAGGTTAATTACAGTTTCCTCACTCCTCAAACTCATCACTCTTGTACTTTGTTTGCACCTCATTAAAGCCTGCCCGCATCTAAATATCAATCCAATAGATATAACAACACCTAAAATACATAGGAGAAACTTTCCAACATCCATTATGACTCCTTGAGCCCAGTCTCCTAAACCGGAGAACCAATTTCGCGGGTTCAACCATGACACCCAACCAGTCAGCTCATTACCTACAGCAGCAAGAGTGAGATTGTGTTTTCGGCGAAATTCCCACTTTAATTGGAGAATATCATCCATCTTTTGGTCTATGACCTCTACCGGATCCTCGGTGCTATTCGTGATGTACGTGCAACACTTCACGCCGTACTGTGTTGCCAATGTAACACAATATCCGCCTGTCACTGCTGTGAGGTAATTAAGAACCATTCTATGCTGTACCAGTTCTGTTTTATAAGCTTGGAGTTCTCTTCCAGTGTATCTAAACGTGTCATCATACATTTCAGTGATATTATCTAACAAATTTGCAAGCGCAGAGATGTATCTATAATTCATCACTCCTCGAGCGGTGCGAGTGAAATCTAACGCCACCAGAACCTGAATCCCGGTGGATTCATGGATCAGATCAGAGGCCGGATGCTCTAACATTTCTGACAGTTGTCTTTTAACTCGGTGCT
This sequence comes from Pseudophryne corroboree, assembly GCF_028390025.1. NCBI lineage: Eukaryota > Metazoa > Chordata > Amphibia > Anura > Myobatrachidae > Pseudophryne > Pseudophryne corroboree. Next base: position 945,787,030 of record NC_086445.1, on the reverse strand, counting down.
CGTAATGAGTGTGAGTATAAGGAGCTTGGGCACCACGGTGTATGTCTTTCATTTTATCATGTGTTACAGTCATCACTTCAGGCAATACTTTTCCAATATAACACAATCCTTCAGAGTTTGGGGCAAGCCACTTGTACGCCTTTCTCCCGCATATGAAATAAGCATCATCGGGGAGAACATATGGGACGGAGTAGGACATTACCATATTACATACCTTCCAGGTGAAATCTCCTGACCCTAATTCTTCCATCTGCTTAATACACGTATCAGGTTGTACGATATGTGCACAGTATCCTGGTGATACTTCTCCAACTCTAGTAATCCTATTTCCTAAGGTATATCTATACCTGAAAGATTTTCCTCTACTGGCTATATGGCGTACAAGCTCTGTATCTGTAGGCATTCTATCTGCTCTATGCGAGAAGGTCACGGTCAGGTTGCTCCATGACACTTCCCAATTTCCCGGCTGTCGGGGATTGGAGATGTTAAAACATAAGAGGGACCTATCCACATGGTATTGGTGGAGCTTCAAACTAGGAGGGCTGGAGATATTAAACCTCCTGTCCACCGGTCTCCCACCATTTAACTCTAGTACCTCCCCTATCGTTAAAGGAAATGGTACTAGCCCTGATTTGCTATGACCCTGAGGTACTTGAGAGCATACCCAACAATCTGTTTTGTTTAACACATTACCCACTAAGGAGTGATAGTCACTCAATGGATGCCGGTCCATATGGATATTAAAACTGGATTGGCATTTCTTTATGCACCCATCCTCAATGACCTTGTTACAAAGCCTGCAGATACAGTTTTCTTCAGCTAACAATCCGTCACAATTTCTTCTATGATCAATGCTATCGGATCGCTTTCTGATACTCGCCTTTGCTTGTTGGTTAGGTTGATCTTGGAAAACTACGCCTCCATCATCATAATCGGAACCCATTCCAGAACCTCTCTCGACCTCCATGGTACTCTCGCCGGAACAGACTGCTCTAGTCAACATCATGGTTAACAGGAAAATCCGGATCACAGTCTCTTGGGGCAAGTCCATCTTTGAGGAGGAAATGGAGAAGAATGGGAAGGGGGAAAAAGAAATTTCAAGGGAGAGGGGATGGGAAGTGGAGAAAAACAATAAAAGGGATTGGGGAGTCGACAACTGCTTTCGGTCTTCAAGGCTCAGGTGCCGCCTCAGTCCTCCTGGAACAGACACTCCAGTGATACAACCTCTACCGTCTGTTCCTTATCACGGGACTTCTCTGGATCAGCAACCTTCTTGCAGTGGGATGAATGGACCCAAGTCTCTCTCTCAGCAACCTTCAATGCTGTGGTGCTAGTCAATAAGACCTGGTATGGTCCTTCCCATCTATCAATAAGACAACCTGAGCGTAGAAAATTTCATATCATTACATAATCCCCAGGTTCAATGTCATGACAATTACTATCAGGTAGATCAGGAATCACTAACTTCAGATTATCATTTTGATTCCTCAACTGTTTACTCATGTTAATCAAGTACTTTACAGTTACTTCATTGTTACATTTCAAATCATCCTGAGGGTTAATCATGACATGCGGTTGTCGACCAGACAAGATTTCAAAGGGGGACAGATTAAGAGGGGACCTGGGAGTGGTTCTGATGCTATACAAAACAATGGGTAAAGCTTCTGGCCACGTCAATCCTGTCTCTACCATTACTTTACTCAATTTATTTTTAATAGTGCTGTTCACTCTTTCGACCTTCGCACTCGCCTGTGGACGGTACGGAGTGTGCAGCTTGCTATCAATTCCCATCAACTTACACATTCCTTGAAAGACATCACCTGTAAAATGGGTACCCCTATCACTTTCGATTATTCTAGGGATACCATATCTACATACAAATTCCTGCACAATTTTCTTAGCTGTAAACATAGCGGTATTTGTAGCCGCTGGAAATGCTTCGACCCAATTCGAGAAAACATCTATACAAACAAGTACATATTTCAAATTTCGACAAGGGGGTAATTGAATGAAGTCAATTTGTATTACCTGAAAAGGGCCGCCGGCAGGTGGGATATGGGATGGTTCTGTAGGTATTGCCTTTCCAATATTCTTTCTCAGACAGGTAAGGCATGACATTGCTCTTTTACTCGCATGAGAGGAGAATCCTGGGGCGCACCAGTATGCTCTTACCAATTTGCACATTCCCTCCTTGCCTAGATGAGTCAGCCCGTGAGCTGCTTCAGCCAGACATGGAAGATATGCTCTGGGGGCCACTGGTTTACCATGTCCATCCGTCCAGAGCCCTGAGGACTCCTGGCCATATCCCTTTGCCTTCCAGACTGCTCTTTCCTGTGTGGAACACAAATTCTGCATCTCACACAACTTTTGTGTGTTGATGGTATTGAATACCATCAGTTGTGTGGTGTCTGTCGGTATGGGGGTAGCAGCTGCTAACTTAGCAGCTTCGTCTGCTCGGCTGTTACCAAGTGATACTGGGTCTTGACTATATGTATGTGCTTTACATTTGATAACAGCCACTCTGTCGGGTTCCTGTATCGCTGTTAGAAGCCTTTTTATGTGAGCTGCATGCGCTATCGGTGTACCAGCTGCCGTCATGAAATTTCTGAGGCGCCATAGAGCTCCGAAATCATGGACTACCCCGAATGCGTATCTAGAATCGGTGTAGATATTGGCTGACTTACCCTTAGCCAATTCACATGCTCTGGTTAGGGCGACCAGTTCAGCAACCTGGGCTGAGTGAGGTGGGCCTAGCGGTTCCGCTTCTATGGTGTCTTGGTCATCTACGACTGCGTATCCAGTACACAAGTCTCCCGAGTCTGACTGTCTGTGACAACTACCGTCCGTGTAGAACGTGAGTTCTGCATCTTCCAGTGGATTGTCACTGATGTCAGGCCTTGCGGTAAAATTTTGGGTCAAATATTCCATACAATCATGTGTATCTTCCTTTGTATTAAATCCTCCTTCCCCATCACTCTCACCTTCCACCCTTTGTGCCTGACCAGGCACACCTGGGAGATATGTTGCAGGATTTAATGCACTGCATCTCCTTATGGTGATGTTTACTGGGGCCATTAGTGCCAATTCCCATCTTGTAAACCTCGCTGATGAGACGTGTCTGGTTTGGGCAGAATTCAATAAGGCTGACACTGCATGTGGTGTATGGATTGTGAGGTTGTGGCCTAGCACGACATCTTCGCTTTTTGTTACTAGCAATGCTATTGCAGCAACGCTTCGCAAGCATGTGGGGAGGGATCGCGCTACCGTGTCTAGCTGAGCGCTGTAGTATGCAACTGGCCTGCTGGCATCACCGTGTTTTTGGGTTAGTACACCTGCTGCGCAACCAGCACTTTCTGTTCCGTATAGTTCAAAGGGTTTCCCATAGTCTGGCATACCTAGCGCTGGCGCCTGCGTTAGGCACTGTTTGAGTCTCTCAAATGCTGTTTCGGATTCGTCTGTATGCAAAATCCTATCAGGTTTGTTTGAGGAGACCATTTCCTGCAAAGGTAGCGCCAATATGGAAAACCCTGGGATCCAATTACGGCAATACCCACACATTCCTAAAAACGTTCTGATCTGTTGCTGGGTTTGTGGTAGGGTCATGTCTCTAATTGCTTGGATTCTATCAGCGGTCAGGTGTCTCAGTCCTTGTGTTAGACAGTGTCCCAAATATTTTACCTTAGTTTGGCATAATTGCAACTTGTCTTTGGAAACCTTGTGACCTGTGTCTGAAAGATGAAACAGGAGCTGTTTCGTATCCTTCAGAGATGCTTCCAGTGAATCTGAACACAGCAGTAAATCATCCACATACTGTATCAATACTGATTCATTCTCCGGTTGGAAAGACTGTAAACAATCATGCAAAGCCTGAGAAAATATACTTGGACTATCTATGAAACCTTGGGGTAATCGAGTCCACGTGTATTGGACTCCTCTGTATGTGAATGCAAACAAATATTGGCTGTCAGGGTGCAGAGGTACCGAAAAGAAAGCGGAGCAGAGGTCAATAACAGTGAAAAATTTGGCAGTGGGAGGAATTTGCATTAGGATGACAGCTGGATTTGGCACTACGGGGAACTGACTCTCAACTATTTTGTTAATCCCCCTTAGATCCTGCACTAGCCTGTAACCCCTCCCCCCACTCTTTTTAACAGGGAAGATGGGACTATTGGCTGTGCTGGACGTTCTTACCAGAATGCCCTGTTGTAGCAAGCGCTCTATTACTGGGAAAACTCCTAACTCCACCTCTGGCTTCAGAGGATACTGTGGGATTTTTGGAGCTATCCTACCATCTTTTACTTGTACAACTACTGGAGCTACGTTTGCCATTAATCCAGTGTCCTGTCCGTCTTTTGTCCAAAGTGACTCTGGTATCTGGGAAGTCATCTCTTCTACTTGGGACGGATTCCTATTTGTCATAATGGAATGTGACATTAATTTTGATGGGGAGTCTAACATGTATCGTACTTCCTGAGCGTGATTCTCAGGTATGTCCAAGAATACACCTTCAGAAGTACAATAAATGACGCACCCCATTTTACATAGTAAGTCTCTTCCCAGGAGATTGGTTGGTGCCGATGCAGCCAGCAAAAAGGAATGCTTGGTATGCAAAGGCCCTATTGTAATCTCGGCTGGTTTGCTAACAGGGTAATGCTGGACTACTCCTGTTACTCCCATGGCTGGAATTGTCTTACCAGTGGTTCTCATGCCCACTGTCGAATTTATCACTGACTTGGCCGCCCCTGTGTCTACAAGAAAGTTTAAAGTTTTACCAGCTACATTGATTGCGATCTCGGGTTCATTTCCAAGGCTTGCAATCAATTTTACTGGCTGCAGATTACAGGTATGGCCACACCCCTATTGGGTATGCTGACCTCCCTGAATCCCGCTGGCAGCAACTACTTGTGGGGGAGTTAGCTGGGAACTACCAGAGGCATGCCAATCTCTGTTCGGGGGGTATCTTTTTGTTTCCCCTGTATGTGGCTCATAACTCCGCCTCTGTGGATCCTGATCCCAATGTCTTGTGTTGTGTCGTTGTCTAGGGGGTTGGTATGATTTTGGTACATTTCTTACTCTACAGTCTCGTGCATAGTGTCCCTGTCTGTTACAGGAATAACATGTTATCACAGTTGACTTACTTACAGGATTTGATGGTACATACGCAGGCTGTTTTGTGGTCAGCGCCTGTATACTTACTGACATTAACTTATAACTTTGCGATTCTCTGTGCCTGGTGATGTTTCTGTCGTGATCAATAGCAGCCTCTCTCAAAGTGGACACTGACAGACCTCGCCAACATGGTTGCGTGGTCTGTACCCTAGCCTTTAATGTTTCCTTTAAACCATCCATCAGTACCGATACTGCTACTTCTTGATGGTTTGGGTTGGTCCTAATGTCTTCTATACCAGTGTATTTTGCCATTTCTAATAGTGCCCGGTGAAAATATTCTGCTGCCGTTTCGGACTCCTTTTGCTTAATGGAGAATATTCTGTTCCATTTTACAACGGCTGGGAAATACTCCTTTAACTGTAAATTTATTCTTTTTACATTATCTTTGTCGTACACATCTGAAAGCGGTACATCTTTATCTAGTCCACAATCAGCTAAGAATTGAACTGAGTCGACATTTGAAGGTAAGCAAGCTCTTAGCACTATCTGCCAATCCTTATTATTGGGCTCTAAAGTGTTTCCTAGATCCCTGATGTATTTTTGGCTTGCAACTAAATCTTTTCTGGGGTCTGGGAATTCAGACACTATGGTCCTCAATTCCATTCTAGTAAACGGGCAATACATGGCAATGTTCCTAACGGGTGTGGCTCCTGATGCATCTGTTTTCCCATTGGGAACTACTATCACCTTAACTGGATTTATTCTAACAGCTTCACTCTGTGTAGATTCTACAGCTTGTTGTGGTACAATTGTCTCAGCATAATGCATGGTGCCGTACTTACCCGTTGACACGACCTCACCTATCCCTCCGCTAGGGGCCTTCACTAATCTCGTGAGTGGAGCAGTTCCTACTGTGGTTTCTGATATGGTGGCCGCTAGAGAGAGCGCTGAAGTTGTTGCCGAATCGTCTTCTTGATCACACTCCTGAGGAAAGTTCAAAACAGGGTACATCTTGCACGGGTTAATAATTGCATGGGTTACTTGGTTAACATCATTAACATTTATATGGTTGCTAAGAGTTTGTGTTTTACACCCCAGTGCGTTTTTCTCCGCAATCAACTTCTCTCCTGTAATGTATGGTGGAGGTGGGGCTGTGGCTATCAGTTTCCTGACTGCCCCAGATCCCGCCGCCAGAGCCAAACCTCTCTGTATCTCACCTTCCTGTTGCCACAACTGTAAATAATCATGATGCTGAATTCGTCTCTTTGTCGATTTTATGAGACATATCCTCCTCCTTATATTTTGTAACACTTCTGGGCTGAAGCTACCTATTCTTGGGAATTTCTCCCTGTCTTGTACAGTCATTCTCTCCCATTCATCACATAAAACCTCTGTGTGACTTCCATATTTCTCACACATGATGTACCTTGCCGACCCGACTGGTCGGTTCTCTGAATCAACCCGAACCGAGGTTGATCGCCCCCTACCTGAACAACTGGCCCCCATAATCTGCAGGCATTGCTTACTACTCCTTTGATCTTTATATCACGGTCTTCAGCGAACCCTTACAGCAAACCAAATTATTCAAAATAGGCCGGCGGTGGCGGTTTACCGAGTACCCCACTCACTCGCTCACGTCGACCAATACGACCTGGTCACACCGATATGGTGCTGGCGTACTCGACCTAGAGCACCTACCAAAAACCTTCTGTTTACTGGAACATGTGAGGGTTACCCGCAGGATACTTACTCTTTCCAGTAAAGGTGGGGTTGTTAGATAGTTCCTGAGTGACCAGCGAACTTCCCTTCCAAAAATAAAAAATTACACAAATCACGTCAGAATGTACAACTAGCGTTTATGACCTTTGTACGCAAAATGATACTAGTCAGGTTTACTAATGCACACAATGACGTGCGGTACAATCGTTCAGTACATAAGCACTACTTGTTATGTGCTGAGAGATCAATGGAATCGAAAATTTCGGCTGCGAATTCCTTCAGCCAGAGCTTATATGGCCTATATGGGTTCTGCACCAACCCCCGGGGTTGTGCCTCTTACCTTTATAGCGGACTTCTTTGTCTCCTTATGACCTCCTGGTCTGTTATGACCTCCTGGTCTTGTTCTGTACGACCTCCTGGTCTGACCTCCTGGTCTTGTTCTATACTGGTCCGCTATACTCTAATGCTCAAATATTATGTTTAACCAAGGATGCCTCCCTAGCCACCGTGCACGTCACTTACACGCGTGTACCTCACGAGTACTCGACTTTTCTTGTGGTTCAACCTTTAAGTTATATAAACTTGTAATAATAAAAACACACTCACTCACCACATGTACACTTTTGCTTCTATTTCTATTTCTGCGCAGAAATTTTTCTTTAGCCCAGCTGTGTTACCAATTAGGAGCAGGATCTGTTAATTAAATTTCGGACACCAAAAATAGACTTGCGTTATTTACCGCGTCGCGTTATCTACCGCTGTGCGTTACTTATCGCCTTTGCGTTACTTCAACTTATCGTGACTTGAGCTACGTGGGCGTAACCGGACGCTCCGTTGCGTAATGTACGCTGCGTGCGTCTGCTTTTGGATTGCGTACACAAGTCTTTTGTTAGGGACACGTGTACGCAAAACAAAGATCCACCGTAACACAATTTATACTTTTATCAATGTAGATGATCCTTGATCATCTACCACGTACCCCACTGACTTTGCCTTATCTCCCAGGCAAACCTGTGTGTTTGTCTATACTTTAACTATTACCTCTATTCTTAAACTATGAAATAACAGCAAGTCTCTTTTAGCACTTTTCTATCAACTATAAAACTGGCAAACAGGATAGTGATATACGAAAATGAAAAAGAAATGCAGATATATATGTATGCGTGCGTGTGTACGCAAGACAGAAGAAAAAAAAATTACAGTTTTAAAAGACACTAGCGTTTTGTTCTTACCTCCGGTTCCCGGATTCCTTCAGCACTCGTTATCTAAGCGAAGCAGACGCTTATCCCGCCAGCACTACGAGACAACCTCCCGCCCTTTGCTGAGGGATAATGTCTGCTGATCTACCTAGTGCAGATATGTGAAGGACTGGACGGCCCCCAATTGATAAAGCTGTATTCCTTTATCGTATAAATAACCCTTTATGAGGTCTTAGAACACTGTACGCTGACTACGTAAGAAGTACCGTAAGGGTACGCTACTTGCGTAACGATCGCTCAGCCGTAGGCGAGACGCTCAAGCGTCGCGTTCGCTCACGGCCCAGAGATCACAGACTGGCACACTATTGGCTACAGACAAACGTAATGATTCGCTATGGCGTAGCGGACGCTCGAGACCACGAGGAGATCACCAGCGGCGCCGACGCTCACAACGCTATACCTTGATATCTATACCTTTAACTATTAGATACACAGTATACCTTTATGTAGAGACAGTGTGTAAGTGCAACCTGGTGTAACCTGATTAACTACAAAGCTGCTTGAGCGTCACCGACGCTCTGTGAACACTTAACACTATGAGAAAATACACAGATACTTGTTAGGGTCCAAAGCCTATTAAATGTATTATAACTAATATACTTGTAAAAAGGAATCACAGTACAAATGATACACTACAATATAACAGAGACTTCCTAACCAAATAACTACACTATAAATACAATACAATACAATACAATCTAATCAAGGGAAAATACGAGAGAAAGAGTAGAGAGAGAGAGAGAGAGATAGAGATGAGAGAAATGGCTCACAGTAAGACAATATGATCACGGAGAAAAACTTACGCACAAGGGGAAACGATCGCATGCGCCTCTGGACATCCAGCTTCCCGATTATCAGCAATGAGAACCGTTTGATGAGAAGTGAAAGCTGGATGCCACAGGCCCGTCTTTTATGCTACTTACACAATGCAATCTAATGGTCCCTACAACCTCATTGTCCATTGGACGCAGGAATTCGGCTTCGCATTATAACAAAAGGTCATAGGGTGATTCATACAGGTGGGCTGTGACGATTTCAAACAGCTCAGGTGGGTGGGAAACTAGGTTTCCCGCCGCATACCTGAGTAAGAGTAAATAATAGTAATGGACATAAACTTCTTATGTCCATAACTATTCGCACGAGCGATTAATACGCTCCAAACCAACACCGGAATATTGCTATTTAAATACTCTTCCGATGGGTACCAAACACTACTGTATGACTCCTGTTAGACCCTTCCTACAATACAAAGAGGGATTCCTCCGTTCAGGGACATTCTATATTAACCAAACTTTCAGAATCTATCAAAGGGACCATGATCTATAAACTACGTTAATTGTGGAAATATGTAACGATTGGGTCGCACGCTACGACTACATACTCTTTACCGTAAATACGCATACCGATGCGAGCGGGTGCACGCATCAGCGGGTATGCGCTATCACGGGAAAGCGCACGCATGCGCAGCGCGGACCAGCGTGAGGTGCAAATATGGCAGCGTGTATAGGGATATTTTTCTGACTTTGACAAAACATATATTTATTTTTCATGATGAGCTACCGCACAGTAACACTGTGATACATTGTCAGTCATTTATGTTTTTGCGTAATTTTTAATTTAAGAGCTGTCCTGTTTTAGCTTCAGTAATACCAGAGCAAGCATGGGGGATAGGGTGTGCTTCATCAAATCGACAGTATCTAGATCGACAATGTTTATGTCGACCACTATAGGTCGACAGTCACTAGGTCGACATGGATGGAAGGTCGACAGGGTTTCTAGGTCGACATGTGCTAGGTCGACAGGTCTAAAGGTCGACATGAGGATTTTTTTTTTTGTGTCGTTTTCTTCGTAGAGTGACCGGGATCCCAAATTAGTGCACCGCGTCCCCTCGCATGGCTCGCGTCGCTCGCCATGCTTCGGGCATGGTGCCTTCGCTCCGATACCGCTTCGCTCGGCACAGATTACCATTCCAATCGTAGTCCACGTGGATCGTTAAGTATGAAAAAATTCAAAAAAAGAAAAAAAATTGAAAAACTCATGTCGACCTTTAGACCTGTCGACCTAGCACATGTCGACCTAGAAACCCTGTCGACCTTCCGTCCATGTCGACCTAGTGACTGTCGACCTATAGTGGTCGACCTAAACATTGTCGACCTAGACAGTGTCGATCTTCAGACCGGATCCCTGGGGGATATGTGAGCAGTGACTCATTAGTCAGGCTAATTAGCCCTTACATGCAACATTTGTGAAGACTTTCAAAAGTCATAATGTACAGATTTCCTATAGCGTATTACTGGAAGATTATTTTTGCATATAATAATATAATAAAAAGGCAAATGATTTGTGATATCAATTTTCTAAAAATGTTTTTAAAAAGTGTGTAGGGTATTTCTCAACTTATTAGGTACTATTTTTATAACTGCATATTCCAATGGGTCCTGGCTACCAGGGATTTCTGGTGCTTGTAGTTCAAAAAGCCACAGCATGCCCTGCCTGACAGACCTTGATGGGAAGTGTATTTCAATAATTGTATTTAATCTAATTTTATTATAATTCTATAATGTAATAGATATAAATGTATCACACTGTTACCCTGTCACTTACTGCACCAGGGCTGGTAGTCTCAGCCTCCATGCTATACATCACGGCAGTGGCGGAACTAGCGAGCAGTGGGCCCAGGTGCAACAAAATGCTTTGGACCCCCCCCTCCTCTCATCCCATCCAAATCCACCCCCTCACCCCCAACTCCGTATTAGGGATTCTTTGCATGCTCCTGTATGATATATATATATATATATATATATATATATATATTGTTTGCACATTGCACTTTAAAATGAAAATTCAGTAAAACTTGTTTGCTACTAATCAAGGTGTGCTGGTTGATGTGGACTATTTTCACAAAGATCTATATATATATATATATATATATATATATATATAAATCCAAAAGAATAACTGGCACTCTGGAGTCTAAGCAAATAGTTGAAAAACTTTTATCCACAGTCAACGTTTCGGGGGTCTTAGCCCCGTCGTCATAACTTATCTAAAGAGGAAATAGGTGCTCTGAAAAATCTTGAGTCCTATGAAGACCTCGTAATCCAGCCCGCCGATAAGGGTGGGGCAATTGTCCTCCAGGACATTGGGGACTATCGCTCTGAAATTATGTCTCAAAATCAGGCTTAAAAAGAAAATCAAAATATTATCCGCTAGAATCCAAAGGACACCATATTGCCATATTCCAAGATCTAGTGAAGAAAGACTTATGTGAGCAAGACCTTCCACCTATAAAACAGAACAATTTGAAGAATCATGAGAAGCAAGCCCTGAAAAACCTGAAGACAAATCCTGAAATTGTGATCAAGCAGGCCGATAAAGGAGGAGGAGTGGTCATTTTAGACAGATCAGCGTATGAGAAAGAAGCTATTCGTCTTCTAAGTGACATCAACTCCTATAAACAATTACTTCAAGACCCCACACAACAGTACACTGAGGATTTGAGAATCTTGTTGATACATTATCTACATTGCTCTGTCCTGGAAAAAGAAGAGTACCAGTTTTTGATGATAACATCCCCAATTATTCCAATTTTTTATTATCTTCCCAAGATACATAAAAACATGACAAATCCCCCGGGCAGACCAATTATCGCGGGCTTTGACTCCCTAACCTCACATTTATCGGAATACATTGACCTCTTCTTGAAAAAATATGTAATTGAATTACCTTCCTATCTAAAGGACACCAACAGTGTACTGGAAACTACAAAAAATATCATCTGGAAAGATACTTACTTGTGGGTGACGATTGACGTAGAAAGTCTGTACACATGTATTGTACACGAAACTGGAATTACTGCTTGCAAAAAATTCCTGGACAGGGATACTAGTTTAAGTACGACACACAAAAAAGCTATTTGTGATTTTATCAGATTTATTCTGAGTCACAATTATTTTAAATTCAAAGAGTCCTTTTACCTACAAACACGTGGAACAGCCATGGGGACTATTTTTGCCCCCAGCTTTGCCAACCTTTTAATGGGCAGCTGGGAAGAAGAGAACATCTTCACGAAAAATGCATTTGTCGACCAGTTGGTGATCTACAAAAGGTATATCGATGATATACTGATCATCTGGGAAGGAACAGACTCCTCATTCCTGGACTTTTTTCAGAAGATATCAGCTAACCAATTTAATCTGAAATTTACAGAAAAGCATAACAAAGAGAAAATCGAATTCCTGGATCTAATATTATCATCAAAAGAAACTAAAATCATCACGTGTAACTTCATAAAAAAGGTTGACACGAATAGCTACCTACACTTCAAAAGCTGTCACCAAAAAAATTGGAAACAAAACATTCCATATTCACAATTTTATCGGATTAAAAGAAACTGCAGCCAGAGGGAAGATGAGGACCACCAACTACAGCTGTATGCCAAGAGATTTGCTGAAAGGGAATATCCAGAAGAAATCATCTCAAAAGCCCTGGAAAAAACTAAGAAAAATTCAATACAGAATTCTCAAACTAAAAATAATCAGGTGCTTCAACGGCCATCCATCCCTTTTGTCACAACATACAGTTGTCATGAAACAGCCATTAAACAATCATTGAGCAAACATTGGAACATCCTTATGATGGATCCTATCCTCAAAGACATTCTTCCCTCTCAACCACATATTGTATATAGGAAAACTACTAACTTGAAGGAAATTCTAGCACCAAGTCTTCTGAAAACAACAAAACCAGTGTCGACATTGAAATGCCATGGAAGTTACAAATGCGGCAAATGCATAATCTGCAAATTAGTCCACAGAAACAGAAAAACTTTCTTCAACAGTGACAACACAAAAGAATATACTATTAAATCGTTCATCAATTGCAATTCCACTATGGTGATCTATTTATTGGAATGCACGTGCGGTCAGAGATATGTCGGAAAAACTAAAAGATGTTTGAAAATACGCATCCAAGAACATGTAAGAAACATAAAAAATAAAGTTTCAACGCACGTGATTTATAGACATTTTGAAGAAATGCACAACTCCAACCCCGATAACCTCACCTTTAAAGGTATTGAAAATGTGACCTTGGGTGAAAGGGGCGGAGACATCTTGAATAAATTGTCACAAAGAGAGATGTTTTGGATCTTCGAGCTGAATACTATGTCACCCCAAGGATTTAACGAGGGATTCGAAATTGCTCCTTTTCTTTAAATTCATCCTCACCTTCTAGCCACTCCCCCAATTTTTCCAACCCCCCCCCCCCCCCTCCCCCCGGCTATTTTCCTTTATCACTTATATGGCACTTTATTACCACTAATTTTAAATCAACAATTATTCCATATTAATTAATTTATTATCACTATTTTTAAATGAACTATTAATAAGGATTATTCCTCACCAAATGAATATTTCATAAATATTTTATATATATATATTTAAGCGTCTATGAATATTTGCGTTCCAACATTTACAGATGAAATCCATCCATCAAAGATGGCCGTGCGTTCCAACAACAGGATGTGACGTCGGCGGAAATGAAATATCCGTTTTCTGCTTATCAGGCCGGAAGTGACGTCGCGTTACAACGATATTTGAAACCAGATTACTGAACAATGAACTGACAATGAACTTGTTTGGCATCTTTACTAATCATTGCGCCGTCTCCCCAGCATACTATGAACTGAACTGAGCATCACCGATAACGGAAGTGACGCGATGCGTTCCACAGCGCGAACCGGAAGTGACGTATTTGCGTTCCACACTCGGTTAAACTCCAGTCTAAAAACATTTGTTATATCTATAACAAACTCATTATGCTCTAACTAAGATATCCTCGCCATCTCCAGACTATAAAAGAGATTAGTTTTGAATCATTTTACTCCACTAAAAAAACCGGAGGAACTCACAGGAAGTGAGATCACTTCCTCACATGTGACCCCATTCCTTAGGATAAAAACCCCAGGACTCCCATAACATGTCATCCCCTTGAAGAAGTCCTCATTTCAGGACGAAACGCGTTGGGACAGGGACTGGATGCCCACCCCTTTCTGACTTCCTATCCGTGGACAGATAAGCCATGTTTTTATCTTACTTTCTGTACGTTTGATACCTGCATTCATGGATGAATTTTAATCCAATACCCATACCTGTGGACAGATAAGCCTATTATATTCTTTTATATTGTACGATTAATACCTGCACTTTCTATTTTTGAATCAGCTGCTATATATGTCCTTTTATTTTGTGTACTGTTTTATTTATATATGTGACCTGCATGTTCTGGCAGGAGTGTGTTCATTAAACTATTGTTTTTAACTAAACATAGTTTCTCCTTTTAAAATTGGAACCTGCACAGTTCCTATAAATTGTTTATTCTGAAAAACATCTGTGGAAATTTGAAAACAGTACACACTATGTTTATTTTATCTCTCCTTTACATGTGCTGTCTATAAGAGTCATCTACCAGAAATACCCGCAGCTAAGTTTATTATAATTTATCTGTTTTATTATCACAAATCTTTTTCACGAGGAGTGAGTCACCAACACTACCAGGCGCTTTTTTATACTTCATTTTTTAATGTTTATCTTTATATTGTTTTAAAGCTGCCACTTACGTATATGTGAGGAGTGTTAGGTGTGACCATTTAGTCATTATATCCCTTTGCCTTTAGGGGTCTTACTGAATACACCTAGGCGCTATTCTCTATTTTTTCACTTAAATCATTTATTACTGTCTAGCTGCCGGTTATTCCCTAGACCTTCCTTGCCATGTTAAAACACAGAGGCCTTGACAAAAGAAACAATCTGTGTCAAAAAATCTTTAATGAAGATAATCCTACAGCCCAACAGCCGGGCAAACAAACAGATGACATAGACGAACTATTTTGGGAAACAGAGAGATTATTGACCAAAGAAATTAAAAGCTGGTGGGAAATAAAAGGACTAGAACACTATATCGCAGCTAATAGAGTTCCAAGGGGTCTCCGGATACAAAAAAACCCCACTTTTGGGATTGAAGACCAGGAATTCATATCCAGTTGGGATAAAATCTTACACGAGTGTTCAACTAATTTAATGAAATTGATTATTTCTGAAAAATCCAAGACTCTCCAGAAATTGGAAGAGGAATTATTACTTAAAGAAACACTCTTGTTACCCCACAAAGATAAAGAAATTTTTAAGGCTAATGATCTGACCCTCACTAAGAAACTCGAAAAAATCGAAGAAGAAGTCATAAAAGGGAAGGAGAAAAAATTCCAACGAGATAAACAGGATTATCTCA
Source organism: Pseudophryne corroboree (assembly GCF_028390025.1). Classification (NCBI taxonomy): domain Eukaryota; kingdom Metazoa; phylum Chordata; class Amphibia; order Anura; family Myobatrachidae; genus Pseudophryne; species Pseudophryne corroboree. Next base: position 945,771,656 of record NC_086445.1, on the reverse strand, counting down.
ACAATAGAATTAAGAATTGGAGTAGATTCACCACTAATAGAACGGAAAAAAATCCGATTTACCAAGACCCGAGACAGCGAGGCTGGAAAATCACACCACGCCAACCAAGATTAAGACAAAATCTGGGAATACAGAGAACTTATACACCACAACATAAGAAACTCAATATGGCCAACAGATTCACTGCCCTTCAGCGACAAGAGTCAAACAGTGACTCGGATTTTTTATCCCCCGATCCACACACCACCAACCTAGAGTCACAGAAGAAAACATTCTTTCGAGAACGGTTCAAGAAACCCTCACCAATAAAAAGGACCTTCGTAGAAGAAGAGGCACCCGAGGCAGCGGGCGGACAAAACGCGAAAAGAAAATACCAACAGAATTAGAAAATACGTCCAATGGAATTTTTAACCTCTCGCAACACAAACTTAATGAATCTGAAAAATCATTATTGAGTAAAGGACTGAAATTCGCACCATCAAGCCAGATGAACAAGTTCAATACTTTTATAGACCTTAATAAATTTACTAGAAACCTCACACTGAAAAGACACTTTGCCAAAAAGGAAAACGACAAAAATCCTATCCCTGAATCAAAATCAGGCTTAAAAAGAAAATCAAAATATTATCCGCTAGAATCCAAAGGACACCATATTGCCATATTCCAAGATCTAGTGAAGAAAGACTTATGTGAGCAAGACCTTCCACCTATAAAACAGAACAATTTGAAGAATCATGAGAAGCAAGCCCTGAAAAACCTGAAGACAAATCCTGAAATTGTGATCAAGCAGGCCGATAAAGGAGGAGGAGTGGTCATTTTAGACAGATCAGCGTATGAGAAAGAAGCTATTCGTCTTCTAAGTGACATCAACTCCTATAAACAATTACTTCAAGACCCCACACAACAGTACACTGAGGATTTGAGAATCTTGTTGATACATTATCTACATTGCTCTGTCCTGGAAAAAGAAGAGTACCAGTTTTTGATGATAACATCCCCAATTATTCCAATTTTTTATTATCTTCCCAAGATACATAAAAACATGACAAATCCCCCGGGCAGACCAATTATCGCGGGCATTGACTCCCTAACCTCACATTTATCGGAATACATTGACCTCTTCTTGAAAAAATATGTAATTGAATTACCTTCCTATCTAAAGGACACCAACAGTGTACTGGAAACTACAAAAAATATCATCTGGAAAGATACTTACTTGTGGGTGACGATTGACGTAGAAAGTCTGTACACATGTATTGTACACGAAACTGGAATTACTGCTTGCAAAAAATTCCTGGACAGGGATACTAGTTTAAGTACGACACACAAAAAAGCTATTTGTGATTTTATCAGATTTATTCTGAGTCACAATTATTTTAAATTCAAAGAGTCCTTTTACCTACAAACACGTGGAACAGCCATGGGGACTATTTTTGCCCCCAGCTTTGCCAACCTTTTAATGGGCAGCTGGGAAGAAGAGAACATCTTCACGAAAAATGCATTTGTCGACCAGTTGGTGATCTACAAAAGGTATATCGATGATATACTGATCATCTGGGAAGGAACAGACTCCTCATTCCTGGACTTTTTTCAGAAGATATCAGCTAACCAATTTAATCTGAAATTTACAGAAAAGCATAACAAAGAGAAAATCGAATTCCTGGATCTAATATTATCATCAAAAGAAACTAAAATCATCACGTGTAACTTCATAAAAAAGGTTGACACGAATAGCTACCTACACTTCAAAAGCTGTCACCAAAAAAATTGGAAACAAAACATTCCATATTCACAATTTTATCGGATTAAAAGAAACTGCAGCCAGAGGGAAGATGAGGACCACCAACTACAGCTGTATGCCAAGAGATTTGCTGAAAGGGAATATCCAGAAGAAATCATCTCAAAAGCCCTGGAAAAAACTAAGAAAAATTCAATACAGAATTCTCAAACTAAAAATAATCAGGTGCTTCAACGGCCATCCATCCCTTTTGTCACAACATACAGTTGTCATGAAACAGCCATTAAACAATCATTGAGCAAACATTGGAACATCCTTATGATGGATCCTATCCTCAAAGACATTCTTCCCTCTCAACCACATATTGTATATAGGAAAACTACTAACTTGAAGGAAATTCTAGCACCAAGTCTTCTGAAAACAACAAAACCAGTGTCGACATTGAAATGCCATGGAAGTTACAAATGCGGCAAATGCATAATCTGCAAATTAGTCCACAGAAACAGAAAAACTTTCTTCAACAGTGACAACACAAAAGAATATACTATTAAATCGTTCATCAATTGCAATTCCACTATGGTGATCTATTTATTGGAATGCACGTGCGGTCAGAGATATGTCGGAAAAACTAAAAGATGTTTGAAAATACGCATCCAAGAACATGTAAGAAACATAAAAAATAAAGTTTCAACGCACGTGATTTATAGACATTTTGAAGAAATGCACAACTCCAACCCCGATAACCTCACCTTTAAAGGTATTGAAAATGTGACCTTGGGTGAAAGGGGCGGAGACATCTTGAATAAATTGTCACAAAGAGAGATGTTTTGGATCTTCGAGCTGAATACTATGTCACCCCAAGGATTTAACGAGGGATTCGAAATTGCTCCTTTTCTTTAAATTCATCCTCACCTTCTAGCCACTCCCCCAATTTTTCCAACCCCCCCCCCCCCTCCCCCCGGCTATTTTCCTTTATCACTTATATGGCACTTTATTACCACTAATTTTAAATCAACAATTATTCCATATTAATTAATTTATTATCACTATTTTTAAATGAACTATTAATAAGGATTATTCCTCACCAAATGAATATTTCATAAATATTTTATATATATATATTTAAGCGTCTATGAATATTTGCGTTCCAACATTTACAGATGAAATCCATCCATCAAAGATGGCCGTGCGTTCCAACAACAGGATGTGACGTCGGCGGAAATGAAATATCCGTTTTCTGCTTATCAGGCCGGAAGTGACGTCGCGTTACAACGATATTTGAAACCAGATTACTGAACAATGAACTGACAATGAACTTGTTTGGCATCTTTACTAATCATTGCGCCGTCTCCCCAGCATACTATGAACTGAACTGAGCATCACCGATAACGGAAGTGACGCGATGCGTTCCACAGCGCGAACCGGAAGTGACGTATTTGCGTTCCACACTCGGTTAAACTCCAGTCTAAAAACATTTGTTATATCTATAACAAACTCATTATGCTCTAACTAAGATATCCTCGCCATCTCCAGACTATAAAAGAGATTAGTTTTGAATCATTTTACTCCACTAAAAAAACCGGAGGAACTCACAGGAAGTGAGATCACTTCCTCACATGTGACCCCATTCCTTAGGATAAAAACCCCAGGACTCCCATAACATGTCATCCCCTTGAAGAAGTCCTCATTTCAGGACGAAACGCGTTGGGACAGGGACTGGATGCCCACCCCTTTCTGACTTCCTATCCGTGGACAGATAAGCCATGTTTTTATCTTACTTTCTGTACGTTTGATACCTGCATTCATGGATGAATTTTAATCCAATACCCATACCTGTGGACAGATAAGCCTATTATATTCTTTTATATTGTACGATTAATACCTGCACTTTCTATTTTTGAATCAGCTGCTATATATGTCCTTTTATTTTGTGTACTGTTTTATTTATATATGTGACCTGCATGTTCTGGCAGGAGTGTGTTCATTAAACTATTGTTTTTAACTAAACATAGTTTCTCCTTTTAAAATTGGAACCTGCACAGTTCCTATAAATTGTTTATTCTGAAAAACATCTGTGGAAATTTGAAAACAGTACACACTATGTTTATTTTATCTCTCCTTTACATGTGCTGTCTATAAGAGTCATCTACCAGAAATACCCGCAGCTAAGTTTATTATAATTTATCTGTTTTATTATCACAAATCTTTTTCACGAGGAGTGAGTCACCAACACTACCAGGCGCTTTTTTATACTTCATTTTTTAATATATATATATATATATATATATATTGTTTGCACATTGCACTTTAAAATGAAAATTCAGTAAAACTTGTTTGCTACTAATCAAGGTGTGCTGGTTGATGTGGACTATTTTCACAAAGATCTATATATATATATATATATATATATATATATATAAATCCAAAAGAATAACTGGCACTCTGGAGTCTAAGCAAATAGTTGAAAAACTTTTATCCACAGTCAACGTTTCGGGGGTCTTAGCCCCGTCGTCATAACTTATCTAAAGAGGAAATAGGTGCTCTGAAAAATCTTGAGTCCTATGAAGACCTCGTAATCCAGCCCGCCGATAAGGGTGGGGCAATTGTCCTCCAGGACATTGGGGACTATCGCTCTGAAATTATGTCTCAACTATCCGACTCTGCCATTTATAAAAAGCTAGTTAAAGATCCTACCATGGACTATCAGAAAGAGCTTATGGGTATTTTGGATGAAGCGAAATCTTCGAATAAGATTCCACCTAAACTGTATGAAGCCCTCTTGGTTCGCTTTCCGAAGGTTCCGGTAATCTACACTCTTCCAAAACTTCTTAAAAATAAAGAAAAAACGCCTGGAAGGCCAATAATTGTGGCACGGGACTCTCTTCTATAGCCTGTCTCACAACTACTAGACTGTATCTTACAGACTCTACTCCTGAAACAGGATACGTTTCTGAAAGACACTACCTAATTTTTAAAGAAATTAATCTCCATCAACAGTATCCCTTCTGGTACACTTATGGTGGTTCTGGACGTTTGTAGTAGAGATGAGCGCCTGAAATTTTTCGGGTTTTGTGTTTTGGTTTTGGGTTCGGTTCCGTGGCATTGTTTTGGGTTCGACCGCGTTTTGGCAAAACCTCACCGAATTTTTTTTGTCGGATTCGGGTGTGTTTTGGATTCGGATGTTTTTTTAAAAAAACACTAAAAAACAGCTTAAATCATAGAATTTGGGGGTCATTTTGATCCCATATTATTATTATTAACCTCAAAAAACCATAATTTCCACTCATTTTCAGTCTATTCTGAATACCTCACACCTCACAATATTATTTTTAGTCCTAAAATTTGCACCAAGGTCGCTGGATGACTAAGCTAAGCGACACTAGTGGCCGACACAAACACCTGGCCCATCTAGGAGTGGCACTGCAGTGTCACGCAGGATGTCCCTTCCAAAAAACCCTCCCCAATCAGCACATGACGCAAAGAAAAAAAGAGGCGCAATGAGGTAGCTGACTGTGTGAGTAAGATAAGCGACCCTAGTGGCCGACACAAACACCGGGCCCATTTAGGAGTGGCACTGCAGTGTCACGCAGGATGTCCCTTCCAAAAAACCCTCCCCAATCAGCACATGACGCAAAGAAAAAAAGAGGCGCTATGAGGTAGCTGACTGTGTGAGTAAGATTAGCGACCCTAGTGGCCGACACAAACACCGGGCCCATTTAGGAGTGGCACTGCAGTGTCACGCAGGATGTCCCTTCCAAAAAACCCTCCCCAATCAGCACATGACGCAAAGAAAAAAAGAGGCGCAATGAGGTAGCTGACTGTGTGAGTAAGATTAGCGACCCTAGTGGCCGACACAAACACCGGGCCCATTTAGGAGTGGCACTGCAGTGTCACGCAGGATGTCCCTTCCAAAAAACCCTCCCCAATCAGCACATGACGCAAAGAAAAAAAGAGGCGCAATGAGGTAGCTGACTGTGTGAGTAAGATTAGCGACCCTAGTGGCCGACACAAACACCGGGCCCATTTAGGAGTGGCACTGCAGTGTCACGCAGGATGTCCCTTCCAAAAAACCCTCCCCAATCAGCACATGACGCAAAGAAAAAAAGAGGCGCAATGAGGTAGCTGACTGTGTGAGTAAGATTAGCGACCCTAGTGGCCGACACAAACACCGGGCCCATTTAGGAGTGGCACTGCAGTGTCACGCAGGATGTCCCTTCCAAAAAACCCTCCCCAATCAGCACATGACGCAAAGAAAAAAAGAGGCGCAATGAGGTAGCTGACTGTGTGAGTAAGATTAGCGACCCTAGTGGCCGACACAAACACCGGGCCCATTTAGGAGTGGCACTGCAGTGTCACGCAGGATGTCCCTTCCAAAAAACCCTCCCCAATCAGCACATGACGCAAAGAAAAAAAGAGGCGCAATGAGGTAGCTGACTGTGTGAGTAAGATTAGCGACCCTAGTGGCCGACACAAACACCGGGCCCATTTAGGAGTGGCACTGCAGTGTCACGCAGGATGTCCCTTCCAAAAAACCCTCCCCAATCAGCACATGACGCAAAGAAAAAAAGAGGCGCAATGAGGTAGCTGACTGTGTGAGTAAGATTAGCGACCCTAGTGGCCGACACAAACACCGGGCCCATTTAGGAGTGGCACTGCAGTGTCACGCAGGATGTCCCTTCCAAAAAACCCTCCCCAAACAGCACATGACGCAAAGAAAAATAAAAGAAAAAAGAGGTGCAAGATGGAATTGTCCTTGGGCCCTCCCACCCACCCTTATGTTGTATAAACAAAACAGGACATGCACACTTTAACCAACCCATCATTTCAGTGACAGGGTCTGCCACACGACTGTGACTGATATGACGGGTTGGTTTGGACCCCCCCCAAAAAAGAAGCAATTAATCTCTCCTTGCACAAACTGGCTCTACAGAGGCAAGATGTCCACCTCATCATCACCCTCCGATATATCACCGTGTACATCCCCCTCCTCACAGATTATCAATTCGTCCCCACTGGAATCCACCATCTCAGCTCCCTGTGTACTTTGTGGAGGCAATTGCTGCTGGTCAATGTCTCCGCGGAGGAATTGATTATAATTCATTTTAATGAACATCATCTTCTCCACATTTTCTGGATGTAACCTCGTACGCCGATTGCTGACAAGGTGAGCGGCGGCACTAAACACTCTTTCGGAGTACACACTTGTGGGAGGGCAACTTAGGTAGAATAAAGCCAGTTTGTGCAATGGCCTCCAAATTGCCTCTTTTTCCTGCCAGTATAAGTATGGACTGTGTGACGTGCCTACTTGGATGCGGTCACTCATATAATCCTCCACCATTCTTTCAATGGTGAGAGAATCATATGCAGTGACAGTAGACGACATGTCCGTAATCGTTGTCAGGTCCTTCAGTCCGGACCAGATGTCAGCATCAGCAGTCGCTCCAGACTGCCCTGCATCACCGCCAGCGGGTGGGCTCGGAATTCTGAGCCTTTTCCTCGCACCCCCAGTTGCGGGAGAATGTGAAGGAGGAGATGTTGACAGGTCGCGTTCCGCTTGACTTGACAATTTTCTCACCAGCAGGTCTTTCAACCCCAGCAGACTTGTGTCTGCCGGAAAGAGAGATCCAAGGTAGGCTTTAAATCTAGGATCGAGCACGGTGGCCAAAATGTAGTGCTCTGATTTCAACAGATTGACCACCCGTGAATCCTTGTTAAGCGAATTAAGGGCTCCATCCACAAGTCCCACATGCCTAGCGGAATCGCTCCGTGTTAGCTCCTCCTTCAATGTCTCCAGCTTCTTCTGCAAAAGCCTGATGAGGGGAATGACCTGACTCAGGCTGGCAGTGTCTGAACTGACTTCACGTGTGGCAAGTTCAAAGGGCATCAGAACCTTGCACAACGTTGAAATCATTCTCCACTGCGCTTGAGACAGGTGCATTCCACCTCCTATATCGTGCTCAATTGTATAGGCTTGAATGGCCTTTTGCTGCTCCTCCAACCTCTGAAGCATATAGAGGGTTGAATTCCACCTCGTTACCACTTCTTGCTTCAGATGATGGCAGGGCAGGTTCAGTAGTTTTTGGTGGTGCTCCAGTCTTCTGTACGTGGTGCCTGTACGCCGAAAGTGTCCCGCAATTTTTCTGGCCACCGACAGCATCTCTTGCACGCCCCTGTCGTTTTTTAAATAATTCTGCACCACCAAATTCAAGGTATGTGCAAAACATGGGACGTGCTGGAATTTGCCCATATTTAATGCACACACAATATTGCTGGCGTTGTCCGATGCCACAAATCCACAGGAGAGTCCAATTGGGGTAAGCCATTCCGCGATGATCTTCCTCAGTTGCCGTAAGAGGTTTTCAGCTGTGTGCGTATTCTGGAAACCGGTGATACAAAGCGTAGCCTGCCTAGGAAAGAGTTGGCGTTTGCGAGATGCTGCTACTGGTGCCGCCGCTGCTGTTCTTGCGGCGGGAGTCCATACATCTACCCAGTGGGCTGTCACAGTCATATAGTCCTGACCCTGCCCTGCTCCACTTGTCCACATGTCCGTGGTTAAGTGGACATTGGGTACAACTGCATTTTTTAGGACACTGGTGAGTCTTTTTCTGAGGTCAGTGTACATTCTCGGTATCGCCTGCCTAGAGAAGTGGAACCTAGATGGTATTTGGTAACGGGGGCACACTGCCTCAATAAATTGTCTAGTTCCCTGTGAACTAACGGCGGATACCGGACGCACGTCTAACACCAACATAGTTGTCAAGGCCTCAGTTATCCGCTTTGCAGCAGGATGACTGCTGTGATATTTCATCTTCCTCGCAAAGGACTGTTGAACAGTCAATTGCTTACTGGAAGTAGTACAAGTGGGCTTACGACTTCCCCTCTGGGATGACCATCGACTCCCAGCAGCAACAACAGCAGCGCCAGCAGCAGAAGGCGTTACACGCAAGGATGCATCGGAGGAATCCCAGGCAGGAGAGGACTCGTCAGAATTGCCAGTGACATTGCCTGCAGGACTATTGGCATTCCTGGGGAAGGAGGAAATTGACACTAAGGGAGTTGGTGGGGTGGTTTGCGTGAGCTTGGTTACAAGAGGAAGGGATTTACTGGTCAGTGGACTGCTTCCGCTGTCACCCAAAGTTTTTGAACTTGTCACTGACTTATTATGAATGCGCTGCAGGTGACGTATAAGGGAGGATGTTCCGAGGTGGTTAACGTCCTTACCCCTACTTATTACAGCTTGACAAAGGGAACACACGGCTTGACACCTGTTGTCCGCATTTCTGTTGAAATAGTTCCACACCGAAGAGCTGATTTTTTTGGTATTTTCACCAGGCATGTCAACGGCCATATTCCTCCCACGGACAACAGGTGTCTCCCCGGGTGCCTGACTTAAACAAACCACCTCACCATCAGAATCCTCCTGGTCAATTTCCTCCCCAGCGCCAGCAACACCCATATCCTCCTCATCCTGGTGTACTTCAACACTGACATCTTCAATCTGACTATCAGGAACTGGACTGCGGGTGCTCCTTCCAGCACTTGCAGGGGGCGTGCAAATGGTGGAAGGCGCATGCTCTTCATGTCCAGTGTTGGGAAGGTCAGGCATCGCAACCGACACAATTGGACTCTCCTTGTGGATTTGGGATTTCGAAGAACGCACAGTTCTTTGCGGTGCTACTGCTTTTGCCAGCTTGAGTCTTTTCATTTTTCTAGCGAGAGGCTGAGTGCCTCCATCCTCATGTGAAGCTGAACCACTAGCCATGAACATAGGCCAGGGCCTCAGCCGTTCCTTGCCACTCCGTGTGGTAAATGGCATATTGGCAAGTTTACGCTTCTCCTCCGACAATTTTATTTTAGGTTTTGGAGTCCTTTTTTTACTGATATTTGGTGTTTTGGATTTGACATGCTCTGTACTATGACATTGGGCATCGGCCTTGGCAGACGACGTTGCTGGCATTTCATCGTCTCGGCCATGACTAGTGGCAGCAGCTTCAGCACGAGGTGGAAGTGGATCTTGATCTTTCCCTAATTTTGGAACCTCAACATTTTTGTTCTCCATATTTTAATAGGCACAACTAAAAGGCACCTCAGGTAAACAATGGAGATGGATGGATACTAGTATACAATTATGGACGGACTGCCGAGTGCCGACACAGAGGTAGCTACAGCCGTGAACTACCGTACTGTACTGTGTCTGCTGCTAATATAGACTGGTTGATAAAGAGATGTCGTAGTATGTATGTATAAAGAAGAAAGAAAAAAAAACCACGGTTAGGTGGTATACAATTATGGACGGACTGCCGAGTGCCGACACAGAGGTAGCCACAGCCGTGAACTACCGTACTGTACTGTGTCTGCTGCTAATATAGACTGGTTGATAAAGAGATGTCGTAGTATGTATGTATGAAGAAGAAAGAAAAAAAAACCACGGTTAGGTGGTATACAATTATGGACGGACTGCCGAGTGCCGACACAGAGGTAGCCACAGCCGTGAACTACCGTACTGTACTGTGTCTGCTGCTAATATAGACTGGTTGATAAAGAGATGTCGTAGTATGTATGTATAAAGAAGAAAGAAAAAAAAACCACGGTTAGGTGGTATACAATTATGGACGGACTGCCGAGTGCCGACACACAGGTAGCCACAGCCGTGAACTACCGTACTGTACTGTGTCTGCTGCTAATATAGACTGGTTGATAAAGAGATGTAGTAGTATGTATGTATAAAGAAGAAAGAAAAAAAAACCACGGGTACGTGGTATACAATTATGGATGGACTGCCGAGTGCCGACACAGAGGTAGCTACAGCCGTGAACTACCGTACTGTGTCTGCTGCGTCTGGATGATAAATAATGATATAAAAAATATATATATATCACTACTGCAGCCGGACAGGTATATATATTATATAATGACGGACCTGCTGGACACTGTCTGTCAGCAGAATGAGTTTTTTATAGAATAAAAAAAAAAACACCACACAAGTGAAGTCACACGACGAGTGTTTAACTTTTTCAGGCAATCACAATATAGTATACTACTAACTATACTGGTGGTCAGTGTGGTCAGGTCACTGGTCAGTCACACTGGCAGTGGCACTCCTGCAGCAAAAGTGTGCACTGTTTAATTTTAATATAATATGTACTCCTGGCTCCTGCTATAACCTATAACTGGCACTGCAGTGCTCCCCAGTCTCCCCCACAATTATAAGCTGTGTGAGCTGAGCACAGTCAGATATATAATATATACATAGATGATGCAGCACACTGGGCTGAGCAGTGCACACAGATATGGTATGTGACTGTCTTGTACTCCTGGCTCCTGCTATAACCTATAACTGGCACTGCAGTGCTCCCCAGTCTCCCCCACAATTATAAGCTGTGTGAGCTGAGCACAGTCAGATATATAATATATACATAGATGATGCAGGCATGCAGCACACTGGGCTGAGCAGTGCACACAGATATGGTATGTGACTGAGTCACTGTGTGTACCGTTTTTTTCAGGCAGAGAACGGATATATTAAATAAAACAACTGCACTGCTGGTGGTCACTGTGGTCAGTCACTAAACTCTGCACTCTCTTCTACAGTATCAGCCTCAGGTCAATCTCTCTCTCTCTCTCCTAATCTAAATGGAGAGGACGCCAGCCACGTCCTCTCCCTATCAATCTCAATGCACGTGTGAAAATGGCGGCGACGCGCGGCTCCTTATATAGAATCCGAGTCTCGCGAGAATCCGACAGCGTCATGATGACGTTCGGGCGCGCTCGGGTTAACCGAGCAAGGCGGGAAGATCCGAGTCGCTCGGACCCGTGAAAAAAAACATGAAGTTCGTGCGGGTTCGGATTCAGAGAAACCGAACCCGCTCATCTCTAGTTTGTAGTCTATATACATCAATTCCACACACCGGTGGTCTATCAGCGATGCGCAATTTCCTTGAACGGAACTTGAGCAATACTGAGTTTGATAATGTCTTGTTCTTATGCCTCTTAGAATTAACTTTAACTAAAAACTATTTTTTGTTTGATGGAAACTTTTACTTGCAGCGTAGGGGGTGTGCCATGGGTTCTGCCGTGGCACCCTCCTACGCTAACATATTTATGTTTGAAGAGGAATCTCAAATATTCTTTCAGGACCAGGAAATTAACAAACATATTATGTGGTACACTAGATACATCGACGATGTATTCCTGCTTTGGACAGGAGGTGCTGAACTCCTGGAGAGGGTTATGCTTGAGGTTAACAACAGGGCTTCCCCAATTAAATTTACTTATTCTTATAGTTTGCAGGAAATTCATTTTTTAGATGTGAAGGTGTTAGTCACGAATAATTTGATATCTACTGAAGTATTCACTAAAGACACTGACAGGAATACGTTTCTTATGAATTCCAGTCATCATCCTGAAGCACAGAAAAGAGGCCTGCCCATGTCACAAATGATGCGCATAGCGTGCATCACCAGTGATGCTGATAAAGTTCCCGAACAACTTGATACACTTATCAGTAAATTTGAAGCGCGAGGGTACAATAGCAAGACTTTATACTCACAAAAATTCAAAGTACTCAATATGTCTAGATCTGATCTTCTCAATCCCGAGGCACGCAGTTCCAGTAATCTGATCCCATGGACGTCAGATTACACTACAGCCAGTCCTGTTATTAAAAGAGCGACCAATGCCCTTTGGCCCATTATTAAGACAGATCCGGAGCTGAAGGGGCTGAACAATAGCCGACCGATAGCTGCTTTCAAAAGGGGTAGTAATTTAAGAGACAGGCTGGTAAGGGTAGATATAACAGGGAGGGCTGTGGCAAATGCAGGATTTGCATGGGGGGGTTTCCAGAACTGGGCGGAGCCAATCACGGGGGTGGGGACTGAGGTGACCCAGTATATGCTGGGTCCGTAAAACTAGTGTGTGTGTGTGTGTGTGTGTGTGTGTGTGTGTGTGTGTGTATATATATATATACATATATATATATATATATACATATATCTACACACACATATATATATATATATACATACACACACACATACACATACACGGGTGGTCTTCAGTATGCCAGCGGTCGGGCTCCCGGCGACCAGCATACCAGCGCCGGGAGCCTGACCGCCGGCATACCGACACTTATTCTCCCTCGTGGGGGTCCACGACCCCCCTGGAGGGAGAATAGAATAGTGTGGCGCACGTAGCGTGGCGAGCACAGCGAGCCCACAAGGGGCTCATTTGCGCTCGCCACACTGTTGGTAAGCCGGCGGCCGGCCTCCCGGCGCCGGTATGCTGGTCGCCGGGAGGCCGGCCGCCGGGAGATCGTAGTGAACCCATATACATGTTATGCACACCAGTGCCTGCAGGAAAGTACTGGTGTCAGAACTGTTATGCACTCCAGTGCCTGCAGGAATGTACTGGTGTTTGAACTGTTATGCAAAACAAATGGACTCACAGACAGACTGGGGATTATGACATAACGTACACAGAAGGTGATAGGGTAACAAAATACACACAAGGTGAACAGAGAAGCCCAGAGGCTAAGGAACTTGGTATCTCCCTTGTATTAGAACTGCTCAGATGGGAAAAGCAAGATGTTGTGTTTTAATACGTAGAGAACCCGAAATGCTGTTGCTAAGGGCAACAGCAAAACCCTAAAGGGTTACCAACGGGTGTGGCAGTAAACTCCTTGGTCAGAGATGGAATGATAGACACAAGGAGAGCCTCCACAATCCTAATTCTCACTTGCAGTGCACAGGTTCAGCTTACTGCCACTAAACTGACCCCTGACACCTAGCACAGTGATTTAATTAGGTTCCTGACATTTCTTAGACTGCATGCAGAGCAAGGTGAGTCCTGCACAAATGTATATTGGATTATCAGATGGGGGTTCATTTCCGGGGTGTTGGTCCCCCTGGACTGTTGTGGCTGTTTTGCCTCAGGAGCAATACATATTAACACTTATTTTCATATTTACTTTCATCCCTATCGTGTGTTTTGTTTCAATGTAATTCATTTCCTACCTTCACTTTTCACTACTTTACCTCTCACTACTTTATCTCCCCCTTCATTACCTCTCACTAATTTAAACCTGCTGTTTTCAGCAGCCTATCTCACTAACCTATTTTCACTTTTTCACTATATATTTTTTCACTTTTGTGTTGCCCTGGGGTCACTCAGCTGCTTCATTTTGGGGGGTCCCGCACCCTAGATTTGTACCCCCCAAAATGTTAGGGACTTGCCCGACTAATGAGGTCACCTGGACGCGGTGGTCAAGCCGTTACTTATGGCCATAACTATGCGAAGAACCTCGCTTAAAATGCAAAATTTTATTGCAATTATTATTATTATTATTAATAAATTGGTAATGTTTGAATTGTGCACCTGCAACCTTTTTCTTTGTATGCAGTTCTACTGAAAGGTCTCCGCAGGGTCGCACCTCTCATTACCGGTGTGCACCCCAGGACCCCTCCCCTGTATACCTAGCACAGTGAGACAGGATTAGACAGGCAAGTCTTAGAATACAGCCGCAAACTTGCTAAGTTCACAGAGTAGTAACAGAACCCCAGTAAGCTAAACGACTGACTCCAGTCTTACTGCTAGGTCTGGATTGGCAGAGTGTTATACCAAATCCCCAGGCCTATTTGCAGTAAGCAACAAACAAATACAAAGCTACACAGTACTGGTTAACTTTCAGGAACTGACTAACCAACAAAGATTCAGCAGCATCTGCTTACCCTGAGAAGAGGCCTTATAAAGCAGGTGCTGTCCACGCCCCACTCAGACCTCACAGACTGTGAGCACAAAAACCAGCACCGGATCCCCTGCCGTGCACAGAGCCTATAACCACTGCACAGCAAAAGACCCGAACCGGAGTATCAGCTGCGCTCAGGTTACTCCGCTAGCACTTGTCTCCCGGTTGCCATGACGATGTGGCAGCACAGGGCAGGAGACCCTAACAGTACCCCCCCTCTGACGAGGGGTCAAAGAACCCCTACCACCGGGTTTATCGGGGAACTGCGAGAAGAAAGAGCGTATCAGTCTGGGGGCATGAAGATCACAACTGCGCACCCACGACCGCTCCTCCGGGCCATACCCCTTCCAGTGCACCAAAAATGACAGCCGACCCCGAACCACCTTGGAGTCAAGAATCCTTTCAACAACAAACTCCCTCTGGCCACGTATCAGAAGAGGGGAAGGTCTTCCACTGGAAGAAGGATTACTAATCGCCCGTTTTAAAAGGGAACAATGAAATGTTTTATTGATACCCAAAGAACGGGGCAGATCTAACTGAAATGCCACCGGATTGATAACCCTGGTGATCTTATAAGGGCCGATGAACCGGGGGCCTAACTTATGAGATGGCTGTCTCAACTTCAAATTCTTGGTAGACAACCAGACGAAGTCTCCTAATTTGAAGCTGCAGGGTCTTTTCCGCTTATCAAAAACCCTTTTGGTCACTAATGACACAGACACAAGGGCTTTCTTCACTTTCCGCCAAATACCTCTAAGGACCGAAACCACAGAGGAACCACCAGGCGTGGAGTCCAGGGGGTCAAAAGAATTGGCCTTAGGATGATGCCCATACACACAAAGGAAGGGAGAGATCCCTGTAGCAGAGTGAGCCGCGTTGTTATAGGCAAACTCCGCCATGGACAGATGAGCAACCCAGTCAGTCTGACACTTGGAGACATAACACCTGAGGAACTGCTCCAAGGACTGGTTCACCCTTTCAGTCTGCCCATTACACTGTGGATGGTAGCCTGACGACAAGCTGACAGAAATCTGGAGATCGGAACAAAATGCCCTCCAGAATTTGGCCACAAACTGGGATCCGCGGTCAGAGACCACATCAAGTGGCAACCCGTGGAGACGCACAACATGCAGCATAAATAATTCAGACAGGCGTCTGGCCGATGGCAGCCCAACCAGTGGAAAGAAGTGCGCCATCTTCGAAAACCTGTCAACGACAACCCAGATGGCTGTCATCCCCGAGGATTTGGGCAAGTCCACCACAAAATCCATTGAAATGTGGGTCCATGGCTTAGATGGGATAGAGAGTGGATGTAATGGGCCAACAGGAACCCCTCTAGGAGTCTTATTTCGGGCACAGATGTCACATGCCCGAACCCACTGATCCACATCCTTAGCCACCGAGGGCCACCACACCGCCCTAGATAGCAACTCCCGAGTTCTGGCGATACCAGGGTGACCTGCCGACTTCTTAGCGCCTTCAAACTAGTGAAGCCAAAACTTGTGAAGCAAAACTCTGCGAGAGCGCATCAGCCTTGATGTTTTTTGACCCAGGGCGATATGTTATCAAAAAATTAAAGCGAGCAAAAAACAAATCGTGCCTGCCTGGCATTGAGACGCTTTGCTGACTCTAAATATGCCAGATTCTTATGGTCAGTGAGAATTGAGACCACAAACTTAGCCCCCTCAAGCCAGTGTCTCCACTCCTCGAGTGCATCCTTAATAGCCAACAATTCCCGGTTACCCACGTCATAATTCATCTCGGCAGGCGAAAATTTACGGGAAAAGTAAGCACAGGGATGAAGGCGATTATCAGACACTCCCATCTGAGAAAGCACTGCCCCAATACCCATCTCAGAGGCATCCACCTCCACCACAAAAGGACGCTCTGGATCTGGGTGTCGCAGCACCTTGGCCGAAACAAATGCCCTTTTGAGACGGGCAAAAGACGCTTTAGCCTCACAAGACCAGTGAGCAACATCCGCCCTTTTCTTAGTGAGTGCCACCAAGGGCGCCACTATAGACGAAAATCCAGCGATAAATCGTCTATAAAAATTCGCAAAGCCCAGGAAACGCTGAAGCGCCTTCAAACTAGTGGGCTGCACCCAATCCAGGACTGCCTGTACCTTGGAACCCTCCATTTGGAAACCTTCTGGGGAGATAATATATCCTAGAAATGCGATTTGCTGAACTTCAAATTCGCACTTCTCCAGCTTCGCCCCAAGCCGGTGGTCTCTGAGTTTCTGGAGGACTAAGCGTACATGCTTCCGATGTTCCTCCAGGGAATGGGAGAAGATTAGGATGTCATCTAAGTATACAACTAAGAATCTATCCAAATATTCCAGGCGTGGAATCCAGGGGGTCAAAAGAATTGGCCTTAGGATGATGCCCATACACACAAAGGAAGGGAGAGATCCCTGTAGCAGAGTGAGCCGCGTTGTTATAGGCAAACTCCGCCATGGACAGATGAGCAACCCAGTCAGTCTGACACTTGGAGACATAACACCTGAGGAACTGCTCCAAGGACTGGTTCACCCTTTCAGTCTGCCCATTAGACTGTGGATGGTAGCCTGACGACAAGCTGACAGAAACCTGGAGATCGGAACAAAATGCCCTCCAGAATTTGGCCACAAACTGGGATCCGCGGTCAGAGACCACATCAAGTGGCAACCCGTGGAGACGCACAACATGCAGCATAAATAATTCAGACAGGCGTCTGGCCGATGGCAGCCCAACCAGTGGAAAGAAGTGCGCCATCTTCGAAAACCTGTCAACGACAACCCAGATGGCTGTCATCCCCGAGGATTTGGGCAAGTCCACCACAAAATCCATTGAAATGTGGGTCCATGGCTTAGATGGGATAGAGAGTGGATGTAATGGGCCAACAGGAACCCCTCTAGGAGTCTTATTTCGGGCACAGATGTCACATGCCCGAACCCACTGATCCACATCCTTAGCCACCGAGGGCCACCACACCGCCCTAGATAGCAACTCCCGAGTTCTGGCAATACCCGGGTGACCTGCCGACTTCTTGGCATGGAATTCCAGGAACACTCGCTGTCTTAACCTAGGAGGCACAAACAAAAGACCTACCGGAAGGTCTGGAGGAGCCTGCTCCTGTGCTCTAAGGACTAATGATAAGAGGTCCTGGGTAATGCCCACTTTAATACATGATGGGGAAACAATGGGCAACGGCTCCTCGGTGGTCTCCTGGATTGGAGCAAAACTCTGCGAGAGCGCATCAGCCTTGATGTTTTTTGACCCAGGGCGATATGTTATCAAAAAATTAAAGCGAGCAAAAAACAAATCGTGCCTGCCTGGCATTGAGACGCTTTGCTGACTCTAAATATGCCAGATTCTTATGGTCAGTGAGAATTGAGACCACAAACTTAGCCCCCTCAAGCCAGTGTCTCCACTCCTCGAGTGCATCCTTAAGAGCCAACAATTCCCGGTTACCCACGTCATAATTCATCTCGGCAGGCGAAAATTTACGGGAAAAGTAAGCACAGGGATGAAGGCGATTATCAGACACTCCCATCTGAGAAAGCACTGCCCCAATACCCATCTCAGAGGCATCCACCTCCACCACAAAAGGACACTCTGGATCTGGGTGTCGCAGCACCTTGGCCGAAACAAATGCCCTTTTGAGACGGGCAAAAGACGCTTTAGCCTCACAAAACCAGTGAGCAACATCCGCCCCTTTCTTAGTGAGTGCCACCAAGGGCGCCACTATAGACGAAAATCCAGCGATAAATCGTCTATAAAAATTCGCAAAGCCCAGGAAACGCTGAAGCGCCTTCAAACTAGTGGGCTGCACCCAATCCAGGACTGCCTGTACCTTGGAACCCTCCATTTGGAAACCTTCTGGGGAGATAATATATCCTAGAAATGCGATTTGCTGAACTTCAAATTCGCACTTCTCCAGCTTCGCCCCAAGCCGGTGGTCTCTGAGTTTCTGGAGGACTAAGCGTACATGCTTCCGATGTTCCTCCAGGGAATGGGAGAAGATTAGGATGTCATCTAAGTATACAACTAAGAATCTATCCAAATATTCCCTGAGCACATCATTCATGAAATCCTGGAAGACTGCCGGGGCATTACAGAGCCCAAAAGGCATCACCAAATATTCATAATGCCCTGAGTGGGTATTAAAGGCAGTTTTCCATTCATCCCCCTCTCTTATTCGGATTAGATTGTACGCACCGCGTAGGTCAATCTTAGAAAAAATGGTGGCAGTACGAAGCTGGTCAAACAAGACCGAAATGAGAGGCAGTGGGTATGAGTTTTTAATCGTGATACGGTTCAATTCCCTGAAGTCGATGCAGGGTCGCAACGAACCGTCCTTTTTACCCACGAAGAAGAACCCCGACCCAACTGGAGACTGTGAAGGTCTGATAAATCCCTTAGCCAAGTTCTCCTGAATGTACTCTGCCATAGCCTGAGTCTCAGGACGTGACAGGGAGTACAACCTGCTCTTGGGAAGCTTAGCATTTGGCAACAAATCAATGGCACAGTCATAGGGGCGATGGGGAGGTAGTACCTCTGCAACTTTTTTGGAGAACACGTCCGCAAAATCTGCATAACACCCTGGCAATCCTGGCAAACTTAGCTGCGAGAGCCTGACTGGAAGGCTCAAGCAACTCCTGAAACAATCAGTACCCCAACTAAGAATCTCCCCAGAGACCCAGTCAAATTGAGGATTGTGGGCCCTTAACCAGGGTAACCCCAACACCAATGGGGCAAAAGTACAGACAGTCACATAAAAGGACAATTTTTCAGAGTGTGTGGCTCCAATAAATAAAGAAATCTGGCTAGTGCAAGAGGTAATTTTACCTTGGGATAATGGTTCCCCGTTTAACCCACAAATCTCAATTTCCGATGCCAAGGGTACTAAGGGAACAGAGTGTTTCAGGGCGAATTGGCGGTCCATAAAAACCCCGTCGGCCCCACTGTCCACAAAGGCCTCAGTCTTGACAGTTTGACCGAGGATCTTCAAGGTCACCGGAATGATAAAAGTCTTCTTGGGAAATTCTGACTTCTGGCCTGACAGGATATTTCCCATCACCCTCAGGCCCTGAAGTTTTCCGGCTTTTCTGGGCATGATACTACCACATGACCTTTATTCCCACAGTACAAACACAACCCCTGCTGTCTCCTCCGCGTCTTCTCACGCGAGGAGAGGCGGGTAGCCCCAATCTGCATAGGCTCCTCGGAAAATTCCTCAGAGTCTGAGGTTCCCTTGGGAAGGAAGGAAATCTCAGTCTCCCTTTCAAGCCTACGCTCTCTCAGCCGTCTATCCACCCGGATGGATAACTGCATGAGCTGATCCAAGCTATCAGGCAAGGGATATTGTACCAGTTGGTCCTTTATCTGGTTAGAAAGACCTCTTCGGTACTGGTGTCTCAGGGCTGGGTCATTCCACTGGGTATCATGGGCCAACCTCCGAAACTCCGTACAGTAAACCTCAACTGGCCTTCGCCCTTGCTTAAGGATCGAAATCTGAGCCTCGGCTGAGGCCGTCTTGTCAGGGTCATCATACAACATGCCCAGTGCCGTAAAAAAAGCATCAACACTTTTAAGCGACGGACAGTCAGGCTGCAACCCATATGCCCAGACCTGTGGGTCTCCATGTAGCAAGGAAATCACTATGCCCACCCGCTGAATCTCCGACCCAGAAGACTGAGGCCTAAGCCGGAAGTATAGCTTGCAGCTCTCCTTGAAACAAAAGAACTGCGAGCGATCTCCAGAAAAACGATCCGGGAGATTTACTTTCGGCTCCTTAACCCCTGCAGGTGCTGCTGCTGCGGGAGCTCCGCCAGCAGCCTGGGAGGTGTGCATTTTAATGGACAAATCATTAAATTGTCGAGTCAGGACCTGCACCTGATCGACCACCTGTTGCAACGTATTTTGAGGGGTATGCTCCATATTCCCACAAAATTTCAACAGGAGTATTAGGCTGCTGAATATGTTATGCACACCAGTGCCTGCAGGAAAGTACTGGTGTCAGAACTGTTATGCACTCCAGTGCCTGCAGGAATGTACTGGTGTTTGAACTGTTATGCAAAACAAATGGACTCACAGACAGACTGGGGAATATGACATAACGTACACAGAAGGTGATAGGGTAACAAAATACACACAAGGTGAACAGAGAAGCCCAGAGGCTAAGGAACTGGGTATCTCCCTTGTATTAGAACTGCTCAGATGGGAAAAGCAAGATGTTGTGTTTTAATACGTAGAGAACCCGAAATGCTGTTGCTAAGGGCAACAGCAAAACCCTAAAGGGTTACCAACGGGTGTGGCAGTAAACTCCTTGGTCAGAGATGGAATGATAGACACAAGGAGAGCCTCCACAATCCTAATTCTCACTTGCAGTGCACAGGTTCAGCTTACTGCCACTAAACTGACCCCTGACACCTAGCACAGTGAGACAGGATTAGACAGGCAAGTCTTAGAATACAGCCGCAAACTTGCTAAGTTCACAGAGTAGTAACAGAACCCCAGCAAGCTAAACGACTGACTCCAGTCTTACTGCTAGGTCTGGATTGGCAGAGTGTAATACCAAATCCCCAGGCCTATTTGCAGTAAGCAACAAACAAATACAAAGCTACACAGTACTGGTTAACTTTCAGGAACTGACTAACCAACAAAGATTCAGCAGCATCTGCTTACCCTGAGAAGAGGCCTTATAAAGCAGGTGCTGTCCATGCCCCACTCAGACCTCACAGACTGTGAGCACAAAAACCAGCACCGGATCCCCTGCCGTGCACAGAGCCTATAACCACTGCACAGCAAAAGACCCGAACCGGAGTATCAGCTGCGCTCAGGTTACTCCGCTAGCACTTGTCTCCCGGTTGCCATGACGACGTGGCAGCACAGGGCAGGAGACCCTAACAATACACATATACATAGCATATTAAACATGCATACATATATATATATATATATATACACACACATACAGTACACATATATATACACATGTATATATATATATATATCGTGTGTGTGTGTGTGTGTGTGTGTGTGTGTGTGTGTGTGTGTGTGTGTGTTTATATGTATGTATGTATATGATTGTACTGTTGTGGTGTGGTCCTGAGGACGGGGTGCTGTCCCCGAAAGTACTCGACCTGAACCTTTAATACACATTTGCTACTTTGCCATTATTGATGACTCCAGAGTGCCTTCTTCCTTGGATTTGCATTTATGTATATACATGTGTATATATGTAGGCACATGGATATATATGTACTATAATTAAAATAAAGTAAACTTTTATTGCACTTGCAAGTGCCACCAGGAAGACAGCAGGCTGCAGAGGACGCTAGACAGTCATTAATAATACTCATGCAGCTAAAAAAATTTTTAATGGAGGGGGGTTTCTGGGTACTCGGAAACCCCCCCTGGGTGCGCCACTGGAGGGGGGTAGCATTACCCCCTAATATCCATAGAAAACCCCCTGGATGCTACAGATGTTGTGGCTGTGCCACATGTGTTCATCTGATTCCATGTAAGACCTTTGTTCACCCCCATACAGGCAAACAGTTCGACATACGTTATGTACTCACCTGTAATATGCCTCACGTGGTATACATTATTGTTTGTCCATGTGGACTATACTATGTGGGGCAGACTACTAGAAAATTCTCCGAAAGGAAGACGGCTCACCGGTCTGCTATACGGCTTGATCTAGAGGGTAGGTCTATTGACCAACCAGTAGCAAAACATTTTAAATCTGTTGGACATAGGCTAGAAATGCTAAAATACTTTATTATAGAACATGTGCCTATCACATTGAGAGGTGGCAATAGAGCTCGCGAGCTCTTGCTGAAAGAATCAAGATGGATAATCCGGTTAGGAACTATAGCCCCTAATGGGCTTAATGAAAAAATTAATTGGAATACTATTTAACTCTCATTCGGTTATAAGTAATTCATGCAATTGATATAATGCTGGGGACTGGGACATTTTTGTCCATATGCAATTACGTTTAATGTTTATTATTATATGTCATATTGTTTTATGTAACACTTTAATAAAATACAAATATATATATTTTGTAGATTCGCTGGCGGGACCTGCCCAGATGATTCACCCCCTCCGTGAGACGTACGAGGAACTTCCGCTCGGTGGAGCGCAGACGCCAGGGTGAGTGGAACGCACACTCGCGGTTGCCTAGCAACACCTGGGGCGGAAGCCGGGCGGAGGAAGGATCGTGACCTCCGGCGGGCGGAAGTCAAGGGAGAGACCGCGGGCGGACATACACTTGCGGTGGGGTACAAAGGTGGGGTAAATTTTTTATTATGTTGTGTATGCTGTACTGTTATGTCCTGACGACGGGGCTAAGACCCCCGAAACGTTGACTGTGGATAAAAGTTTTTCAACTATTTGCTTAGACTCCAGAGTGCCAGTTATTCTTTTGGATTTATATTGATTTACCTTTACTGGGCACCAGAGCAGTTGCATTGGAGTTGGAGTGCCAGCAAATCTTGGTTGGATATATATATATATATATATATATATATATTATGTATAGAATATTATTATTATTATCCTTTATTTATATGGCGCCACAAGGGTTCTGCAGCGCCAAGTTACAGAGTACATAAACAAATAATCAAAACAGGAAAACAGAAACTTATGGGCCCTACACACTGGCCGACATCACTGCACGATATGAACGATCTCGTTCATTAATGAATGAGATAACGTTCATATCGTGCAGTGTGGAGGCTCCAGCGATGAACGATGCGCGGCCCCGCGCTCGTTCATCGCTGGTGTCCCGTCGGCTGTGCATGCAGGCCAATATGGACGATCTTGTCCATATTTGCCTGCAGTTCTATGGAGCCGTGTGACGGGGGAGTGAAGTAACGTCACTCCCCCCATCACTGCCCCCGCCGCCGGGTCAGCCGTATCCGCCGTCGGGCAGCTCAGCGGTGGATCAGCCAGTGTGTAGGGCCTATTAGAGTTGGAGACAATATAGGATAAGTACAGGGTAAATAAACATAGCTACTTCAGCAGATGACACTGGAATAAGTATCAGGTGGCAGAAGACTTCTAGATTTGGTGCAGTTGAAGATTATTAAAGTAAGAAAAAGGATACGCACATGAGGGAAGAGGGCCCTGCTCGTGAGAGCTTATATTATAAAGGTGAGGGGTATTGATATAGTATTTAAAAAAGGGATTGCTGGCCACGCAGGTGTATGTATGTATGTATGTATGTATATATATATATATATATATATATATATATATATATATATACACTATTCAGCGGCACTCAGGGATGCAAAGTACAGTATGACATAACAGGGTGGAGATACACATACAGATGGGATCCGTTCAGGTTTAGGATGCGGATGTGTCCTAGATTTAGGATGAGAGGGCGATGATTATTTGGATGCAATTGGGGCACTGTGCTGGATAGGGTCTGGTGAGGGAGACCTGCTCAGGGCCAGGGAAATGGATACCATGCAACAGTGCCGTAACTAAACATTTTAGTGCTGTGTGTTAGAAATGGCATGTAAAATAGGGGCAGTGCGCGCTGTAGGCGCGCGCCAAAAATATAGGGCCGTGGCTACATGGGGAAGGGGTGTGGGCACAAAATAGAACCAATTCATATTACGGTGCACAGTAGTCTCCATAATTCAAATTACGCCACACAGTAGCACCACTACACCAGGTAGAGCTCTTTTTACACATTACGGCAGACAGAGTCCACCTTTTACACATTACGGCAGACAGCGTCCCCTTTTTACGCATTACGGTAGAGTCTCCTTTTTTACACATTACAACAGACAGTCCCCCTTTTTTACACATTACGGCAGACAGCGTCCCCTTTTTACACATTACGGCAGACAGAGACCACCTTTTACACGTTACGGCAGACAGCGTCCCCTTTTTACATATTACGGCAGACAGCGTTCCTTTTTTTACACATTACGGCAGACAGCGTCCCCTTTTTACACATTACTGCAGACAGCATCTCCTTTTTATACATTACGGCAGAGTCCCCTTTTTGCACATTACGGCAGAGACCACCTTTTACACATTACGGCAGACAGCATCCCCTTTTTACACATTATGGCAGACAGCATCCCCTTTTTATACATTACGGCAGAGTCCCCTTTTTACACATTACGGCAGAGTCCATCTTTTACACATTACGGCAGACAGCGTCCCCTTTTTACACATTATGGCAGACAGAGTCCACCTTTTACACATTACGGCAGACAGCATCCTCTTTTACACATTACGGCAGACAGCTTCCCCATTTTACACATTACGTCAGACAGCTTCCCCTTTTGACACATTACGGCAGACAGCGTCCCCTTTTTACACATTACGGAAGACAGTCCCCCTTTTTACACTTTTACAGCAGACAGCATCCCCCTTTTTACACATTAAGGCAGACAGTGTCCCCTTTTTACACATTACGGTAGACTGAGTCCCCTTTCTACACATTACGGCAGACAGCGTCCCCTTTTTACACATTACAGCAGACAGAGTCCACCTTTTACACATTACGGCAGACATCGTCTCCTTTTTACACATTGCGGCAGACAGCATCCCCTTTTTACACATTACGGCAGACAGCATCCCCTTTTTACACATTACGGCAGAGAGTCCCCCTTTTTACACATTACGACAGCGTCCCCTTTTTACACATTACGGCAGACAGTGTCCCCTTTTTTACACTTTTACGGCAGACAGTGTCCCCTTTTTTACACATTACGGCAGACAGCGCCCACTTTTTACACATTATGGTAGTTTGAGTCCCCTTTTTACACATTATGGCAGACAGTGTACCCTTTTTACACATTATGGCAGAGTCCACCTATTACACATTACGGCAGACATCTTCCCCTTTTTACACATTACGGCAGACAGTGTCCCCTTTTTACACATTATGGCAGACAGTTCCCATTTTTACACATTATGGCAGACAGTCCCCTTTTTACACATTATGGCAGACAGCGTCCCCTTTTTACACACTACGGCAGACAGTGTCCTCTTTTTACACAATACAGCAGACAGCGTCCCCTTTTTACACATTATGGCAAACAGAGTCCACCTTTTACACATTACGGCAGACAGCATCCTCTTTTACACATTATGGCAGACAGCTTCCCCTTTTTAAACATTACGGCAGACAGCTTCCCCTTTTTACACATTACAGCAGACAGTGTCCCCTTTTTACACATTACAGCAGACAGAGTCCACCTTTTACACATTACGGCAGACATTGTCTCTTTTTTACACATTACGGCAGACAGCGTCCCCTTTTTTTTACACATGACGGCAGACAGCATCCCCTTTTTACACATTACGGCAGACAGCGTCCCCTTTTTACACATTACAGCAGACAGAGTCCACCTTTTACACATTACGGCAGACATCGTCTCTTTTTTACACATTACGGCAGACAGCGTCCCCTTTTTACACATTACGACAGACAGCATCCCCTTTTTACACATTACGGAAGAGAGTCCCCCTTTTTACACATTACGGTAGACAGCGTCCCCTTTTTACACATTACGGCAGACAGTGTCCCCTTTTTTACACTTTTACGGCAAGCAATGTCCCCTTTTTACACATTACGGCAGACAGCATCCCCTTTTTACACATTATGGTAGACTGAGTCCCCTTTTTACACATTACGGCAGACAGTGTCCCCTTTTTACACATTACGGCAGACAGAGTCCACCTACTACACATTACGGCAGACATCTTCCCCTTTTTACACATTACGGCAGACAGCGTCCCCTTTTTACACATTACAGCAGACAGCGTCCTCTTTTTACACATAACGGCAGACAGCGTTCCCTTTTTACACACTACGGCAGACAGTGTCCCCTTTTTACACACTATGGCATACAGCATCCCCTTTTTACACATTACGGCAGACAGAGTCCACCTTTTACACATTACGGCAGACAGCGTCCCCTTTTTACACATTACGACAGCGTCCCCATTTTACACATTACGGCAGACAGTGTCCCCTTTTTTACACTTTTACGGCAGACAGTGTCCCCTTTTTTACACATTACGGCAGACAGCGCCCACTTTTTACACATTATGGTAGTTTGAGTCCCCTTTTTACACATTACGGCAGACAGTGTACCCTTTTTACACATTATGGCAGAGTCCACCTATTACACATTACGGCAGACATCTTCCCCTTTTTACACATTACGGCAGACAGTGTCCCCTTTTTACACATTATGGCAGACAGTTCCCATTTTTACACATTATGGCAGACAGTCCCCTTTTTACACATTATGGCAGACAGCGTCCCCTTTTTACACACTACGGCAGACAGTGTCCTCTTTTTACACAATACAGCAGACAGCGTCCCCTTTTTACACATTATGGCAAACAGAGTCCACCTTTTACATATTACGGCAGACAGCATCCTCTTTTACACATTATGGCAGACAGCTTCCCCTTTTTAAACATTACGGCAGACAGCTTCCCCTTTTTACACATTACAGCAGACAGCGTCCCCTTTTTACACATTACAGCAGACAGAGTCCACCTTTTACACATTACGGCAGACATTGTCTCTTTTTTACACATTACGGCAGACAGCGTCCCCTTTTTTTTACACATTACGGCAGACAGCATCCCCTTTTTACACATTACGGCAGACAGCGTCCCCTTTTTACACATTACAGCAGACAGAGTCCACCTTTTACACATTACGGCAGACATCGTCTCTTTTTTACACATTACGGCAGACAGCGTCCCCTTTTTACACATTACGACAGACAGCATCCCCTTTTTACACATTACGGAAGAGAGTCCCCCTTTTTACACATTACGGTAGACAGCGTCCCCTTTTTACACATTATGGCAGACAGTGTCCCCTTTTTTACACTTTTACGGCAAGCAGTGTCCCCTTTTTACACATTACGGCAGACAGCATCCCCTTTTTACACATTATGGTAGACTGAGTCCCCTTTTTACACATTACGGCAGACAGTGTACCCTTTTTACACATTACGGCAGACAGAGTCCACCTACTACACATTACGGCAGACATCTTCCCCTTTTTACACATTACGGCAGACAGCGTCCCCTTTTTACACATTACAGCAGACAGCGTCCTCTTTTTACACATTACGGCAGACAGCGTTCCCTTTTTACACACTACGGCAGACAGTGTCCCCTTTTTACACACTATGGCATACAGCATCCCCTTTTTACACATTACGGCAGACAGCGTCCACCTTTTACACATTACGGCAGACAGCGTCCCCTTTTTACACATTACGGCAGAGTCCCCTTTTTACACATTATGGCAGACAGTCCCCATTTTTACACATTACGGCAGACAGTCCCCCTTTTTACACATTATGGCAGACAGCGTCCCCTTTTTACACATTATGGCAGACAGTCCACCTTTTACACATTACTGCAGACAGCGTCCCCTTTTGACACATTACGGCAGACAGTGTCCTCTTTTTATACATTATGGCAGACAGCATCCCCTTTTTACACATTATGGCAGGCAGTCCTCCTTTTCTACACATTAAGGCAGACAGTCCCCTTTTTACACTTTTACGGCAGACAGCGTCCCCTTTTTTACACATTACGGCAGACAGAGTCCCCTTTTTAAACATTACTGGAGACAGCGTCCCCTTTTTTACACATTATGGCAGACAGCATCCCCCTTTTTTACACATTACGGCAGACTGTCCCCCTTTTTACACTTTTACAGCAGACAGCATCCCCTTTTTACACATTACGGTAGACAGCGTCCACTTTTTACACATTACGGTAGACAGCGTCCATTTTTTTTACACATTATGGCAGACAGCATCCCCTTTTTACACATTACGGCAGACAGCGTTCCCTTTTTTACACATTACGGCAGACAGCATCCCCTTTTTACACATTACGGCAGACAGCGTCCCCCTTTTTACACATTACGGCAGACAGAATAGATAGATAGATAGATAGATAGATAGACAAACAGACAGAAAGAAAGAAAAAACAGATGATACTTACTGTCTCCGCTGGCTCAGACAGTCAGGCTTCTCGGTGCTGCTTCTGGCAGATCCCGAGCAGGAGAGAAGGAGGAGGAAGGAGGGGAACTCGGGAGCTGCAGCAGCGCTATGTAATTGGTGGAGTCGCCGCTGCAGCTATCCCTCTCCTTCCACATAGGCTGGCCGCCGCCAATTACATAGCGCTGCTGTGGCTGCCATGTCCTCCTCCCTCCTCCTCCTTCCTCCCGTGACTGCGTCCCTGTGCTCTCCTCCTCATCCGCTCGGCGGTCCGCAGCACACAGCAGTAGGCGGCATGTAATGAGTCAGTTTGACTCATTATATGCCGCTGGCTTTGGGCCCTTTCACAAGGCACCGCTTGCACTGGTGGTAGTTCCGCCACTGCATCATGGAGTTGATTGACCCTGGAGAGGGTAAGGACTGGAGAAAAAATTTGTTTAGTCAATAAAAACCACCCCCAACTTCCACTATGGTCCCAGATAAGAAACCAGTTACAGTAACCTATTCTCACTTGTCCGAGTAATTTGTATTCGTCAAGAGTTTAAGTTACATATATACAGATATAGCACATTTCATACAGACATTCATTATGGACAGATTGTCAGCTCTTTTATTAATACAGTACATCCACATCTGTGTCTACAATACTAGGGCCAGTACAGTGTTGCTAAATGCAAGGAGAAATCAATAAGAAAACTAGGAGGCGCTCAGTTGTGCAAAGAACTGCAAGCGTGATCTGTTTGTGTAAGTAAGCACTGCAATATTAAGATTCTGAGTCTATAAAAATGGGACTGTCCTGAATAAACCCAGATACACAGATTATCTGGATGTACTCCTCTTTCTTCTACTACACATTTTACTAGATTTACGGGGATATGTACTAAGCAGTCAAAAGAGTGAAGTGAACCAGTGGGGAAGTTTCCCTATGGCAACCAATCAGCATTGAAGTAACATTTATAATTTACATACTAAAAAAATGATACAGAGCAGCTGATTGGTTGCCATGGGAAACTTCTTCACTTGCTCACTTCTACACTCTTTTCACTGCTTAGTACATCTCCTCCTTATTCCCTTACTGCATTGTGACATTTCTAAATGTTGTATATGATTAACACCACATAATGATGCTTGTAACCATTGGGGTTAATGTTAAAATTCATGTAACCCTTGTCCCACATTGAAAGTCAGTATAAGTGACATAGTAACATAGTAACTAAGGTTGAAAAAAGTTAGGTCGTTAATGAAAATATTGAACAATAGCGGTCCTAATACTGAGCCTTGCGGCACACCACTTAGCACTTCAGTCCAAGTTGAAAAATATCCATTAACCACAACGCGCTGCTCCCTATTATCTAACCAGTTTTTGACCCAAGTGCATATTGTGCTTCCTAGCCCTGATTCTTGTAGCTTGTAGATAAGTCTCATGTGTGGTACAGTGTTGAATGCTTTGGCAAAATCTAAAAAGATTACATCCACCTCTTTACCCTGATCTAGGTTTGCGCTTACTGTTTCATAAAAGCCAAGTAAGTTGGTTTGACAGGATCTGTCCTTCATAAACCCATGTTGATTCCTTTTAATGACCTTATTGACTTCAAGGAACTTCTGAATACTATCTCTTAGAATACCTTCCAATACTTTCCCCACTATAGATGTAAGACTAACTGGTCTATAATTACCTGATTCAGCTTTACTTCCCTTTTTGAATATAGGCACTACTTCCGCTTTACGCCAGTCTTTGTGAATCATACCTGGTATTACTGAATCTATGAAGATCAAAAATAGCGGTTTTGCAAGTTCAGAGTGAAGCTCCATTAGAACCCTTGGGTGAATACCATCGGGACCTGGTGACTTATTAATCTTTAAATGTTTTAATCGGTCACAGACTACTTCCTCGCTTAAATAAGTACCTATCAGTGGGATATTCTCATTATTGAGATTATGTGTTAGTCCCTGAATTGGTTCCTTTCTAATAAATACTGTTGAAAAAAACTCATTTAGTGTGTCCGCTATGTCATTATCATTTTTGCTTAAGACTCCCAACTTGTCTTTTAAAGGGCCTACAATCTCCTTCTTTAATCTCTTGCTATTAATGTATTTAAAGAATTTTTGGGATTCGCTTTGCTTTCCTTTGCTACTAGTTTTTCAGTTTCTACTTTAGCCGCTCTTATTTCCTTTTTGCATATTTTGTTACATTCCTTATAGTGCTGAAATGACTCTGCTTCCCCGACAGATTTGTATTTTTTAAATGCTTGCCTTTTCTTGCCCATAAGTTCCATTATCTTTTTGTTAAGCCACATCGGTTTATGATTTTTATTCCTTTTTATGCTGCTCGTAGGAATAAATTTGAGTGTATTTTTAGCTAGCAGGAATTTTAGTACCTCCCATTTCTCCGTAGTATTTTTTCCTAAAAATAAACCTTCCCATTCAATATCCCTGAAAAATTCCCTCATCTTTTCAAAATTTGCTTTGCTAAAGTTTAGAGTCCTAGTTGAGCCAGTATAGGGCTGTTTATGGAAAACTGATATTGAATGTGACCATATTGTGGTCGCTGTTTCCTATGGGTTCCTCTACTATAATACCTGATACCAAATCCCCATTGTTTGTTAATACCAGGTCTAAGATTGCATTGTACCTAGTTGGTTCCTCAATTAGTTGAACTAAGTAGTTATCATTAAGTGTGTTTAAAAACATATTGCCCCTAGCAGTATCACATGAATCGTTTTTCCAGTTTATCTCTGGATAGTTAAAATTTCCCATCACTACTATGTCTCCTACTCCTGCTGCTCTTTCAATTTGCTTTAGTAACAATTCCTCTTCAGATGCGTTGATACCAGGCGGCCTATAGCATACACCCAATACTAACTTTTTTATTCCTTTTTCCCCGCATGCAATTTCTACCCATAATGTCTCGACAGTGTCCCCTCCTGAATATCTTTCCATATATCAGGTTTTAAAAATGGCTTTACGTAAAGACACACCCCTCCACCCTTTTTATTTAGTCTGTCTCTCCTAAACAGTGTATAGCCCTCTAGATTGACTGTCCAATCATGAGATTCGTCCCACCAAGTTTCAGTAATGCCTATAATATCATACTGTTTGCTTGCTGCAAGTATTTCTAGTTCACCCTTTTTACCAGTAATGCTTCTGGCGTTTACATACATACAACTAAGATAAGTATTTTCCCTTGCGTTAGGAGATCTTTCACCTTATGTAGCAATGACGACCTGTAATCGTCATTGGTTAGTGCTTTGGTAAAATCTCTTTTAGTACCCATGTTACTAACCTTACCGCCTGCTCTTACCCTCCCCCCAACTTCTCCCCCATTTCGTTTACTACCGCCATCCCCACTATTCTCACTGCATGACCCGTAGTTTCTAGCTAAACCCTCCCCCCAGGCTCCTAGTTTAAAATCTCCTCCAACCTACTTACCATCCTTCCCCCCAGCACCGCTGCCCCCTCCTCAGTCAGGTGCAATCCGTCACGACAAAAGAGATGGTGCCTGACTGAGAAGTCCGCCCAGTGTTCCAGGAACACAAACCCCTCTTTCCTGCACCAATCCCTAAGCCACACATTTACCTCCCTAATCTCCCTCTGCCTCCCTGGACTAGCGCGTGGCACGGGTAATAATTCCAAGAATATTACCTTAGATGTCCTTGCCTTCAGTTTCTTTCCTAATTCCCTATAGTCTTTCTTAAGGACATCCCACCTTCCGCTAACTTTGTCATTGGTGCCAACGTGCACCAAGACCGCCGGGTCTTTCCCAGCCCCTCCCAACAATCTATCTACCCGGTCCGCGATGTGCCGTACCCGAGCACCCGGGAGACAACAGACTGTATGGCGATTTGTGGTCTTATTATAGGACTAGTTATTTTTATGTTAGGACTAGTTAAATTAACTATAATGCGTGCCTACACACCATAACCCTGAATATCTTTATCCAATAGGCAGAGCCGGCCCTAGCCAATATGATGCCCTAGGCAAGATTTTGGCTGGTGCCCCCTAGCACCACCGCTGGTTCCGCCTCTGACCTTGCACCTCTTTCCCAGCACCATCACCCCTCATCCATAGCAGTCCTTATTTTGGGGTTTGTATCCCCTATATTTTAAATAGGAACAGTTCGCACATTTGGTCCACAGCCCAAAAAGGGGGGTGTTTTTGCTGGTAAGGGGCATGGCCACACAATAGTAACCCCAATTCCAATTACGTTACACAGTACTGCAACTTTATTCACATTTGATCATGTGATAGTGTCCATAATTCATATTACATCCCATAGTAGTATCACTTTACCTTATAAACGTTACTCCTCTCAGTAGAGCCCTTTATTCACATTACATCACACTGAATTGCTCCTTATTCACATTACACCACACCCTATTGCTCTTTATTCACATTAGACGACACAGTAGTGCCCTTTCTATACGCAACGCCACATAGTAGAGCACCTTATACACATATTGCCACACAGTAATGCCCCTTACACATATGAGACACATCATTAATGTCCTTATAAACATAATGTGCCTTACACATTATGATAACCTTTATTAATGCCCTTATACACAGAATGACACACATAGTGCCCCCTACACATTTGCTGCACATTATTAGTGCCCTTATACACATAATGACACACATACAGTAGTACCCTGTTACACATATGCCGCTCATTATTAATGCCCTTATACACATGACACACATAGTGCCCCTTACACATATGCTGCACATTATTAATGCATTTTTACATGACACACATAATGCTCCTTACACATATTCCAAACACTACTGCACAACCAACCTACTCACATGCACACAATACTCACACTGCCACTAACACTGTGACCTCTGCCTCTGCTTTAATACAGATGTGTCCTCATAAATCGTGCCTCAGTGCTAACGTCGGGCACATTTTTTTTATGAACATGCATCTTATTTGCATTGCTATGTGGCTAGGATGCACAAGCAGCTTCTGCTGGTTAAAATGATATGCAGCATGCCTATATACTGTGCGATACTGTGGCTGTGTCTGCATATGAAATGCTACACACAGAATATAGGCATGCCGCATATCATTTTAATCAGCAGAAGCTGCTGATGCCCCTAGGCATATCACATGCCCTAGGCAATTGCCTAGTTTGCCTATACCTCTGGCCGGCTCTGGCAATAGGAATTTATCTAACCCATTCTTAAAGGTGTTGACTGAGTCCGCCGTTACTACTCTCTCAGGCAGGGAATTCCAAACACGTATTGTCCTTACTGTGAAAAAACCTTTTCGCCTCAATGTGCGGAAACTCCTCTCCTCTAACCTAAGCGAGTGACCACGTGTCCTCTGTGCTGATCTTATAGAAAACATGTCCCTACCAAGCGCTGTGTATTGACCCCTTATATCAGTGAATTTCTAATTTTTACTCGTGACTCGCGGCACACCGAACAATATTTTTAAATTGCCATGGCACACCATCAGTTCCCCACAGAAAAAAAAGCACATTGGCCCTCACAGTAAAAAAAAAAAAAAAATTCAACACATACTGTACATTGACTTACACAGAAATAACAATCATATCGCTCCCCACATAAATCCTATTGCTCCCCACATAAATCAATCACATTAGTCCCCACATAAATCCTTTTGCTTCCCACATGAATTATTCACATTGTTCCCCCCATAAATCCATAAATCCTTTTGCTCCCCACAGGAGAAATAACATAACAAGTATTAGCCCCTACCGATTAGCTGTCCTCCTCCCTGTCCCTCAGTGGCGGGGGTTGTTCATAGTGCAGTGCTGCGAATATTGAGCAGCAGGTGGTCAGGCAGGTGTGGATGTGGGTGGGCAAGCAAAGCTGTGTATGCAGGCGGGAACTGGAATATGTGTATGCAGGTGGGTGGGTGGGCTGGCTGGGTGGGTGGTGAGACGCGGTGGCCGTGACCTATGATATCACACCGCCGCGTCTTCAAAGCATAGGTCACGGCTGGAGCATGACTGGTCCTCTAAGAAGAGCCTGAGCCAACAGGTCACTCTGAAGGTGCAGGACACTGCTCTGGCTCCGCGGCACACCTTGCAACTGGTCGCGGCACACTAGTGTGCCACGGCACACTGGTTGAAAAAGCCTGCCTTATATATTTGTACATGTTGATCATGTCCCCTCTTAGTCTCCTCTTTTCCAATGTAAACATGCCTAGCTTTGCAAGCCTTTCCTCGTATTCCAGCGTCTCCATGCCCTTGATTAGTTTGGTCGCCCGCCTCAGAACCTTTTCTAGCTCCAGGATATCCTTTTTGTAATATGGTGCCCAAAATTGCACACAGTATTCAAAATGAGGACTCACTAGTGATTTATATAATGGGAGTATAATACTCTCGTCCCTTGCATCAATTCCCCGTTTTATGCATGCTAATATCTTATTAGCCTTCTTTCCTGCACTTCTACTTTGGGTACTGCTGCTTAATTTGTTATTTATGTGAACCCCTAAGTCTTTTTCCAGTACAGAATCCCCTAATATTACCCCATTTAGTATGTAGGTGTTATTTTTGGTCTTGCCCCCCACAGTGCATTACCTTACACTTGTCTGTGTTGAATCTCATTCTCCATTTTGCTGCCCATGTTTCCAGTTTAGTTAAGTCGTTCTGAAGAGACTCAGCATCCCCCTGCATATTTATAACCTTACACAATTTGTTATCGCCTGCGAAAATTGACACCATGCTCTCTAGACCTACTGTTAGGTCATTGATGAAAATGTTGAACAAAAGTGGTCCAAGTACAGACCCTTGTGGCACACCACTTAGTACTTTAGTCCAATTTGAAAATGATCCATTGACCACAACGCGCTGCTCCCTATTATCTAACCAATTACTGACCCAAGTGCATATTGTGCTCCCTAGCCCTATTTCTTGTAGCTTGTAGATAAGACACATGTGTGGTACAGTGTAGAAAGCTTTGGCAAAGTCTAAAAAGATTATATCCACCTCCTTACCCTGATCCAGGTTCAAACTTACTGTTTCATAAAAGCCAAGAAAGTTGGTCTGACTTGATCTGTCCTTCACAAATCCATGTTGGTTCCTTTTAATGACCTTATTTGCTTCAAGGAACTTTTGAATACTGTCCCTTAGAATACCTTCCAATACTTTCCCCACTATAGATGTAAGACTATCTGGTCTATAATTACCTGGTTCAGCTTTGCTCCCCTTTTTAAATATCGGTACTACCTCCGCTATACGCCAGTTTTTGGGAACCATACCCGATTTAACCGAATCAATGAAGATCAAAAATAGAGGTCTTGCTAGTTCAGCGTGCAGCTCCATAAGAACCCTCAGGTGAATTCCATCGGGACCAGGTGACTTATTAATATTTAACTTTTTTAATCTGTCACAGACTACCTCATCACATAAATAAGCATTTAGCAGTGGGACATTATCTTTGTTGAGATTTTGTGTTAGACCCAGCATTTGGTCCTCTCTGGTAAATACCGTTGAAAAAAACTTGTTTAGTTTGTTTGCTATGTCATTATCATTTTTGATCAAGACTCCCCTCTTGTCCTTTAAAGGGCCTAAACTCTCCTTCTTTAGTCTCTTGCTGTTGATGTACTTAAAAATGTTTTGGGATTTGCTTTGCTTTCCTTTGCTACTAGTTTTTCAGTTTCTACTTTAGCCGCTCTTATTCCTTTTTTGCATATTTTGTTACAGTCCTTATAGTGTTGAAATGACTCCGCATCCCCCTCAGATTTGTATTTTTTAAATGCTCGTCTTTTTATGTCCATTAATTCCTTTGTATTTTTGTTAAACCACATTGGTTTGGGATTTTTATTCCTTTTTTTGCTGCTGGTGGGAATAAATTTACGAGTATTATTAATTAGCAGTAATGTTAATACATCCCATTTCTCTGTAGTATTTTTTCCTTGAAACAGAATTTCCCATTCAATGTCCCTTAACGCTTCCTTCATCATGTCAAAGTTGGCTTTGCTAAAGTTTAGAGTCCTAGTTGGGCCAGTATAGGACTGCTTATGAAAACTGATATTGAATGTAACCATATTGTGGTCGCTGTTACCTATGGGCTCTCCTACTTCAATATTTGATACCAATTTCCCATTGTTAGTTAATACCAGGTCTAAGATTGCATTGTATCTAGTTGGTTCCTCAATTAATTGAACTAAGTAATTATCATTTAGCGTGTTTAAAAACATATTGACCCTAGCAGTATCACATGAATTGATTTTCCAGTTTATCTCGGGATAGTTAAAGTCTCCCATCACTACTATGTCTCCTACTCCTGCTGCTCTTTCAATTTGGTTCAGTAACAATTTCTCGTCAGACACATTAATACCAGGCGGCCTGTAGCATAACCCCAATAATAACTTCTTTATTCCTTTACCCCCGCTTGCAATTTCTACCCATAACGTCTCAATAGTATTTACAGTCCCTTCTTGAATATCTTCCCATATAACAGGTTTTAGAAATGGCTTTACATAAAGACATACCCCTCCACCCCGTTTATTTAGTCTGTCTCTCCTGTACAGCGTGTAGGCTGCATGTTTGTGTGTTGTAGGATGTGAATAGAACATTTTGCTTGTTCCCATGGGTTCTGTTCAGACTGAGATGCATAGGTGGGTTATTATTGGGAGATGTGTTTGTGACGGCAGTCAGGCGACCGCCAGTCACAATACTGATGCCGGGATTCCGGCTTTTGAAAATCCCAACGGTCTGCATGCCGACCAACAAGGACTAGATAGAGTGCGAATAGAGCCTGCGGCGAGCGCAGCGAGCCACCGAGCCCGCTGCATGGTGAGCACAGTGAGCCCACAAGGGGCTTCGTTGCACTGCCCCCCCCCACCGGTCATCCAACTGCCGGGATCCCGCCATAGGTATTGTGTCACACATACCCAACCCGTTATTGGGCATAAGTCATAATACAGTTGGCCTCGAGAACAAGTAAATAGATGTTTTTATTTAGTTGCAATCAGAAATGGAGCCCGAACGTCATCATCTCACTATCGGATTCTCGCAAGATTCGTATTCTATATAAGGAGCCGCGCATCGCCGCCATTTTCACTCGTGCTTTGGAGATTGGACACAGAGGACGTGGCTGCGTTCTCTCCATGAAAAGCTCCGTAATCTGTGCTCAGTGTGCTGAAAATATCTGTGCTCAGTGTGCTGCAAATATCTGTGCTCAGTGTGCTGAAAATATATACGTTCTGTGCCTGAAAACGCTCCATATCTGTGCTCAGTGTGCTGCAAATATCTGTGCTCAGTGTGCTGCATTGTGGGGACTGGGGACCACCAGTATATAATAATATATACTTTTCTATAGCTTCTATACTGCTTGTCAGGACACATGGTCACAGATACACCGCTCTGTACTGATATATACAATAATATATATACTTTTCTATAGCCTCTATACTGCTTGTCAGGACACATGGTCACAGTTACACTGCTCTGTACTGATATATACAATAATATATATACTTTTCTATAGCCTCTATACTGCTTGTCAGGACACATGGTCACAGTTACACCACTCTGTACTGATATATACAATAATATATATACTTTTCTATAGCCTCTATACTGCTTGTCAGGACACATGGGTCACAGTTACACCGCTCTGTACTGATATATACAATAATATATATACTTTTCTATAGCCTCTATACTGCTTGTCAGGACACATGGTCACAGTTACACCACTCTGTACTGATATATACAATAATATATATACTTTTCTATAGCTTCTATACTGCTTGTCAGGACACATGGGTCACAGTTACACCGCTCTGTACTGATATATACAATAATATATATACTTTTCTATAGCTTCTAGTATTACAGTGCAGCATTTTAGTGACCAACAGTATACATATATAGTACAGTACAGTAGGCCATTGCTATTGATATATTACTGGCATATAATTCCACACATTAAAAAATGGAGAACAAAAATGTGGA
This sequence comes from Pseudophryne corroboree, assembly GCF_028390025.1. Taxonomy (NCBI): domain Eukaryota; kingdom Metazoa; phylum Chordata; class Amphibia; order Anura; family Myobatrachidae; genus Pseudophryne; species Pseudophryne corroboree. The sequence goes on along the minus strand of NC_086445.1, from coordinate 945,733,230 downwards.
GGGTAAAATAGGGAAAGATCAAGATCCACTTCCACCTCGTGCTGAAGCTGCTGCCACTAGTCATGGCCGAGACGATGAAATGCCATCAACGTCGTCTGCCAAGGCCGATGCCCAATGTCATAGTAGAGAGCATGTAAATCCAAAAAAAAAAAAGTTCTGTAAAATGACCCAAAAATCAAAATTAAAAGCATCTGATGAGAAGCGTAAACTTGCCAATATGCCATTTACGACATGGAGTGGCAAGGAACGGCTGAGACCCTGGCCTATGTTCATGGCTAGTGGTTCAGCTTCACATGAAGATGGAAGCACTCATCATCCCACTAGAAAAATGAAAAGACTTAAGCTGGCAAAAGCACAGCAAAGAACTGTACGTTCTTCTAAATCACAAATCCCCAAGGAGAGTCCAATTGTGTCGGTTGCGATGCCTGACCTTCCCAACACTGGACGGGAAGAGGTGGCGCCTTCCACCATTTGCACGCCCGCTGCAAGTGCTGGAAGGAGCACCCGCAGTCCAGTTCCTGATAGTCAAATTGAAGATGTCACTGTTGAAGTACACCAGGATGAGGATATGGCTGTTGCTGGCGCTGAGGAGGAAATTGACAAGGAGGATTCTGATGGTGAGGTGGTTTGTTTAAGTCAGGCACCCGGGGAGACACCTGTTGTCCATGGGATGAATATGGCCAATGACATGCCTGGTCAAAATACAAAAAAAAAATTCACCTCTTCGGTGTGGAATTATTTTAACAGAAATACGGACAACAGGTGTCAAGCCATGTGTTGCCTTTGTCAAGCTGTAAGAAGTAGGGGTAAGGACGTTAACCATCTAGGAACATCCTCCCTTATACGTCACTTGGAGCGCATTCATCAGAAGTCATTGACAAGTATAAAAACTTTGGGTGACAGCGGAAGCAGCCCACTGACAACTAAATCCCTTCCTCTTGTAACCAAGCTCCTGCAAACCACACCACCAACTCCCTCAGTGTCAATTTCCTCCTTAGACAGGAAAGCCAATAGTCCTGCAGGCCATCTCACTGGCAAGTCTGACGAGTCCTCTCCTGCCTGGGATTCCTCCGATGCATCCTTGAGTGTAACGCCTACTGCTGCTGGTGCTGCTGTTGTTGCTGCTGGGAGTCGATCGTCATCCCAGAGGGGAAGTCGGAAGACCACTTGTACTACTTCCAGTAAGCAATTGACTGTCCAACAGTCCTTTGCGAGGAAGATGAAATATCACAGCAGTCATCCTGCTGCAAAGCGGATAACTCAGGTCTTGGCAGCTGCGGTGGTGTTAAACGTGTGTCCAGTATCCACCGTTAATTCACAGGGAATTAGAGAATTGCTTGAGGTACTGTGTCCCCAGTACCAAATACCATCTAGGTTCCATTTCTCTAGGCAGGCGATACCGAGAATGTACACCGACGTCAGAAAAAGACTCACCAGTGTCCTAAAAAATGCAGTTGTACCCAATGTCCACTTAACCATGGACATGTGGACAAGTGGAGCAGGGCAGACTCAGGACTATATGACTGTGACAGCCCACTGGGTAGATGTATTGCCTCCCGCAGCAAGAACAGCAGCGGCGGCACCAGTAGCAGCATCTCGCAAACGCCAACTCGTTCCTAGGCAGGCTACGCTTTGTATCACCGCTTTCCATAAGAGGCACACAGCTGACGACCTCTTACGGCAACTGAGGAACATCATTGCAGAATGGCTTACCCTAATTGGACTCTCCTGGGGATTTGTGACATCGGACAATGCCACCAATATTGTGCGTGCATTACATGTGGGCAAATTCCAGCACATCCCATGTTTTGCACATACATTGAATTTGGTGGTGCAGCATTTTTTTTTAAAATGACAGGGGCGTGCAAGAGATGCTGTCGGTGGCCCGAAGAATTGCGGGCCACTTTCAGCATTCAGCCACCGCGTGCCGAAGACTGGAGCACCAGCAAACACTCCTGAACCTGCCCCGCCATCAGCTGAAGCAAGAGGTGGTAACGAGGTGGAATTCAACCCTCTATATGCTTCAGAGGATGGAGGAGCAGCAAAAGGCCATTCAAGCCTATACATCTACCTATGATATAGGCAAAGGAGGGGGAATGCACCTGACTCAAGCGCAGTGGAGAATTATTTCAACGTTGTGCAAGATTCTGCAACCCTTTGAACTTGCCACACGTGAAGTCAGTTCAGACACTGCCAGCCTGAGTCAGGTCATTCAACTCATCAGGCTTTTGCAGAAGAAGCTGGAGAGATTGAAGGAGGAGCTAAAATGGAGCAATTCCGCTAGGCATGTGGGACTTGTGGATGGAGCCCTTAATTTGCTTAACCAGGATTCACGGGTGGTCAATCTGTTGAAATCAGTGCACTACATTTTGGCCACCGTGCTCGATCCTAGGTTTAAAGCCTACGTTGTATCTCTCTTTCCGGCAGACACAAGTTCAATGACCTGCTGGTGAGAAAATTGTCAAGTCAAGCGGAACGTGACCCGCCTACAGCTCCTCCTTCACATTCTCCCGCAACTGGGGCTGTGAGGAAAAGGCTAAGAATTCCGAGCCCACCCGCTGGCGGTGATGCAGGGCAGTCTAGAGTGAGTGCTGACATCTGGTCCGGACTGAAGGACCTGCCAACGATTACTGACATGTCGTCTACTGTCACTGCATATGATTCTGTCACCATTGAAAGAATGGTGGAGGATTATATGAGTAACCGCATCCAAGTAGGCACGTCAGACAGTCCGTACGTATACTGGCAGGAAAAAGAGGCAATTTTGAGGCCCTTTAACAAACTGGCTTTATTTTACCTAAGTTGCCCCCCCCCCCCCTCCAGCGTGTACTCCGAAAGAGTGTTTAGTGCAGCCGGTCACCTTGTCAGCAATCGGCGTACGAGGTTACTTCCAGAAAATGTGGAGAAGATGATGTTCATCAAAATTAATTATAAGCAATTCCTCCGTGGAGACATTCACCAGCAATTGCCTCCAGAAAGTACACATGGACCTGAGATGGTGGATTCCAGTGGGGACAAAGTAATAATCTGTGAGGATGGGGATGTACACAGTGAAAGGGGTGAGGAGTTTGTGCAAGGAGAGATTGATTTCTTCTTTTTTGGTGGGGGCCCAAACCAACCAGTCATTTCAGCCACAGTCGTGTGGCAGACCCTGTCACTGAAATGATGGGATTGTTAAAGTGTGCATGTCCTGTTTATACAACATAAGGGTGGGTAGGAGGGCACAAGGAAAATTCCATCTTGCACCTCATCATGTGATGTTTGGGGCTAATTTTTTTAAGTGCCATCCTGTCTAACACTGCAGTGCCACTCCTAGATGGGCCAGGTGTTTGTGCCGACCACTTGGGTCGCTTAGCTTATTAATCCAGCGACCTCGGAGCAAATTTTTGGACTAAAAATAATATTGTGAGGTGTGAGGTGTTCAGAATAGACTGGAAATGAGTGGAAATTATGGTTATTGAGGTTAATAGTACTATGGGATCAAAATTACTACCAAATTCTATGATTTAAGCTGTTTTTGAGGGTTTAAAAAAAAAAAAACACCCGAATCCAAAACACAGCCGAATCCGACAAAAAAATTTGAGGGAGGTTTTGCCAAAACGCGTCCGAATCTAAAACACGGCCGCGGAACTGAATCCAAAACCAAAACACAAAACCCAAAAAAAGGGCCGGTGCACATCTCTAATATATACTATACAGTTTGCATACATTTCATGGGAGATACGAGCCCTAATCTCAAGGGGCTAAAAGGTTGTGTTGTGCAACACATCTTGATCTCTTTGTAACTGGAGCTGATATGGATGGAGATGTCTCCAGTGTCTACGTACTTCTATCTGGGTGTCTAATTTAGACAGAAAGGGGCCCCCCAGGTATCATTGAAGTCTAAACATTAGATACGTATACCCTTATAGTCTTTACTTGCCTATATATACTGTATATGTTATACATTGTTTAATACATATTGTTTATCAATAAACTGCTGTTCACTTATATTACATTATAACAACGCTGTGCTGCATCCTTTAATCAATTACACTACATTTTCATGGATAGAATGTAAGAACCTAATATTGACATTCAGAAAAGATTACAGATGCTTATAAACATCATGATGGAGACTGGGATCACAATCGTCCAGAGGGTAGCTCACTGTTATAGCAACATCGGCAAAAAATGACATTCTGTACAAATGGGTTGCTCCAGATTCACCTGCAGTAGCTATGGAAAAATCGGAATTGCTTTAGTTGCTGGGGTGATTTCTTTTTGAAAAAAATGGGCACTATATGGTGAATTTCTTCCACACACAGCGGTTGGCCCTATTCTGAAGGTATTTGAGTCCATAGAATGGTAACTTGTATGACATCTTTGAGCCCTAGCTCCATTATACTTGCTGTATGATAACCACTGGACTCATGACAATATTTCTTGAACCATGGCACTCATGCTGTCTTGTCCTTGTTTGTGTTTTGCTGTCAGGGCCGTAACTATGGGTGGGATTGTGGTGCCGCCCAGGGTGCAGTAGGCAGGCAGTGACACTGGTGCTGCCCTGTATTTGGCATGACTAGAGAGCTTCCCCACTTAGGGGTGTATTCAATAACTGTCAGAAGCTGCCGTCTTGTCGGAAAGACGGCAGCTTCCGACAGAAATAGGTCGGAAGGGGTTCCAACCTATTCAATAGAAGCTGATTTTTTCCGACAAGTCGGGAATTCCCAACTTGTCGTAAAACACGTGGATCGGCGGAATAGCCGCCGATACGCGTGCTTCTGTCGGAAATGGGGCCAAATCCGATCCGGTTTGGCCCCCTTTCCGACGAACTCAATCCAACTTGAAAACAAGACGGATTGAGGTAAGGAGACAAGCGGTGCTTGTCTCCTCGGCCAGGCACCTCTCTCCCTGCAGCACCTCCCCGCACCGCCCCAGACATGTCCCCCCGCAGCCAGCTCCTCCATCCGGCCGCTGATCTCTGCTCCTCCTGCCGCCGTCCCGCTCACGCCCGCCGCCATCTGCATCCCTGGCCGCTGCTGTCAGCGCATCCACAGCCGCTGACAGCAGCGGCAGGACAGGACCCTGTGTATGGCCAAATCCGACAGTCGGATTTGGCCGTCCATTGAATAGGGGTTGTCGGATCCACTCCGACAACTGCATGTCGGAATGGATCCGACTCTTATTGAATATACCCCTTAGTCTCCAGCTAGTGCTGGTGACACGCCATCCGAGGTGATCTGGGAGCTTAGCTTCTCCTACTGGTGCTTAGGGCCCTGTTATCTACAGACATATTTTCTGTGTACCTATGCCTCCCTCAACGTTCTTTTTTTCTCAGTAATTATGTTTATGAGGTGTGCTGTTCCATGTATTAAAGAAAGTGCTCTGATTCCTATCCTCCTCCTCTTCCCTGCCATCTCTAAGGGGCATATGTACTAAACCTTGGGGAGAGATATAGTACTGTACCAGCCAGTCAGCTCCTAATTTCCATGTTACAGGCTATGTTTGAAAAATTACAGGAACTGCAGCCTAATTCAGACCGATCGCACATATGCGATCAAAATTTGACATGTAGGGGGGACGCCCAACTCAGGGCAAGTCCGCCAGATCCAGCCCCCCCCCCCCGCAGACATGCGAAAGCATCGCACATCGGTGATGCTTTCGCATGTTTCAAGTAGCCCTCTGCCTACGCAGCCCAGCAGCGAAGGCAAATGGCTACCCGCCATGTTAAGGGTCGCAGTGGCTGCGTGTGACATCACGCATCCACCGCAACCCGCCCCAGCAATGGTCCGGACATGACACCATTGTCCGGACCGTGCCCCTTTAAGCGGAGTGTCAACGCCCACAAAACGCGGCATCAACGCCCCATTCACACCCCCCTCCAAGTCTTAAACTACTTTCTGAAGAGAACGCAGTTTAGGATCTTGCACATGCGCATACTGGTATAATAGCAATATTTGCACATCAGCTACAGGGTCTGAATTAGGCCCCTGATTTGTACTTTAGCTCTCTCCATGTTATCTCTCTCCAAAGCATAGTACATAGGGCCTAATTCAGACCTGATTGCTAGTGTGCGTTCTTTGCATCCCTGCGATCAGGTAGTCACCGCCAGGGGGAGGGTTTTGGATGTGTGCAGGTGTACAATTGCATGTGTTGCAGAACTGCACAAACATAAGTTTGTGCAGTTTCTGCTCAGCCCAGGACTTAATCAGCTGCTGCGATGATCGGGGCCGGAGCTGACGTCAGAAACCCTCCCTCCAAACACCTGGTCCCTCCTGCGTTTTTTCAGGCACTCCTTAGAAACGGTCAGTTGCCACCCACAAACACCCTCTTCCTGTAAATCTCCTTGTGATCTCCGGTGCGTTCTGATTTTTTGCACCATCCTGTTGCTTCCCGGCGATCCACGTTGCTGCAGTCCATCGCGCCTGTGCATTGCAGTGCATACGCATGCGCAGTTCAGACCTGATCGCACGCTGTGTGAAAACGCACAGCAGCGATCAGGTCTGAATTAGCCCCATAGACCCCTGCGTTCTCTGTCCCTTCCCATTTCTCTTCTCCTCCTCTTGTATGTTTTCTATTGCCTACTCCTTATTACAGCATAAACATATACACTTAAATGTTCTATTTCTTTAATACTATATAAGTGTATAGGTAGCCTATTTTTTATTTAGTATTACCTAATGTTCGTCTGCTTATTTCCTTTCTTGAGTAACATGCACTGATACATGTTATCTAGTGTAATGACTTTATTTATGACCTATATATATATATTTTTTTTTTATATTCTTCGTCATTCAACAAAAAGTTTGAAAAAACCAAATACATAAAATCCTCTTTTCTGGACGCTGGTTGTCACTGACATCAGCCAGGACTGGCTATGAGCCCGGGCACCGTTCAGTTTGGTTCCTGGCTCACAAATCAGCACTCAAAGCAATATACAGCAGTAGTAAACCCATTACTGCTAATTTGGTCATTTTAGAAAAGTTGTAAATAAAAGACAATTTAATGTTATTTTTACTATTTGTTTTGCCCTTAGAATATTCCACTATATATATCTATATATATATCTATATATATATATATATAGTGCATTTTGTTACCATGTATATACATACTACCAACATTGGCCCTCATTCCGAGTTGATCGGTCGCAAGGCGAATTTAGCAGAGTTACACACGCTAAGCCTACGCCTACTGGGAGTGTATCTTAGCATCTTAAAATTGCGACCGATGTATTCGCAATATTGCGATCACAAACTACTTAGCAGTTTTAGAGTAGCTCCACACTTACTCTGCCAGTGCGATCAGTTCAGTGCTTGTCGTTCCTGGTTTGACGTCACAAACACACCCAGCGTTCGCCCAACCACTCCCCCGTTTCTCCGGCCACTCCTGCGTTTTTTCCGGAAACGGTAGCGTTTTCAGCCACACGCCCATAAAACGCCGTGTTTCCGCCCAGTAACACCCATTTCCTGTCAATCACATTACGATCGCCGGAGCGAGGAAAAAGCCGTGAGTAAAAATACTATCTTCATAGCAAAGATACTTGGCGCAGTCGCAGTGCGAATATTGCGCATGCGCACTATGCAGAATTTCACTGCGATGCGATGAAAAATACAGAGCGAACGACTCGGAATGAGGGCCATTGTTGTACAATCTGAAACATGCTTACAAGCATTGCCCTAACTGTGCTGTGTAAATTTTCACTTTGTTATTTGCACTTTTTAGGTGTTTTTAGTGTGCTCCGGTCCAGGTGTTCCCTGACGCCGATGCCGGCACCTCGTAATGACGTCACTGTTGAACGGAGCGTGATGCGACGGCTAAAGGCGCCACGGACCACCAGACGGAGATAAATGGGTGAGTAGTACCTTCTTGTAATCTTATCCTGACGAAAATGCCGCTTTGGTCATTGAAACGTTGATACACTAGACTTGCTTGTCTGTCTTCATTTGCGCCGAGAGTGCCGCCCGTTTCTGCACTATATACACTAGGATACAGCTGTGCTGTATACCATTGGGAAGGCACCGGCATTACCATTACCTTCACACGAATCCTTGGGATCTGGGAGTGCCGTGGACTTTGCTTTTCTCTCTCTCTCTCTCTCTCTCTCTCTCTCTCTATATATATATATATATATATACATATATATTTTAACAAAATAATTCTTTTTGTGAAGTAGCAAAATCCTAGTACCAGAATTCCACTGAGGACATGGGCCCTCATTCCGAGTTGTTCGCTCGTTAATTTTCTTCGCATTGCAGCGATGTTCCGCAAACTGCGCATGCGCAATGTTCGCACTGCAGCTGCGCCAAGTAAATTTGCTAAGAAGTTTGGTATTTTACTCACGGCATTACGAGGTTTTTTTCTTCGTTCTGCTGATCGGAGTGTGATTGACAGGAAGTGGGTGTTTCTGGGCGGAAACTGTCCGTTTTCGGGGAGTGTTTGAAAAAACGCTGCCGTTTCTGGGAAAAACGCGGGTGTGGCTGGAGAAACGGGGAAGTGTCTGGACGAACGCTGGGTGTGTTTGTGACGTCAAACCAGGAACGACAAGCACTGAACTGATCACACTGGAAGAGTAAGTCTCGAGCTACTCAGAAACTGCACAGAGAAATGTTTTCGCAATATTGCGAATCTTTCGTTCGCAATTCTGCTAAGCTAAGATTCACTCCCAGTAGGCGGCGGCTTAGCGTGTGCAATGCTGCTAAAAGCAGCTTGCGAGGGGGGCGTGGGTTGGCCGAGCATGGAGTAGGAAGCTAGGAGTTAGAGCTCCGTCTATCCTGCCTTATATATCCTGATTCCCCCGCTCGTGGCTGCTACTGACCCGGCTCACGCGTTGTGGCTTTTAACCCTGCTCATGTTGAGGGGTCTGCGGGACTGTGTTTCTGCCCTGGAGAGCCGCTGGACGAGTCGCGGCCTACACCGCTCGGCCTCATTCCTTCCGCCCGGCGCCATCTTGGGAACTAACAGCGGAGACCGGAGCCGCGCTGGGACGGAGCTCCCTTCACTCGCACCCTCTGCTGTTTTCTGCTGGACCGGAGGTCGTTGTGTGTCCCTGTCTCCTTCCACCTTGCGTCTGGCGGACTGCATGTCCCTCTGTGGCGGTGATAGTTGCTGATGGCGCGGGGGTGCATCTGCCTGCACGACCCGTCCCTCCTCACATCCCCTGCCTCTCTGCGCTGCTGGTCGGAGCCTCCCAGTCTGCACTACTCTGCCTGCGGGGCTGCCTTGATACCTGCAACTACCCTGCTCTACCCACACTGCTGGGTGACGCTTCCATGTCTACACTACTCTCTGAGAGGGTCCACTCAAAAGCCTGCTGTTGATTTTACTGCCTGACTACTGACATTAAAGATTTCCTTTTCCTTGCTTGGGTTTATTCATCTGCGTGAGACTCTAGAGTCCTGGGGATTTTACAACCTGTGGTGAGCACGTATTGTTTATTCTATATCATTGAATCCGCCCGTCTCCCATCATGGTACGTGGGGGCAGTGCTGCTGCTGCTACCGCTGCTGCTAAACTTGAGAAATATGCTAGAGGCTCTCAATCCTCCTCCCAACCCACCCGGGGTGCTGCTCCCCCATCCCCCTCTTCCCCCTCGGGATCACCACCTCGTGAAGACGACACGTCTCAGTCGACACAGCAAATTCTCTTAGCCATATCCACGTCCGAGCACAGAGTCATGGATAAAATTGGCCAAGTACAGGTGGATATCACTTTAATCAGGCATGACATGCAAAAGATTCGTGAACGGGTGGGGGAGGCGGAGCACCGTATCTCCGACCTAGAAGACGTCACCAATCCTCTTAAAGACACAGTTTCCAACCTCACAACCCAGATGTCGGCAGTTAAGGCGAAGCTCTCCGATATTGAAGGAAGACTGCGTCGTAATAACGTTCGCTTTGTGGGCCTCCCGGAGAGAGCGGAGGGCTCCTCCCCAGAATCGTTCCTCGAAACATGGCTTCTCCGCCTATTTCAACGCGATGACTTTGGTCCTCAGTTCTCTGTGGAGAGGGCCCATCTTTTGCCTGCCAGGGCTCCTCCCCCGGGCGCACCTGCACGCACTTTCATAGCCCGTTTTCTACATTACAGGGACTGGGATGCGGTCCTACGGCTGGCCCGCACACAGGGTCCTTTGAAATTTGACAACCATGATATTTCTGTTTACCCAGACTTTGCCGTAGATGTCCAGAAGTCGCGTACGCAGTTCCTACAGGTCAAAAGAAAGCTTCGTGACCATCAAATTCAATATGCCATGTTGTTTCCGGCACGTTTAAGGGTGGTGTATGATGGCTCCACACACTTCTTCAATACCCCTCAAGAGGCGGAGGCCTGGCTGGAGCACAGACCCAGGCCCCCTATTTAGGGACTGTTTCTCCCTCAGAGGTCGCATTGACTGCTGGGTTTTGTACTCCTCCTAACCATGTAGCGGGAATGATCTTTATTTCTAGGAGCTGAATGCTAGGATATAGCCTTTTTGTAGAGGCATTAGTTGTCTCTACTCCCTAGGGTTGTTATAGATTCTCAGCCTTAGTTTAGTTAGGGTTTTTTCGGGATCCAGGCGTGTCTAGTTTGGGATGGATATGCAGGGAGGGGGGGGGGTTTGGGATGTTTTGGGCTTGTTCTTCTTTTTGTACATGTATTGCTTCATGTGTCACTGTGCTATTGTTTTTTTTCTCGAACTGTAATGTGTCCATGATTTCTTCTATGTATGCCTTCTGCTCTCCGTATGCTCTGCCTGTGTGCTGGCGGGGGGCCGTAGTGCTCCCTATGCTCCTTCCCCCTCTACGTTATGGGTTCCTCTCTTTTGCGCGCCTTGCTTGCCTTGGATTTCCCTCTTCTCCTGCCTATCCGTATTTGCCCCTTGCCTTTTTTCTCCTTCTGTCCTTTCTCTTTTGTATCCATGGCTGCATGGGTTGATGGACTCCGCATACTCGGCTGGAATGTGAGAGGCCTGAATGACCGCATTAAGCGGGCTCTGGTTTTATCTCAGGTGAGAAAGTATAGGGCAGATATCATATGCCTTTCCGAAACGCACCTAGTTGGTACTAGAACCTTGGCTCTCAGGAAGCCCTGGGTGGGTCTCTCCTATCATTCCACCTTCTCTGCTAACTCCAGGGGGGTTTCAGTTTTGATGCGGAAGTCGGCTAATTTCCACTTAGTTCATAGCCAAATTGACCAATATGGCAGGTATGTATTTCTTAGGGCCTATGTTAACCGTACACTTTTACACATACTTGCTGTCTATGTCCCTCCCCCCTACAATAATGAGGTACTCAGGCAGGCAATGTCGTTTCTTGCTACTTCTCCCTCAGCTCCGGTCCTTTGCATCGGTGACTTCAATAATGTTTTGGATAAAGTTTTAGATAGATGGGCTGAACTTCCCCCTTCTCTACCCTCTGCCTCCCCGTCCCCCACTCCGTTCGCGAGGTTGGTTTCCGAGCTTGGACTCCTGGATATTTGGAGGTTGAGACACCCTAAACAACTCCAATACTCCTGCCACTCGGCCAGCTTTCACTCGTTCTCGAGAATAGACTTGGCCCTCGTCTCCCCTGATCTCACTGCTAGAATACTGGATGTCCAGTACCTTCAGAGGGGAATCTCGGATCACTCACCTGTGCTGGTGGTCCTAGATTCTGTTCCTGCCTGTGGGGCTAAGCTCTGGAAATTGAATCCCTTCTGGTTGACCTTGCTGACTGACCAAGAGGCCTTGCTTAGTGAATGGAGTGATTTTGGGGTTCATAATGCGTCCTGTTCTGATCCACAGGTTAAGCATGACGCATTTAAAGCTTCACTACGGGGCTCCTTCATACGACAAATAGCTTATGTCAAGAAATCTAGTAGGGAGGAAGAGATGCGCCTGGAGCTTGCCTGTTCCCAATCCGAGTCTGCTTACCTCACTACTAGGACCCTTTATGATCGAGCAAGATGGGATTTGGCCAGGAAAGCCTGGTCTGACCACTTGCTTGATAAATCAAAGCGCAAATTACTTTTCTCCCAGCACACCCTCTATTCACAATCAGACACGGGGGGTAGTTACTTGGCCTTTCTGGCTCGGGGAGAGAGAACGGGGGGTTCCATTCAGCAGGTCTGTGATACTCAGGGTGAAATGGTATATGCCACCCCTGAAATAGCCCAGGTTTTCCAGTCCTTTTATTCTTCGTTGTATGCCTCTAGGGTCACCTATACCCCCACTCAACTACAGCAATATCTTTCAGACATTGCCCTACCACAGCTGTCCCAAAAATCTGTAGATATTTTGGATGCTAATATCACCCCAGAGGAGGTTGAGGCTGCTATTGCCTCCTTCCCTAATAAAAAGGCCCCGGGTAGCGACGGTATACCGGTTGAAGTCTATAAACAATATCGTGCATACTTTGTCCCCTATCTTTTCACTCTCTTTAATACATTGATGGAGGGCGCTCGTCTACCTCCCTCTATGTCCGAAGCTATTATTGTGGTGATCCTTAAACCGGGTAAAGACCCTACGGCCCCGGAGTCCTACCGCCCGATTTCATTGCTACCTACTGATGTCAAGATTTTGGCCAAAATTCTGGCACTTAGACTCAATAGTGTTATCACCTCGATCATTCATGATGATCAGTCAGGATTTATGCCAGGCAAGTCCACCCTCCAAAATTTGAGGCGAATGTTTTGTCACCTGCAGATGGAGGACCGCCCCGAGTCGGGGGCTGTGGTGGTTTCCTTGGATGCTGCCAAGGCCTTCGACTCTGTAGAATGGGAGTATTTGTGGGAAGTCCTTAGACGGTTTGCTTTTGGCCCCAAATTCATACGCTGGGTACAATTACTCTATTCCTCCCCCGTGGCTCGAATATCTGTCAATGGCTATGTGACGTCCCCATTTGCTTTGTCCCGTGGTACTAGACAGGGCTGCCCACTCTCCCCTGCCCTTTTTGCCCTGGCTGTAGAGCCATTGGCATGTTTCATCAGAGCGTCCCCTGATGTTAGGGGCATCACTATTGACGGACATGAGGATGTTATTGCATTATATGCCGATGACATGCTCTTGTTCCTCAGAGACCCTGATGCTTCCCTGACCTCCCTTCTGGGTATTGTTGATACATTTGGCCTTTACTCCGGCCTGACTATCAACTGGAATAAATCTAATGTCTTTCCCATATCTGGTATTCTTCCTGACCCATTGCCAGATGTGTCCTCCTTGGCCTGGACCCTTCGCTTTCAGTATCTTGGTGTCTGGATCACTCCTAATGTTAAGTCTTTTGTACATCAAAACATTGACCAGGTCACGGTGGATCTGAAGCGACGGGTTCATGTATGGAAGAAGCTTCCCCTTACTGTCACGGGTCGCATTAACCTGATCAAGATGGTGATGCAACCGAAGTATCTTTATCTATTGCAGCACTCTCCTACTTATATCTAGAGATGAGCGCCTGAAATTTTTCGGGTTTTGTGTTTTGGTTTTGGGTTCGGTTCCGCGGCCGTGTTTTGGGTTCGAACGCGTTTTGGCAAAACCTCACCGAATTATTTTTGTCGGATTCGGGTGTGTTTTGGATTCGGGTGTTTTTTTCCAAAAACACTAAAAAACAGCTTAAATCATAGAATTTGGGGGTCATTTTGATCCCAAAGTATTATTAACCTCAAAAACCATAATTTACACTCATTTTCAGTCTATTCTGAATACCTCACACCTCACAATATTATTTTTAGTCCTAAAATTTGCACCGAGGTCGCTGTGTGAGTAAGATAAGCGACCCTAGTGGCCGACACAAACACCGGGCCCATCTAGGAGTGGCACTGCAGTGTCACGCAGGATGTCCCTTCCAAAAAACCCTCCCCAAACAGCACATGACGCAAAGAAAAAAAGAGGCGCAATGAGGTAGCTGTGTGAGTAAGATTAGCGACCCTAGTGGCCGACACAAACACCGGGCCCATCTAGGAGTGGCACTGCAGTGTCACGCAGGATGGCCCTTCCAAAAAACCCTCCCCAAACAGCACATGACGCAAAGAAAAAAAGAGGCGCAATGAGGTAGCTGTGTGAGTAAGATTAGCGACCCTAGTGGCCGACACAAACACCGGGCCCATCTAGGAGTGGCACTGCAGTGTCACGCAGGATGGCCCTTCCAAAAAACCCTCCCCAAACAGCACATGACGCAAAGAAAAAAAGAGGCGCAATGAGGTAGCTGACTGTGTGAGTAAGATTAGCGACCCTAGTGGCCGACACAAACACCGGGCCCATCTAGGAGTGGCACTGCAGTGTCACGCAGGATGTCCCTTCCAAAAAACCCTCCCCAAACAGCACATGACGCAAAGAAAAAAAGAGGCGCAATGAGGTAGCTGTGTGAGTAAGATTAGCGACCCTAGTGGCCGACACAAACACCGGGCCCATCTAGGAGTGGCACTGCAGTGTCACGCAGGATGTCCCTTCCAAAAAACCCTCCCCAATCAGCACATGATGCAAAGAAAAAGAAAAGAAAAAAGAGGTGCAAGATGGAATTATCCTTGGGCCCTCCCACCCACCCTTATGTTGTATAAACAAAACAGGACATGCACACTTTAACCAACCCATCATTTCAGTGACAGGGTCTGCCACACGACTGTGACTGATATGACGGGTTGGTTTGGACCCCCCCCAAAAAAGAAGCAATTAATCTCTCCTTGCACAAACTGGCTCTACAGAGGCAAGATGTCCACCTCATCTTCACCCTCCGATATATCACCGTGTACATCCCCCTCCTCACAGATTATCAATTCGTCCCCACTGGAATCCACCATCTCAGCTCCCTGTGTACTTTGTGGAGGCAATTGCTGCTGGTCAATGTCTCCGCGGAGGAATTGATTATAATTCATTTTAATGAACATCATCTTCTCCACATTTTCTGGATGTAACCTCGTACGCCGATTGCTGACAAGGTGAGCGGCGGCACTAAACACTCTTTCGGAGTACACACTTGTGGGAGGGCAACTTAGGTAGAATAAAGCCAGTTTGTGCAAGGGCCTCCAAATTGCCTCTTTTTCCTGCCAGTATAAGTACGGACTGTGTGACGTGCCTACTTGGATGCGGTCACTCATATAATCCTCCACCATTCTATCAATGTTGAGAGAATCATATGCAGTGACAGTAGACGACATGTCCGTAATCGTTGGCAGGTCCTTCAGTCCGGACCAGATGTCAGCATCAGCAGTCGCTCCAGACTGCCCTGTATCACCGCCAGCGGGTGGGCTCGGAATTCTGAGCCTTTTCCTCGCACCCCCAGTTGCGGGAGAATGTGAAGGAGGAGATGTTGACAGGTCGCGTTCCGCTTGACTTGACAATTTTGTCACCAGCAGGTCTTTCAACCCCAGCAGACCTGTGTCTGCCGGAAAGAGAGATCCAAGGTAGGCTTTAAATCTAGGATCGAGCACGGTGGCCAAAATGTAGTGCTCTGATTTCAACAGATTGACCACCCGTGAATCCTTGTAAAGCGAATTAAGGGCTGCATCCACAAGTCCCACATGCCTAGCGGAATCGCTCCGTGTTAGCTCCTTCTTCAATGCCTCCAGCTTCTTCTGCAAAAGCCTGATGAGGGGAATGACCTGACTCAGGCTGGCAGTGTCTGAACTGACTTCACGTGTGGCAAGTTCAAAGGGCATCAGAACCTTGCACAACGTTGAAATCATTCTCCACTGCACTTGAGACAGGTGCATTCCATCTCCTATATCGTGCTCAATTGTATAGGCTTGAATGGCCTTTTGCTGCTCCTCCAACCTCTGAAGCATATAGAGGGTTGAATTCCACCTCGTTACCACTTCTTGCTTCAGATGATGGCAGGGCAGGTTCAGTAGTTTTTGGTGGTGCTCCAGTCTTCTGTACGTGGTGCCTGTACGCCGAAAGTGTCCCGCAATTTTTCTGGCCACCGACAGCATCTCTTGCACGCCCCTGTCGTTTTTTAAAAAATTCTGCACCACCAAATTCAAGGTATGTGCAAAACATGGGACGTGCTGGAATTTGCCCATATTTAATGCACACACAATATTGCTGGCGTTGTCCGATGCCACAAATCCACAGGAGAGTCCAATTGGGGTAAGCCATTCCGCGATGATCTTCCTCAGTTGCCGTAAGAGGTTTTCAGCTGTGTGCGTATTCTGGAAAGCGGTGATACAAAGCGTAGCCTGCCTAGGAAAGAGTTGGCGTTTGCGAGATGCTGCTACTGGTGCCGCCGCTGCTGTTCTTGCGGCGGGAGTCCATACATCTACCCAGTGGGCTGTCACAGTCATATAGTCCTGACCCTGCCCTGCTCCACTTGTCCACATGTCCGTGGTTAAGTGGACATTGGGTACAACTGCATTTTTTAGGACACTGGTGAGTCTTTTTCTGACGTCCGTGTACATTCTCGGTATCGCCTGCCTAGAGAAGTGGAACCTAGATGGTATTTGGTAACGGGGGCACACTGCCTCAATAAATTGTCTAGTTCCCTGTGAACTAACGGCGGATACCGGACGCACGTCTAACACCAACATAGTTGTCAAGGACTCAGTTATCCGCTTTGCAGTAGGATGACTGCTGTGATATTTCATCTTCCTCGCAAAGGACTGTTGAACAGTCAATTGCTTACTGGAAGTAGTACAAGTGGGCTTACGACTTCCCCTCTGGGATGACCATCGACTCCCAGCGGCAACAACAGCAGCGCCAGCAGCAGTAGGCGTTACACGCAAGGATGCATCGGAGGAATCCCAGGCAGGAGAGGACTCGTCAGACTTGCCAGTGACATGGCCTGCAGGACTATTGGCATTCCTGGGGAAGGAGGAAATTGACACTGAGGGAGTTGGTGGGGTGGTTTGCGTGAGCTTGGTTACAAGAGGAAGGGATTTACTGGTCAGTGGACTGCTTCCGCTGTCACCCAAAGTTTTTGAACTTGTCACTGACTTATTATGAATGCGCTGCAGGTGACGTATAAGGGAGGATGTTCCGAGGTGGTTAACGTCCTTACCCCTACTTATTACAGCTTGACAAAGGGAACACACGGCTTGACACCTGTTGTCCGCATTTCTGGTGAAATACCTCCACACCGAAGAGCTGATTTTTTTGGTATTTTCACCTGGCATGTCAACGGCCATATTCCTCCCACGGACAACAGGTGTCTCCCCGGGTGCCTGACTTAAACAAACCACCTCACCATCAGAATCCTTCTGGTCAATTTCCTCCCCAGCGCCAGCAACACCCATATCCTCCTCATCCTGGTGTACTTCAACACTGACATCTTCAATCTGACTATCAGGAACTGGACTGCGGGTGCTCCTTCCAGCACTTGCAGGGGGCATGCAAATAGTGGAAGGCGCATGCTCTTCACGTCCAGTGTTGGGAAGGTCAGGCATCGCAACCGACACAATTGGACTCTCCTTGTGGATTTGGGATTTCAAAGAACGCACAGTTCTTTGCGGTGCTTTTGCCAGCTTGAGTCTTTTCAGTTTTCTAGCGAGAGGCTGAGTGCTTCCATCCTCATGTGAAGCTGAACCACTAGCCATGAACATAGGCCAGGGCCTCAGCCGTTCCTTGCCACTCCGTGTGGTAAATGGCATATTGGCAAGTTTACGCTTCTCCTCCGACAATTTTATTTTAGGTTTTGGAGTCCTTTTTTTTCTGATATTTGGTGTTTTGGATTTGACATGCTCTGTACTATGACATTGGGCATCGGCCTTGGCAGACGACGTTGCTGGCATTTCATCGTCTCGGCCATGACTAGTGGCAGCAGCTTCAGCACGAGGTGGAAGTGGATCTTGATCTTTCCCTAATTTTGGAACCTCAACTTTTTTGTTCTCCATATTTTATAGGCAGAACTAAAAGGCACCTCAGGTAAACAATGGAGATGGATGGATTGGATACTAGTATACAATTATGGACGGACTGCCACGGTTAGGTGGTATAAAAAAACCACGGTTAGGTGGTATATATTGTAATACAATTATGGATGGACGGACTGCCTGCCGAGTGCCGACACAGAGGTAGCCACAGCCGTGAACTACCGCACTGTACACTGGTTGATAAAGAGATAGTAGTATACTCGTAACAACTAGTATGACTGACTATGACGGTATAAAGAATGAAAAAAAAACCACGGTTAGGTGGTATATATTGTAATACAATTATGGATGGACGGACTGCCTGCCGAGTTCCGACACAGAGGTAGCCACAGCCGTGAACTACCGCACTGTACACTGGTTGATAAAGAGATAGTAGTATACTCGTAACAACTAGTATGACTGACTATGACGGTATAAAGAATGAAAAAAAAACCACGGTTAGGTGGTATATATTATAATACAATTATGGATGGACGGACTGCCTGCCGACTGCCGACACAGAGGTAGCCACAGCCGTGAACTACCGCACTGTACACTGGTTGATAAAGAGATAGTAGTATACTCGTAACAACTAGTATGACACTATGACGGTATAAAGAATGAAAAAAAAACCCCGGTTAGGTGGTATATATTATAATAATACAATTATGGATGGACGGACTGCCTGCCGAGTTCCGACACAGAGGTAGCCACAGCCGTGAACTACCGCACTGTACACTGGTTGATAAAGAGATAGTAGTATACTCGTAACAACTAGTATGACTGACTATGACGGTATAAAGAATGAAAAAAAAACCACGGTTAGGTGGTATATATTGTAATACAATTATGGATGGACGGACTGCCTGCCGAGTTCCGACACAGAGGTAGCCACAGCCGTGAACTACCGCACTGTACACTGGTTGATAAAGAGATAGTAGTATACTCGTAACAACTAGTATGACTGACTATGACGGTATAAAGAATGAAAAAAAAACCACGGTTAGGTGGTATATATTATAATACAATTATGGATGGACGGACTGCCTGCCGACTGCCGACACAGAGGTAGCCACAGCCGTGAACTACCGCACTGTACACTGGTTGATAAAGAGATAGTAGTATACTCGTAACAACTAGTATGACACTATGACGGTATAAAGAATGAAAAAAAAACCACGGTTAGGTGGTATATATTATAATAATACAATTATGGATGGACGGACTGCCTGCCGAGTTCCGACACAGAGGTAGCCACAGCCGTGAACTACCGCACTGTACACTGGTTGATAAAGAGATAGTAGTATACTCGTAACAACTAGTATGACTGACTATGACGGTATAAAGAATGAAAAAAAAAACACGGTTAGGTGGTATATATTGTAATACAATTATGGATGGACGGACTGCCTGCCGAGTTCCGACACAGAGGTAGCCACAGCCGTGAACTACCGCACTGTACACTGGTTGATAAAGAGATAGTAGTATACGCGTAACAACTAGTATGACTGACTATGACGGTATAAAGAATGAAAAAAAAACCACGGTTAGGTGGTATATATTGTAATACAATTATGGATGGACGGACTGCCTGCCGAGTTCCGACACAGAGGTAGCCACAGCCGTGAACTACCGCACTGTACACTGGTTGATAAAGAGATAGTAGTATACTCGTAACAACTAGTATGACTGACTATGACGGTATAAAGAATGAAAAAAAAACCACGGTTAGGTGGTATATATTATAATACAATTATGGATGGACGGACTGCCTGCCGACTGCCGACACAGAGGTAGCCACAGCCGTGAACTACCGCACTGTACACTGGTTGATAAAGAGATAGTAGTATACTCGTAACAACTAGTATGACACTATGACGGTATAAAGAATGAAAAAAAAACCACGGTTAGGTGGTATATATTATAATAATACAATTATGGATGGACGGACTGCCTGCCGAGTTCCGACACAGAGGTAGCCACAGCCGTGAACTACCGCACTGTACACTGGTTGATAAAGAGATAGTAGTATACTCGTAACAACTAGTATGACTGACTATGACGGTATAAAGAATGAAAAAAAAACCACGGTTAGGTGGTATATATTGTAATACAATTATGGATGGACGGACTGCCTGCCGAGTTCCGACACAGAGGTAGCCACAGCCGTGAACTACCGCACTGTACACTGGTTGATAAAGAGATAGTAGTATACTCGTAACAACTAGTATGACTGACTATGACGGTATAAAGAATGAAAAAAAAACCACGGTTAGGTGGTATATATTATAATACAATTATGGATGGACGGACTGCCTGCCGACTGCCGACACAGAGGTAGCCACAGCCGTGAACTACCGCACTGTACACTGGTTGATAAAGAGATAGTAGTATACTCGTAACAACTAGTATGACTGACTATGACGGTATAAAGAATGAAAAAAAAACCACGGTTAGGTGGTATATATTATAATACAATTATGGATGGACGGACTGCCTGCCGACTGCCGACACAGAGGTAGCCACAGCCGTGAACTACCGCACTGTACACTGGTTGATAAAGAGATAGTAGTATACTCGTAACAACTAGTATGACACTATGACGGTATAAAGAATGAAAAAAAAACCACGGTTAGGTGGTATATATTATAATAATACAATTATGGATGGACGGACTGCCTGCCGACTGCCGACACAGAGGTAGCCACAGCCGTGAACTACCGCACTGTACACTGGTTGATAAAGAGATAGTAGTATACTCGTAACAACTAGTATGACTATGACGACGGTATAAAGAAAGAAAAAAAAATACCACGGTTAGGTGGTATATAATTATACAATTATGGATGGACGGACTGCCTGCCGAGTGCCGACTGCCGACACAGAGGTAGCCACAGCCGTGAACTACCGCACTGTACTGTGTCTGCTGCTAATATAGACTGGTTGATAAAGAGATAGTATACAACAATATACTACTATACTGGTGGTCAGGCACTGGTCACCACTAGTCACACTGGCAGTGGCACTCCTGCAGCAAAAGTGTGCACTGTTTAATTTTAAATTAATATAATATTATGTACTCCTGGCTCCTGCTATAACAACCTGCAGTGCTCCCCAGTCTCCCCCACAATTATTATAAGCTTTTATACATTGATGTGCAGCACACTGGGCTGAGCTGAGTGCACACAGACTGAGTCACACTGTGTGACTGCTGTGTATCGTTTTTTTCAGGCAGAGAACGGATATAGCAGAGAACGGATATATTAAATAAAAGTTAACTTAACAACAACTGCACTGGTCACTGTGGTAAACTCTGTCTGCACAATCTCTCTCTCTCTCTCTCTCTCTTCTAATCTATTCTAATGGAGAGGACGCCAGCCACGTCCTCTCCCTATCAATCTCAATGCACGTGTGAAAATGGCGGCGACGCGCGGCTCCTTATATAGAATCCGAGTCTCGCGAGAATCCGACAGCGTCATGATGACGTTCGGGCGCGCTCGGGTTAACCGAGCAAGGCGGGAAGATCCGAGTCGCTCGGACCCGTGAAAAAAAAAGTGAAGTTCGTGCGGGTTCGGATTCAAAGAAACCGAACCCGCTCATCTCTACTTATATCCCCAAGAAAATTTTCACTAACATTGATAGTGTGCTTTCCTCCTTTATTTGGGGCGACAAAACGCCTAAGGTTGCCCTGAGAGCTCTGGTTAGGGCTAAATCGGATGGAGGTTTGGGCTTTCCCAATCTCCGGGTCTATTACATAGCTGCTCAGCTTGCACACCTGTCTAATTGGATTCTCAGTAGGGATAGTCTCACATTTGAGAGATTCTTTGCCGAGTGTGTGGGGTCTCATTTCTCCCCTCTCCAGTTTCTCCTTTCTGCCTCTTCTACTGCTGGTCTTCCTCCTTTACTCCGTCAATCGCTACTTGTGTGGCGTCAGGCTCACTCCTATTATTCATGGCAAGGCACAGACTCTGACACGCCACTTTGGTTCAATCCAGGATATAGGGAGCTGTTGCAGCTCTCACAGGACAACATATGGATTGGGGCAGGCCTTACCACAGTCTCGCAACTGTATGATAATGGTGTTTTCAAGTCTTTCGCACAACTGAAGGAGGAGCTTGAAATATCCAATAGATCCTTTTATCGCTATCTACAGCTCCGCCATGCGGTGCAGGCACAGTTTGGGGCCTCGCCCCCGCCCATTTCTGACTCCCCGATTAAAGATATGGTTAGGAATTTGGGTGCAAGACACCAAGTTTCCATTCTATATAGTAGTCTGAATGCCCACATCTGTCCGAATATATTTGACCAACTTAAACTCAAATGGGAACAAGACATTGGCCCAATTGCAGACGACCAGTGGCTACAGGTGTTGAGCTCACTTAAATACTCTACTCAGTGTATCAAATATCAGCAGGTTTATTTCTTTGTTCTGCATAGGACATACAGAACTCCGGTTTCTTTGTATAAAGCAGGCCTACGGCCTGATAGTACCTGCCCCAGATGTGGTGCCCTTGAATCTACTTTTTGGCACCTATTATGGCTGTGCCCCACTGTATATGCCTTTTGGGCAGCAGTTTGGGCGGACGTTCTGCTCACTGAACCTACGCTGCCCCCCCTCTCTTCTACTATATGTATGTTTGCACTAGACTTAGAGGAATCCTACTGCCCGGCACTATACAAATATGTTCTTTGCCTGACTACCTTAGCTAAGGTGATTATAGCTCGTAACTGGTTTGCTACTTCTTCCCCCAATGTGTACAACTGGTGAGCCCTAGTAAATGAGGTGTCAGGACATGAGAGGTTTACACATAGGTCTAGAGGGACCCTACCCCATTACTTTAGCAAGTGGGACAGGTGGAATACCTTCCGTCTGGCTACAGCTGGAGCACTATTCTCTGACTAATTGAGGCTTCATGTTTGAATTTGCGATGTTGCCGTGACACTTATTATCTTTTTCCATGTGACACAGGTGGTATTAATTAATGTATTTTTCCTGAAATTTTTTTTTCTTTGTTTTGTTTGTTGTTCTGGTTTTGTTCTGTATTTAATGTTGTTGTTTTTTTTCTTCTTATCTTGTCCCTGTGAAAAACTCTAATAAAAAACTACACAAGTAAAAAAAAAAAAAAACAGCTTGCGAGCGAACAACTCGGAATGAGGGCCATGGTGCAGCCAGTAACATCTATGGAGCGTCACTCTCTGGTCGTGAATGTAGATGTGAAACCAGTCAACTAGTCGGCTTACCACATTGATTACCTATAAGCTGGAATAATAATAATATAGTGCTATTACCTTATAAGGTCCTTCTAACGGGATCAGTATGAAATGTCGGCGCACGGGATCCCAGTGTTCGAAATACAGACGCCGGGATTCCGTTGTGTGAAAAAGCTGACAGGAGTGAGTAAGGGTTGTTCTTCCCTCTCCCCACCCTCCTAACCCTAATACGCCCTACCTGCAGCCTAACCCTATCCTCCCTCCGTGGTACCTAACTGTAACCACCCCACGGAGGTGCCTAAACCTAACCCTCACCAGGGCCGGTTCCAGCCCTTTTAGTGCCCTGGGCGGGAAATAGGGGCATGGCTTCATACAGGGGGTGTGCTCAGTTACGCCCCCTGTACAGTAGAGTAGCGCCGCTGAAATGCTGTGCAGTGCGCGATTACATCATCAGCTACGCATCTAGTTCCCTTCACAGCGGGACACAGCGGGCAGCGACAGCGGGCAGCGGGACACAGCGGGCAGCTGGGGGCACAGCAGTAGCGGATCTTGCCATGGTGCGGCGCCTCCGGAAGGCGGCACCCCGGGCGAAAGTCCTGCTTGCCTGTGGCAAGATCCGCTACTGACCCTCACCCCCCACAGCCTAACTCCAACCCTCCAAGGGTGGTGCTTAACCCACACTCCCCCCTCTTCACAGCCTTATTGTAACCCCCCAGGATGCAGCCTAACCCTCTAACCCTATCCCCCCGGGACGCAGCCTAAACCTGACACCCCGGAAAACACAGCCTGAACCTAACCCCCCCCCCCCCCACACACACGGCTTACCTCTCCAGCGCCGCGCTGTGTCTTTGTTCGGCATCCTGACTGTCCATATTCCAGTGCTGGGATGGGGGATCCGGTCTCTATTGGTCGACAGTAACTAGGTCGACAGGGTCTCTAGGTCTACATGTTCTAGTTCGACAGGTCATAAGGTTGACATGAGTTTTTGACAATTTTTTTCTTTTTTAAAAATGTTTTCATACTTAACGATCCACGTGGACTATGATTGGGAATAGTAACCTGTGCCGAGCGCAGCGGCAGTGGAGCGAGGCACCTTGCCCAAAGTATGGCAAGCGATGCACTAACTGGGGTTCCCGGTCACTGTACGGAGAAAACGACACTATAAAAACATAAAAAACTCATGACGACATTTTGACCTGTCGACCTGCACCAGGGCGACCTAGAGACCCTGTCGACTTAGTTACTGTCGGCCAATAGTGGTCGACCTAGTTACTGTCGACCTAGTTACTGTCGACCTTGCACACCACACCCCTGGGATGGTGCACCCATACCCATTCTGGATGTGGAGTCGGCTTTCAGAATAGCTGTTTTGGGGGAGTACCTGCATGCAATAGGTATCCCTCAAAAGTATCAGAGACATCTGCTGCAATCAACTGCAAAAGCAGATCCCCCCCCTCTCCATCGTATGGACAGGCTCTTATTACAGCCCCCATCTCTGAATATATATAGTAGTACACCCGTCGGTAGCTAACTTGTAATTGCCACAAATAGTGTCAATAACAAGTTATAATCATCACAGAAAAAACCTGATAAATAAGTATTAGTAATTATTAGAGATGAGCGGGTTCGGTTCCTCGGAATCCGAACCCGCCCGAACTTCATGATTTTTTACACGGATCCGAGCGACTCGGATCTTCCCGCCTTGCTCGGTTAACCCGAGCGCGCCCGAACGTCATCATGACGCTGTCGGATTCTCGCGAGACTCGGATTCTATATAAGGAGCCGCGCGTCGCCGCCATTTTCACACGTGCATTGAGATTGATAGGGAGAGGACGTGGCTGGCGTCCTCTCCATTTAGATTAGGGTTGAGAGAGAGAGAGAGAGATTGACCTGAGGCTGTGATACTGTAGAAGAGAGTGCAGAGTTTAGTGACTGACGACCACAGTGACCACCAGACAGTGCAGTTGTTTGTTTTATTTAATATATCCGTTCTCTGCCTGAAAAAAACGATACACACAGTGACTCAGTCACATACCATATCTGTGTGCACTGCTCAGCCCAGTGTGCTGCATCAATGTATATATATATCTGACTGTGCTCAGCTCACACAGCTTATAATTGTGGGGGAGACTGGGGAGCACTGCAGTGCCAGTTATAGGTTATAGCAGGAGCCAGGAGTACATAATATTATATTAAAATTAAACAGTGCACACTTTTGCTGCAGGAGTGCCACTGCCAGTGTGACTAGTGACCAGTGACCTGACCACCAGTATATATAATATTAGTAGTATACTATCTCTTTATCAACCAGTCTATATTAGCAGCAGACACAGTACAGTGCGGTAGTTCACGGCTGTGGCTACCTCTGTGTCGGCACTCGGCAGCCCGTCCATAATTGTATATACCACCTAACCGTGTTTTTTTTTTCTTTCTTTATAGTCATACTAGTTACGAGTATACTATCTCTTTATCAACCAGTCTATATTAGCAGCAGACACAGTACAGTGCGGTAGTTCACGGCTGTGGCTACCTCTGTGTCGGCACTCGGCAGCCCGTCCATAATTGTATATACCACCTAACCGTGGTTTTTTTTTCTTTCTTTATACATACATACTAGTTACGAGTAGAGATGAGCGCCTGAAATTTTTCGGGTTTTGTGTTTTGGTTTTGGGTTCGGTTCCGCGGCCGTGTTTTGGGTTCGAACGCGTTTTGGCAAAACCTCACCGAATTTTTTTTGTCGGATTCGGGTGTGTTTTGGATTCGGGTGTTTTTTTCAAAAAACACTAAAAAACAGCTTAAATCATAGAATTTGGGGGTCATTTTGATCCCAAAGTATTATTAACCTCAAAAACCATAATTTACACTCATTTTCAGCCTATTCTGAATACCTCACACCTCACAATATTATTTTTAGTCCTAAAATTTGCACCGAGGTCGCTGTGTGAGTAAGATAAGCGACCCTAGTGGCCGACACAAACACCGGGCCCATCTAGGAGTGGCACTGCAGTGTCACGCAGGATGTCCCTTCCAAAAAACCCTCCCCAAACAGCACATGACGCAAAGAAAAAAAGAGGCGCAATGAGGTAGCTGTGTGAGTAAGATTAGCGACCCTAGTGGCCGACACAAACACCGGGCCCATCTAGGAGTGGCACTGCAGTGTCACGCAGGATGTCCCTCCCAAAAAACCCTCCCCAAACAGCACATGACGCAAAGAAAAAAAGAGGCGCAATGAGCTAGCTGACTGTGTGAGTAAGATTAGCGACCCTAGTGGCCGACACAAACACCGGGCCCATCTAGGAGTGGCACTGCAGTGTCACGCAGGATGTCCCTTCCAAAAAACCCTCCCCAATCAGCACATGATGCAAAGAGAAAAGAAAAAAGAGGTGCAAGATGGAATTGTCCTTGGGCCCTCCCACCCACCCTTATGTTGTATAAACAAAACAGGACATGCACACTTTAACCAACCCATCATTTCAGTGACAGGGTCTGCCACACGACTGTGACTGATATGACGGGTTGGTTTGGACCCCCCCAAAAAAAGAAGCAATTAATCTCTCCTTGCACAAACTGGCTCTACAGAGGCAAGATGTCCACCTCATCTTCACCCTCCGATATATCACCGTGTACATCCCCCTCCTCACAGATTATCAATTCGTCCCCACTGGAATCCACCATCTCAGCTCCCTGTGTACTTTGTGGAGGCAATTGCTGCTGGTCAATGTCTCCGCGGAGGAATTGATTATAATTCATTTTAATGAACATCATCTTCTCCACATTTTCTGGATGTAACCTCGTACGCCGATTGCTGACAAGGTGAGCGGCGGCACTAAACACTCTTTCGGAGTACACACTTGTGGGAGGGCAACTTAGGTAGAATAAAGCCAGTTTGTGCAAGGGCCTCCAAATTGCCTCTTTTTCCTGCCAGTATAAGTACGGACTGTGTGACGTGCCTACTTGGATGCGGTCACTCATATAATCCTCCACCATTCTATCAATGTTGAGAGAATCATATGCAGTGACAGTAGACGACATGTCCGTAATCGTTGTCAGGTCCTTCAGTCCGGACCAGATGTCAGCATCAGCAGTCGCTCCAGACTGCCCTGCATCACCGCCAGCGGGTGGGCTCGGAATTCTGAGCCTTTTCCTCGCACCCCCAGTTGCGGGAGAATGTGAAGGAGGAGATGTTGACAGGTCGCGTTCCGCTTGACTTGACAATTTTGTCACCAGCAGGTCTTTCAACCCCAGCAGACCTGTGTCTGCCGGAAAGAGAGATCCAAGGTAGGCTTTAAATCTAGGATCGAGCACGGTGGCCAAAATGTAGTGCTCTGATTTCAACAGATTGACCACCCGTGAATCCTTGTTAAGCGAATTAAGGGCTGCATCCACAAGTCCCACATGCCTAGCGGAATCGCTCCCTTTTAGCTCCTTCTTCAATGCCTCCAGCTTCTTCTGCAAAAGCCTGATGAGGGGAATGACCTGACTCAGGCTGGCAGTGTCTGAACTGACTTCACGTGTGGCAAGTTCAAAGGGCATCAGAACCTTGCACAACGTTGAAATCATTCTCCACTGCACTTGAGACAGGTGCATTCCACCTACTATATCGTGCTCAATTGTATAGGCTTGAATGGCCTTTTGCTGCTCCTCCAACCTCTGAAGCATATAGAGGGTTGAATTCCACCTCGTTACCACTTCTTGCTTCAGATGATGGCAGGGCAGGTTCAGTAGTTTTTGGTGGTGCTCCAGTCTTCTGTACGTGGTGCCTGTACGCCGAAAGTGTCCCGCAATTTTTCTGGCCACCGACAGCATCTCTTGCATGCCCCTGTCGTTTTTTAAAAAATTCTGCACCACCAAATTCAAGGTATGTGCAAAACATGGGACGTGCTGGAATTTGCCCATATTTAATGCACACACAATATTGCTGGCGTTGTCCGATGCCACAAATCCACAGGAGAGTCCAATTGGGGTAAGCCATTCCGCGATGATCTTCCTCAGTTGCCGTAAGAGGTTTTCAGCTGTGTGCGTATTCTGGAAAGCGGTGATACAAAGCGTAGCCTGCCTAGGAAAGAGTTGGCGTTTGCGAGATGCTGCTACTGGTGCCGCCGCTGCTGTTCTTGCGGCGGGAGTCCATACATCTACCCAGTGGGCTGTCACAGTCATATAGTCCTGACCCTGCCCTGCTCCACTTGTCCACATGTCCGAGGTTAAGTGGACATTGGGTACAACTGCATTTTTTAGGACACTGGTGAGTCTTTTTCTGACGTCCGTGTACATTCTCGGTATCGCCTGCCTAGAGAAGTGGAACCTAGATGGTATTTGGTAACGGGGGCACACTGCCTCAATAAATTTTTAGATACAAATGTGTGGGACACCAAAGTAACAGGCGCTTAACAAATGAAATAACAGGATATACTTAGTAAAACATCCCTTGAATATGCAGGAAAGATGGAGTTCCCGGTTGTCATGTATACAGGCGTATTCCCCTTCTCTGCAGCGATTCTTTTCTCCTCAACTCGACATTAACATGTAAAAGATGGTATATACATGTATGTGTAATATTGTTTCAATAAAAAGTCTCTTTAAATGTCAAACGATATGTCACACAAGAAGGGCTATGTTCATCCGTCAGCAAGGCGTACCCCAACTCACTTTCCAAACAGAGGAAGAAAGCCTATCTAGGTATCTTTATCTTGTCCACCTCAGTGTTTTGAAAATCACAGATTTAAATGGTGAACCCCTTTTGCCAAAGAAATGAGCGTACCTCACTCACACAAAAAGGGGGTCATTGACACACGTAAAGGTATCTTTCATTCCTTATGTATTGGATGTAAGGCGTACCCTACTCACGGAAATAAGGGTTATTTTCAAGCACATCTGGGTTTCTTTTGATGATCAGACGTGTTGGTGATTAACACCAATTGTCCTCATATGTGGATGGTTCCCAGAATCAGAAGAAAGTATAATAGTTCACAATATATCCATGTGCCAAAAAGGTTTGTATTTTATTTAAAAAAGTGCCCCAAACATAAGGGGTAAAAGCAGTAGACAACAATAAAAGGGGGCATACAGTCCAAAGAATGTTTATAGCAGCATGGACAAGGTATCCAAAAACATGATAAGACAAAAAGAAAAAAAAAAAAAATTTCAAAGTCCAAAATTAAAAAATAAAATAAAGCAATTCGTACCTAGATGGTATAATGAAAGGTCCACACTCTCAGCTGGTCAACATGTTTCGGCCTATCATAGGCCTTTATCAAGACATACTGAGAGAGTGGAAAGACCAGTCTTTTATATGTTGAGTAGCCAATCAGAAGTGTTTTTAGTTCTGACATCATCATTACAGGACATTTTATCAAACATGTCGAAAAACATTTAAAAATGCAGTACAAAGTGTATCATCATGATTTACAATGATTATAAAAAACATTGGGAGTGAAACAAGTTTAAAATGAACAAATTACAGCTTTATTTCCAAGGAATCTCCATGGCAACCGCATGTGTATAGATTTGATTGGTGCCATACTAAATTGTTCACGATCACTTATGAATTTAATTGTCCAGGAACGTAAACGGGAGTTAAAATGCCTGGACGATGAAATTCAAGTTTTAAAATCGTTGATACAACCGTATTCTAATCTAGAAGACTACAGGGAATTAGAAAACAACATAGAAAGTCGTCTAAAAAAGGCTGAAAAATTGACCATACAGAAAAAGGTCAAAAAATATCAAAGGGACAAAAATGACCTAACAAAATCAAAAAACGAACATCAAGGGAGTAGTCATGACTACGCCCCAGATATAGAGGCCCATAAATTCAATACAAACCCCAAGGGAAATAAAAATAGAAATGAGATTCACAATAAAATTAGAGAACGTAAAACTTATATGCCATCAAGAGCCACCTATACATCCTCTAAAAACAACAGGTATAGAAGGAATACCCATTATAGAGAGGAGGAGTGGAATACACCAGATATTCCCGAATGGAGAATTCCTTACCCCAAGAGAATAAATAGAAGTGAGAGAACATATTTAAATAAAGAACGGGATCAAGTATCCTTTACTCAGAATCGATATGCTCCCTTGAGAGATGATCGATATGTGGATGGTGATCGGAATGAGAACTATCAATCCCCTTTTTTAGGGAGAAACAGAAAAAGAATCCCATACGGATAAATATACCAACATGGTTTAGAGGAAAGAGGGCGGGCAAAAAGAGGAAAACCAAACGTAAAAAGACTTGATAAAGGCCTATGATAGGCCGAAACATGTTGACCAGCTGAGAGTGTGGACCTTTCATTATACCATCTAGGTACGAATTGCTTTATTTTATTTTTTAATTTTGGACTTTGAAATTTTTTTTTTTTTCTTTTTGTCTTATCATGTTTTTGGATACCTTGTCCATGCTGCTATAAACATTCTTTGGACTGTATGCCCCCTTTTATTGTTGTCTACTGCTTTTACCCCTTATGTTTGGGGCACTTTTTTAAATAAAATACAAACCTTTTTGGCACATGGATATATTGTGAACTATTATACTTTCTTCTGATTCTGGGAACCATCCACATATGAGGACAATTGGTGTTAATCACCAACACGTCTGATCATCAAAAGAAACCCAGATGTGCTTGAAAATAACCCTTATTTCCGTGAGTAGGGTACGCCTTACATCCAATACATAAGGAATGAAAGATACCTTTACGTGTGTCAATGACCCCCTTTTTGTGTGAGTGAGGTACGCTCATTTCTTTGGCAAAAGGGGTTCACCATTTAAATCTGTGATTTTCAAAACACTGAGGTGGACAAGATAAAGATACCTAGATAGGCTTTCTTCCTCTGTTTGGAAAGTGAGTTGGGGTACGCCTTGCTGACGGATGAACATAGCCCTTCTTGTGTGACATATCGTTTGACATTTAAAGAGACTTTTTATTGAAACAATATTACACATATATGTATATACCATCTTTTACATGTTAATGTCGAGTTGAGGAGAAAAGAATCGCTGCAGAGAAGGGGAATACGCCTGTATACATGACAACCGGGAACTCCATCTTTCCTGCATATTCAAGGGATGTTTTACTAAGTATATCCTGTTATTTCATTTGTTAAGCGCCTGTTACTTTGGTGTCCCACACATTTGTATCTAAAAATTGTGGTTATTTGAACTATTTGGTGAGGTTCAGGTGTGGTGAAACCGACCTACGGGCTGCTCTTTTTCTGCGCCACTTGCCAGGGATTCACAATAACCTTTTCTTGCCTCAATAAATTGTCTAGTTCCCTGTGAACTAACGGCGGATACCGGACGCACGTCTAACACCAACATAGTTGTCAAGGACTCAGTTATCCGCTTTGCAGTAGGATGACTGCTGTGATATTTCATCTTCCTCGCAAAGGACTGTTGAACAGTCAATTGCTTACTGGAAGTAGTACAAGTGGGCTTACGACTTCCCCTCTGGGATGACCATCGACTCCCAGCGGCAACAACAGCAGCGCCAGCAGCAGTAGGCGTTACACGCAAGGATGCATCGGAGGAATCCCAGGCAGGAGAGGACTCGTCAGAATTGCCAGTGACATGGCCTGCAGGACTATTGGCATTCCTGGGGAAGGAGGAAATTGACACTGAGGGAGTTGGTGGGGTGGTTTGCGTGAGCTTGGTTACAAGAGGAAGGGATTTACTGGTCAGTGGACTGCTTCCGCTGTCACCCAAAGTTTTTGAACTTGTCACTGACTTATTATGAATGCGCTGCAGGTGACGTATAAGGGAGGATGTTCCGAGGTGGTTAACGTCCTTACCCCTACTTATTACAGCTTGACAAAGGGAACACACGGCTTGACACCTGTTGTCCGCATTTCTGGTGAAATACCTCCACACCGAAGAGCTGATTTTTTTGGTATTTTCACCTGGCATGTCAACGGCCATATTCCTCCCACAGACAACAGGTGTCTCCCTGGGTGCCTGACTTAAACAAACCACCTCACCATCAGAATCCTCCTGGTCAATTTCCTCCCCAGCGCCAGCAACACCCATATCCTCCTCATCCTGGTGTACTTCAACACTGACATCTTCAATCTGACTATCAGGAACTGGACTGCGGGTGCTCCTTCCAGCACTTGCAGGGGGCGTGCAAATGGTGGAAGGCGCATGCTCTTCACGTCCAGTGTTGGGAAGGTCAGGCATCGCAACCGACACAATTGGACTCTACTTGTGGATTTGGGATTTCGAAGAATGCACAGTTCTTTGCTGTGCTGCTTTTGCCAGCTTGAGTCTTTTCATTTTTCTAGCGAGAGGCTGAGTGCTTCCATCCTCATGTGAAGCTGAACCACTAGCCATGAACATAGGCCAGGGCCTCAGCCGTTCCTTGCCACTCCGTGTGGTAAATGGCATATTGGCAAGTTTACGCTTCTCCTCCGACAATTTTATTTTAGGTTTTGGAGTCCTTTTTTTACTGATATTTGGTGTTTTGGATTTGACATGCTCTGTACTATGACATTGGGCATCGGCCTTGGCAGACGACGTTGCTGGCATTTCATCGTCTCGGCCATGACTAGTGGCAGCAGCTTCAGCACGAGGTGGAAGTGGATCTTGATCTTTCCCTAATTTTGGAACCTCAACATTTTTGTTCTCCATATTTTAATAGGCACAACTAAAAGGCACCTCAGGTAAACAATGGAGATGGATGGATTGGATACTAGTATACAATTATGGACGGGCTGCCGAGTGCCGACACAGAGGTAGCCACAGCCGTGAACTACCGCACTGTACTGTGTCTGCTGCTAATATATAGACTGGTTGATAAAGAGATAGTATACTCGTAACTAGTATGTATGTATAAAGAAAGAAAAAAAAACCACGGTTAGGTGGTATATACAATTATGGACGGGCTGCCGAGTGCCGACACAGAGGTAGCCACAGCCGTGAACTACCGCACTGTACTGTGTCTGCTGCTAATATATAGACTGGTTGATAAAGAGATAGTATACTCGTAACTAGTATGTATGTATAAAGAAAGAAAAAAAAACCACGGTTAGGTGGTATATACAATTATGGACGGGCTGCCGAGTGCCGACACAGAGGTAGCCACAGCCGTGAACTACCGCACTGTACTGTGTCTGCTGCTAATATATAGACTGGTTGATAAAGAGATAGTATACTCGTAACTAGTATGTATGTATAAAGAAAGAAAAAAAAACCACGGTTAGGTGGTATATACAATTATGGACGGGCTGCCGAGTGCCGACACAGAGGTAGCCACAGCCGTGAACTACCGCACTGTACTGTGTCTGCTGCTAATATATAGACTGGTTGATAAAGAGATAGTATACTCGTAACTAGTATGTATGTATAAAGAAAGAAAAAAAAACCACGGTTAGGTGGTATATACAATTATGGACGGGCTGCCGAGTGCCGACACAGAGGTAGCCACAGCCGTGAACTACCGCACTGTACTGTGTCTGCTGCTAATATATAGACTGGTTGATAAAGAGATAGTATACTCGTAACTAGTATGTATGTATAAAGAAAGAAAAAAAAACCACGGTTAGGTGGTATATACAATTATGGACGGGCTGCCGAGTGCCGACACAGAGGTAGCCACAGCCGTGAACTACCGCACTGTACTGTGTCTGCTGCTAATATATAGACTGGTTGATAAAGAGATAGTATACTCGTAACTAGTATGTATGTATAAAGAAAGAAAAAAAAACCACGGTTAGGTGGTATATACAATTATGGACGGGCTGCCGAGTGCCGACACAGAGGTAGCCACAGCCGTGAACTACCGCACTGTACTGTGTCTGCTGCTAATATAGACTGGTTGATAAAGAGATAGTATACTCGTAACTAGTATGTATGTATAAAGAAAGAAAAAAAAACCACGGTTAGGTGGTATATACAATTATGGACGGGCTGCCGAGTGCCGACACAGAGGTAGCCACAGCCGTGAACTACCGCACTGTACTGTGTCTGCTGCTAATATATAGACTGGTTGATAAAGAGATAGTATACTCGTAACTAGTATGTATGTATAAAGAAAGAAAAAAAAACCACGGTTAGGTGGTATATACAATTATGGACGGGCTGCCGAGTGCCGACACAGAGGTAGCCACAGCCGTGAACTACCGCACTGTACTGTGTCTGCTGCTAATATATAGACTGGTTGATAAAGAGATAGTATACTCGTAACTAGTATGTATGTATAAAGAAAGAAAAAAAAACCACGGTTAGGTGGTATATACAATTATGGACGGGCTGCCGAGTGCCGACACAGAGGTAGCCACAGCCGTGAACTACCGCACTGTACTGTGTCTGCTGCTAATATAGACTGGTTGATAAAGAGATAGTATACTCGTAACTAGTATGTATGTATAAAGAAAGAAAAAAAAAACACGGTTAGGTGGTATATACAATTATGGACGGGCTGCCGAGTGCCGACACAGAGGTAGCCACAGCCGTGAACTACCGCACTGTACTGTGTCTGCTGCTAATATAGACTGGTTGATAAAGAGATAGTATACTACTAATATTATATATACTGGTGGTCAGGTCACTGGTCACTAGTCACACTGGCAGTGGCACTCCTGCAGCAAAAGTGTGCACTGTTTAATTTTAATATAATATTATGTACTCCTGGCTCCTGCTATAACCTATAACTGGCACTGCAGTAGTGCTCCCCAGTCTCCCCCACAATTATAAGCTGTGTGAGCTGAGCAGTCAGACAGATATATAATATATATAGATGATGCAGCACACTGGCCTGAGCCTGAGCAGTGCACACAGATATGGTATGTGACTGACTGAGTCACTGTGTGTATCGCTTTTTTCAGGCAGAGAACGGATATATTAAATAAACTGCACTGTGTGTCTGGTGGTCACTCACTATATAATATATTATGTACTCCTGGCTCCTGCTATAACCTATAACTGGCACTGCAGTAGTGCTCCCCAGTCTCCCCCACAATTATAAGCTGTGTGAGCTGAGCAGTCAGACAGATATATATAATATTATATATAGATAATAGATGATGCAGCACACTGGCCTGAGCCTGAGCAGTGCACACAGATATGGTATGTGACTGAGTCACTGTGTGCTGTGTATCGCTTTTTTCAGGCAGAGAACGGATTATAAATAAAACTGGTGGTCACTATCAGCAAAACTCTGCACTGTACTGAGTACTCCTAATGCTCCCCAAAATTAGTAAATCAAGTGTCTCTCTAATCTATTTTAAACGGAGAGGACGCCAGCCACGTCCTCTCCCTATCAATCTCAATGCACGTGTGAAAATGGCGGCGACGCGCGGCTCCTTATATAGAATCCGAGTCCCGCGATAGAATCCGAGCCTCGCGAGAATCCGACAGCGTCATGATGACGTTCGGGCGCGCTCGGGTTAACCGAGCAAGGCGGGAAGATCCGAGTCGCTCGGACCCGTGAAAAAAAACATGAAGTTCTGGCGGGTTCGGATTCAGAGAAACCGAACCCGCTCATCTCTAGTTACGAGTATACTATCTCTTTATCAACCAGTCTATATATTAGCAGCAGACACAGTACAGTGCGGTAGTTCACGGCTGTGGCTACCTCTGTGTCGGCACTCGGCAGCCCGTCCATAATTGTATATACCACCTAACCGTGGTTTTTTTTTCTTTCTTTATACATACATACTAGTTACGAGTATACTATCTCTTTATCAACCAGTCTATATTAGCAGCAGACACAGTACAGTGCGGTAGTTCACGGCTGTGGCTACCTCTGTGTCGGCACTCGGCAGCCCGTCCATAATTGTATATACCACCTAACCGTGGTTTTTTTTTCTTTCTTTATACATACATACTAGTTACGAGTATACTATCTCTTTATCAACCAGTCTATATATTAGCAGCAGACACAGTACAGTGCGGTAGTTCACGGCTGTGGCTACCTCTGTGTCGGCACTCGGCAGCCCGTCCATAATTGTATATACCACCTAACCGTGGTTTTTTTTTCTTTCTTTATACATACATACTAGTTACGAGTATACTATCTCTTTATCAACCAGTCTATATATTAGCAGCAGACACAGTACAGTGCGGTAGTTCACGGCTGTGGCTACCTCTGTGTCGGCACTCGGCAGCCCGTCCATAATTGTATATACCACCTAACCGTGGTTTTTTTTTCTTTCTTTATAGTCATACTAGTTACGAGTATACTATCTCTTTATCAACCAGTCTATATTAGCAGCAGACACAGTACAGTGCGGTAGTTCACGGCTGTGGCTACCTCTGTGTCGGCACTCGGCAGCCCGTCCATAATTGTATATACCACCTAACCGTGTTTTTTTTTCTTTCTTTATACATACATACTAGTTACGAGTATACTATCTCTTTATCAACCAGTCTATATTAGCAGCAGACACAGTACAGTGCGGTAGTTCACGGCTGTGGCTACCTCTGTGTCGGCACTCGGCAGCCCGTCCATAATTGTATATACCACCTAACCGTGGTTTTTTTTTCTTTCTTTATACATACATACTAGTTACGAGTATACTATCTCTTTATCAACCAGTCTATATATTAGCAGCAGACACAGTACAGTGCGGTAGTTCACGGCTGTGGCTACCTCTGTGTCGGCACTCGGCAGCCCGTCCATAATTGTATATACCACCTAACCGTGGTTTTTTTTTCTTTCTTTATACATACATACTACTATGACATCTCTTTATCAACCAGTCTATATTAGCAGCAGACACAGTACAGTACGGTAGTTCACGGCTGTGGCTACCTCTGTGTCTGCACTCGGCAGGCAGTCCGTCCATAATTGTATACCACCTAACCGTGGTTTTTTTTTCTTTCTTCTTTATACATACATAGTTACATAGACATCTCTTTATCAACCAGTCTATATTAGCAGCAGACACAGTACAGTACGGTAGTTCACGGCTGTGGCTACCTCTGTGTCTGCACTCGGCAGGCAGTCCGTCCATAATTGTATACCACCTAACCGTGGTTTTTTTTTCTTTCTTCTTTATACATACATAGTTACATAGACATCTCTTTATCAACCAGTCTATATTAGCAGCAGACACAGTACAGTACGGTAGTTCACGGCTGTGGCTACCTCTGTGTCTGCACTCGGCAGGCAGTCCATAATTGTATACTAGTATCCATCTCCATTGTTTACCTGAGGTGCCTTTTAGTTGTGCCTATTAAAATATGGAGAACAAAAATGTTGAGGTTCCAAAATTAGGGAAAGATCAAGATCCACTTCCACCTCGTGCTGAAGCTGCTGCCACTAGTCATGGCCGAGACGATGAAATGCCAGCAACGTCGTCTGCCAAGGCCGATGCCCAATGTCATAGTACAGAGCATGTCAAATCCAAAACACCAAATATCAGAAAAAAAAGGACTCCAAAACCTAAAATAAAATTGTCGGAGGAGAAGCGTAAACTTGCCAATATGCCATTTACGACACGGAGTGGCAAGGAACGGCTGAGGCCCTGGCCTATGTTCATGGCTAGTGGTTCAGCTTCACATGAGGATGGAAGCACTCAGCCTCTCGCTAGAAAAATTAAAAGACTCAAGCTGGCAAAAGCAGCACAGCAAAGAACTGTGCATTCTTCGAAATCCCAAATCCACAAGGAGAGTCCAATTGTGTCGGTTGCGATGCCTGACCTTCCCAACACTGGACGTGAAGAGCATGCGCCTTCCACCATTTGCACGCCCCCTGCAAGTGCTGGAAGGAGCACCCGCAGTCCAGTTCCTGATAGTCAGATTGAAGATGTCAGTGTTGAAGTACACCAGGATGAGGAGGATATGGGTGTTGCTGGCGCTGGGGAGGAAATTGACCAGGAGGATTCTGATGGTGAGGTGGTTTGTTTAAGTCAGGCACCCGGGGAGACACCTGTTGTCCGTGGGAGGAATATGGCCGTTGACATGCCAGGTGAAAATACCAAAAAAATCAGCTCTTCGGTGTGGAGGTATTTCACCAGAAATGCGGACAACAGGTGTCAAGCCGTGTGTTCCCTTTGTCAAGCTGTAATAAGTAGGGGTAAGGACGTTAACCACCTCGGAACATCCTCCCTTATACGTCACCTGCAGCGCATTCATAATAAGTCAGTGACAAGTTCAAAAACTTTGGGTGACAGCGGAAGCAGTCCACTGACCAGTAAATCCCTTCCTCTTGTAACCAAGCTCACGCAAACCACCCCACCAACTCCCTCAGTGTCAATTTCCTCCTTCCCCAGGAATGCCAATAGTCCTGCAGGCCATGTCACTGGCAATTCTGACGATTCCTCTCCTGCCTGGGATTCCTCCGATGCATCCTTGCGTGTAACACCTACTGCTGCTGGCGCTGCTGTTGTTGCTGCTGGGAGTCGATGGTCATCCCAGAGGGGAAGTCGTAAGCCCACTTGTACTACTTCCAGTAAGCAATTGACTGTTCAACAGTCCTTTGCGAGGAAGATGAAATATCACAGCAGTCATCCTGCTGCAAAGCGGATAACTGAGGCCTTGACAACTATGTTGGTGTTAGACGTGCGTCCGGTATCCGCCGTTAGTTCACAGGGAACTAGACAATTTATTGAGGCAGTGTGCCCCCGTTACCAAATACCATCTAGGTTCCACTTCTCTAGGCAGGCGATACCGAGAATGTACACGGACGTCAGAAAAAGACTCACCAGTGTCCTAAAAAATGCAGTTGTACCCAATGTCCACTTAACCACGGACATGTGGACAAGTGGAGCAGGGCAGGGTCAGGACTATATGACTGTGACAGCCCACTGGGTAGATGTATGGACTCCCGCCGCAAGAACAGCAGCGGCGGCACCAGTAGCAGCATCTCGCAAACGCCAACTCTTTCCTAGGCAGGCTACGCTTTGTATCACCGCTTTCCAGAATACGCACACAGCTGAAAACCTCTTACGGCAACTGAGGAAGATCATCGCGGAATGGCTTACCCCAATTGGACTCTCCTGTGGATTTGTGGCATCGGACAACGCCAGCAATATTGTGTGTGCATTAAATATGGGCAAATTCCAGCACGTCCCATGTTTTGCACATACCTTGAATTTGGTGGTGCAGAATTTTTAAAAAAACGACAGGGGCGTGCAAGAGATGCTGTCGGTGGCCAGAAGAATTGCGGGACACTTTCGGCGTACAGGCACCACGTACAGAAGACTGGAGCACCACCAAAAACTACTGAACCTGCCCTGCCATCATCTGAAGCAAGAAGTGGTAACGAGGTGGAATTCAACCCTCTATATGCTTCAGAGGTTGGAGGAGCAGCAAAAGGCCATTCAAGCCTATACAATTGAGCACGATATAGTAGGTGGAATGCACCTGTCTCAGGCGCAGTGGAGAATGATTTCAACGTTGTGCAAGGTTCTGATGCCCTTTGAACTTGCCACACGTGAAGTCAGTTCAGACACTGCCAGCCTGAGTCAGGTCATTCCCCTCATCAGGCTTTTGCAGAAGAAGCTGGAGACATTGAAGGAGGAGCTAACACGGAGCGATTCCGCTAGGCATGTGGGACTTGTGGATGGAGCCCTTAATTCGCTTAACAAGGATTCACGGGTGGTCAATCTGTTGAAATCAGAGCACTACATTTTGGCCACCGTGCTCGATCCTAGATTTAAAGCCTACCTTGGATCTCTCTTTCCGGCAGACACAAGTCTGCTGGGGTTGAAAGACCTGCTGGTGACAAAATTGTCAAGTCAAGCGGAACGCGACCTGTCAACATCTCCTCCTTCACATTCTCCCGCAACTGGGGGTGCGAGGAAAAGGCTCAGAATTCCGAGCCCACCCGCTGGCGGTGATGCAGGGCAGTCTGGAGCGACTGCTGATGCTGACATCTGGTCCGGACTGAAGGACCTGACAACGATTACGGACATGTCGTCTACTGTCACTGCATATGATTCTCTCAACATTGATAGAATGGTGGAGGATTATATGAGTGACCGCATCCAAGTAGGCACGTCACACAGTCCGTACTTATACTGGCAGGAAAAAGAGGCAATTTGGAGGCCCTTGCACAAACTGGCTTTATTCTACCTAAGTTGCCCTCCCACAAGTGTGTACTCCGAAAGAGTGTTTAGTGCCGCCGCTCACCTTGTCAGCAATCGGCGTACGAGGTTACATCCAGAAAATGTGGAGAAGATGATGTTCATTAAAATGAATTATAATCAATTCCTCCGCGGAGACATTGACCAGCAGCAATTGCCTCCACAAAGTACACAGGGAGCTGAGATGGTGGATTCCAGTGGGGACGAATTGATAATCTGTGAGGAGGGGGATGTACACGGTGATATATCGGAGGGTGATGATGAGGTGGACATCTTGCCTCTGTAGAGCCAGTTTGTGCAAGGAGAGATTAATTGCTTCTTTTTTGGGGGGGGTCCAAACCAACCCGTCATATCAGTCACAGTCGTGTGGCAGACCCTGTCACTGAAATGATGGGTTGGTTAAAGTGTGCATGTCCTGTTTTGTTTATACAACATAAGGGTGGGTGGGAGGGCCCAAGGACAATTCCATCTTGCACCTCTTTTTTCTTTTCTTTTTCTTTGCATCATGTGCTGATTGGGGAGGGTTTTTTGGAAGGGACATCCTGCGTGACACTGCAGTGCCACTCCTAAATGGGCCCGGTGTTTGTTTCGGCCACTAGGGTCGCTAATCTTACTCACACAGTCAGCTACCTCATTGCGCCTCTTTTTTTCTTTGCGTCATGTGCTGTTTGGGGAGGGTTTTTTGGAAGGGACATCCTGCGTGACACTGCAGTGCCACTCCTAGATGGGCCCGGTGTTTGTGTCGGCCACTAGGGTCGCTAATCTTACTCACACAGCTACCTCATTGCGCCTCTTTTTTTCTTTGCGTCATGTGCTGTTTGGGGAGGGTTTTTTGGAAGGGACATCCTGCGTGACACTGCAGTGCCACTCCTAGATGGGCCCGGTGTTTGTGTCGGCCACTAGGGTCGCTAATCTTACTCACACAGCTACCTCATTGCGCCTCTTTTTTTCTTTGCGTCATGTGCTGTTTGGGGAGGGGTTTTTGGAAGGGCCATCCTGCGTGACACTGCAGTGCCACTCCTAGATGGGCCCGGTGTTTGTGTCGGCCACTAGGGTCGCTAATCTTACTCACACAGCTACCTCATTGCGCCTCTTTTTTTCTTTGCGTCATGTGCTGTTTGGGGAGGGTTTTTTGGAAGGGACATCCTGCGTGACACTGCAGTGCCACTCCTAGATGGGCCCGGTGTTTGTGTCGGCCACTAGGGTCGCTTATCTTACTCACACAGCGACCTCGGTGCAAATTTTAGGACTAAAAATAATATTGTGAGGTGTGAGGTATTCAGAATAGACTGAAAATGAGTGTAAATTATGGTTTTTGAGGTTAATAATACTTTGGGATCAAAATGACCCCCAAATTCTATGATTTAAGCTGTTTTTTAGTGTTTTTTGAAAAAAACACCCGAATCCAAAACACACCCGAATCCGACAAAAAAAATTCGGTGAGGTTTTGCCAAAACGCGTTCGAACCCAAAACACGGCCGCGGAACCGAACCCAAAACCAAAACACAAAACCCGAAAAATTTCAGGCGCTCATCTCTAGTAATTATGCCCCCATGTGTTTTAAACTGGTGGTATAAAGATGCACTGTACAGCTCTTATTTTAATCTGGAATTATATATTTATGTTACATACTGTAACTAGTGATGTGCACCTGAAATTTTTCGGGTTTTGTGTTTTGGTTTTGGGTTCGGTTCCGTGGCCGTGTTTTGGGTTCGAACGCGTTTTGGCAAAACCTCACCGAATTTTTTTTGTTGGATTCGGGTGTGTTTTGGATTCGGGTGTTTTTTTTCAAAAAACCCTAAAAAACAGCTTAAATCATAGAATTTGGGGGTCATTTTGATCCCATAGTATTATTAACCTCAATAACCATAATTTCCACTCATTTTCAGTCTATTCTGAACACCTCACACCTCAGAATATTATTTTTAGTCCTAAAATTTGCACCGAGGTCGCTGGATGGCTAAGCTAAGCGACACAAGTGGCCGACACAAACACCTGGCCCATCTAGGAGTGGCACTGCAGTGTCAGGCAGGATGGCACTTCAAAAAAATAGTCCCCAAACAGCACATGATGCAAAGAAAAAAAGAGGCGCACCAAGGTCGCTGTGTGACTAAGCTAAGCGACACAAGTGGCCGACACAAACACCTGGCCCATCTAGGAGTGGCACTGCAGTGTCAGACAGGATGGCACTTAAAAAAATAGTCCACAAACAGCACATGATGCAAAGAAAAAAAGAGCTGCACCAAAATCGTTGTGTGACTAAGCTAAGCGACCCAAGTGGCCGACACAAACACCTGGCCCATCTAGGAGTGGCACTGCAGTGTCACGCAGGATGGCCCTTCAAAAAAATACTCCCCAAACAGCACATGACGCAAAGAAAAAAAGAGGCGCAATGAGGTAGCTGTGTGACGACTAAGCCAAGCGACCCTAGTGGCCGACACAAACACCTGGCCCATCTAGGAGTGTCACTGCAGTGTCACGCAGGATGGCCCTTCCAAAAAAATACTCCCCAAACAGCACATGACGCAAAGAAAAAAAGAGGCGCAATGAGGTAGCTGTGTGACGACTAAGCTAAGCAACCCTAGTGGCCGACACAAACACCTGGCCCATCTAGGAGTGGCACTGCAATGTCAGACAGGATGGCACTTAAAAAAATAGTCCCCAAACAGCACATGATGCAAAGAAAAAAAGAGCTGCACCAAAGTCGTTGTGTGACTAAGCTAAGCGACCCAAGTGGCCGACACAAACACCTGGCCCATCTAGGAGTGGCACTGCAGTGTCACGCAGGATGGCCCTTCAAAAAAATACTCCCCAAACAGCACATGACGCAAAGAAAAAAAGAGGCGCAATGAGGTAGCTGTGTGACGACTAAGCTAAGCGACCCTAGTGGCCGACACAAACACCTGGGCCATCTAGGAGTGGCACTGCAGTGTCAGACAGGATGGCACTTAAAAAAATAGTCCCCAAACAGCACATGATGCAAAGAAAAAAAGAGCTGCACCAAAGTCGTTGTGTGACTAAGCTAAGCGACCCAAGTGGTCGACACAAACACCTGGCCCATCTAGGAGTGGCACTGCAGTGTCACGCAGGATGGCCCTTCCATAAAAATACTCCCCAAACAGCACATGACGCAAAGAAAAAAAGAGGCGCAATGAGGTAGCTGTGTGACGACTAAGCTAAGCGACCCTAGTGGCCGATACAAACACCTGGCCCATCTAGGAGTGGCACTGCAGTGTCAGACAGGATGGCACTTAAAAAAATAGTCCACAAACAGCACATGATGCAAAGAAAAAAAGAGCTGCACCAAAATCGTTGTGTGACTAAGCTAAGCGACCCAAGTGGCCGACACAAACACCTGGCCCATCTAGGAGTGGCACTGCAGTGTCACGCAGGATGGCCCTTCAAAAAAATACTCCCCAAACAGCACATGATGCAAAGAAAAAAAGAGGCGCAATGAGGCAGCTGTGTGACGACTAAGCTAAGCGACCCTAGTGGCCGACACAAACACCAGGCCCATCTAGGAGTGTCACTGCAGTGTCACGCAGGATGGCCCTTCCAAAAAAATAGTCCCCAAACAGCACATGATGCAAAGAAAAAAAGAGCTGCACCAAAGTCGTTGTGTGACTAAGCTAAGCGACCCAAGTGGCCGACACAAACACCTGGCCCATCTAGGAGTGGCACTGCAGTGTCACGCAGGATGGCCCTTCAAAAAAATACTCCCCAAACAGCACATGACGCAAAGAAAAAAGAGGCGCAATGAGGTAGCTGTGTGACGACTAAGCTAAGCGACCCTAGTGGCCGACACAAACACCTGGCCCATCTAGGAGTGGCACTGCAGTGTCAGGCAGGATGGCACTTCAAAAAAATAGTCCCCAAACAGCACATGATGCAAAGAAAAAAAGAGGCGCACCAAGGTCGCTGTGTGACTAAGCTAAGCGACACAAGTGGCCGACACAAACACCTGGCCCATCTAGGAGTGGCACTGCAGTGTCAGACAGGATGGCACTTAAAAAAATAGTCCACAAACAGCACATGATGCAAAGAAAAAAAGAGCTGCACCAAAATCGTTGTGTGACTAAGCTAAGCGACCCAAGTGGCCGACACAAACACCTGGCCCATCTAGGAGTGGCACTGCAGTGTCACGCAGGATGGCCCTTCAAAAAAATACTCCCCAAACAGCACATGACGCAAAGAAAAAAAGAGGCGCAATGAGGTAGCTGTGTGACGACTAAGCCAAGCGACCCTAGTGGCCGACACAAACACCTGGCCCATCTAGGAGTGTCACTGCAGTGTCACGCAGGATGGCCCTTCCAAAAAAATACTCCCCAAACAGCACATGACGCAAAGAAAAAAAGAGGCGCAATGAGGTAGCTGTGTGACGACTAAGCTAAGCAACCCTAGTGGCCGACACAAACACCTGGCCCATCTAGGAGTGGCACTGCAGTGTCAGACAGGATGGCACTTAAAAAAATAGTCCCCAAACAGCACATGATGCAAAGAAAAAAAGAGCTGCACCAAAGTCGTTGTGTGACTAAGCTAAGCGACCCAAGTGGCCGACACAAACACCTGGCCCATCTAGGAGTGGCACTGCAGTGTCACGCAGGATGGCCCTTCAAAAAAATACTCCCCAAACAGCACATGACGCAAAGAAAAAAAGAGGCGCAATGAGGTAGCTGTGTGACGACTAAGCTAAGCGACCCTAGTGGCCGACACAAACACCTGGGCCATCTAGGAGTGGCACTGCAGTGTCAGACAGGATGGCACTTAAAAAAATAGTCCCCAAACAGCACATGATGCAAAGAAAAAAAGAGCTGCACCAAAGTCGTTGTGTGACTAAGCTAAGCGACCCAAGTGGTCGACACAAACACCTGGCCC
This sequence comes from Pseudophryne corroboree, assembly GCF_028390025.1. Classification (NCBI taxonomy): domain Eukaryota; kingdom Metazoa; phylum Chordata; class Amphibia; order Anura; family Myobatrachidae; genus Pseudophryne; species Pseudophryne corroboree. The sequence continues at coordinate 945,688,344 of NC_086445.1, read as the reverse complement.
ATCTAGGAGTGGCACTGCAGTGTCACGCAGGATGGCCCTTCCATAAAAATACTCCCCAAACAGCACATGACGCAAAGAAAAAAAGAGGCGCAATGAGGTAGCTGTGTGACGACTAAGCTAAGCGACCCTAGTGGCCGATACAAACACCTGGCCCATCTAGGAGTGGCACTGCAGTGTCAGACAGGATGGCACTTAAAAAAATAGTCCACAAACAGCACATGATGCAAAGAAAAAAAGAGCTGCACCAAAATCGTTGTGTGACTAAGCTAAGCGACCCAAGTGGCCGACACAAACACCTGGCCCATCTAGGAGTGGCACTGCAGTGTCACGCAGGATGGCCCTTCAAAAAAATACTCCCCAAACAGCACATGACGCAAAGAAAAAAAGAGGCGCAATGAGGCAGCTGTGTGACGACTAAGCTAAGCGACCCTAGTGGCCGACACAAACACCAGGCCCATCTAGGAGTGTCACTGCAGTGTCACGCAGGATGGCCCTTCCAAAAAAATAGTCCCCAAACAGCACATGATGCAAAGAAAAAAAGAGCTGCACCAAAGTCGTTGTGTGACTAAGCTAAGCGACCCAAGTGGCCGACACAAACACCTGGCCCATCTAGGAGTGGCACTGCAGTGTCACGCAGGATGGCCCTTCAAAAAAATACTCCCCAAACAGCACATGACGCAAAGAAAAAAGAGGCGCAATGAGGTAGCTGTGTGACGACTAAGCTAAGCGACCCTAGTGGCCGACACAAACACCACACCTGGCCCATCTAGGAGTGGCACTGCAGTGTCAGGCAGGATGGCACTTCAAAAAAATAGTCCCCAAACAGCACATGATGCAAAGAAAAAAAGAGGCGCACCAAGGTCGCTGTGTGACTAAGCTAAGCGACACAAGTGGCCGACACAAACACCTGGCCCATCTAGGAGTGGCACTGCAGTGTCAGACAGGATGGCACTTAAAAAAATAGTCCACAAACAGCACATGATGCAAAGAAAAAAAGAGCTGCACCAAAATCGTTGTGTGACTAAGCTAAGCGACCCAAGTGGCCGACACAAACACCTGGCCCATCTAGGAGTGGCACTGCAGTGTCACGCAGGATGGCCCTTCAAAAAAATACTCCCCAAACAGCACATGACGCAAAGAAAAAAAGAGGCGCAATGAGGTAGCTGTGTGACGACTAAGCCAAGCGACCCTAGTGGCCGACACAAACACCTGGCCCATCTAGGAGTGTCACTGCAGTGTCACGCAGGATGGCCCTTCCAAAAAAATACTCCCCAAACAGCACATGACGCAAAGAAAAAAAGAGGCGCAATGAGGTAGCTGTGTGACGACTAAGCTAAGCAACCCTAGTGGCCGACACAAACACCTGGCCCATCTAGGAGTGGCACTGCAGTGTCAGACAGGATGGCACTTAAAAAAATAGTCCCCAAACAGCACATGATGCAAAGAAAAAAAGAGCTGCACCAAAGTCGTTGTGTGACTAAGCTAAGCGACCCAAGTGGCCGACACAAACACCTGGCCCATCTAGGAGTGGCACTGCAGTGTCACGCAGGATGGCCCTTCAAAAAAATACTCCCCAAACAGCACATGACGCAAAGAAAAAAAGAGGCGCAATGAGGTAGCTGTGTGACGACTAAGCTAAGCGACCCTAGTGGCCGACACAAACACCTGGGCCATCTAGGAGTGGCACTGCAGTGTCAGACAGGATGGCACTTAAAAAAATAGTCCCCAAACAGCACATGATGCAAAGAAAAAAAGAGCTGCACCAAAGTCGTTGTGTGACTAAGCTAAGCGACCCAAGTGGTCGACACAAACACCTGGCCCATCTAGGAGTGGCACTGCAGTGTCACGCAGGATGGCCCTTCCATAAAAATACTCCCCAAACAGCACATGACGCAAAGAAAAAAAGAGGCGCAATGAGGTAGCTGTGTGACGACTAAGCTAAGCGACCCTAGTGGCCGATACAAACACCTGGCCCATCTAGGAGTGGCACTGCAGTGTCAGACAGGATGGCACTTAAAAAAATAGTCCACAAACAGCACATGATGCAAAGAAAAAAAGAGCTGCACCAAAATCGTTGTGTGACTAAGCCAAGCGACCCAAGTGGCCGACACAAACACCTGGCCCATCTAGGAGTGGCACTGCAGTGTCACGCAGGATGGCCCTTCAAAAAAATACTCCCCAAACAGCACATGACGCAAAGAAAAAAAGAGGCGCAATGAGGCAGCTGTGTGACGACTAAGCTAAGCGACCCTAGTGGCCGACACAAACACCAGGCCCATCTAGGAGTGTCACTGCAGTGTCACGCAGGATGGCCCTTCCAAAAAAATAGTCCCCAAACAGCACATGATGCAAAAAAAAAAAGAGCTGCACCAAAGTCGTTGTGTGACTAAGCTAAGCGACCCAAGTGGCCGACACAAACACCTGGCCCATCTAGGAGTGGCACTGCAGTGTCACGCAGGATGGCCCTTCAAAAAAATACTCCCCAAACAGCACATGACGCAAAGAAAAAAGAGGCGCAATGAGGTAGCTGTGTGACGACTAAGCTAAGCGACCCTAGTGGCCGACACAAACACCTGGCCCATCTAGGAGTGGCACTGCAGTGTCAGACAGGATGGCACTTAAAAAAATAGTCCCCAAACAGCACATGATGCAAAGAAAAAAAGAGCTGCACCAAAGTCGTTGTGTGACTAAGCTAAGCGACCCAAGTGGTCGACACAAACACCTGGCCCATCTAGGAGTGGCACTGCAGTGTCACGCAGGATGGCCCTTCAAAAAAATACTCCCCAAACAGCACATGACGCAAAGAAAAAAAGAGGCGCAATGAGGTAGCTGTGTGACGACTAAGCTAAGCGACCCAAGTGGCCGACACAAACACCTGGCCCATCTAGGAGTGGCACTGCAGTGTCAGACAGGATGGCACTTAAAAAAATACTCCCCAAACAGCACATGATGCAAAGAAAAATGAAAGAAAAAAGAGGTGCAAGATGGAATTGTCCTTGGGCCCTCCCACCCACCCTTATGTTGTAAAAAACAGGACATGCACACTTTAACGAACCCATCATTTCAGCGACAGGGTCTGCCACAAGACTATGACTGAAATGACTGGTTGGTTTTGGCCCCCACCAAAAAAGAAGCAATCAATCTCTCCTTGCACAAACTGGCTCTACAGAGGCAAGATGTCCACCTCATCATCATCGTCCGATTCATCACCCCTTTCACTGTGTATATCCCCCTCCTCACAGATTATTAATTCGTCCCCACTGGAATCCACCATCTCAGGTCCCCGTGTACTTTCTGGAGGCAATTGCTGCTGGTGAATGTCTCCATGGAGGAATTGATTATAATTCATTTTAATGAACATCATCTTCTCCACATTTTCTGGAAGTAACCTCGTACGCCGATTGCTGACAAGGTGAGCGGCGGCACTAAACACTCTTTCGGAGTACACACTGGAGGGAGGGCAACTTAGGTAGAATAAAGCCAGTTTGTGCAAGGGCCTCCAAATTGCCTCTTTTTCCTGCCAGTATACGTACGGACTGTCTGACGTGCCTACTTGGATGCGGTCACTCATATAATCCTCCACCATTCTTTCAATGGTGAGAGAATCATATGCAGTGACAGTAGACGACATGTCAGTAATCGTTGGCAGGTCCTTCAGTCCGGACCAGATGTCAGCATCAGCAGTCGCTCCAGACTGCCCTGCATCACCGCCAGCGGGTGGGCTCGGAATTCGTAGCCTTTTCCTCGCACCCCCAGTTGCGGGAAAATGTAAAGGAGGAGATGTTTACGGGTCGCGTTCCGCTTGACTTGACAATTTTCTCACCAGCAGTTCTTTGAACCTCTGCAGACTTGTGTCTGCCGGAAAGAGAGATCCAACGTAGGTTTTAAATCTAGGATCGGGCACGGTGGCCAAAATGTAGTGCTCTGATTTCAACAGATTGACCACCCGTGAATCCTGGTTAAGCGAATGAAGGGCTCCATCCACAAGTCCCACATGCCTAGCGGAATTGCTCTGTTTTAGCTCCTCCTTCAATGCCTCCAGCTTCTTCTGCAAAAGCCTGATGAGGGGAATGACCTGACTCAGGCTGGCAGTGTCTGAACTGACTTCACGTGTGGCAAGTTCAAAAGGTTGCAGAACCTTGCACAACGTTGAAATCATTCTCCACTGCGCTTGAGACAGGTGCATTCCACCTCCTTTGCCTATATCGTGGCCAGATGTATAGGCTTGAATGGCCTTTTGCTGCTCCTCCATCCTCTGAAGCATATAGAGGGTTGAATTCCACCTCGTTACCACCTCTTGCTTCAGATGATGGCAGGGCAGGTTCAGGTGTTTTTGGTGGTGCTCCAGTCTTCTGTACGCGGTGCCTGTACGCCGAAAGTGGCCCGCAATTCTTCTGGCCACCGACAGCATCTCTTGCACGCCCCTGTCGTTTTTTAAATAATTCTGCACCACCAAATTCAAGGTATGTGCAAAACATGGGACGTGCTGGAATTTGCCCAGATGTAATGCACGCACAATATTGCTGGCGTTGTCCGATGCCACAAATCCCCAGGAGAGTCCAATTGGGGTAAGCCATTCTGCGATGATCTTCCTCAGTTGCCGTAAGAGGTTTTCAGCTGTGTGCGTATTCTGGAAAGTGGTGATACAAAGTGTAGCCTGCCTAGGAACGAGTTGGCATTTGCGAGATGCTGCTACTGGTGCCGCCGCTGCTGTTCTTGCAGCGGGAGGCAATACATCTACCCAGTGGGCTGTCACAGTCATGTAGTCCTGAGTCTGCCCTGCTCCACTTGTCCACATGTCCGTGGTTAAGTGGACATTGGGTACAACTGCATTTTTTAGGACACTGGTGAGTCTTTTTCTGACGTCCGTGTACATTCTCGGTATCGCCTGCCTAGAGAAGTGGAACCTAGATGGTATTTGGTAACGGGGGCACACTACCTCAAGCAATTGTCTAGTTCCCTGTGAACTAACGGCGGATACTGGACGCACGTCTAATACCAACATAGTTGTCAAGGCCTCAGTTATCCGCTTTGCAACAGGATGACTGCTGTGATATTTCATCTTCCTCGCAAAGGACTGTTGGACAGTCAATTGCTTACTGGAAGTAGTACAAGTGGTCTTCCGACTTCCCCTCTGGGATGACGATCGACTCCCAGCAGCAACAACAGCAGCGCCAGCAGCAGTAGGCGTTACACTCAAGGATGCATCGGAGGAATCCCAGGCAGGAGAGGACTCGTCAGACTTGCCAGTGACATGGCCTGCAGGACTATTGGCTTTCCTGGGTAAGGAGGAAATTGACACTGAGGGAGTTGGTGGTGTGGTTTGCGCGAGCTTGGTTACAAGAGGAAGGGATTTACTGGTCAGTGGACTGCTTCCGCTGTCGCCCAAAGTTTTTGAACTTGTCACTGACTTATTATGAATGCGCTGCAGGTGACGTATAAGGGAGGATGTTCCGAGGTGGTTAACGCCCTTACCCCTACTTATTACAGCTTGACAAAGGCAACACACGGCTTGACACCAGTTGTCCGCATTTCTGTTGAAATAATTCCACACTGAAGAGCTGATTTTTTTTGTATTTTGACCAGGCATGTCAATGGCCATATTCCTCCCACGGACAACAGGTGTCTCCCCGGGTGCCTGACTTAAACAAACCACCTCACCATCAGAATCCTCCTTGTCAATTTCCATCCCAGCGCCAGCAACACCCATATCCTCATCCTGGTGTACTTCAACACTGACATCTTCAATTTGACTATCAGGAACTGGACTGCGGGTGCTCCTTCCAGCACTTGCAGGGGGCGTGCAAATGGTGGAAGGCGCAAGCTCTTCCCGTCCAGTGTTGGGAAGGTCAGGCATCGCAACCGGCACAATTGGACTCTCCTTTGGGATTTGTGATTTCGAAGAACGCACAGTTCTTTGCTGTGCTTTTGCCGCAAGTCTTTTCTTTTTTCTAGCGAGAGGATGAGTGCTTCCATCCTCATGTGAAGCTGAACCACTAGCCATGAACATAGGCCAGGGCCTCAGCCGTTCCTTGCCACTCCGTGTCGTAAATGGCATATTGGCAAGTTTACGCTTCTCCTCAGACGCTTTTAATTTTGATTTTTGGGTCATTTTTTTACTGATCTTTTGTGTTTTGGATTTTACATGCTCTGTACTATGACATTGGGCATCGGCCTTGGCAGACGACGTTGATGGCATTTCATCGTCTCGGCCATGACTAGTGGCAGCAGCTTCAGCACAAGGTGGAAGCGGATCTTGATTTTTCCCTATTTTTTTAACCTCCACATTTTTGTTCTCTATATTTTAATGCGCACAACTAAAAGCCACCACAGGTATACAATGTAGATGGATGGATAGTATAGTATTATATTACTTATGGAGGACGAGTGACTGACGACACAGAGGTAGGTACAGCCGTGGCCTACCGTACTGCTATATATATATAATATACTGTATAATAATAACGGACCTGGTGGACACTGTCAGCAGACTGCTAAACTAGTATGAAGAAAAAAAAACCCACCACAGGTAGGTATACAATGTAGATGGATGGATAGTAAGTATAGTATTATATTACTTATGGACGACGAGTGCACTGTCGACACAGAGGTAGGTACAGCCATGGCCTACCGTACTGCTTATATATATAATATACTGTATATAACGGACCTGGTGGACACTGTCAGCAGACTGCTAAACTAGTATGAAGAAAAAAAAACCCACCACAGGTAGGTATACAATGTAGATGGATGGATAGTAAGTATAGTATTATATTACTTATGGACGACGAGTGCACTGACGACACAGAGGTAGGTACAGCCGTGGCCTACCGTACTGCTTATATATATAATATACTGTATATAACGGACCTGGTGGACACTGTCAGCAGACTGCTAAACTAGTATGAAGAAAAAAAAACCCACCACAGGTAGGTATACAATGTAGATGGATGGATAGTAAGTATAGTATTATATTACTTATGGACGACGAGTGCACTGACGACACAGAGGTAGGTACAGCCGTGGCCTACCGTACTGCTTATATATATAATATACTGTATATAACGGACCTGGTGGACACTGTCAGCAGACTGCTAAACTAGTATGAAGAAAAAAAAACCCACCACAGGTAGGTATACAATGTAGATGGATGGATAGTAAGTATAGTATTATATTACTTATGGACGACGAGTGCACTGACGACACAGAGGTAGGTACAGCCGTGGCCTACCGTACTGCTTATATATATATAATATACTGTATATAACGGACCTGGTGGACACTGTCAGCAGACTGCTAAACTAGTATGAAGAAAAAAAAACCCACCACAGGTAGGTATACAATGTAGATGGATGGATAGTAAGTATAGTATTATATTACTTATGGACGACGAGTGCACTGACGACACAGAGGTAGGTACAGCCGTGGCCTACCGTACTGCTTATATATATAATATACTGTATATAACAGACCTGGTGGACACTGTCAGCAGACTGCTAAACTAGTATGAAGAAAAAAAAAACACCACAGGAGTGTTTTTCAGGCAGACAAACGTATACTGGACTGGTGGTCACTGTCAGCAAAACTGTGCACTGTACTCCTGCTATAACTGCTCCCCAGTCCCCACAATTAGGCAGTGTGAGCAGTGCACTCAGCACAGATATATCATGCAGCAGTGCAGCACACTGAGCACAGATATGGTGGAGCGTTTTTTTAAGGCAGAGAAACAAAGGATTAAACTAACTCACTGGTGGTAAACCCTGCACTGTACTCCCTAACAGCTGCTCCCCGTCCCCAATCCTCCCCACATAACTAAGTCACTCAGTTTACTCTGTTCTTTTCTAATATAACGGAGAGGACACCAGCCACATCCTCTCCCGATTAATCTCAATGCACGTGTGAAAATGGCGGCGACGCGCGGCTCCTTATATAGAATCCGAATCTCGCGAGAAGCCGACAGCGGGATGATGACGTTCGGGCGCGCTCGGGTTAACCGAGCAAGGCGGGAGGATCCGAGTCGCTCGGACCCGTGTAAAAAAAAGGTGAAGTTCGGGCGGGTCGGATCCCGAGGATCCGAACCCGCTCATCACTAACTGTAACTAAGGAAAATATAATCTAAAGTGTATATAAAGTTATATGTTCAATTAAATACAAATTTAATTTTTACATACTGCACTAGTAGTAAAAACTGAAGTTACATAGGGAGAGACAGAAGAAAGGGGAATAATAATAGTCATTAATAGACAGATTGTGATGTTATTATATTCTAAAAAAAGCAATGAAATATTTTTAATATAAGACATTTCAGAGAGTGCGTCACTGACATGTCACCTTTGATCTACTACAGTCAATAATACAATTTAACATGTAAAAAGTATTATTTAAACAATGACAGTATTACTAAAATAGCCCAGTATGTTACCTTTATATTGAAATGATTAAAACACTTAAAAAACCTTAAGTTTACATAGAACATATATAACTAGTTTGGAAAAAAGAAAATGTAGAATTATTTTATCAGGTTTCCATGATTTTTACAATTGTAATGTCAATGGTTGGTCCTTACTAAGATCGTTCTATAACCCTCTTGTTATGAGACAGGGTCTATCCATGTGCTACATGAACCACTCTGCACATGCAGGAGGTGGACCATCGAGGGTTCAACCTCAATGGCTTTTCACCATGGTTAGAAACCATCAACCATAAATGGTAAGACTGTTACTGGACAACCCTAGTCCAAATGACATATTTTTTAATTATTATGTGTAAAGTAAGCAGAATACCACACCTGGAATTATGATGCTCTAGATCCAGGTCAAGTGTGAGGATACCAGGATTATGTGTGCGCATTTGGGTGGTCATTCCGAGTTGTTCGCTCGGTAATTTTCTTCGCATCGCAGCGTTTTTCCGCTAATTGCGCATGCGCAATGTTCGCACTGCGACTGCGCAAGTAAATTTGCTATGAAGATTGGTATTTTACTCACGGCATTACAAGGTTTTTTCTTCGTTCTGGAGATCGGAGTGTGATTGACAGGAAGTGGGTGTTTCTGGGCGGAAACTGGCCGTTTTATGGGAGTGATTGAAAAAACGCTACCGTTTCTGGGAAAAACGCGGGAGTGGCTGGAGAAACGGAGGAGTGTCTAGGCGAATGCTGGGTGTGTTTGTGATGTCAAACCAGGAACGACAAGTACTGAACTGATCGCACTGGAAGAGTAAGTCTCGAGCTACTCAGAAGCTGCACAGAGAAGTCTTTTCGCAATATTGCGAATCTTTCGTTCGCAATTTTGATATGCTAAGATTCACTCCCAGTAGGCGGCGGCTTAGCGTGTGCAATGCTGCTAAAAACAGCTTGCGAGCGAACAACTCGGAATGACCACCTTGGTCTGCTGTTAGGTTAAAGGCATATGTTTATAGTGACAAATATAACCGGGCACCTTTATTGGTTCACTGATGACACAGGAGAGAATAACTGGTAAAATGATAAATACTTACAAATACAATTGAAATGCCAGGCATGATTATTCTCACCCAACTGTCCTCCCCACATAGCTGTCCTTGTGCCCCATTCATACCAGAGTGTTAGCAGAGTCTTGGTCCTTACCAGCATCAGCTGGGTGTTAATATCTACTGTTTTGAGTAGCCATCCATGCAGGGTCATGTTGAATCCACCTCCTCTTCGCTACCTCTATCAGTTTGAGTAACACAACCCTCAGTCTTAGGTCCTCTGCTTTTCTAAATCTATAACACATAAGATCTTTTACATTCAGTGGATGATACTCAAATCTGCTTATCCTCCCCAGATTTGTCACCATCTGTATTGGTGCACATCACTGAATACCTTTCTGATGTTTCATTTTGGATGTCATCTCGCCACATCAAACTTAGTATTTCCAAAGCAGAATTAATTATATTTCTTCAACAATCAACCCTACCTCACAAGCTCACTGCCTAGGTGTCATCCTTGACTATGAACTGTCCTTTGGTCCCCACATTCAATCGGTCTTAAAATCATGTTACATACATCTAAAAAAAAACATATCCAAAATACAACCATATCTTACACAACACTGCAAAAATTCTAATCCATGGACTTAGTATTTCCCACATTGATTACTGTAACAGTCTTCATACTGGTCTTTACAAAGACTACACAACTACAATCCATTTTAAATGTAGCTGCGAGGCTGATCTTCCTTGCCAGCCGTTCATCGTCTGTGATCCACTCTGTCAGTCCGTCCATTGGTTACCGGTATTCTACCATATTCAATATAAAATACTTTTACTTACACATAAGGCCATTAACCAAACTGCACCAACATACATCTATTTACTTATCTCAAAATATTTCCCTACCTGTCCACTTCGCTCTTCACAAGATCTACACATCTCATCTACACTCATTACTCGATCCCACTCACGCTTACAGGACTTTTTAGGGCTGCACTCACTCTGTGGAATTCCCTCCCACACACAATAAGACTCTCATCCAGTCTCCAAACCATCAAGTGTTCCCTGAAATCTCACCTCTTCAGGCAAATTCAGAACCGCCCACAAAACCTTCATAAACTATCCTACCCAAATACATACCCTCTATACAGTTCACACATAACCTCACATATTTTGTCTTTCTTCACTTTCACCTCCCCCTGACCCCACCAATATTGCTCTGTGACCATATCATACAGCCCATTAAGAACCTTTGCAATCTGGCTGGACCATTATGCAATAGGCAGCACCTATCCTTGTGTATCATTTCCTGTTTCCCTATAGATTGTAAGCTTGTGAGCAGGGCCTTCCTACCTCTGTCTGTTTTTACAAATTTTGTTCTATTACTGGTGTTCCAATTGTAAAGCACAATGGAATATGCTGCGCTATATAAGAATCTGTTAATAATAGGATTTTAATTACCTACCGGTAAATCCTTTTCTCGTAGTCCGTAGAGGATACTGTGGATCCATTTAGTACCATGGGGTAAATACAGGTCCACTAGGAGCCAGGGTCTTTTTAAGAATTTGATAGTGTGGGCTGGCTCCTCCCTTTATGCCCCTCCTACCAGACTCAGTCTAGGAAACTGTGCCCGAGGAGACGGACATACTTTGAGAGAAGGATACTGTATTAAAGGATAGTGGTGAGATTCCGAACCAGCACACACAAACTAGAGGAGAAAGCCATGCTAACCAAACCTGGAAAAGGAACAGCAACAGTTGAACCAATCAACAATACTTATCCAAGTAACAGTGCAGGATGAACGAAGCATTGGGTGGGCACCCAGTATCCTCTACGGACTACGAGAAAAGGATTTACCAGTAGGTATATAAAATCCTATTTTCTCTTACATACTAGAGGATACTGAGGATCCATTTAGTACCATGGGGAAGTACCAAAGCTCCCAAACCAGGTGGGAGAGTTCTGAGGGTCCTGCAGAACTGATTGATCAAACTGAAGGTCCTCAGAGGCCAAGTTATCAAACTTATAGAACTTTGCAAACGTGTTCGAACCTGACCAAGTAGCTACTCGGCAGAGCTGTAAGGCCAAGATACTGTGGGCAGCCGCCCAAGAAGAACCCACTGACCTAGTCGAGTGGGCCTATACAGATTTTGTAATTGTCAAACCTGCCATGGAATAAGCATGCAGGATAGTGAGCCTGATCCAATGTGCAATTGACTGCTTTGAAGCAGGACACCCAATCTTATTGGGATCATAAAGAACAAACAGCAAGTCCGATTTCCTGTGATGACCTGTTCTCTTCATATACACCTTCAAAGCCCTCACAACATCCAAAAACTTTGAAGTAACAGAGGTGTCGATAACAACCGTAACTACAGTAGGTTGGTTGATGTGAAACGCTGACACCACCTTAGGAAGAAATAGCTGACGAGTCCTGAGTTCAGCTCTGTCCTCATGGAAGATTAAATAGGGACTCTTGTGAGACAACGCCCCCAGCTCCAACACACGTCTTGCTGAGGCCAAGGTCAACAGTGTGACGGTTTTCCACGTAAGATATTTTATGTCTACCTCCTGTAACGGTTCAAACCAGTCCATTTAGAGGGACTGCAGCACCAAATTGAAATCCCAAGGTGCCGTGGGAGGCACAAAGAGAGGCTGGATGTGCAGAAACCCTTTCAAGAACGTCTGGACCTCAGGAAAAGACGCCAATTGTTTCTGAAAGAAAATGGACAAGGCCGAAATCTGGACTTTTATGGAGCCAAGACGTAGGCCCACATCCTGACTGCAGAAAAAGCAGGAAACGTCCCAGATGAAATTCCACCGCTGAATATTATCTGCTCTCCAAATACGGTGGTAATGTTTAGATGTTACCACCTTCCTGGCTTGGATCATAGTCGGGATGACTTTGTCAAGAATCCTCTGCTGGCTAGAATCAGCCGCTCAACTTCCATGCTGTCAAACGTAGCCATGTTAAGTCTTGATAGACGAACTGGCCCCTGTTGCAGGAGATCCTCGCGAAGAGGTAGAGGCCATGGATCTTCCAGGAGCATCTCCAGAAGTTCCACGTACCAGACCCTTCTTGGCCAATCCGGAGCAATGAGAATTGCTTGAGCCTTTTCCCTTTCTATTCTTTTCAGAATTCTTGGTATCAGCAGAAGTGAAGGGAACACGTACTCATCTGATAGACCCATGGAGTCGTCAGAGTATCCACTGCCACTGCCTGTGGGTCTCTCGATCTGGAACAATACCACTTGAGTTTCTTGTTGAGATGAGAGGCCATCATGTCGATTTGTGGACATCCGCATTGACGTGTCAAGCACCTGAACAGCTCCGGGTGAAGACCCCACTCCCCCGGGTGCAGGTCGTGTCTGCTGAAGAAGTCTGCCTCCCATTTGTATACTCCCGGAATGAAGACTGCAGACAACTCCACAGCGTGTTTTTCTGCCAAGAGGAGAATTCTTGATACCTCTGACATTGCTGCTCTGCTTTTCGTTCCTCCCTGTCGGTTTATGTACGTTACTGCCATCACATTGTCCGGCTGAAACTGAATAGCCCGATCCTGAAGAAGATATGAGGCCTGCAGAAGAGCATTTAATACAGCCCTGAGTTCCAGAATGTTGATTGGAAGGACGACTTCCTGACTTGACCATCTTCCTTGAAACTGCACCCCCTGGTTGACCGCACCCCAACCTCTGAGGCTTGCATCTGTTGTTATCAGAATCCAATTCTGAATCCCGAACCATCGGCCCTTGATTAGGTGAGAAGTCTGTAGCCACCACAGACGGGATATCCTGGCCTTTGGCGACAGATGGATCCTCTGGTGCATGTGAAAACGCAATCCGGACCATTTGTCCAACAGATCCAGCTGGAAGGGCCTCGCATGAAACCTTCCATACTGAAGCACCTCGTAAGAGGCCACCATTTTCCCCAGAAGGCGAATGCATAGATGCACGGATACCCGGGTTGGCTTCAGGACATCCCAAACCATCGACTGGATTACCAATGCCTCTTCCAGTGCAAGATAAACTTTCTGCGACTGTGTCTAGTATCATTCCCAGAAATGGGTGCCTCTGAGATGGCTTGAAATGAGATTTCAGGAGATTTAGAATCCACCTGTGATCCAGGAGCAGTTTGGTTATGGGACCAATGCTGCCCAACAACCTTTCCCTGGATGGTGGTTTTATCAGAAGATCATCCAGATACGGAATTATGTTCACTCCCTGCTTGCGAAGGAGATACATCATCATCTCTGCCATCACCTTGGTGAACACCCTCGGTGCCGTGGAGAGACCAAATGGCAGGGCCTGGAACTGGTAGTGACAGTCCTGTAGTGCAAAGCGTAGATAAGCCTGGTGAGGCGGCCAGATCGGAATGTGAAGGTATGTATCCTTGATATCCAGAGACACTAGGAATTTCCCCCTCCTCCAGACCTGAGATCACAGCTCTCATCTTGAAATTGAACACTCGTAAGTACCGCTTCAACGATTTTAGATTCAAAATTGGTCTCACCGAACCGTCCGGTTTCGGTACTACAAACAAGTTGAAAGAGTACGCTTGTTTTTCAAATGAGGTGGAACTGAAACAATGACCTGAGTCTGTACCAGTTTTTGAATGGCATTCTGTAAGGTTATACTTGCCTCTTGTGAAGCTAGAAAACCTGATTTGAAGAATCTGTGAGGTGGGAGCTCCTGAAACTCCAGTCTGTTGCCCTGGGAATTAAGATCTATGATCCAGGGATCTTGGCATGATGTTGTCCAGATGTGACATAAATTTTTTAGTCGGGCTCCCACCTGCCAGTCTTCCAGGCCACGCATCCACCGTCATGCAGAAGGCTTTGAGGAAGTAGAATTGGACCTTTGTTCCTGAGAACCAGCAGTTGCTGGTTTGTGTGGTTTACCTCTAGCGCCTCTGTTGGCAGTAGAAGATCCTCTAACTTTGCCCTTAAACTTAGCAGTCCGAAAAGGACTGTAGGGTAGGTCCTGAGTAGGTCTTCCTGGTTGGGGGAGCTGCATAAGGAAGATATGTGGACTTACTCGCAGTATCTTTGGAGATCCATTTGTCCAGTTCATTTCCAAATAAAGCCTCTTCTGTGAAGTGTAGGCCTTCCACGCCTTTCCTGGAGTCTGTGTCCGCAGTCCACTGGCGCAACCATAAGCCCCTGCGTGCTGACACTACCATAGCAGTGGTGCGTGCATTAAGCAAACCTACTTCTTTTATGGCTTCCACCATAATATTTGCAGAGTCCTGTGTATGTTGCAGGAGTAACACAATCTCCCCCCTAGATAATGAATCCAACCCTTCAATAAGGTTACCCAACCATTTAGCAATGGCTTTAGTAATCCACGCACATGCTAAAGTGGGTCTCTGAGCCACCCCAGCAGTGGGTACAAGGATTTAAACATAGTCTCAATATTATGATCAGCTGTGTCTTTCAGGAAGGCTGCACCAGGGATGGGTAACACAATCTTCCATGACAACCTGGACACAGATGCATCCACTATCAGTGGACTTTCCCATTTTTTCCTATCCTCAGGAGGAAGATGAAAAGATGAGAGTAACCCTTTAGGGATTTGAAATTTCTTATCAGGATTAACCCACGGTTCTTCAAACAGGGTATTAAATTCCATTGACACAGGAAAAGTGACTGAGGACTCCTTTTTTACATTAAAATAAGATACCTCACACTCCTATGTCACATTATCAGGAATTTGTAGCACATATCTGATAGCTTCTATAAAATCCTGTATTCCCTGTGACAGAGCAGCGTTTCCCCCTTCTGAATCCACCTCCCCCTCCTCCATGTCTGACCCCTCAGCATCAGAGTCAGACTGCAGTATAATGGCCAGAGTTAGTTTTTGTGGACAAATGGCAAGGGACTGAGACGCTTGTTTGGGGACTGAGTCTCTTTTCATAATCTCATCAACAGAGTGTCTTAAGTATTGCGTCTCTTTCTCATTGTGGGACAATTTATTAGAAATCATTCCTTTGAGGGAATCCAGTCACGCTGGTTCAGCTCTGCCAGCCTGAGAAAGTGCACTACACTGAGTACATAGTAGGGGAAGAGGAACACTCTGCCTACATGAAACACACTCTTTGCCTGACATATTGGGGGTCATTCCGACCCGTTTGCACGCAGCGGTTCTTCACTGCAGTGCGAACGGGTCAGAACTGCAGCTTAGCGGCGCCGCATTGTGCATCGTTGCCCAGTGACGGCCGTCGCCGGGCAACAATGCCAGGACCGAAGAAAGTGATCACAAGCCTGATCGCAAGAAGATTGACAGTGGGAAGGAGGATCGGGGCATCTACTCACCGTTTTCCGGGCGTGGTAAGGCGAACACAGGCGTTTCCAGGCGTTTGGAGGACGGATGTCTGACGTCACAGCCGGGACCGTCATCGCTGGATCCGTCACACTGGGTAAGTAGCTGCAGGGCTGGTCTAGTTTTGCTTGAAACTTTTTTTAGCATAGCAGGACTGCATAAGCGAGCGCACCCCTGCTATACTAAAATACACTCCCCCATAGGTGGCGTCTAGTTGATCGCACGAGCAGCAAAAAGTTGCTACGTGCGATCAACTCGAAATGACCCCCATTGTAAATGTGACAGCACACACACACACACACACACACACACACACACACACACACACGAAAGGTTAAAAACACAATTAACCCACAAAGAGCCCTTCCAGGGAGACACAGAGGTATTTGGAGCCAGCACACTGCACCCTTATTGCAAGTGCCAAGCTTAGCCAGGTCGCAGACTAAGTACCAAG
The DNA here is from genome assembly GCF_028390025.1 of Pseudophryne corroboree. Lineage (NCBI taxonomy): Eukaryota > Metazoa > Chordata > Amphibia > Anura > Myobatrachidae > Pseudophryne > Pseudophryne corroboree. The sequence goes on along the minus strand of NC_086445.1, from coordinate 945,672,126 downwards.
ATTGGGAACTTAGTACACTAATAATCGCTCCCCCCCCCCCCCCTGCTATGAACCCCTGGGACCGCTGAGGTAATCTGGAGTCACACCGGAGGAGCTGCGCATCCCTGTCAGTCAGCGCCTGTGTCCACTGCAGAGGGAAAATGGCGCTGGTAAGCTGATGGATCTGCTCATAGTGAAGCCCTGCCCCTTCAATGGTGCACAGTCTTCCCACTTTTTTTATACTGGCTGAGGTAATTTGTGCTTAAAATGGAGACAGAACCATTTAAGGCTTAGTTTGCCAGTGTGGGTACTGTGTACAGTGTACTGAGATGCAGTTGTGTACTGAATCTGGAGACACAATTCGCCCCGGTAAGAAGCCATGCGTCTCCATACCCTCATGCCGCCATAATGGCCGGCGACCCGCTAACTGGGACTCACCACTCTTATTTCTTCTGGCTCTGTTAGGGGTGGCGGTGTGCTGCAGGAATGTACACTCGCCATGGTTTAGCTTGCAAATAGTTCCCTCAGGAGATAGTGTCCTGTCAGCGGGGGACGGGACCATTAACCCTTCAAGAGGTTGGGCCGTTCCCCTCCCCAACTCCCACGAAGCAGGCAGGCTGGTGCCAACCAGTCCTGCCTGAAAATAACAAACAGAAAAATAAATGTAGAAAACTCTTCAGGAGCTTCCATAAGCGTGACCGGCTCCTCCGTGCACATTTTCTAAACTGAGTCTAATAAGAGGGGCATAGAGGTAGGAACTAGCCCACACTATCAAATTCTTAGAGTGCCCATGGCTCCTAGTGGACCCATCTGTACCCCATGGTACTAAATGGATCCCCAGTATCCTCTAGGACGTAAGAGAAAAATAAATGTTGTGGTCTGTATCTTTGCAGTATTGTTCTTGATCATCCTGCCCACTTGGCCACAAACCCTCTGCCTATGTGGAAGGGAACAGTTGCCTGTCAGAACAATCTGGTGGGTAAACTGGGGACCCTATACTGAAGGTGTCTCTCAATGGAGCAAGCTCTCTGTCGGACTTTTTTAAATCTCCACTGCCAGAAGAATAGTAGCTATGTTCTCCCAGTACTGGTAATGCGTCTGTTGCGATGTGAAACTTTTGCATATTTTTGCTGAATATGATATAAATTGCAAATTCAATGCCTGTTTCTCTTGCTGCAGTGACCTGTGAGGGTGGAGTGCGAATGCTGGCGTACAGTTGCTTTGGCACTTCCCTTGCACCACTAGGTTCTCTTCTTCAGGGATGAAGCACCGGTTGAGGGTCCTCGAATGCAGGTCAGAGGCGGACGGTGCCTGCAGAATATCCTGATCCTGACCCCTGCAAAGGAAATCTGGATGGCCTCCACGGTGCTCAGTGGAAGGTCATCACTGGCACTTTTGGCCTCAGACCTAGCGTCACACCGGTTACGCGCAACAGAGCGGAGTTGAAGGATATTTTCCAAATAGAAGTGTGTGTGTGTGCGCGTGCGCGCACTTTAGGAATTACAAAAATACATATATGCTCACCGAATGTACTCTCGTCACTTTGCTGGCTAAAAGGTCACACTCTCTGTACCTACAGATAGGCATAACAATGCAGCCAACCCACCTGGCTGTAGTACACTGACCCTTTTCCTGAGCATGTACCACCCACAACAACCTGACTACATAACATAAATAGCAGGGACCAATAATTCTTACTGACCTGGTGAACAGCAATGACAGCTACAGGCTGGGTGTAGAGCACGAACCTTCCAACATATGCTGCTACTAAACCCTCTGACATCCGACAATACATTTATCAATCAATGCAAGGGGTTCTCTTGCATCTGGCCAGTTTATCAGCAGCTTCCCTTAATTTCCCTTTTGTAATGAACTTCTCACAGTGGAATACCCAAGCAGGGAGCATTTACTGTATACTGTATAACTTTTTATAGGCTCCCTGCCATGTTGTAATAATCAATTATCTTTCATTGATTGTTAGACAGTCACTGAGTGTCGTCATGACAGTAGCTAAAGAGGTTTAACTCCGATGCCTCCTCACTGAGTGCCCTGCGGCCGTGCGCATGAGTGACCTCAGTACAAATAAATATTTACTTTTACGGTGTGGGTAGAATCTGGGTTTGGATACAATGAGCACTTGTTGCTGTATGGTGATCACCACCTTGTACCCCATCCATATCTCAGAGATGTGTATCAGCTCTATATGAGTAACAAACACCCTTCTGATCCTGCAAGTGCCTATTACCGGGGTTTGGTATAGCAGATCTACAATGTCTAGGTAGACAGTCAATAGATCGACAACATATAGTCGAAATGCATTACGTCGATAAGTACAAAAGGATGACAGGGTGAAAAGGTCAACATGGTTGACACAAGTTTTTTGTTTTTCTTATTTAGGGCAAATTTTGTATATTACAAGTGATGTAACCAGGGCCGGATTAAGGCAGGCCGGGGCCCCGGGCAACAAATGTGTGGAAATTGCTGCCAAAGACACCTCCCCCCTGTGGGTTAACACACATAACTTCCTACAAAAGATTATTTCGCCCCACCAGTGCGAATACACACACACTCGCTCACCCTGGACGACATGGAGCAGCCTCAGCCTGGCCGGTGACAGCAGCACACGCCGGCGACTCAGTCAGTCGGGATAGTGAAGGGAAATCCCCAAGACACTGACAGAGCCGCTGGCGTGTGCTGTATACGAAGCTTATCCGCGGCATCGGGAGGCGGTTTCAATTTAAAAAGCAGGGTCTGTGGGAGCCCCGGGACGGCCGCCCATGTCACCCCTCCCATTATCATGCTCTGGATGTGACCAACATCAGTACAAATGCGTGCTCTCACGGGCTCGCTTTGCTTGCCACGCTTTGGGCACGGTGGCACGCTTCGCTTTGCTCACCACAGGTTACTCCCAATAGATGTCCACATAGATCCTTTCGCTTTAATGACAGATGCATTAAAAAGCGGGGTAATAAATTAAAAGGGAGAAATGTGAAAGATGATTATAGAGTGCGCAATAAGGTCCAGAGATCAGCCCAGTGAAAGTATAAATGAAGTTTCACCTACTTCACAAAATTTGTCAGTATTGTATAGATAATATACTCCACTTAGGCGCTCTCTAGATGTAACATGAAGATGGATCACACCTATATAATATATGTCCTTATAGGCGTCGGCCGTAAAGGTACATAGATAGAAAAACAAAACAAAAAAGACACAATAGTGTAGAATGCTTATGTCAGATGGCAGTGAATTCTTGTTTTCAATACATCTCACTCACAAAGCTTCAAATGATTATAGGCACATCTTGGTATCTTTAGAAATATCCAACTCCACAGGGATCCAACAGCTCAATAACCAGCCTCTTCCGATATATATACAACAAGAAGAGGAAGGAAAAATAGTGCAATACAGTTTTGGACAAACGGATATTTTATTTTTACACTGATGCACTCACATTAAAACAAATAAAACAAGCATATCTCAAAACGATATCCTTCCTTCCCGATGTCACCCCACTGGATTGTTGAAAGATATTAACAACAGGTATAGTCAGAGTCCCGGTAACTCACGGCTTTTCCTTCCAGGAGGTGGATACGGGATGTAGAGGAGATCGTCAGGATGCACGGCACAATCACGCTTAACGCGTTTCGGATATACCTTTCTCAAAAGCGGATTGTGCATTACTAAAAGTATCACCTATATATACCCCCTTAATCACAGCAAACAGATTTCAGATGTTACAAACATTCAATTCAAAGACGCCGCGCTCCCGCGGTCGTCACTTCCGGTCACGTGACACGCAGTCGTTCTTATAAACTTCCGCCCGGCTGTTATGGGTTTTCTTCCTTGCGTTTCAAAGTGCGTTCCGGCACTACGGACGTCATTTCCGGTCATCCGGTCTTTTCGGAAGAACAGCTTTTTGCAGTATAATAAAGTTTATTTGCGGGTCACATGCGTCCCGGAAATCATCATAAGCTTGGTATATGTCATAAAGTGCATAGATAGGAAAAAAAGGACACAGTATATGAGGATTTAAAGAAAAACAGATATTTAAAAACATCATAAAAAATCATCATAAAATTATTAATATTATTAGATAAAATGAAGAAAATATATCAATTTAAAAACCACTTTAATTCAAACTCTCCATTAAGGCCATGTGGTACTAAAGTTTTCAAATTAAAAATCCATTTCATTTCAGTTTTTGCTAACTTCGTTTCTATATTTTTATTTTTCCATGTTCCCTTAACAAGTTCTATTCCCCAGAAATTTCTTATTGCACACTCTTTTGAACCATGCTGTTGTTTAAAATGCATGGAGAGGGTGTGAGTTTCTAATCCCTTTCTGATGTTATAAATGTGCTCACATAGTCTTGTTTTTAACATCCTAGTAGTCTTTCCAACATAAATGAGGCCACATTTACATTCAATGGCATAGACTACGTTCTTGGATGTGCAAGTAATAAACTGGTTGATCTTATAGCAATTCCCATTGATTTTAATTTCTCTATATTTAGAAGTATTAGTTTTTACAGTTTTACATACTAAACATGACCCGCAGCGATGAAAGCCTCGTACACGTTCACTGCTTCGTTTTTGTTCATTTAAACTACTTCTAACTAATTTGTCCTTTAAGGACTTGGATTTTCTATATATGAAAGAAGGCCTAATAGGAATTTTTCCCTTTAAAATTGGGTCCTGTTCCAGCAATTTCCAATTATTTTTTATTATTTTCTCAATATCCTTATGTAGACAACTATATTCCGAAATGAAGGCCCATTCCACATTTTCCTTTGTATTCCTTTTAGGTTTCTCTATTAGGAGATCATCTCTCACCAATTGTATTGCTTTATCTTTGGCAGTCAATAATTTATCTTTTGGATAGCCCTTATCTTCGAAGCACTGTGACATTTTGATGATTTCAGTATTGCATATTTGTGGATCTGAGCAATTTCTTTTTACTCTCACAAACTGGCTACAGGGAATACCCTCCAGCCAGTTGCTGTGATGCTGACTATTTCTTTCTATGAGGGAATTGGAATCAGTAGGTTTTTTATACATTTTTGTTTCCAATTTTTGATCTCTTACATAAATATTGAGGTCTAGGAAATTTACCTCATATTTATTTATATTAAATGATAGTTTAATATTTCTATCATTTGAATTTAATTGATCACAAAAGCTTTTTAGGCTCTCCTCACTTCCTCTCCATACAAACAGAATGTCGTCAATAAAACGGTACCAGGACACCAGGCCTGCCCCTGCCAACTCGCCATGCCACAGCGCCACCTCCTCCCAATGTGACATGAACAAGTGGAGTATATTATCTATACAATACTGTAATAAATTAAAAGGAACATGAGTTTTTAAATACAAAGGAGCCATCTGTTCCAACAATATATGTATTGCCTAAGATGTATAAGGACCCCCTCCACCCACCTGGTCACCCTATAATTTTGGGGTGCAATAGTTTAACGTCTAATTTATCTGCACTGATAGATTTTTTTCTTGCAACCCTTAGTTGAAAAAACTAAATCTTTTTTTTTGAAAGATACAGGTAATTTACCAAGGAAATTGAAAGATTTGCAGTGCACAGAACATAGTGTACTGTGTAGTGCGGATGTATAAATATTGAGAAGGGCTTACAAGCAGTCTCATATTTTTTGGACCAACGTGATTATGAGGAATCTACAAAGACATTTATTTTATTTGGTATTAGGTTTATTTTAGAAAATAACTATTTCTATTTTAATGGCTCCTACTATGTCCAGCAGATTGGAACAGCGATGGGTACCAGATTTGCCGCCAGTTATGACAATTTATATATGGTGTACTGAGAGGAGATGACTATATTCCCGGATGGCGGGCTGGGGGCAGACCTGGTATCCTGGCAACATTTTATTGATGATGTCCTGCTGGTGTGGGAAGGTGATATATCAAACCTTAAGAGTTTTATGGAATCGTAATAATAATGATTTTGCAATTAATTTTACTTTTAATATAAATAAGACTGAGATACTGTATAATTTTTAGATTTAATAATATATGTTGAGGATGTCTGTTTTAAAACATATAGGAAAGCTACAGATTCAAATGCCTATATTGATAGGAGAATTCAACATCACCATAATTGGCTGGAAGGGAGTCCTTTCAGCCAATATATTAGAATAGAGAGGAACTGTAGTGAATCTGAGATTTATGAGAAACAACTCTTAGAAACAAAGAATAGATTTTTAGATAAAGGCTATTTAGAAAGAAGTTTGGAAAAGGCAAGGATAAAAATAAATGGCATAAAAAGAGATGATCTATTAAAGGAGAAGCAAAAAATCCATTAAACAAAGATGATAAATCTAAATGGCCATTTATTAGCTAATATAACCCACTTTATAGAGATATTGAGGATATCTTCAAAAGAAATTGGCATATCTTCAAAAAGGACCCTATAATAGGGAAAGAAATTCCTAATAAACTGGTGTTTATTTACCGTAAAGCACCTACCTCAAACAATAAACTTGTTAAAAGTGCATTAGACGATGAAACCAGATCTAGCATGACAACTATTGGTTTTCATCATTGTGGTATGTGCCTTTTATGCAGAACAGTGAAGAGCCCAAAGAACAAAATAACTAATTTTACAGTGAATGGCAATATATATAAAATTAAGGATTTTATAACATGCCACACAAAAGATGTCATACAGTATACGCAATCGAATGTTCTCGAGGTTTGATATATATATCGTCAAGACGAGCAGACATTTGAGGATTCACCTTGCTGAACATATATATAACATACGCAAAGGACTTGAAACACATTCAGTATCTGCTCATTTCAAGACCAAACACTGCCAAAAAGAATGCCATATAAAAAAAACTTTTGGGGTATTGAACATGTTAAGTCTTCTTGAAGAAATAGAGATCAAGAAACTAGACTAGATCTAAAACAGAGATGAAATGGATTTTTAAGTTGGGAATTCTTATCCCAAGAGGACTTAACTCGGAGTTTGAAATGAAATGGTTTTTAACATAGGAACTTATGTGAATAATTGTGGTTTTATCAATCTCTGCTTTATTAAAAACGTGTGTTTATTTTAATACTATTTTAATATTTTTAATGTTTTATCCTTTTTTTTATATATTATGTATCCATGAACTGACTGAGTCTATCTAATTTGAATGGGATGCAAAGACTTGATGACGGAATTTACTGTGGTATTTGTTTTCTCATTGCGAGGGTCACGTTTTGGATTATCACCTACGATTTCCTGCGCATGCACAAAATGAAGCGCAAGGTGGAAAGCATGATGGAAATCACATGACGCGGGTGCGCCCGCAGGTCATTATTGATCTAGACGGAAGTACTGATACAACATATCTGGGCGGGAGGAGGTGGTGATCATTGGACACATTTGGAACGCGGAACCGGAAGTTATAGCAGGGACTTGAAGCTGCATAGGATAACTAACGTGTGTGTATTTTGATTGATTAAAAGAGGTATAAATAGGGATATATTGGAGCTTAGCCACAAACGCTTCTGAGGAAGGACCTAGTTAGGTCAGAAACGCGTTAAGCGGTGTGGCAAAGCAGTACGGACTACATGCCAGCTAACGGTGGGGACCTCTTGCTCTGGACTGTATTAGAACCTGTGGAGAATCCGGAACTCTGGTGTCCTACATTCAATCTGGTTCTGATGAGGAAAGAATGCCCCCCTACACATGCTGATGTGTTATATGCCTGCTTGTTTTTATGTTTGTGAGTGCATTTATGTAAAAATTAAAACCTTTTAAATATTTGAAAGACGTTTGCACTATATGTAACTTTTATCTTTTACATGACTATATCATCTGTAGAGCTATAAAGTGGATGATTTATTATCCTGGAGACTTACTTTCTCAAGCCATTCTTTGTATTGTGATCTTGCACTAATAAACATCGTGCTGGGAACATTGGATGGATAATACTCTATGGTTGATTATCATTTTGTTGAACTCATGATTAAGTTTTTTTTGCGCAAGTGTATATTTATCTTTTCTTTGTCCACATAGATAGCAAATCAAGAAAATGTTGGGAAAACATATGAAAGCCTTCTAAAAAAATGTGTCGACCATTTGTGTTTTGGCCATTGTCATGTCAACAATTTGAACCTGTCTACCTTTTGTACCTGTTGACCTAACGCATGTCGACCAATACATTGTGGATCAATCAATCGGGTAACCTATTACCTGTCGTTATTTTGTGAACTACAGATACAGTAACTAAGGGTTGGTTTGTTAGCACTCCCAGACGCAGTACAGAATCATACGCAGGGTCTGTGGATTTTAGTGGGTGTACCTGGGAGGTAACAGGGTTCGGTTAAGCAGACATGGGTGTGTCGCTGAAAGCGGCTGCATCCGAAGACGCACAGGCGATCACACAGGAGGCCATACTCAAGGCCTAATTCAGACCTGATCGCAGCAGCAAATTTGTAAGCTAATGGGCAAAACCATGCTGCACTGCAGTGGGGGGGCAGATATAACATGTGCAGAGAGAGTTAGATTTGGGTGGGGTGTGTTCAAACTGAAATCTAAATTGCAGTGTAAAAATAAAGCAGCCACAGAAACAACATAAACCACCCAAATCTAACTCTCTCTGCACATGTTATATCTTCCACACCTGCAGTGCACATGGTTTTGCCCATTAGCTAACAAATTTGCTGCTGCGATCAGGTCTGAATTACTGTAGGCCCTCAGACAGAGGAACTGCACCTGGTATAGGGCTGCTGCAAGTTATAGTGACACAACTGATGGTGCATCTAAAGACACTCCGTGATGGAAATGCAGACTGTCAGGGTGCTCCGAGATGTTAGAAACAACATCTGACTCAGAGTCAGGCCCTAAACCAACTGTTCCTCAGATGTGTTGAAAGACAAGGCAGTAGTGTAAGTCCATCATTTCATAGCAGTATACGTTAAGGTTGCAAATGTTATTTTATACAATAAAATAATGTAATGAGCAGTCACAATAGAGATAGAAGTGTCTTGACAATGGGCCTTATTCAGGTTTGTTAGCAAACCAAAAAGAGCACACTAATGGCCAAAATCATGTGCACTGCAGGTGGGGTAGATGTAACATGTACAGAGAGATTCGATTTTGGGTGGAGTAAGTTCAATCGGAAATCTAAATTGTAAAATAAAGCAGTCAGTATTTACTCTGCACAGAAACAATATAACTGTTAACCGCTGTGGCATGGCTCATGGAGGATGCAGGTCCCGGCTGTTGCCAGGCGATCGGGACGCTGCACCTCCTCTGTCAATCAATGCTTCCGGGTCCCACCCTCCGCCTAGCACTGCTACTGCCGGGGGGACTGGGTGCCGCCGAGCATCTACAGATGGAGCCATCTTCATCTTGGCCTTTAATTGGATTAATTGAGCCAGGGCAGTAGGGGTTAATCCCCTGCTGTAATGACTTAATCCCCTGCCATATTGTTCTCTCTGTATTGTATTGCAGCTGAGAACAATAGATGAAAGGCTTATGTTAATAAACCATGGTGCACCTAGGCGCAGAAGAGAAGACAAGATGAGCGTGTCTCCATCTGTAGCAACTGGGACGCTAGACGCAGGCAGCATTCCCGGTTGCTAGGCAACTAGTCTTTCTGGCATTCTGTGGATGTGCAGCAGCGCAGCTGCACATCCTTTACTTTAATGATTCCCTCTCTGGATCCCTGGGGCTGATTGGAGCAGCCACATATAAATTCTCTTCCTGGTTACTCCCAATCTGCTGGTTGTAGTTCCTGCTACATGTGAGAACCTGTCAGTTCAATGGATTCCTGAAGTCAGTTACCTAGTCTTGTTCATGTTCCTGATCAGATCAAGTCCACCTTGAAATAAGGTTTTGTGTGGACCTTCCACACAGATTGTTATCTTTTGCTCTTTTATTGTTTACCATCTTTAGCATTGTTGCATTTACATAGTTTATTTTCAGTCGCTTATTTCACCCTGTGCATTGTTGCACTCACATATATTCTGTAATTTATATCAGTTTCAGTATTGGGCAGTTATCTAGGTTTCATCCTGTGAGCATCTCTCTGCACTATACCTTACTCTTGCCCAACCTCCAATACTTGCATTGTCCATCCATAAGTCCTGGGGGCATCTGAGTACGGGTTGGACCTAATTCACCCTGGAAAGGCAGCTTCTAAAGGTGAAGCCTAGCATTGCAGGAGGCTAAAGGGCTTCTGGGCAAGAGAAATCGTATGAGCGCCACCTGGTAGACCTCGTAACAGAGTAATCCTCGTACTGTCACAACTGAGGGCTGGTGCTGACCAGGGGAAGCCTCAGTTGTAGGGGCTGTGGTATATGTGAACCTGGGAGGCAGTATAGGGTTATTGGACATGCAGGGAACCTTTAGAACAAATGCCAGAAGGCGTGACCAAGACAATTTTGTAAAAAGTATAAAGAGTTTATTAAACACAGTTCAGAGGAATACTGATGTATTGGTAATGGGAAACACAGTTCAGAGGAATACCGATGATAGGACACCGATGGTGATTTGGGATCGATGATGGAGCACCGAAGATGACTTGGGATCGATGATGGAGCACCGATGGTGACTTGGAATCGATGACGGAGCACCGATGGTGACTTGGGATCGATGACGGAGCACCGATGGTGACTTGGGATCGATGGCGGAGCACCGATGGTTACTGGAGATCGATTGCGGAACACCGATGGTTACTGGATATCAATGGCGGAACACCGAAGGTTACTTGGGATCGATGGCGGAACACCGATGGTTACTGGCAGGGCAGGGCACCGCTGGAAGCCGGTGTCGGATAACTGCCAGTCACAGGGTGCAATGATGAGACACTGCAGAATCAGGCTGTACTGCAGAGAAACTCCATGGGAGGACTGCACACTGGAATCACTGAAGACAATTGAAGCACTGACAATCTTTCCAGCCCAGGAACAATATATTTATACCAGCTGGGAAACATGGATTGGCTGGCTGATTAAGCAGAGACCAGAGTGCAGCTGCTGGGTAATCAGGCTGAGACCAGAGTGCAGCTGATAGGCTGAAAGGTAACATTTGACTAGGAAAACATGGCTGCGCCCATGTTAGCTTTTGGAGGGAAAGATTGTTTGTAACTTGAATGTGAGCTTTAACTATGAAGCTGCCAGAATCACAGTACAGAGATTTGAAACAATGAGATGCAGCATGCTGCATGCAGACAGTGCAGATGGAATACAGGCTTGGAACGCTAGGAGAGTCTCAGGAGGCATTTGGAAGGTAAATACTGATGAGGAATTACCTGGATCGTGACACGTACTACGTGTGTAGTCAACACATCCACCATCAATCGTTACAGTTGTTTCATATGTCAAGCCTGGGGCTTATTTATTTATTTATTTATGCCCACTCACGTGTTTTGCACTTGTGCACAGCACTAGCACTTTTTATGTTTTTTGTAGTGTGTCACGTCACGGTTTTGTTGGGGTTAAGGTGAGACCCTTATGGGCCACCCTCTCTCCTAAGTTGCTGAGGCCCTCTCCTTTTGGGGAGGGCCAGAGGCTGATATCGGTCCCCAGGGGGAAGCTTCGGCCAACCCTGGGGACACACGAGGGTCCCTCCGCGCTTCGGCAAGGGGGGACCCACAGTCCCTTTTTTCCCTCAGTAGGCCTCCGGGCTCTGAGGGTTAGGGGAGTAACGGGGCCCTTCTCCTTTCGGAGAGGGTCCAAGAACCTTCGCCCCCAGCACGTTTGGTCACAGACACTGGGTGATGAAGTCACGCACCTCGGGCTTCGATAAAAAAAAAAAAAAGTTGTTTCATATGTCAAGCCAATCCACTATATCCATCTCCTGCCCAGACTTCTGCGTCACTCAGTCCAGGTATCTATTCCAGATCATAACAATAACCCACTCAAATCTAAATCTCCCTGCACATATTATATCTTCCCCACCTGACTGCACATGGTTTTGCCCATTAATGTGCTTTTTTGGTTTGTTAACAAACCTGAATAACCTCCAATGTTAGTAAGAAATGCAAAATTAGCATTTTACAAATAAAATGTAATTAAATACAAACACCTCCAAATCCATCATTCACCAATAAGTATTTTCTTCTATGAAGTTGTCCAAATGGAATGAAACATAATCCAAATAGACTTCGGTACATTGATATATTATAGCCGCAAGCCTAATCAATGAGGTTCTACCACCTGGAGGGGTAAATAAGCAAACTACCACTCAGCAGGAAATGAATTTATCTATTCTTAAGTGAACTGATAGTGTACATAATCCGCTAGAGGGCAGTTTGTTTTAAGCATAAATTGATTTTTCAGACAACTCTATACTTCCATTGATTTGAACTTTCTTGCTACAACTATAATTTGCTATATTAAATCCCTCTGAATGTGCCTGCAGTAAATATCCAACTACTTTCTAGCAGTGCATGTTAGCAGGAATCCCTTACAGAGCTTTCCATGTGTCTCCAATTCATGAGGATTTTCATTCAGATGATCACAATATTTTTTAACAGAGACTCTTAGGAGGTGATTCAGAGTTGCACGCAACAGCTCACGCAAGCGGACATTAGCCCCAGTGTAGAGTTGCACGCATCTGTGCAGGATGCATTGCCCCCATCCAGCCCAATGACGTTTTTTTATTGTTGAGCGATCAGTGCGTTTCACATATCCAAAAATCTTGGGATAAGAAGTATTTTGGGTTTCAGAATTTTCCATACTTTGAAACATTTGTATACCATAGTGAGATATCTTGGGGATGGAACCCAAGTCTTACCAAAGAGTGCATTCATGTATAATATACACATCATATGAAGGTCCTGAAGGTCATTTTAAATAATTTTGTGCATAATACAAAGTTTGTGAACATTGAATCATCATAAAGTAAAGGTGTCGCTATTTCAGTCACACTCAAAATATTTGGAATTTTTCAGATATGGAATACTCAAACCTGTATTTTTAACAAGGCTGATGAACTTTGTGGGTTTTAATTCGATTTCTCTAGTCAATCTTTTCTGGGGCCTGCTATTAGGCTATTCACTTATCACTTTACTATTTATTACATTACTGTTTTATTACTAGCATGTCATTCTTTTTTCTGATTTTTGATTTCTTATTTAAATTCAGTTCTGCTGCCAAATTCTCCTACAGATGGGTAAGCCATAAACTCTGATGGCATAGCCACTGGTATTAGATGGCATAGCCAATGGGACTTGCAGAACCATGTTTTCCTACAAAAAAAAAAAATGCCTCTTTAAATCTTGATGGTAATTTATCAGCACTTTCGGCAATCTGTAGGCTATTAAAGTTGTCTTTTTCCGTATTTATTATTTTTACAAATAATAATAATAATAATAATAATAATAATAACAACAACAACAACAACGTTATTATATAGCACTTTCTCCTAAAAGGACACAAATTGCAGCACAAAACACAAAAATAAGATCTTAAACCTACCGGCAAATCTTTTTCTCCTAGTCCGTAGAGGATGTTGGGGACTCCGTAAGGACCATGGGGATAGACGGGCTCCGCAGGAGGCATGGGCACTAAAAAGAACTTTAGATATGGGTGTGCACTGGCTCCTCCCTCTATGCCCCTCCTCCAGACCTCAGTTAGAGAACTGTGCCCAGAGGAGACGGACAGTACGAGGAAAGGATTTTGTTAATCCAAGGGCAAAATTCATACCAGCCCACACCATCCACACCGTATAACCTGGAATATACTAACCAGTCCACAGTATGAAACAAACAGCATCAGTCAAAGACCGATCAAAACTGCAACATAACCCTTATGCAAGCAATAACTATGGGGGTCATTCCGAGTTGTTCGCTCGCAAGCTGCTTTTAGCAGCTTTGCACACGCTAAGCCGCCGCCTACTGGGAGTGAATCTTAGCTTATCAAAATTGCGAACGAAAGATTCGCAATATTGCAAAAAGACTTCTCTGTGCAGTTTCTGAGTAGCTCGAGACTTACTCTGCCAGTGCGATCAGTTCAGTGCTTGTCGTTCCTGGTTTGACGTCACATACACACCCAGCGTTCGCCCAGACACTCCTCCGTTTCTCCAGCCACTCCCGCGTTTTTCCCAGAAACGGTAGCGTTTTTTCACACACTCCCATAAAACGGCCAGTTTCCGCCCAGAAACACCCACTTCCTGTCAATCACATTACGATCACCAGAACAAAGAAAAAACCTCGTAATGCCGTGAGTAAAATACCTACCTGCATAGCAAATTTACTTGGCGCAGTCGCATTGCGGACATTGCGCATGCGCATTAGCGACTAATCGCTCCGTTGTGAGAAAAAAATAACGAGCGAACAACTCAGAATGACCCCCTATATACAAGTCTTGCAGAAAGTTGTCCGCACTGGGACGGGCGCCCAGCATCCTCTACGGACTAGGAGAAAAAGATTTACCGGTAGGTTTAAAATCTTATTTTCTCTTATGTCCTAGAGGATGCTGGGGACTCCGTAAGGACCATGGGGATTATACCAAAGCTCCAAAACGGGCGGGAGAGTACGGATGACTCTGCAGCACCGATTGAGCAAACATGAGGTCCTCATCAGCCAAGGTATCAAACTTGTAGAACTTTGCAAAGGTGTTTGAACCCGACCAAGTCGCCGCTCGGCAAAGCTGTAATGCCGAGACACCCAAGAAGAGCCCACCTTCCTAGTGGAATGGGCCTTTACCGAATTTGGTAACGGCAATCCAGCCGTAGATTGAGCCTGCTGAATCGTGTTACAGATCCAGCGAGCAATAGTCTGCTTAGAAGCAGGAGCGCCAACCTTGTTGGCTGCATACAGGACAAACAGTGCCTAAACCGAGCGGTTCTGGCTACATAAATTTTCAATGCCCTGACCACATCAAGGGACTCGGAATCCTCCAAGTCCCGCGTAGCCACAGGCACCACAATAGGTTGGTTCATATGAAAAGAGGAAACCACCTTAGGCAAAAATTGAGGACGAGTCCGCAACTCCGCTCTATCCACATGGAAAATCAGATAGGGGCTTTTGTGAGATAAAGCCACCAACTCAGACACTCGCCTTGCCAATGCCAAGGCCAACAACATGACCACTTTCCAAGTGAGATACTTTAATTCCACCGTTTGAAGAGGCTCAAAGCAGTGAGACTTAAGGAACCGTAACACCACGTTAAGGTCCCATGGTGCCACTGGAGGCACAAAAGGAGGCTGGATATGCAGCACTCCCTTCACAAAAGTCTGGACTTCTGGGACAGAAGACAATTCCTTCTGAAAGAAAATGGATAGGGTGAAAATCTGAACCTTAATGGAGCCTAATTTTAGGCCCAAATTCACTCCAGTCTGTAGGAAGTGAAGGAAACGGCCCAGATGGAATTCTTCCGGAGGAGCATTCCTGGACTCACACCAAGACACATACTTCCTCCATATACGGTGATAATGTTTTTCTGTCACGTCCTTCCTAGCCTTTATCAGAGTAGGAATGACCTCATCTGGAATGCCCTTTTCCGCTAGGATCCGGCATTCAACCGGCATGCCGTCAAACGCAGCCGCAGTAAGTCCTGGAACAGACAGGGCCCCTGTTGCAACAGGTCCTCTCTGAGAGGATGAGGCCACGGATCTTCTGTGAGCATTTCCTGCAGATCTATATACCAGGCCCTTCGAGGCCAATCTGGAACAATGAGAATTGTCTGTACTCCACTTCGTCTTATGATTCTCAATATCTTGGAGATGAGAGGAAGAGGAGGGAACACATAGACTGACTGGAACACCCACGGTGTCACCAGGGCGTCCACTGCTACCGTCTGAGGGTCCCTGGACCTGGCGCAATATCTCAGAAGTTTCTTGTTGAGGCGTGACGCCATCATGTCTATTTGAGGCAGTCCCCACTGACTTGCAATCTCTGCAAAGACTTCCTGATGAAGTCCCCACTCTCCTGGATGTAGATCGTGTCTGCTGAGGAAGTCTGCTTCCCAGTTGTCCACTCCCGGAATGAAGACTGCTGTCAGAGCGCTTACATGATTTTCCGCCCAGCAAAGAATCCTGGTGGCTTCTGCCATTGCCACTCTGCTCTTTGTTCCGCCTTGGCGGTTTACATGAGCCACTGCGGTGATGTTGTCTGACTGAATCAGAACCGGTAGGTCGCGAAGCAAATTCTCCGCTTGACGAAGGCTGTTGTATATGGCCCTTAATTCCAGTACGTTGATGTGTAGACAAGCCTCCTGGCTTGACCATAGACCTTGGAAGTTTCTTCCTTGTGTGACTGCTCCCCATCCTCGGAGGCTCGCGTCCGTGGCTACCAGAACCCAGTCCTGAATGCCGAACCTGCGACCCTCTAGAAGGTGAGCACTCTGCAGCCACCACAGGAGAGATACCCTGGCCCTGGGGGACAGGCTGATCATCTGATGAATCTGTAGATGTGTCCCGGACCACTTGTCCAGAAGGTCCCACTGAAAAGTCCTCGCATGGAACCTGCTGAATGGAATGGCCTCGTAAGACGCCACCATCATTCCCAGAACTCGAGTGCAGTGATGCACGACACCCTTTTTGGCTTCAAGAGGTCCATGACCAAGTTCAGGAGTTCCTGGGCCCTTTCCATCGGGAGAAAAACCCTTTTCTGGTCTGTATCCAGAATCATGCCTAAGAAAGGCAAACGGGTCGTTGGAACCAACTGTGACTTCGGGAGATTGAGAATCCAGCCGTGCTGCTGCAACACCCTCAGGGAGAGTGATACGCTGTTCAGCAACTGCTCTCTTGATCTCGCTTTTATTAGGAGATCGTCCAAGTACGGGATAATTGTGACTCCCTGCTTGCGCAGGAGCACCAACATTTCCGCCATTATCTTGGTGAAAATCCTCGGGGCCGTGGAAAGCCCAAACGGCAACGTCTGAAATTGGTAATGACAGTTCTGTACAGCAAATCTCAGGAACGCCTGATGAGGCGGATATATGGGGACATGAAGGTATGCATCCTTTATGTCCAGGGACACCATATAATCCCCCCCTTCCAGGCTGGCGATGACCGCTCTGAGCGATTCCATCTTGAACTTGAACCTTTTTAAGTATTGCTTTAAGGATTTTAAATTCAGAATGGGTCTGACCGAACCGTACGGTTTCGGGACCACAAACAGGGTTGAGTAATACCCCATCCCCTGCTGAAGCAGGGGAACCTTGACCACCACTTGTTGAAGACACAATTTTTGAATTGCTGCTAAAACTACCTCACTCTCTGGGGAAGAAGCCGGTAGGGCCGATTTGAAAAACCGGCGAGGAGGCACCTCTTCGAATTCCAGCTTGTAACCCTGGGAAACAATGTCTATTGCCCAGGGATCCACCTGTGATTGAACCCAGACGTGGCTGAAAAGTCGAAGACGTGCCCCCACTAGGGCGGACTCCCTCAGCGGAGCCCCAGCGTCATGCGGTGGATTTTGTAGAAGCCGGGGAGGACTTCTGCTCCTGGGAACTAGCTGTAGTTGGCAGCTTTTTCCCCCTGCCCTTACCTCTGGCAAGAAAGGAAGATCCCGTACTCTCTTGGATTTATGCGACCGAAAGGACTGCATCTGATAATGTGGCGTTTTCTTAGGCTGTGAGGAAACATAAGGCAAAAAAGTTGATTTACCTGCAGTAGCTGTGGAAACCAGGTCCGTGAGACCTCCCCCAAATAAGTCCTCACACTTGTAAAGCAAAACCTCCATATGCCTCTTCGAGTCGGCATCACCCGTCCATTGTCGGGTCCATAGGGCTCACCTAGCAGAAATCGCAATAGTGTTGGCCCTGGAACCCAGTAGGCCAACGTCTCTCTGAGCATCTCTCATATATAGGACAGCATCCTTAATATGACCCAAGGTCAATAAAATGGTTTCCTTATCCAGCGTATCAATATCAGCAGATAAGGTATCTGTCCACGCTGCTACAGCGCTACAAACCCAAGCCGACGCTATCGCCAGTCTGACTAATGTACCAGTATGTGTGTAAATTGACTTCAAGGTAGTCTCCTGCCTGCGATCAGCAGGATCCTTGAGGGCTGCGGTATCTTGAGATGGCAGCGCTACCTTTTTGGATAAGCGTGTCAACGCTTTGTCCACCCTTGGGGAGGATTCCCACTGTATCCTGTCCTTAGCCGGGAAAGGATACGCTATAAGAATCCTTTTGGGAATCTGCAGTTTCTTGTCATGAGTTTCCCAAGCCCTTTCAAACAACTCATTTAGCTCATGTGAAGGGGGAAAAGTAACCTCAGGCTTCTTTTCTTTAAACATGTGGACCCTCGTGTCAGGGACAGAGGGGTCATCTGTTATATGCAACACATCCTTTATTGCAATAATCATATAATGAATACTTTTAGCCAATTTTGGCTGCAACTTCGCATCATCATAGTCGACACTGGAGTCAGAATCCGTGTCGGTATCAGTGTCTACTACTTGGGATAGTGGGCGCTTCTGAGACCCTGAAGGTCCCTGCGTCATAGTGAAAGGTAGGGCTTGACTCCCTGTACATTCCCTGGACTCCACTTTGTCCAACCTCTTGTGTAATAAATTCACATTTGCATTTAAAACATTCCACATATCCAACCAGTCAGGTGTCGGCGTTGCCGACGGAGATACCACACTCATTTGCTTCACCTCCTCCATAGAAAAGCCTTCTGCTTCAGACATGCCGACACACGCGTACTGACACCCCAAACACTCAGGGAAATCTCTAATCTGGAGACAGTTCCCCAACAAGGCCCTTTGGAGAGACAGAGAGAGAGTATGCCAGCACACACCCAGCGCCAATGACCCTGGAAAATCCCAGATATATATAGCGCTTTTCTTTATATATTAACTGCGCCAAATTATGTGCCCCCCCCCTTCTTTAAAACCCTCTGTCACCGTGTTCAGCAGGGGAGAGTCCGGGGAGCCAGCTTCTCAGCGGTGTGCTGTGGAGAAAATGGCGCTGGTTAGTGCTGAGGGATCAAGCTCCGCCCCCTCAGCGGCGGGCTTCGGTCCTGCTCGATTTCTTCAAAACTGGCGGGGGTTTTAAATATACAGCCCGCAGAGCCTATATATATCATCTGGCCAGTCCTAGAGGTTTATTATTGCTGCCCAGGGTGCCCCCCCTGCGCCCTGCACCCATCAGTGCCTGCCGTGTGTGTTCTGTGTGAGAGCAATGGCGCGCAGCGTTACCTCTGAGAAGATTTGAAGTCTTCTGCCGCCTCTGAAGTCCTCTATCTTCTTATACTCACCCGGCTTCTATCTTCCGGCTCTGTGAGGAGGATGGCGGCGCGGCTCCGGGACGAACAGCGAGGGGAGACCTGCGTTCCGACTCCCTCTGGAGCTAATGGTGTCCAGTAGCCTAAGAAGCAGAGCCTAGCATTTAAGTAGGTCTGCTTCTCTCTCCTCAGTTCCACGATGCAGGAAGCCTGTTGCCAGCAGGGCTCCCTGAAAATAAAAAACCTAACAAAATTCTTTCTTTCAGAGAAACTCAGGAGAGCTCCCTGTAGTGCACCCAGTCTCCTCTCGGCACAGTATCAAACTAAGGTCTGGAGGAGGGGCATAGAGGGAGGAGCCAGTGCACACCCATATCTAAAGTTCTTTTTAGTGCCCATGTCTCCTGCGGAGCCCGTTAATCCCCATGGTCCTTACGGAGTCCCCAGCATCCTCTAGGACGTAAGAGAAACAAGCTTAACAAGGGACATTAGTGAAATGCTTGTGTAAACAAGTCTTGTCTAGTTTTCAAGAATTCTAGAGTGGAGGCTTCTCAAACTGTGCAGAGAAGCGAGCTCTATAGAGTCGGAGCCACAAAGCTAAAACTTCGACTTGCCTTAATTCTCTCCTTCCCTGGGGCCTAGATCTCAGTCAGCTCTGTCTCACCTTCTTCTTTTTGACGGCCGCAAATTTCTCTCTATCCATCCCCCCTGATCCTATCTCTAAGCGGGCTCCATCTCACATTCTCCTTCGGGATGACCGCAGCCCTTCTTCTTGGGGCTGAGCTCTCAGCCAGCTTTGCCTCAACTTCAGGATGGCTGTGACCTCCCTTTCTCTTCACCAATGGCTGAGGTCTCAGCTTGCTCTGTCTCCAGGGAGAAGAGATGGCAGGAGAGGTAGGTCACAGCAATCCCAAAGGAGATGGTGTGACTGTTATGGGGGTGATCCCCCCGTTCAGCGCCTCCCTGGATCTGCCACTGTCTGTAACCGTAGAATGTGACCATAGAGCATACTCTCTTGGACCATCCAGGAAAATCCTGAATTTATCTAACATCCTTTAGGGGTACTGGGGACACTTAGGGGCCTATTTATCACCAACCGCATCCAGGATGCGGATGACAGGTGATAAAATCGCCCCAACTCGCACTGCGATGTTTGATTACATTGCAGGGATGTATCCATTATTGCATGCAGGAACAGAGCTTGCGGTCAAGCTCTGTCCCTGCGATGCCTCTTCGCAGCAGCATCATCGGGGTATTTTTCGTAAAAAATACCCTGATGTCCTGCTGCGCATGAGCCGCCCCCGCCGACATCACCGCTACCACCACCGCCCAGTCGACCCCCCCCATCGCAACTACCCCCACGTGCCACGGACACCCCCCAGCAGGATAATATTACTCACCTGTCCAGGGAGCCGGTCCGAGCTGCTTCAGGAGGCTACAGGCCTTCTCCTGCGCTGTGACCCCCGGTGCTGTAAAGTGTACTGCCGCATTGCAGCATCACTTTACTGCACCGGGGTCACAGCGCAGCATATGGGGTACCCGGCGCCCGACAGCGCTCACCGGAGCAGCGGACACCGCCTCCCTGGACAGATATGTATTTTTTTTTGTTTTTTACTTTTTTATTTTTACACTGTGATCAGCTTCTGTGTCCATCGGACACACATAGCTGATCACTCTGCCGGGTCCCCACTCAGCTTTCACTGCCAGGGGCAGAGAAAGCTGGACAAAAGGGTGCACATCACAGTGCTGCCCTGTGAACTCGCCAGCCTGAGCTGGTGAGATTATCACAGGGCACACTGCAGTATTTTTTCAGATTTTATTTTTTTATAAATTTGGCCACATCACATTATAAGTATGGGGAATGCGATGTGGGTTACTAAAAAATAATAATAATAATAATAATAATTAAAGGGTTTGGAGCAGTTTTTCATGAAAACTGCTCCAAATGCCCTTTAATACATTTAGGTGATACTAAAATAATGTGGAAAGTGTGTGAAAACACCCCTTTTTCACATTATTTTAGTAAAAATAATGTTAATAAATAGACCCCTTAGTACAATGGGGTATAGATGGGGTCTGAAGGAGCCGGTTCTAGCTCCTTCCCTGTATGCCCCCTCCCACAGCCCAGTTTAGAAACATCTGCCCTCAGGAGAGGATGCACACTTTGGAGCTCCAGAGGACTTTTCTTCAATTTAATGTAAAACTTTTTTTTTGCAGTTAGGCTGTTGGGCAACAGTCTACCTGCACCGAGGAACGCTGGTGGGGACCGACATCTGCCTTCTGGAGGTGCTGAGTCGGAACCTGCTGACAGGACAACAGTCCTGAGGATCAGTGTACCACAGACAAGATCGTCGAGTGGTGAGTGTAGCCGGTTATCCCGCTAGTGGGGTCCCCCGGTTCTTGGTGCGGCACGGACACGGAGCGGGTATACGGACTCCCTCTAGGGTGATCCAATAGCCCCTCTGTGCAGACTGGCAGCGGCAGTGGAAATAGGTATTGGGATCTCTCTTTGCAGTATAAATAAATCATGTACCTCCTGTCACGTCTGGCAAGGTTTGAGGATCCGGCAGCTGAGACTTGCCCAAGGAGGTAGTTGTCTGTGGGTGAACTAGACGAGGGGGTTGGATATAGATCCTTCTCATAAGACAGGGGGAACTGAAGAGCGTAGGCAGGGCTAAGAGTCAGTGGGTTGCAGTTCTTGTGGACAGAGCTGAGGTAGAGAACCGTGGCTGGTGAACGATGACTTAAGGACGTAGTTGTAGACAAAGAACTGCGGGTTGTGGCTTGAAAGACGAGGTTGTAAATAATGAACTGCGGAACTGTGAATGGTGGTTAAAGACGTGGCTGGAGACAAAGAACTGTGGGCTATGACTTGAAAGACAAGGCTGTAGACAATGAACTGTGGAACTGTGAATGGTGGTTGGAGACGTGGCTGGAGACAAGGAACGGTGGACTGTGGTTTGGAAGACGAGGCTGGAGATAATGGTCTGCAGACTGTGGACGGTGGTTTCAAAGACGAGGCTGGAGACAAAGATCTGCGGACTGTGGCTTGAAAGACGAGGCAGGAGACCCGAGGCCGACCGTGCTCAAAGGGTTTTACTGGACAGGGTTTTCCAGGAACGTTTCCACAGGCAGCAGCGGGTTAGGAACGGCAGGGCTGCAGCAGCAACTGAGAACCACCTAAGCAGGATTAGGAGTAACCAGAATACAGCAAGGATCCTGGGAGTACAGGGCTAAAGCACCTACAACAGGGTTGTAACTTGAAGCACTGGCGTCCCTGTCCTAAACCAGCCCCCTTTTATAGGAAGACGTTTCCCTGGATTGGCTAGAAGGAACAGGAAGCAAGGACTATGCCTCAAACTTGGTCTCCAACATGGCGGCGCCCAGTACTGCACACCTTTTACATAGCCACACAGCTCACTGCCCCTGGTTTCCTAGCAACAGCTCAGCAACAGAGACCCACTGCAGCGGCGTCCTGCCGCCACGAGCGGACCCCCTCACCGCCACTACTGCTGCCCTCGGACCCGGCGCAACAGCCCACCTCTGCCGCTGCCCAGCCACCGGCCATGAAGCCCGCCCCGCGGCCCCAGCGTACCGGTAAGACCCCGGACGCTGGCATCTCCGGCACCATAACAGGGGGTGGAGCTATCCCAGAGCAGGACCAGAAGCTTCCTGGGTCCATTTTCTGAATTCTCAGCACTGCAGCAAGACGGCCAGCTCCTCCAATGGATACTCCACGGCCAGACACTGGTATAGGGGTGTAGCTCAGGGGGAGAGCCCACTGTGGGAACCTTTTATTAGGCTCCTTAATTTTCTCACTTGTTAGTTACAGGCTGGGTGCAGGTCCCTCCTCTCTGGGTCTCTCCACACATACTGGGCTGGGCAGGCTTGCTTGTACCTGTGTCTCTGTGTGTGTGTGTGTGTGTGTGTGTGTGTGTGTGTGTGTGTGTGTGTGTGTGTGTGTGTGTGTGTGTTAATGTTCCCTGTCAGCATGGTGAAAAAAGCTTTGTGAAATGTCTGTCACACCAGGTTTTCTCACTCCCCTGCAGATTCTCTCATGTGTGAGCAATGTATCCAGCCTTCACAAGACAGTGGGGCTTCCGGGGGTGATTTACAAGAACCAGCTTGGTTAAGTTCTATTAAATCTATGATGGCTGATATGTCAAATGAGTTAACTATTGCCAGACAGGAAAGGCAGCATTTACAACAGTCTATGGCTGCTCTGGCTAAGGATAAGACAGATGGCAGACAAGTGCCCCCTCTCTCACATCCACTACCCCAAAAGCGTGGGTTACCTGACATTCTCTCGGAATCCGAGGAGGAGGTGCTAGAGGTGGAGGAAGGGGAGGAGCTGGAATATACTGCTGAAGTGGAAGATTCCTCTCCAGCGCAGGGCGTGGAGTCACTTATACTTGCTATAAGATATGTTTTGAATATCCCTGGGAGTGGAGGTACAGCAGCCTTTTTTCTTTGCACAGAAAAAAGCACATCACCTTTCCTGATTCAAAGGAACTGGATGATCTTTTCAGAGAACCCTGGGTTGCTCCTGACAAGAAATTCCATGTGACAAAGAAATGAGTTCCTGCTTTCCATTTGCTCACGAGGGGAGAAAGATCTGGAATACTCCACCTGCTGTAGATGCTTCGGTATCACGCCTGTCAAAAAAGACGGTGCTGCCAGTTCAGGGGGCTACTGCCCTAAAGGAACCTGCAAACAGGAAAATAGAAAACACTTTGAAATCTATTTACGTTGCATCAGGAGCATCCCAAAGGCCTGTTATTGCGGGCTGTTGGGTGACTCACGCCATTCATACCTGGGCAAATAACTTTCAGGAGGGCCTAACTGGAGATAAGTCCCTGGCTGACATGGTGACACTAATACAGTATATCCAGTAAATGCTTGTTTCCTTTGAGAGACAAAGGCAAAGGCATTATTAATGCTTGTACTACTACCATGGCGGTTTCTGCACGCAGGGCTTTGTGGCTACATCAGTGGGTGGCGGATGCTGAGTCAAAAAAGAGTGTGGAGGCTTTGCCTTTCACAGGAGATGGGCTATTCAGGGGTGAATTGGACACATCGATTTCAAAGGCTACCGCTGGAAATTCCACGTACCTCCTGTCTGCAGCTCCACCGGCTAGACCCTCTTACTCAGGACCTTCACTGCAGTCCTTTTGGACCACAAGGTGTTAGGCGCCGGGGTCCGCTCGTCTGCGCGGCCCGGCGCCTAGCAACCAGGGACGCCGTGCGCGTACAGCCGCCGGCTCCCTGGCAACGCTAGACGCCGGGCGCGCTGAACCGCACGGACCCTAGCAACGGGGACGCCACTGGCGGACCGCGTTCCCCGTTGCTGGGTCCATTTGAAATTATACTGCACCTGTTCTCTAGCCATGCAGCAAGGCAGCTGCACGGCATTTATGCTAATCAGCTCTGTCAGCAGCTGATTGGAGGACTCCTGTTTAAATACACTCTCAGGGCTTCTCACAGACGCCGGTAATAGCTTCCTGCATGCTGTCTTTGTTTGCTGAGAGTCTGTTTCCAGTCCTGCTGTATCCGGTCGTTCCAGTCTTCTGAAGTCCTGTACTCGGGAGTTGTCATCTCGTCCCTGGAGTCCTGACTGATCACCGTTTAACAACCAGTGGTGTTCGTGAGTCGCGGCTTTGCCGTGTGTAGCGGCTTGGCCGCTTTACCCTTTATTATTTGTGTTTGGAGCATTTTGCGGAGGGTTCCGCTTCCACAGGTCCACTCTGGTATCCGGCGGTGCTGGGTAGGAGTATTGGACAAGTGGATTTTGGTTGTCTTTTTCCCTGGCGGTTTTTCCGCACATACTTTAGGTTTTGTTAGTTAGCTCGTAGCCCCTGGCCTGTTTGTTAGTTAGAGGTCCTCTTGTTATCATTCTGCCTCGGATTTCCCTTTGTCTCTCATTAAGACCGGGGGGCACCGGAGTTGGGCAGACATAATCCGCCCTTCAAACGTGGCTGCCAAGGGCTCAAGAAACCATAGTCTCGCAAGGGATTTCCGATAGCACGGGTGAGACAACAGAGTTAGGGCGCCAGGGGCTATTATTCTTTCCTGCTCCCGTTACCAGCATTCCATTCCAGTGCTCCGGTCATTGTCATAAGATCTCCTCTGGCCAGGAGTGCTGGAATCATAACATTATTACCGGCCAATACCAAAACTTAAAATTAAACGGGGTTAATTTTTTCTCATTCAGTTTTTTGAGAGTTTATCGGCCTCATGAATCCAACAGGTTTAGGGCCAAATCCTGGTCAGCTCTTAGTCAGCCAGATTCAAGAACTTACTCAGATGGTTCAGGATCTTTCTCTTCGGGTGAAGTCGCAGGAAGATCTTTTGCGAGCTTCCCCAAGGGTAGTCCCTGAACCAAAGATGCATTTGACTGACCGTTTTTCTGGTGATAGGAAAGAGTTTTTTAATTTTAAAGAATCCTGTAAACTTTATTTTCGTTTAAGACCAATTTCCTCGGGTACTGAATCTCAGCGGGTCGGGTTTGTGGTTTCTTTGCTCCATCGGGATCCTCAGACCTGGGCATTTGGTTTGAAGGCAGAGGATCCGGCATTGTTGTCAGTGGACGTTTTTTTTGGGTCTTTAGGGCTCTTGTATGATGACCCTGATAGAGAGGCATCCGCTGAAAGTCAGTTGCGCGCTCTCAGACAGGGTAGAAATCCTGCAGAGGTTTATTGTACGGAGTTTCGCCGTTGGTCGAACGACTGTGGCTGGAATGACCCAGCCCTGCGCAGTCAGTTTCGCCTCGGCTTATCGGAGTCTATAAAAGACAGTCTCCTTCAGTACCCCGTTCCTGAGACTCTCGATAAACTCATGGAGCTTTCTATTAAGATTGATCGTCGTCTCAGAGAGCGGAGGGCTGAAAAAGGAGCACCTGTAAGGTCAAGTCCATGTGTATATTCCATTCCTGAGAACGTAGAGGAGCCCATGCAGATGGGTCTCTTCCGGCTGTCTCCTGAAGAAAGAGCCAGAAGGCAAAATTCTGGTCTTTGTCTGTACTGTGGGGGTAAGGGACATTTTGCTCGTAATTGTCCGAACAAGTCGGGAAACGCCTTGACCAGGTGAATTGTGAGGGGGTTCACTTAGGTCTGCAGCTTATCTCCTCGAATAACTCCCTTTTAGTCCCAGCTAAGGTTTCCTTTGGCAGCCTCAGTTCTTCGGTGTCGGCTTTTGTTGACAGTGGAGCTGCAGGAAATTTTATGGATTTAACTTGGGCTAAGGCCTTAGGCATTCCTCAGTTACCTTTGGGTAGGTGTGTCACCATGCATGGCTTAGATGGGAGTCCACTGTCCAATGGGGTTATTTCCCTCTGTACACCCCCTGTATTACTTACAGTAGGAGCTCTACATTCTGAAAAAATCGAGTTCTTCCTTACTCATTGCCCAGCAGTTCCAGTAGTTCTGGGTCACCCTTGGCTGGCCTTTCATAATCCCACCATTGATTGGCGGTCGGGGGAGATTTCACAATGGGGTACCTTTTGTGATAAGGAATGTATTACGTTTCCAGTCAGAATAGCAGCTGCCATTCCTGAACTCATTCCTGTGGAATACCAGGAGTTTGCTGATGTGTTCTCCAAGGGCAATGCGGACATTCTGCCTCCCCATCGGCCTTATGATTGTGCTATTGAGCTAATTCCTGGTGCCGCATTGCCAAAGGGAAGGTTATATGCTTTATCCGGGCCAGAAACTGCGGCCATGAATGATTATGTTAAGGAGAGCCTAGGGAAAGGATTTATTAGACCATCAAAATCTCCTTTAAGTGCAGGCTTCTTCTTTGTGGAGAAAAAGGATGGCTCGCTTAGACCTTGCATTGACTTTAGAGCCCTGAATAAGATCTCAGTTAAAAATACTTATCCTTTGCCGCTGATTTCTGTCCTCTTTGATCAGTTACGTTCGGCTGTGATTTTTTCTAAAATTGACCTTAGAGGAGCATACAACCTCATCCAAATCAAATCTGAAGATGAGTGGAAGACGGCCTTCAGTACTCAGTCGGGTCACTACGAGTACCTGGTGATGCCGTTCGGCTTGTCTAACGCTCCAGTAGTTTTTCAGGACCTCATTAACGATGTGCTCCGTGATTTCCTAGGGAAATTCGTGGTCGTTTACTTAGACGACATCCTGATTTATTCTGAGTCAATGGAACAACATGTTACCCAGGTGCGTCAGGTTCTTCAAAAGTTACGTGAGAATCATTTATATGCCAAGCTGGAGAAATGTGAGTTTCATGTCACGGAGGTATCTTTTTTAGGGTACATTATTTCCCCTCGGGGATTTTTCATGGAACCTAAGAAGCTCCAGGCCATCCTTAGTTGGGCGCAACCCACCAATTTAAAAGCAATTCAGCGCTTTTTAGGGTTTGCGAATTATTATAGGAGGTTCATTCATTCTTGTTCTGACCTGGTTGCTCCCATTGTAGCTCTGACAAAGAAAGGAGCAGATCCTACCAACTGGTCGCGTGAAGCTGAGTTGTCCTTTCGGGCCTTGAAACAAGCCTTTGTCTCGGCTCCAGTCCTCAGACATCCCAATCCGGAATTGCCCTTTGTTGTGGAGGTTGATGCCTCGGAGGTTGGAGTGGGGGCTATCCTATCTCAAAAGGATCCGGAGTCTCTGGAACTACATCCTTGTGCCTTTATGTCCAGGAAATTCTCCTCCGCTCAATCCAACTATGACGTTGGTAATCGGGAGTTACTGGCAATAAAGTGGGCTTTCGAGGAGTGGAGGCATTGGCTGGAGGGAGCAAAACATACTATTTCAGTATTGACTGACCATAAAAACCTGCAATACATCGAATCAGCTAAGCGGCTGAATGCCCGGCAGGCTCGTTGGGCTTTATTTTTTACTCGTTTCAAATTTATAATCACTTTCAGGCCTGGTTCCAAGAATACCAAGGCTGATGCCCTGTCACGCAGCTTTCTTCTGGTTCACAATAACAGTCCTGTTACTCCCATACTTCCATCTTCAGTCATTTGGGCAGGCCTCACACAAGATTTATTTACCCAGTTAAAACAGCTTCAACACCAAGCTCCTGGAAATACTCCTGCTGGTCGTCTTTACGTCCCTGAGTTTTTGAGAGCTACTGTTTTGACTGAATTCCATGATAACAAAGTTTCCGGGCATCCGGGGATCTCTAAGACTTTGGAGTTAATCTCCCGCTCAGTATGGTGGCCTGGTCTTTCTAAAGACGTTAAGGAGTTTGTTTTTTCATGTCAGGTTTGTGCACAGCATAAGATTCCCCGTTCCTTGCCTATCGGGCAACTTATGCCCTTAAATGTCCCTCTCAGGCCATGGTCTCATATTTCCATGGATTTTGTGGTAGACCTTCCCCTTTTAGCCGGATTCCGAGTCATATGGGTGGTAGTGGACCGTTTTAGCAAGATGGCTCATTTCATTGCTCTTCCCCGACTGCCATCTGCCCAAGGATTGGCAGTTTTGTTTCTCCGCAATGTTTTCAGACTTCATGGGTTGCCCACTGATATTGTTTCTGATCGGGGTCCACAATTCATCGCACAATTCTGGAAGTGTTTTTGTGCTTCATTAAAGATGAAATTGTCGTTAACATCCGGTTACCACCCACAATCCAACGGGCAAACCGAGCGAGTTAACCAATCATTGAAACAGTATTTGCGTTTGTATTCAGCCAAACTCCAGAATGATTGGTCCGAGTTTCTTCCGTTGGCGGAGTTTGCTTACAATAATTCTTGTCATTCCTCCACTAATGTGTCTCCATTCTTTTCAGTTTTTGGTTTTCACCCCAGAGCGAATTCTTTTTTTCATCATTCCTCAGTTTCCCCTTTAACCTTAACCTCCCATCTCAGAGCCATTTGGAAAAAAGTGCACCTTGCTCTCAGAAAAGCGGCCTTTCGAGAGAAAAATTTTTCTGACAGGCTCCGACGTCCTTGCACTTTTAAGGTGGGAGATAGAGTATGGTTGTCGACTCGTAACATCAGGCTTCGACAATCCTCGGCTAGATTGGGACCCAAATTTATTGGACCATTTCTTATTATTAAAAAAATCAACCCAGTTGCTTTCCGGTTACGTTTACCAAGATCTCTCAGGATTGGAAATACGTTTCATTGCTCCCTGTTGAAACCATACGTTTCTTCCAGTAGATTTCCTCGGAGGATCTCTCAGGGTAGATCTCCGGTGGATGTACAGGGACAACAGGAGTTCTTGGTGGAGAAGGTTCTCGATTCCAAATTGTCTCGGGGCCGGCTTTATTTTCTGGTTCACTGGAGAGGCTATGGTCCGGAGGAAAGGTCTTGGGTCCTGGATAAGGATCTTCATGCCCCGAGGCTCAAGAGGGCATTTTTTCGGGAATTTCCTCGGAAACCTGGCTTTAGGGGTTCCTTGACCCCTCCTCAAGGGGGGGGGGGGTACTGTTAGGCGCCGGGGTCCGCTCGTCTGCGCGGCCCGGCGCCTAGCAACCAGGGACACCGTGCGCGTACAGCCGCCGGCTCCCTGGCAACGCTAGACGCTGGGCGCGCTGAGCCGCACGGACCCTAGCAACGGGGACGCCACTGGCGGACCGCGTTCCCCGTTGCTGGGTCCATTTGAAATTATAGTGCACCTGTTCTCTAGCCGTGCAGCAAGGCAGCTGCACGGCATTTATGCTAATCAGCTCTGTCAGCAGCTGATTGGAGGACTCCTGTTTAAATACACTCTCAGGGCATCTCACAGACGCCGGTAATAGCTTCCTGCATGCTGTCTTTGTTTGCTGAGAGTCTGTTTCCAGTCCTGCTGTATCCGGTCGTTCCAGTCTTCTGAAGTCCTGTACTCTGGAGTTGTCATCTCGTCCCTGGAGTCCTGACTGATCACCGTTTAACATCCAGTGGTGTTCGTGAGTCGCGGCTTTGCCGTGTGTAGCGGCTTGGCCGCTTTACCCTTTATTATTTGTGTTTGGAGCATTTTGCGGAGGGTTCCGCTTCCACAGGTCCACTCTGGTATCCGGCGGTGCTGGGTAGGAGTATTGGACAAGTGGATTTTGGTTGTCTTTTTCCCTGGCGGTTTTTCCGCACATACTTTAGGTTTTGTTAGTTAGCTCGTAGCCCCTGGCCTGTTTGTTAGTTAGAGGTCCTCTTGTTATCATTCTGCCTCGGATTTCCCTTTGTCTGTCATTAAGACCGGGGGGCACCGGAGTTGGGCAGACATAATCCGCCCTTCAAACGTGGCTGCCAAGGGCTCAAGAAACCATAGTCTCGCAAGGGATTTCCGATAGCACGGGTGAGACAACAGAGTTAGGGCGCCAGGGGCTATTATTCTTTCCTGCTCCCGTTACCAGCATTCCATTCCAGTGCTCCGGTCATTGTCATAAGATCTCCTCTGGCCAGGAGTGCTGGAATCATAACACAAGGTTTAAGGGTAAAGTCAGAGGCACAACAAATGCTGCAAGAGGCACCAGAGGTAAGTCACCTAAACCTGATGCCACAAGGTCTCAGGATCAGGGTGTCAGCTCTGTCTCCTCAAAGACCTCAACATGATGGTGTCCCTCCACCCCTGGGGGATCTCAGGGTAGGAGCTCATCTGAGATTCTTCAGCCTCATTTGGAGAAGCTCCTGCCAGGATGCTTGGGTAAAAGACCTGATCTCCCAGGGCTACAAATTGGAGTTCGAAAGTTTCCCACCTCGCAGGTTTTTCAGGTCGGGCTTACCGGTTTCCGAGGAAATGCGCCTTATGTTACAGCAGGCCATTCAAAAGTTGGTTCAGACTCAGGTTATTGTTTCAGTTCCGCTTCATCAACGGGGCAATGGATATTATTTCAGCCTTTCTGTGGTACTGAAATGGACCTTTCGGTGAGGCCCATCTTGAACATCAAATCGAAATCAAATTGTTAAACCCATATCTGCGAGTTTTCCGGTTCAAAATGGAGTCTCTGAGAGCAGTAATCTCAGGTCTAGAGGAGGAGGAGTTCTTAGTCTCTCTGTACATAAATGACGCGTACCTCCATATTCCAATATGGCCACCTCATCAAGCCTATCTCAGGTTTGCTCTGCTAGATAAGCACTATTAATTCCAGGCATTACCCTTCAGTCTGTCCACAGCCCCAAGTGTTTTCACAAAGGTGAAGGCGGAAATGATGTTCCAACTCTGGATTCAGGGGTTGATCATTGTCCTATACCTGGAATATCTTTTGATAAAAGCGAGATCCAGGGAACAACTGTTGGACAGCATCAGCCGCACGACAACACTGCTATCACAACACATTTGGATTCTACATTTTCTGAAAGCCCACCTCGAGCCAACTCAAAGACTCCAGTTCCTGGTGATGATCTTGGACATGGTAGCTCGGAGGGTCTTCCTTCCCGCAGACAAGGCAAGGACGCTTCAGGAGATGGTTCAAACGATACTGATGCCAAGTACATCTTTGCATACGCCTGTTGGGAAAGATGATGGCCTCCTATGAGGCGATTCAATATGGCAGATTCCATGCAAAGGCTTTCTAACTGGATCTCCTGAGAAAATGGTCAGGTTCGCATCTGCAGATACACCGGATCATACGTCTCTCACCGCAGGCCAGAATTTCTCTCCTGTGGTGGTTACAGTCCTCCATCCTTCTCGGGATACAGGATTGGATTCTCTTAACCACAGATGCGAGTCTTCGAGGTTGGGGAGCTGCCACCCAAGGGGCACAGTTCCATGGCAGGTGGTCAAGCCACGAAGCCGTTCTTCCAATAAACATCCTGGAACTCAGAGCGATCTACAATGCTCTGCTACAGGCCTCTCCTCTGTTTCAAGATCAGGCTATTCAAGGTCAGTCGGACGTCACGGTGGTGGCATACAACAATTGACAAGGAGGATTAAAGAGCAAGATTCTCTTCTGGGTGGGAAGGAATGCAAAGGTGGTATCGGCCATATTCTTTCAGGGAGTAGACAACTGGGAGGCGGACTTCCTAAGTCAACACAACCTACACCCAGGAGAGTGGGGTCTCCATCCACAGGTATTTAGACAGATAACAGATCAGTGGGGATGTTCGCAGATCAATCTGATGGCCTCACAACTCAACAAAAAGCTTTGGCGCTATTGTTCCAGAACAAGGGACCCTCAGGCCGCAGCAGTGGATGCACTGACAATGCTGTGGGCTTACCAGTTGGTGTACCTGTTTCCACAGATTCCATTACTCCCCAGGGTTCTGAAAAGACTCGAAAGGGAGGGTGTTCAGGCAATTCTGATTGCCCCCCGATTGGCTTCAAAGAGTTTGGTACACAGAACTTCTAGCCATGGCTGTAGAAGACCCCTGTGGGAGGATCTTCTTCAGAAAGGGCCGTTTGTCTACCCGGACTTACGGTGGCTTTCTTTTGCGGCATGGCGGTTGAACAGAACATTCTAGCTGAATAGGGTATTCCGGACAAGGTTAATGCAACCAAGATTCAAGCCAGGAAGGCAGTCACGTTGAAGCATTATTATCATATCGTGAAACAATATGTCTCCTGGTGTGAGGGCCGAAGGTATCCTGCTGCGGATTTCAACCTGGGGTGTTTTTTGCATTTCTTACTGGCTGGAGTGGATATGGGCCTACGGTTAGGCTCCATAAAGGTCCAGATCTCGGCTTTGTCCATTTTCTTTCAGAGAAACTTGGCTGCGTTACCTGAAGTCCAGACATTCTTGTAGGGTGTCCTTCACATACAGACTCCTTTTGTGCCACCCACGGCACCTTGGGATCTGAACATGCTTTTGACCTTTCTACAATCCTATTGGTTTGAACCATTGATGTCAGTTGAAGACAAGTATCTTATGTGGAAGATGGTTATGCTATTGGCATTAGCGTTGGCTACGTGAGTTTCGAAACTTGGAGCTTTATCTTGCAAGAGGACAGAGCAGAGCTCAGGACTCGTCAGCAGTTCCTCCCAAAGGTGATTTCTGCGTTCCACCTGAATTAGCCTATTGTGGTTCCAGTGGTTTTGGCCACTTCCTCGAATCCTGAGTTCTTGGATGTGGTGCGAGCCCTGAAAACCTATGTCAAGAGGATGGCTGCTGTCCGAAAATCGGATTCCCTCTTTGTGTTGTATGATACTCAAAAGAAGGGTTGCCCTGCTTCAAAGCAGTCGATTGCTTACTGGATTAGGCTTACTATTCAACAGGCCTATACTTCGGCGGCCCTGCCTGTTCCACGGTCTATCAAGGTCCACACTGCTTGGTCGGTGGGTTCCTCCTGGGCCGCGCCACTACCTGGTCAGGGGAAAACATGTATGTCAAGTTCCACAGGTTTGATACCCTGGCTAAAGAGGATGTCCAGTTTGGACATTCAGTCCTGCAGGCGTCTCATCACGTTCCCACTCGTCCTGGAGCTTTGGGATGTCCTCATCGTACTAAGTGTCCCCAGTATCCCTTATGAATGTTAGTGAAAATAGGATTTTAATTACCTACCGGTAAATCCTTTTCTCATAGTCCATAAGGGATACTGGGCGCTCGCCTCTGTGCTTCTACTTTTCCTGCGAGTTTTGTTCTTGTGTGAAAGTTGTTTGGATCAGCTGTTGCTGTTCTGTTTAGCTAGCTTTTGCTGGTTTTGTTCTTGTTCTGTTGTGTGGTGGTTCATTAGCCTCACCACTCGTTGTCTTGTCATGTTTCCTCCTCTCAAGTATGTCCATCTCCTTCGGGCACAGTTTTCCTAGACTGGGCTGTAGGAGGGGGCATAGAGGGGAGGAGCCAGCACACCCTATTCGAAGAATTTAAAGTGCACCGGCTCCTTTGGACCCCCATCTATACCTCATCATACTAAGTGTCCCCAGTATCCCTTATGGACTACGAGAAAAGGATTTACCTTTAGGTAAATAAAATCCTATTTTCAGGGAGTCCCCAAGTATTCCCAAAAGAAGGGTCACCCTGCTGCATCCCACCCTCATCTTTGTGAAATGAGTGACACGAGGTTCTTCAAGACGTGATTCACAGCGAATCATATCATAATGGACCGCCCACCTCTGCACGATGCTGTGATTCAAGGTGAGGAAATAAATAAAGTCAGTAAATGTGGTGTAGAGGTGACGGTGTTCTACAGATGTGTCTACATGTCTATGGGGCCAATTTATCATCCACCGCATCTAAGGATGCAGATGTGGTGTGATAAAATTGCCCGAATCCGCACTGCGATAATTGATTACATCGATTACATCACGCGGATGTATCAATTGTCGCATGCAGCAAGCTCTGTCCCTGCAATGACAATTTGCAGCATCATCAGAGTAATTTTCGGGAAAAATATCCCAATATCCTGCTGCGCATGCGCTGCCATCACCGCTACCGCCGGGCACCGGATCCTGTGCGCTGCTGTGCCCCCCCTTTGCTGTAAACTGAGCTGCCATTTTGCAGCGTCACTTTACTGCACCGGGGGTCACAGCGCAGCACATGGAGGAACCGGCTCTCGGCATCCCGCATCAGAACACAGATCCCCGGGACCCTGGACTGGTAAGTATGTTTTTTTTTGTTTTTGTTTTTTTTACAAGTGATCAGCTTGTGTGTTCATCGGACACACAGAGCTGATCACACTGGCCGGTCCCCGCAAAGCTTTCCCTGCCAGGGCCAGAGAAAGCTGGGCAGAAATAGGGATCTCGCAGTGCTGTCCTGTGATTTCGCCAGCCTGTGCTGGCGTAATTATCACAGGGCACATTGCGGTATTTTGGTAAAAAAATTTTTAGTAAATCTGGCCACATCGCATTCCTATTATAATAAGTATAAGGAATGCGATGTGAGTTACTATAAAAATGGCAATTAAAGGGTTTTAATACATTTCAGTGATACTAAAATATTGTGAAAAGGGCGTAAAAACACCCTTTTTAAAATTTTTGTACCAAAAATAATGTTAATAAATAGGCCTCTATGTGTGTACATGGGTGTAGTCTATATTATTTTACCTGCACTGTCATCATTGTCAGAGTCAATTCAGGTCAGAGAGGTAAACCTAAAAAAAAAATTAAAAAAAATCAAATATACCAGCTTGCAATATAGTTATCAAATTATTTTTTCTGTGGCAATGTAAAAAATCTGAAGTCTGAATATTTCCATACCTTTGTTTACATTGTGAGCAGCCAGCTTATCAGGGGTACACAGGCATGTCAAGATAACTTACATCATTTATCAGTATGAAAGTGCTCCTGCTTATTCAATGCTTGCCATTTCTTCCTATAACAACCTGATGGCGGCATGCAGTGCATTTTACATTATGATTTATGCTGGCGTTATAATAAATGTTATCCTTTTACTGTTCATAAGAATGGGCAATCAGACTGAGTTAAAATGATAAATGGCTTGGAAAGTTTCAATCTGTTTGCTGTAAGGATTCAGTAAATCCATATTTTGTTTGCAAAAGTTCAAATGGGAAATTTGTTAATCATCTCATGGCCTGATAATTCTTTTGATTATTGGTGTGATATGTGAAAACAGTTTGGCCACTTTGTGGTTTTAATATAGGGTGAGATGTATCTAGCTGTCAGATGAGGACAAACAAGAAAATAAGATGGCCTGAAAATGGCGCAACTAATCAGCAGCTGTTTGAGGAGTGTGTAAAGCTCATATAAAAAACACAAAATGTTGAAAAACAGATAAACAGCGCTTGTGGTTTCAGGATATAATTATATACATATAGACTGCGATTGAAATTGAAACATGTTTATTAATACAATTGAATAAAAACAATTGGGTATCAATTGATAATCGTGTTATTGGAGCGTAACAATATATTCTAATGATATATAAATTAGAGATGTGCGGATGGCACTTTTTGTGTTTTGTGTTTTGGTTATGGTTCTAATTCCACTTTTGTGTTTTGGTTTTGGTTTGGTTTTGCCAAAACCACCC
Source organism: Pseudophryne corroboree (assembly GCF_028390025.1). NCBI lineage: Eukaryota > Metazoa > Chordata > Amphibia > Anura > Myobatrachidae > Pseudophryne > Pseudophryne corroboree. The sequence continues at coordinate 945,636,186 of NC_086445.1, read as the reverse complement.
TTTCATGTCTTGGTTTTGGTTTTGGATCTGGATGATTTTTGAAAAAAAACATAAAAACAGCTAAAAGCACAGAATTTGGGGGTAAATTTGAGCCTACGGTATTATTAGCCTCAATAACATTCATGTCCACTTATTTCCAGTCTATTCTGAACACCTCACACCTCACAATATTGTTTTTAGGACTAAAAGTTGCACCGAGGTGGCCGTATGACCAAGCTAAGCGACACAAGTGTGCGGCACAAACACCTGGCCCATCTAGGAGTGGCACTGCAGTTGCAGACAAGATGGCACTATTCAAAAACTAGTCCCCAAACAGCACATGATGCAAAGAAGAAAAAGAGGTGCACCGAAGCTGCTGTATGACTAAGCCAATCGACACAAGTGTGCGGCACAAACACCTGGCCCATCTAGGAGTGGCACTGCAGTGTCAGACAGGATGGCACTTTTCAAAAACTAGGCCCTAAACAGCACCTCATGCAAAGATGTAGAAGAGGTGCAATGAGGTAGCTGTATGACTAAGCCAAGCGACACAAACAATTCCAACTGGAATTATACGTCCAAATCACTGGAATTATACGCCCAAATCACTAGAATTAAATGGCAAAATCACTGGAATTAAATGGCAAAATCACTGGAATTGTACGTCCAAATCACTGGAATTAAATGGCAAAATCACTGGAATTATACATCCAAATCACTGGAATTAAATGGAAAAATCAGTGGAATTATACTGCAAAATCACTGTAATAATACTGCAAAATCACTGTAATAATACGTCCAAATCACTGGAATTAAATGGCAAAATCACTGGAATTATACATCCAAATCATTGGAATTAAATGGCAAAATCTCGGTATCGCCTGCCTAGTGAAGTGGAATCTAGATGGGATTTGGTACCGGGGACACAATTCCTCCATCAATTGTCTAAATCCCACTGCACTAATGGCGGCTACCAGATGCATGTCTAACACCAACATAAGTGCCAAGGCCTCAGTTATGAGGGCTTCCTTCGTAATGTGAAGCAGAACTACTAGTCATGAACATAGGCCAGGGCCTCAGCCATTCCTTGCCACTCCGTGTCGTAAATGGCATATTGGCAAGTTTACGTTTCTCCTCAGACCATTTCAATTTCTTTTTTTGGGTCTTTTTACTGAACTTTGTTTTTTTGGATTTTACATGCCCTCTACTATCACATGGGGCATCGGCCTTGGCAGACGACGTTGATGGCATTTCATCGTCTATGTCATGGCTAGTGGCAGCAGCTTCAGCACTAGGAGGAAATGGTCTTCTTGATATTTCCCTATTTTATCCTCAAAATTTTTGTTCTCCATTATTTTTTTGGAGTTATATAACACAATATGCTGCACAGGAATGACTGGAATGACTAATGGCCAGGACACTACCACTGGTCTGATGCAGCACAACACAGCAACACTGTAAGGGACTTGTTGTTGTTGTTGTTGTTATTATTATTATTATAATACTGTAGCAGTGGACATATAGCAGCAGCGTATATCGTCACTGGAATGACTGATGGACAGGACACTATCACTGGTCTGATGCAGCACAACACAACAACACTGTAAGGGACTTGTGGTTGTTATTATTACAGGTTGAGTATCCCATATCCAAATATTCCGAAATACGGAATATTCCGAAATACGGACTTTTTTGAGTGAGAGTGAGATAGTGAAACCTTTGTTTTTTGATGGCTCAATGTACACAAACTTTGTTTAATACACAAAGTTATTAAAAATATTGTATTAAATGACCTTCAGGCTGTGTGTATAAGGTGTATATGAAACATAAATGAATTGTGTGAATGTAGACACACTTTGTTTAATGCACAAAGTTATAAAAAATATTGGCTAAAATGACCTTTAGGCTGTGTGTATAAGGTGTATATGTAACATAAATGCATTCTGTGCTTAGATTTAGGTCCCATCACCATGATATCTCATTATAGTATGCAGTTATTCCAAAATACGGAAAAATCCCATATCCAAAATACCTCTGGTCCCAAGCATTTTGGATAAGGGATACTCAACCTGTATTAGAATACTGTAGCAGTGGACATATAGCAGCAGCGTATATCGTCACTGGAATGACTGATGGACAGGACACTACCAATGGTCTTATGCAGCACAACACAATAACACTGTAAGGGACTTGTGGTTGTTGTTATAATTATTATACGGCAGCAGTGGACATATAGCAGCAGCGTATATCGTCACTGGAATGACTGATGGACAGGACACTACCACTGGTCTGATGCAGCACAACACAAAACCACTTTATATAGCTACACTGGATATATGGCAACAGAGGACACCAACACTGTGACTGGCTGGACTGATGCAGCACAATACACTGACTACACTGGACTGGACAGCACAACACAGCACCACTTTATACAGCTACACTGGATATATGGCAGCAGAGGACACCAACACTGTGACTGGCTGGACTGATGCAGCACAATACACTGACTGCACTGGACTGGACTGAGCAGCACAAGACAGCACCACTTTATACAGCTACACTGGATATATGGCAGCAGAGGACACCAACACTGTGACTGGCTGGACTGATGCAGCACAATACACTGACTACACTGGACTGGACTGAGCAGCACAAGACTCGCCACCCCACTTTCCCGCCCTGACACAGACACTGAACACTGAGGACACGTCCTCTCAATACACTCTCCGAGACTGGAGTGAAAATGGTCGCGATACGCGGCTCCATATATGGAATCCAAATCCCGCGAGAATCCGACAGCGGTATGATGACGTTTTGCCGCGTTCAGGTTTCCGAGTCAGGCAGGAAAACCCGAGCCTGGCTCCGAACCGAACTCGGAAGGCAAAGTCCGGTAGGGTTCAGTTCTCTGAAAACAGAACCCGCTCATCTCTAATTCTTTCAAACGCAGTCTAAAACATTTACTAATTCAGTCCAACAGAAGACAATCATTTTACACAATTAAATCACAGAAAATGAAAACACAAAATATGAAATTAATCATTAGAAAAGGATTGAATAATAGTAAATATGCAGGTGAGAGACATGTCACATGATTAAGTCAGCCTATCAAAAAGAATCTAACTTGATAGGTATATCTATCATATAGTGTGTAAATCAGGTTGAATATTTAATCAATACCTCATATTTAACATATAAATAAGTTCGTTACTGAGACAGATTTCAAAAAAATATATTCAGTTTATTTAATAAAGTAAATCATAGTATGGTTCTACCTTCTGTTGGGGTGATTTCATACAGAAGGTCACATGATCAGAACATATGCGTGATGCAACTATCTGTCAGAGTTGCTGCGGAGTCACGTGATCACGTCAGCCAATCACAGCTTAATGTCAGACCTGGGTTGATGCGCGTGCATGACAAAAACCCCAGTTTTGGCTTATGCAGTATAAGATCAGTATTCATGCATGTATTCCATTATACATTATATTGAAGAAAAACACCTGAATACAGATAACAAGTTTAACTACTAAATATGAGGTCTGTAGCACACCATGCAGCTAAATGAAGAGGTCTCAGCTGTGCAGCATGATGCTAATAGTATACAAAAAGGGTGCACACCAACAATCTTGCGCAATAAAATGATTAGAGCTGCCCAGCTTCTCCACTCAGCGGGACAAACACATAAATCCCGTAAATCAAGATAAATACAATAAAGTGCAGCGTGCATTGGCGCTCATACCATATGATGAATGACTGGTAATGAGAATGAGTAATTCAAATGAATTTATTGGAACAAAAAATATATATAAAAATTATATAAAAACAATGGTGAAATCATGCATGATATTGCACTGATTAAAACACAAGGATGTGGACCTACAGACAATGTCTGGAGCAAAGTGACTGTGCATACAGGGAGTAGGATCTCTCACCGTGTTATGGCCCTGCGGTGGGCTAGCTTTCAAGAAAGCAGTTTGCGGTCCAGAGCTGATATAGCCCGGCACCACCGCACAGGGCTTGGATCAGCAAATGAGTCCCGGACAGGTCACTGCTCCACTGCTCCAGATATGATGAATTTTCCGTTGACAACGCGTTTCGGTAGGTATGTCCTACCTTTTTCAAGTCAGTGACTTGAAAAAGGTAGGACATACCTACCGAAACGCGTTGTCAACGGAAAATTCATCATATCTGGAGCAGTGGAGCAGTGACCTGTCCGGGACTCATTTGCTGATCCAAGCCCTGTGCGGTGGTGCCGGGCTATATCAGCTCTGGACCGCAAACTGCTTTCTTGAAAGCTAGCCCACCGCAGGGCCATAACACGGTGAGAGATCCTACTCCCTGTATGCACAGTCACTTTGCTCCAGACATTGTCTGTAGGTCCACATCCTTGTGTTTTAATCAGTGCAATATCATGCATGATTTCACCATTGTTTTTATATAATTTTTATATATATTTTTTGTTCCAATAAATTCATTTGAATTACTCATTCTCATTACCAGTCATTCATCATATGGTATGAGCGCCAATGCACGCTGCACTTTATTGTATTCAGCATGATGCTAATAACATTGATGAAATCCATATGAAGAAATGTGCAATATAAATGTAACCTCACCTTGGCTAGGCTTAGCCGTCCAAATCTCCTGTTATCTAGCTTGCAATGGACAAGCAGCTGTCAGGCGGGTTTTCTTAACGGTGACTGATAATGAAACCTATGTACAGAGAGATATTTACATATAAATTGATCTGAATGGTCAGCTTATATTCCAGACTCGTACAGCTGGGATCCAATAATACTTGTGAAGTCAGTGGGTTGGCTTTTAGGAGTAAAAAAAGTTATTGTGGTGAAGTAATGATGACCATTATGATATAGAGTAATTGGAAGGTTTATGGAAGTTTATAGGATCAGACACCATTATTAAGGTATTGACCTGTTAGTAGATGGCAAACAATTATACAGTAGCATGCATTATATTGTTGGCTTTAGGCATTGTATTGGCCTTATTAATAATTAATGCTCCTGTTATTTTATTTGTTCAATTTTACTGGAACATTTTGTTTACTACATTTAAATTCCTGGTCATGTTATGCAGTGTCTTCTCGACAGACCAGAAATATCCATTTCATATCCTTTATATTACAAGCTAAATTCACTCTGAATCTATCTATCTATCTATCTATATATATCTATATATCTATATATAGATATATATATAGATATATATATATACTGTGTATATATATATATATATATATATATATATAATTTAATAGCTAGAATGTTTATTTCTCATTAAACAGGGTTATTTTCCTTTTCTTTAGAGTGGCTGAATTACCTACCTCTATTGCCTCTATTGCGAACTAAACAAACACTCTGGTTAATGTAATACAATCAGCGTTTGTAAAAGTGAAGATTTTCCTACAATTTTAAAATTTCAAAGCAGCAATTATTTTATATGGGGATAAATTGTATCTAATTATTGGTGTCTATTCACACTTCTTACGTTTTTTATTAAATTCGGACTTCTGCAAGATTATTATTGGATTTATAAAGCTCTACATGACATATACAATGTAACCAAGAAAAACTGCAAGGAACCGTAACGCCTTTTCACTTGATTCTATCGGTATAATAAAAAAGTACTATTGCAGGTTTAATAGTGTGTGATGGAGCATTGCACATGGTTTTGCATTGTACATGATTGCCATTTTAGAAAAACGTCCACGTTTGGCCAGGAACCCGCACCTCCAGACAACTCGGACTTCATTACATCCGTCCCGGAGTCTTTAAATATAGTGAAGACGACAACTAATGAAAGTGACTCCAGCACAGAAAGACATCAAGAAAACTTCTTTATACAAACACAAGTGGAAAAACTTTATTTTTTTTCTTTCTAAGTAAATGACAGATGTGGGGTTGCTTGTGATTAATTACAATATATATGGAAAATAAAGTTGCTGCACTAATAAACTGAAATCATTATTTTCTTTTGTGTACAGTTCATTACTTTGTATTGGGTACAAATATAGGTGGTCATTCCAAAGTTGTTCGCTCGTTATTTTTTTTTTCGCAACGGAGCGATTAGTCGCTAATGCGCATGCGCAATGTCCACAGTGCGACTGCGCCAAGTAAATTTGCTATGCAGTTTGGTATTTTACTCACGGCATTACGAGGTTTTTTCTTCGTTCTGGTGATCGTAATGTGATTGACAGGAAGTGGGTGTTTCTGGGCGGAAACTGGCCGTTTTATGGGAGTGTTTGAAAAAACGCAACAGTTTCTGGGAAAAACGCGGGAGTGGCTGGAGAAATGGAGGAGTGTCTGGGCGAACGCTGGGTGTGTTTGTGACGTCAAACGAGGAATGACAAGCACTGAACTGATCGCACTGGAAGAGTAAGTCTCGAGCTACTCAGAAACTGCACAGAGAAGTCTTTTCGCAATATTGCGAATCTTTCGTTCGCAATTTTGATAAGCTAAGATTCACTCCCAGTAGGCGGCGGCTTAGCATGTGCAAAGCTGCTAAAAGCAGCTTGCGAGCGAACAACTCGGAATGAGGGCCATAGTACTGCAATTTCATAGCGAACACTGTTAAACCACATCTCTATGCTATAGCTTAGCACAAGTGGAGGCCTGTCATAGAAATATTGCAATGTCTTTAGTTGGATGGGTCTACAGATATGTGGTAGTTAAAATATCTAGGTATGGAATATTTGAAACTAGATATTTACATATACATAGAGATGACAGAGGTAGGGACTCTGGTGGCCCAATGACCACAGTAAAGTGACTGTGTGGACATAAAGCTTTCTATTGGTCCAAAAGATCACACATGACCTATGGTGCGCAGCACTGACTCTTGCTGAATCTCCATGTAGAATCTGTTGGGCGATGGTCGCAAAGTGGCATCAGAACAGACCAAATCGTGGCACTTAGTATCCTCTATCACCACCCGTTTTCCCTTGCATCCCATAGAAGTGTACAGAAAAATTTGCAATGTTGCGGTACCATAATCTACTGTGATGTGCACAGCCAAATGTCATGACCACTCATGGTGGAGAAGTGATTATGGACCTAAGAGAGCAGAGAAGGGTTGGCTGGTCTAAATAACAACAGGAAGTTACAGTACCATTATTTGGACTAAAAAAGCCACTTCAGCAGTTTGTAGCAACTACTATTAAAACGTCTATGTTTAATTATGGGTTGCTTATGTGACTCTGCTGGGTTCGGTATGTAACCGCTGGATGGGGTGCCAGCGGTCACAATTCTGACGCCTGCATCCCACTCTTTAAAATCCCAACAGGGGTCAGGTAAGTATGCTATCCCCTCTCTCATACCCCCTAACCCTAACACTCCTTTCCCACAGCCTAACCCTAATCTCCACCCTTAGTGCCTAACCCTTACCTCCCCCCGGTGGGGCCTAAACCTAACCCCGCTCCCTGTGGCCTAAGCCCAACCCTCCCCCTTAGTGCCTAAACCTGACCTCCCCCCAGTGGTACATAAACCCTGTTGCTTTAGCCTAGCCCTAACCTCTCCTTCCCCCCACATCCTAACCCTAACCGCCCAGGTGGCACCAAAACCTAACCTTTCCCCTCCTCCCAGCCCAAACCCTAAACCACCTTCTACACTTATGTTCAGGCTGTCGGGATTCCGGCGTTGGTCTCTTGACCTTGTTGGAACTCCAGCATCGGCATTTTGACAGGTGATGGGATTCCGGCGTCATTATTCTGACTGCTGGGATCCTGACAGCTGGTATCTTAACCACATCCTACTCTGCTCTCAGCCAGTTGTGGGGGTATCTGAGCATACAGTAGGTCTGCAGAAGTTTCTTCTTTAAATGTATAAATGATGGGTGTTAAGTGACACCACTGTCTTGTGCCATTGGTTATATTAAGATGTACTGAAGTGAATCCATTCATCAAAACTCCAAGTGATGGGGCAGAATTAGGCCTGTATGCCCTATAGGAAATTGCCCCAAAGCAAAAATGGTGGAGGGTAACGAGTATAAAGAGCCAGCTGACCCTGTCAAAAGAGATGTGAGCAGACCCCCGTGTTTTGGCTTTGGTTCTAATTCATCATTGTGTTTTAGTTCTGGCAAAACCACCCACAAGTGTTTTGGTTCAAATTCGGATTTCGGTTCGGTTTACAATAAAATAAAATAAAAATAAACATAATCAGTGATAAAAAAAAAATCTATAAAAACAAGTAAACTCATGTCATTTTTGTAAACCAAAGCCCAAATTTCAGATTAAAAATCAGAATTCCAAACTGCGGGAAGATTAAAATCGGGACTCTGTTCGGATCTGTTCTCCTCGGGGGATCAGTCAAGTGGCGTAACAGTATATTTTAGTAGGTTCTATAGCATGCAGATTTAAAGGAATTTGTGTAAGGGGATTTTTGGCATTTATGATTTTGATGGTGTTGGCAAATAGTGTTTTGTTATCAGTCAAATACAAGAGAGGGGGTCTGTCGTTTGAGTATGTTCATCATGACTGATGGCCAGGACACTAACACTGGTCTGATGCAGCACAACACAGCAACACTGTAAGGGACTTGTTGTTGTTGTTGTTATTATTATTATACGGCAGCAGTGGACATATAGCAGCAGCGTATATTGTCACTGGAATGACTGATGAACAGGTCACTACCACTGGTCTGATGCAGCACAACACAACAACACTGTAAGGGACTTGTGGTTGTTGTTGTTGTTATTATTATTATTATACGGCAGCAGTGGACATATAGCAGCAGCGTATACCACTGTGACTGCCTGGTCACTGGAATGACTGATGAGACAGGACACTACTACTGGTCTGATGCAGCACAAACACAGCAACACTGTAAAGGACTTGTTGTTGTTGTTGTTGTTGTTGTTGTTGTTGTTGTTGTTATTATTATTATTATTATACGGCAGCAGTGGACATATAGCAGCAGCGTATACCACTGTGATTGCCTCATCACTGGAATGACTGATAAGACAGGACACTACCACTGGTCTGATGCAGCACAACACAACACAACTTTATACAGCTACACTGGATATATGGCAACAGAGGACACCAACACTGTGACTGGCTGGACTGATGCAGCACAATACACTGACTACACTGGACTGGACAGCACAAAACAGCACAACTTTATACAGCTACACTGGATATATGGCAGCAGAGGACACCAACACTGTGACTGGCTGGACTGATGCAGCACAATACACTGACTACACTGGACTGGACAGCACAACACAGCACAACTTTATACAGCTACACAGGATATAGGACAGCAGAGGACACCAACACTGTGACTACACTGGACTGGACTGAGCAGCACAACACAGCACAAGACTCGCCACCCCACTTTCCCGCCCCCACACAGACACTGAACACTAAGGACACATGCTCTCAATACACTCTCCGAGACTGGAGTTAAAATGGCCGCGACGCACGGCTTCTTATATGGCATCCAAATACCGCGGGATGATGATGTTTTGCTGCATCCGGGTTTCCGAGTCAGGTGGGAAAACCTGTGCCGGGCTCAGAACCGAACTCGGAAGGCAAAGTCCGGTAGGGTTCGGTTCCCTGAGAACCGAACCCGCTCATCTCTAGTAATGACTTAATCCCCTGATGTATTGTTCTCTCTGTATTGTATTGCAGCTGAGAACAATAGATGTAGAGGTTTATGCTAATAAACCATGGTGTGCCTAGGCGCAGCAGAGAAGCCAAGATGAGCAAGGCTCCATCTGTGTATTTATATATATACATATATATATATATATATATATTAGAGATGAGCGGGTTCGGTTCCTCGGAATCCGAACCCGCCCGAACTTCATTTTTTTTTACACGGGTCCGAGCGTCTCGGATCTTCCCGCCTTGCTCGGTTAACCCAAGCGCGCCCGAACGTCATCATCGCGCTGTCGGATTCTCGCGAGGCTCGAATTCTATCGCGAGACTCGGATTCTATATAAGGAGCCGCGCGTCGCCGCCATTTTCACACGTGCATTGAGATTCATAGGGCACGTGGCTGGCGTCCTCTCCGTTTATAGAGAAGAGAAGAAGAGAGTGAGACTAGAGTAGAGAGAGACACAGTAGTAATTTTGGGGAGCATTAGGAGGAGTACTACTACTTGCTGAAGTGATAGATAGATAGTGTGACTGTATAATGTATATCTGACTTGTGGGGGAGACACTGACAGTGGGGAGCAGCTAGAGTCTGAGAGCAGGACTCAGGAGTACATATAACGTACAGTGCACACTTTTGCTGCCAGAGTGCCACACTGCCATTGTGACCACACTGACCACCAGTATAATATATATTGTGATTGTCTGCTTAGGAGTACTACTTGCAAGTTGCTGATAGTGTGACCAGTGACCTGACCACCAGTTTAATAATCACCACCAGTTTAATATATATATATATAATTGTATATAATATATATATATAATATTGTATACCACCTACCCGTTTTTTTTTTTTTTCTTTCTTCTTCTTTATACATACTACTATAGTAGCTTACTGTAGCAGTCTGCGGTGCTGCTGAGCTGACAGTGTCCAGCAGGTCCGTCATCAGTCATTACATAATAAATATATATACCTGTCCGGCTGCAGTACTAGTGATATTATATATATATATATATATTAATTTCATCTCATTATCATCCAGTCTATATTAGCAGCAGACACAGTACGGTAGTCCACGGCTGTAGCTACCTCTGTGTCGGCAGTCGCTGGTCCATCCATAATTGTATACCACCTACCCGTGTTTTTTCTTTTTCTTTCTTCTTGATACATACTACTATAGTAGCTTACTGTAGCAGTCTGGGGTGCTGCTGAGCTGACAGTGTCCAGCAGGTCCGTCATCAGTCATTACATAATAAATATATATACCTGTCCGGCTGCAGTACTAGTGATATTATATATATATATATATATATTAATTTCATCTCATTATCATCCAGTCTATATTAGCAGCAGACACAGTACAGTAGTCCACGGCTGTAGCTACCTCTGTGTCGGCAGTCGCTGGTCCATCCATAATTGTATACCACCTACCCGTGTTTTTTTTTCTTTTTTCTTCTTGATACATACTACTATAGTAGCTTACTGTAGCAGTCTGCGGTGCTGCTGAGCTGACAGTGTCCAGCAGGTCCGTCATCAGTCATTACATAATAAATATATATACCTGTCCGGCTGCAGTACTAGTGATATTATATATATATATATATATATATTAATTTCATCTCATTATCATCCAGACTATATTAGCAGCAGACACAGTACGGTAGTCCACGGCTGTAGCTACCTCTGTGTCGGCAGTCGCTGGTCCATCCATAATTGTATACCACCTACCCGTGTTTTTTTTTTTTTTTTTCTTTCTTCTTGATACATACTACTATAGTAGCTTACTGTAGCAGTCTGCGGTGCTGCTGAGCTGACAGTGTCCAGCAGGTCCGTCATCAGTCATTACATAATAAATATATATACCTGTCCGGCTGCAGTACTAGTGATATTATATATATATATATATATTAATTTCATCTCATTATCATCCAGTCTATATTAGCAGCAGACACAGTACGGTAGTCCACGGCTGTAGCTACCTCTGTGTCGGCAGTCGCTGGTCCATCCATAATTGTATACCACCTACCCGTGTTTTTTTTTTTCTTTCTTGTTGATACATACTACTATAGTAGCTTACTGTAGCAGTCTGCGGTGCTGCTGAGCTGACAGTGTCCAGCAGGTCCGTCATCAGTCATTACATAATAAATATATATACCTGTCGGGCTGCAGTACTAGTGATATTATATATATATATATATTAATTTCATCTCATTATCATCCAGTCTATATTAGCAGCAGACACAGTATGGTAGTCCACGGCTGTAGCTACCTCTGTGTCGGCAGTCGCTGGTCCATCCATAATTGTATACCACCTACCCGTGTTTTTTTTTATTTCTTTCTTCTTGATACATACTACTATAGTAGCTTACTGTAGCAGTCTGCGGTGCTGCTGAGCTGACAGTGTCCAGCAGGTCCGTCATCAGTCATTACATAATAAATATATATACCTGTCCGGCTGCAGTACTAGTGATATTATATATATATATATATTAATTTCATCTCATTATCATCCAGTCTATATTAGCAGCAGACACAGTACGGTAGTCCACGGCTGTAGCTACCTCTGTGTCGGCAGTCGCTGGTCCATCCATAAGTATACTAGTATTCATCCATCTCCATTGTTTACCTGAGGTGCCTTTTAGTTGTGCCTATTAAAATATGGAGAACAAAAATGTTGAGGTTCCAAAATTAGGGAAAGATCAAGATCCACTTCCACCTTGTGCTGAAGCTGCTGCCACTAGTCATGGCCGAGACGATGAAATGCCAGCAACGTCGTCTGCCAAGGCCGATGCCCAATGTCATAGTACAGAGCATGTAAAATCCAAAACACCAAATATCAGTAAAAAAAGGACTCCAAAATCTAAAATAAAATTGTCGGAGGAGAAGCGTAAACTTGCCAATATGCCATTTACCACACGGAGTGGCAAGGAACGGCTGAGGCCCTGGCCTATGTTCATGGCTAGTGGTTCAGCTTCACATGAGGATGGAAGCACTCAGCCTCTCGCTAGAAAAATGAAAAGACTCAAGCTGGCAAAAGCACCGCAAAGAACTGTGCGTTCTTCGAAATCCCAAATCCACAAGGAGAGTCCAATTGTGTCGTTTGCGATGCCTGACCTTCCCAACACTGGACGTGAAGAGCATGCGCCTTCCACCATTTGCACGCCCCCTGCAAGTGCTGGAAGGAGCACCCGCAGTCCAGTTCCTGATAGTCAGATTGAAGATGTCAGTGTTGAAGTACACCAGGATGAGGAGGATATGGGTGTTGCTGGCGCTGGGGAGGAAATTGACCAGGAGGATTCTGATGGTGAGGTGGTTTGTTTAAGTCAGGCACCCGGGGAGACACCTGTTGTCCGTGGGAGGAATAGGGCCGTTGACATGCCTGGTGAAAATACCAAAAAAATCAGCTCTTCGGTGTGGAAGTATTTCACCAGAAATGCGGACAACATTTGTCAAGCCGTGTGTTGCCTTTGTCAAGCTGTAATAAGTAGGGGTAAGGACGTTAACCACCTCGGAACATCCTCCCTTATACGTCACCTGCAGCGCATTCATAATAAGTCAGTGACAAGTTCAAAAACTTTGGGCGACAGCGGAAGCAGTCCACTGACCAGTAAATCCCTTCCTCTTGTAACCAAGCTCACGCAAACCACCCCACCAACTCCCTCAGTGTCAATTTCCTCCTTCCCCAGGAATGCCAATAGTCCTGCAGGCCATGTCACTGGCAATTCTGACGAGTCCTCTCCTGTCTGGGATTCCTCCGATGCATCCTTGCATGTAACGCCTACTGCTGCTGGCGCTGCTGTTGTTGCTGCTGGGAGTCGATGGTCATCCCAGAGGGGAAGTCGTAAGCCCACTTTTACTACTTCCACCAAGCAATTGACTGTCCAACAGTCCTTTGCGAGGAAGATGAAATATCACAGCAGTCATCCTGTTGCAAAGCGGATAACTGAGGCCTTGACAACTATGTTGGTGTTAGACGTGCGTCCGGTATCCGCCGTTAGTTCACAGGGAACTAGACAATTTGTTGAGGTAGTGTGCCCCCGTTACCAAATACCATCTAGGTTCCACTTCTCTAGGCAGGCGATACCGAGAATGTACACGGACGTCAGAAAAAGACTCACCAGTGTCCTAAAAAATGCAGTTGTACCCAATGTCCACTTAACCACGGACATGTGGACAAGTGGAGCAGGGCAGGGTCAGGACTATATGACTGTGACAGCCCACTGGGTAGATGTATGGACGCCCGCCGCAAGAACAGCAGCGGCGGCACCAGTAGCAGCATCTCGCAAACGCCAACTCTTTCCTAGGCAGGCTACGCTTTGTATCACCGGTTTCCAGAATACGCACACAGCTGAAAACCTCTTACGGCAACTGAGGAAGATCATCGCGGAATGGCTTACCACAATTGGACTCTCCTGTGGATTTGTGGCATCGGACAACGCCAGCAATATTGTGTGTGCATTAAATATGGGCAAATTCCAGCACGTCCCATGTTTTGCACATACCTTGAATTTGGTGGTGCAGAATTTTTTAAAAAACGACAGGGGCGTGCAAGAGATGCTGTCGGTGGCCAGAAGAATTGCGGGACACTTTCGGAGGACAGGCACCACGTACAGAAGACTGGAGCACCACCAAAAACGCCTGAACCTGCCCTGCCATCATCTGAAGCAAGAAGTGGTAACGAGGTGGAATTCAACCCTCTATATGCTTCAGAGGTTGGAGGAGCAGCAAAAGGCCATTCAAGCCTATACAATTGAGCACGATATAGGAGGTGGAATGTACCTGTCTCAAGCGCAGTGGAGAATGATTTCAACGTTGTGCAAGGTTCTGCAACCTTTTGAACTTGCCACACGTGAAGTCAGTTCAGACACTGCCAGCCTGAGTCAGGTCATTCCCCTCATCAGGCTTTTGCAGAAGAAGCTGGAGACATTGAAGGAGGAGCTAACACAGAGCGATTCCGCTAGGCATGTGGGACTTGTGGATGGAGCCCTTAATTCGCTTAACAAGGATTCACGGGTGGTCAATCTGTTGAAATCAGAGCACTACATTTTGGCCACCGTGCTCGATCCTAGATTTAAAACCTACCTTGGATCTCTCTTTCCGGCAGACACAAGTCTGCTGGGGTTGAAAGACCTGCTGGTGACAAAATTGTCAAGTCAAGCGGAACGCGACCTGTCAACATCTCCTCCTTCACATTCTCCCGCAACTGGGGGTGCGAGGAAAAGGCTCAGAATTCCGAGCCCACCCGCTGGCGGTGATGCAGGGCAGTCTGGAGCGACTGCTGATGCTGACATCTGGTCCGGACTGAAGGACCTGACAACGATTACGGACATGTCGTCTACTGTCACTGCATATGATTCTCTCCCCATTGAAAGAATGGTGGAGGATTATATGAGTGACCGCATCCAAGTAGGCACGTCAGACAGTCCGTACTTATACTGGCTGGAAAAAGAGGCAATTTGGAGGCCCTTGCACAAACTGGCTTTATTCTACCTAAGTTGCCCTCCCACAAGTGTGTACTCCGAAAGAGTGTTTAGTGCCGCCGCTCACCTTGTCAGCAATCGGCGTACAAGGTTACTTCCAGAAAATGTGGAGAAGATGATGTTCATTAAAATGAATTATAATCAATTCCTCCGTGGAGACATTGACCAGCAGCAATTGCCTCCACAAAGTAGTACACAGGGAGCTGAGATGGTGGATTCCAGTGGGGACGAATTGATAATCTGTGAGGAGCGGGATGTACACGGTGATATATCGGAGGATGATGATGAGGTGGACATCTTGCCTCTGTAGAGCCAGTTTGTGCAAGGAGAGATTAATTGCTTCTTTTTCGGTGGGGGTCCAAACCAACCCGTCATTTCAGTCACAGTCGTGTGGCAGACCCTGTCACTGAAATGATGGGTTGGTTAAAGTGTGCATGTCCTGTTTATACAACATAAGGGTGGGTGGGAGGGCCCAAGGACAATTCCATCTTGCACCTCTTTTTTCTTTCATGTTTATTTGCGTCATGTGCTGTTTGGGGAGTGTTTTTTGGAAGGGCCATCCTGCGTGCCACTGCAGTGCCACTCCTAGATGGGCCAGGTGTTTGTGTCGGCCACTAGGGTCGCTTATCTTACTCACACAGCTACCTCATTGCGCCTCTTTTTTTCTTCTTTGCGTCATGTGCTGTTTGGGGAGTGTTTTTTGGAAGGGCCATCCTGCGTGACACTGCAGTGCCACTCCTAGATGGGCCAGGTGTTTGTGTCGGCCACTAGGGTTGCTTAGCTTACTCACACAGCTACCTCATTGCGCCTCTTTTTTTCTTCTTTGCGTCATGTGCTGTTTGGGGAGTGTTTTTTGGAAGGGCCATCCTGCGTGACACTGCAGTGCCACTCCTAGATGGGCCAGGTGTTTGTGTCGGCCACTAGGGTCGCTTATCTTACTCACACAGCTACCTCATTGCGCCTCTTTTTTTCTTCTTTGCGTCATGTGCTGTTTGGGGGGTGTTTTTTGGAAGGGCCATCCTGCGTGACACTGCAGTGCCACTCCTAGATGGGCCAGGTGTTTGTGTCGGCCACTAGGGTCGCTTATCTTACTCACACAGCTACCTCATTGCGCCTCTTTTTTTCTTCTTTGCGTCATGTGCTGTTTGGGGAGTGTTTTTTGGAAGGGCCATTCTGCGTGACACTGCAGTGCCACTCCTAGATGGGCCAGGTGTTTGTGTCGGCCACTAGGGTCGCTTATCTTACTCACACAGCTACCTCATTGCGCCTCTTTTTTTCTTCTTTGCGTCATGTGCTGTTTGGGGAGTGTTTTTTGGAAGGGCCATCCTGCGTGACACTGCAGTGCCACTCCTAGATGGGCCAGGTGTTTGTGTCGGCCACTAGGGTCGCTTATCTTACTCACACAGCTACCTCATTGCGCCTCTTTTTTTCTTCTTTGCGTCATGTGCTGTTTGGGGAGTGTTTTTTGGAAGGGCCATCCTGCGTGACACTGCAGTGCCACTCCTAGATGGGCCAGGTGTTTGTGTCGGCCACTAGGGTTGCTTAGCTTACTCACACAGCTACCTCATTGCGCCTCTTTTTTTCTTCTTTGCGTCATGTGCTGTTTGGGGAGTGTTTTTTGGAAGGGCCATCCTGCGTGACACTGCAGTGCCACTCCTAGATGGGCCAGGTGTTTGTGTCGGCCACTAGGGTCGCTTATCTTACTCACACAGCTACCTCATTGCGCCTCTTTTTTTCTTCTTTGCGTCATGTGCTGTTTGGGGAGTGTTTTTTGGAAGGGCCATCCTGCGTGACACTGCAGTGCCACTCCTAGATGGGCCAGGTGTTTGTGTCGGCCACTAGGGTCGCTTATCTTACTCACACAGCTACCTCATTGCGCCTCTTTTTTTCTTCTTTGCGTCATGTGCTGTTTGGGGAGTGTTTTTTGGAAGGGCCATCCTGCGTGACACTGCAGTGACACTCCTAGATGGGCCAGGTGTTTGTGTCGGCCACTAGGGTCGCTTATCTTACTCACACAGCTACCCTTATTGCGCCTCTTTTTTTCTTCTTTGCGTCATGTGCTGTTTGGGGAGTTTTTTTTGGAAGGGCCATCCTGCGTGACACTGCAGTGCCACTCCTAGATGGGCCAGGTGTTTGTGTCGGCCACTAGGGTCGCTTATCTTACTCACACAGCTACCTCATTGTGCCTCTTTTTTTCTTCTTTGCGTCATGTGCTGTTTGGGGAGTTTTTTTTGGAAGGGCCATCCTGCGTGACACTGCAGTGCCACTCCTAGATGGGCCAGGTGTTTGTGTCGGCCACTAGGGTTGCTTAGCTTACTCACACAGCTACCTCATTGCGCCTCTTTTTTTCTTCTTTGCGTCATGTGCTGTTTGGGGAGTGTTTTTTGGAAGGGCCATCCTGCGTGACACTGCAGTGCCACTCCTAGATGGGCCAGGTGTTTGTGTCGGCCACTAGGGTCGCTTAGCTTAGTCATCCAGCGACCTCGGTGCAAATTTTAGGATTAAAAATAATATTGTGAGGTGTGAGGTGTTCAGAATAGACTGAAAATGAGTGGAAATTATGGTTTTTGAGGTTAATAATACTTTGGGATCAAAATGACCCCCAAATTCTATGATTTAAGCTGTTTTTTAGTGTTTTTTGAAAAAAACACCCGAATCCAAAACACACCCGAATCCGACAAAAAAAATTCGGTGAGGTTTTGCCAAAACGCGGTCGAACCCAAAACACGGCCGCGGAACCAAACCCAAAACCAAAACACAAAACCCGAAAAATTTCAAGTGCACATCTCTAATATATATATGTGTGTGTATATCTATATATACATATTATATATGTATGTGTGTATAAATATCTCCTATATATTTGCCTTAATCTGTGACTCTGTGCCCGTAACGCTGGGCGGAGTCACAGAGCTGGGCGGAGTCAACTGCATCTGCTGCAGGGAGCTACCCCATACCCAGCGCCAGCAGCAGTCAGGTGCAAGACCCTACCTTACAGTATAGGAGGTGAGGATGGCCACTAGCTGCCGGCTGCTGTGCCTGTCCTCCCCCCCCCCCCCAATCACCTGTGACAGCGGGCTGTGTGCTGTGCAGTGCGGGTCCCGAAAAGGGGGCGGAGCTACTGCGTCACGAAGGGGAGGAGCTACACGGAATAGAGGGGCGGAGCTACACGGGACCAGACAGCTGAACAGTGGTGGAATCAGCATTGCAGTGACGGCCAGCCAGACTTGGTAAGTGGAGGGTGAGAGAGAAATGTGTGTGCGTGTGTGTATATAGTGTGTGTGTGTGTGTGTGTGTGTGTGTGTGTGTGTGTGTGTGTGTGTGTGTGTATATATGGTGGGGTGTGTGTGTGTTTGTATATATGTGTGAATTGTGTGTGTGTGAGGTATGTCTGTGTGTGCGCACTTTATGGACGCCACTGCTGGGGGGGCCATTACATGCAAGGACGCTACTAATATAGGGGGGGCATTACGTATAAGGACGCTACTAATATAGGGGGGGCATTACGTATAAGGACGCTACTACTATAGGGGGGGCATTACGTATAAGGACGCTACTACTATAGGGGGGGCATTACGTATAAGGACGCTACTACTATAGGGGGGGCATTACGTATAAGGACTCTACTACTATTGGGGGGGCATTACGTATAAGGACGCTACTACTATGGGGGGGCATTACGTATAAGGACGCTACTACTTTAGGGGGGCATTACGTATAAGGAGGCTACTAATACTGGGGGGCATTACATATAAGGACGCTACTACTGGGAGGGCATTACATGTAAGGATGCTACTACTACTGGGGGGGCATTATGTATAAGGACGGTACTACTACTGGGGGCACATTATGTATAAGGATGCTACTACTACAGGGGTGGCATTACGTATAAGGACGCTACTATTACTGTTGGGAGGCATTACATATAACTGCTACTACTACTGGGGGGCATTACGTATAAGGACGCTACTACTACGGGTGGGGCATTACGTATAAGGATGCTACTATTACTGTTGTGGGGCATTACATATAACTGCTACTACTACTGGGGGGGCATTATGTATAAGGACACTACTACTATTGGGGGGGCATTATGTATAAGGACGCTACTACTACTGGGGGGCATTACGTATAAGGACGCAACTACTACGGGTGGGGCATTACGTATAAGGATGCTACTATTACTGTTGGGGAGCATTACATATAACTGCTACTACTACTGGGGGGGCATTATGTATAAGGACACTACTACTATTGGGGGGGCATTACGTATATGGACGCTACTACTACGAGTGGGGCATTACGTATAAGGACGCTACTACTACGGGTGGGGCATTACGTATAAGATGAATAAGATTGTGCTACATTGTGGCGTAATTTTAAATGGGGGTACTATTGTGTGGCCATGCCCCTTAGTTGTGAGACCACACCACTTTTCCCGATGCACAACAAAGGAATATGGGAGGGCACAAAATTCATAGTTTGCAGGGGGGCACCGAACACCCTAGCACCGGCACAGGCCACTAGTAGCAAAAGTACACCACGGCCACTGACACTATCTGCAGGGAGGGGAACAGCGCTGATATGGAGGGTACTTGCATGCAGCGAGTCGCCGCCCGCAGCTCCTCTCCCACCTGCACACCATACCAGCCGCCTGACACCCACACCCCAGGGAGAGGGCGCTAGCTCAGGCACCGCTAGATCAGCATCTGCAGCATACACACAAGGGCTGCCATGCTCAGCGGCAAGCGGTGCGGAGCATGTGCAGCGGGACAGCGCCAGGACGGGACACGCACTAATCAACATTGCTGCTGGGCCGGAGCTCCCTTCGTCTGCAGCCTAAGGACGCGCGCCGCACCTCTCCAGGGAAACACCATGCCTGCCCGCCCACAGGGCTCCGGACGCTTACCTATGCTCCGCGATCACAGCAGCTGACGCTGCCATGCAGGATGGAGGAATGGCGCTCGTCAGACGGGGCGGACAGTGTGCGGCGGAACGGGGCCAGGAAGGAATGCTGACCACGACCCATTGCTGCTGGGTCTGAGTTCCCTCCCTCTGCAGTCACCATCTCACAGCAGCAGCCTGGAGGTTAGTGGCCACCACGACCCGCACATCCTTACCTCACACATACCTCACACATACCTCACATATACCTCACATACCTCACACATGACAGCAAAGGTACACACACTGTGACATCACACCTGTAGCCCACCCCTATATCTGCTAAGTACTCCCCGTCACTATGCCCTGTCACCCTCATCCTGCTCTCTAACTGCCTGTCTGTGTACTGGCCTTCACCCCTCTTACACCATCACCAACCCTCACTAACTACCACAGAGACTATGTGCACTGATATCTGCCCCTCCACCACCTGCAGCGCCCCTGGACCCCTCCCCATCCCCCGCAAACCCCAGCACCTGCCCCTCCACCACCCGTGGCACCCCCACCCACTGCGCCTTCGGACCCCCTACCCCACCCGCAGTGTCTTCCAAACCCCTCCCCCATATGCAGCAGCCCCTCCCCCATCCGCTGCACCCCTGGACCCATCCCCTGCACCCCCACCCCTCCAGCAACCGCAACACTTTCGGTCCCACTACCCCACCCGCAGCACTCACCCCACCACCAACCACTCCACCTGCGGACCCCCTACACCACCTGCTCCTCCACCACCTACAGCCCCTCCCGATCCACCGCACCCTCACCCCCCTCCCTCCCTCCCCCACTCGCAGCGCCTCCAGGCCCCCTACCTCACCCGCAACACCTGCACCCTTCTCCACCAGCAGCGCCTCCGGAACCCCTCCCCCATCCGCAACAGCCCTCCCCCGCCTCCCCCACCCACAGCACCCCCACCCCTCCCGCATCCCCTGACCCCCTCCCCATCCGCTGAACCCCGGCACTCACCCCTCCCCCATCCGCTGCACCCACTGACCCATCCCCTACACCCCCACCTCTCCAGCAACCGCAACACCTTCGGACCCACTACCCCACCCTCAGCACCCACCCCTCCACCACCCACTGCACCTCCAGACCTCCTACACCACCCGCTCCTACACCACCTGCAGCCCCTCCCCATCCACCGCACCCCCACCCGCAGCGCATCCAGGCCCCCTACCTCACCCGCAACACCTGCACCCTTCCACCCTGCAGCGCCTCCGGAACCCCACCCTCATCCGCAACAGCCCCTCACCCGCCTCTCCCCCACCCACAGCACCTCACCTCTCCCACACTCCCGGACCACCTCCACCATCCGCTGCACCCCCGCACCCACCCCCTATCCCACCCGCGCACACACCCCTCCACCACCTGCAGCACCTCCAGACCCCCTCATCCATCCACCGCAAATCCACACACCTGTCCCTCCACCACCCGTGGCACCCCCACCCACAGCGCCTACGGACCCCACACCTCAACACACACGGACCCTCCCTCCTTCGGACCCCTAACCCCATTCACTGCACCCCCCCCTCTCCCACCCGCAACGCCTCCACACCTCCTACCCACCCGCCACACCCTTTCCCACCCGCAGTACCTCTGGAACCCCTCCCCCATCCAGCCCAGCATCTGCCCCTCCCCCACCTGCCCCTCCCCCACACACAACGCCCCCCCAGCCCCCTCCCCCGGTACCCACCCGCGGCGCCTCCAGACCCCCTATGCCACCGGCCCCTCCACCACCTACATCATCTCCGGACCCCCTCCCCCATCCGCCACACCCCGCATCTGGCTCTCCCCCGCCCGCTGCACCTTTGGATCCCCTACCCCACCCACGCAGCAGGCCCTTCCCAATCCGCATCGCCTACACCATTCGCAACAGCACCGCACCCGCCACTTCCCCACCCACGTTACCCCCGCATCCACCCCTCCCCCACCCACCGCGCCCCCTGGACACCTCCCCCATCCACTGCACACCCGCACCCACCCCTTCCCCATCTGCAGCGCCTTCGGAACCCCTCCTCCATCCGCAACAGCCCTGCAGCTGCCATCCCCCACCTGCGACACCCCTGCTCCTACCCCACCCACAGCGCCTTCATACCCCCTCCCCCATCCGCGGTCCCCACTCCCCAAACCCCTTCCTGTTGCAAGGGACTACGCCCCCTTCACCATCGGAAGGCCTTTCATTGTGCAATATTCAAACACTAACAAAACTAGGAATGCAGGGAATACTCCATATATTGAACCCCAGAAAGGCGTGCAGGGGTTAAAGGGGCGTAGCCCCTTCCGACGGTGTGAAGAGCGCCCGTAGGGCGCGCGATGAAGCACCTAGTATATATATATACATGAGTGTGTGTGTGTGTATATTTATGTGTGTGTGTGTGTGTATATATATATATATATATATATATATAAATATATGTGCGTGTGTACACACACACATATATATGTGTGTGTGTGTGTGTGTGTGTGTGTGTGTATATATATATGTCTATATATGTGTATATATATATATTTCTATATATGTGTATATATATATATATATATATATATATATATACAACTATTCTCCGGCACTCAAGTAATCCACGTGAGGCTTGTCCTGCTCCAGTGCCCTCCACTGGGGATGCTCCTCTCACATATGCAACAGAATGAGGCGGAACTCAGAGTCTTTTCAATCAGGAACAACGTTTATTAAACAGGTGTCAACGTTTCGGGGACCATATATATATATACGCAAATACAGCCATCCTTACTTTTTTATTTGCTAGTAATACAATAGCCTCCAAGCCAGTGGCGGTACTAGCGAGCGGTGGGCCCAGGTGCGACAAAATGCTTTGGGCCCCCCCCCCACCTCATCCCATCCAAATCCACCCTCTCACCCCTGGAGGGGATCTAGTGATGGAGACTTGCTCAGGGACAGGGAAATGGATACCTAGCAACAGTGCCGTAACTAGACATTTTAGTGATGTGTGCAAGAAACGGCATCAGAGCCCCCCCATGTAAAACAGAGGCAGTGCGCGCCATAAAAACTATAGGGGCGTGGCTTTGCGGGGAAGGGGTGTGGTCACAAAATAATACCAATTAATTTAACGGTGCACAGTAGTCTCCATTATTCAAATTACACCACACAGTAGCGCCACTACACCAGGTAGAGCCTCTTTCACACATTACGGCAGACAGCGTCCACCTTTTACACATTACAGCAGACAGCGTCCCCTTTTTTACAAATTACGGCAGACAGCATCCCCTTTTTACACATTACGGCAGGAAGCGTCCCCTTTTTTACACATTACGGCAAACAGCGTCCCCTTTTTACACATTATGGCAGACAGCGTCCCCTTTTTACACATAACGGCAGATAACGTCCCCTTTTTACACATTACGGCAGACAGTGTCCCCCTTTTTACACATTGCGGCAGACAGCGTCCCCTTTTTTTACACATTATGGCAGACAGTGTCCCCTTTTTACACATTACGGCAGACAGCGTCCCTCTCTTTACACATTACGGCAGACAGCGTCCCCTTTTTACACATAATGGCAGACAGCATCCCCTTTTTTACACTTAATGGCAGACAGCGTCCCCTTTTTACACATTACGGCAGACAGCGTCCCCTTTTTACACATTACGGCAGACAGTGTCCCCTTTTTACACATTATGGCAGACAGCGTCCCTTTTTTACACGTAACGGCAGACAGCGTGCCCTTTTTACACATAACGGCAGACAGCGTCCCCCTGTTTACACATTACGGCAGACAGCGTCCCCTTTTTGCACAGTACAGCAGACAGCATCCCCTTTTTTACACATTACAGCAGACAGCGTCCCCTTTTTACACATTACAGCAGACAGCATCCCCTTCTTACACATTACGGCAGGAAGCGTCCCCTTTTTTACACATTACGGCAAACAGCGTCCCCTTTTTACACATTATGGCAGACAGCGTCCCCTTTTTACACATAACGGCAGATAGCGTCCCCTTTTTACACATTACGGCAGACGGCGTCCCCTTTTTACACATTGCGGCAGACAGCGTCCCCTTTTTACACATAACGGCAGATAGCGTCCCCTTTTTACACATTGCGGCAGACAGCGTCCCCTTTTTTTACACATTATGAAAGACAGTGTCCCCTTTTTACACATTACGGCAGACAGCGTCCCCCTCTTTACACATTACGGCAGACAGCGTCCTTTTTACACATAATGGCAGACAGCATTCCCTTTTTTACACTTAACGGCAGACAGCGTCCCCTTTTTACACATTACGGCAGACAGCGTCCCCTTTTTACACATTACGGCAGACAGTGTCCCCTTTTTACACATTATGGCAGACAGCATCCCTTTTTTACACATAACGGCAGACAGCGTGCCCTTTTTACACATAGCGGCAGACAGCGTCCCCCTGTTTACACATTATGGCAGACAGCGTCCCCTTTTTGCACAGTACAGCAGACAGCATCCCCTTTTTTACACATTACAGCAGACAGCGTCCCCTTTTTACACATTACGGCAGACAGCATCCCCTTTTTTATACATAACGGCAGACAGTGTGCCCTTTTTACACATTACGGCAGACAGCGTCCCCCTTTTTCCACATTACGGCAGACAGCATCCCCTTTTTACACATTACGGCAATGGCAGACAGCGTCCCCCTTTATACACTTTACGGCAGACAGCGTCCTCTTTTTTCCACATTACGGCAGACAGCGTCCTCTTTTTTACACATTATGGCAGACAGCGTCCCCTTTTTACACATAACGGCAGACAGACAGAATATATAGAGAGATAGAAAGATAGATAGAAAGAAAGAAAGAAAGAAAGAAAGAAAGAAAGAAAGAAAGAAAGAAAGAAAGAAAGAATAGATATACTCATTGTCTCCGCTGCCAGTCAGGCTCCTCGGTGCTGGCAGATCCCGGGCAGGGGAGAAGAAGGAGGAGGGAGGGGGACTCAGGAGCAGCAGCAGCACAGTGTAATTGGTGGAGGCGCCGCTGCAGCTGTCCCTCTCCTTCACCATAGGCTGTCCTCCCCCTGTGATGAGGGAAAGGACAGCCTATGGTGAAGGAGAGGGACAGCCGCAGTGGCGCCTCCACCAATTACTTAGCACTGCTGCGGCTCCCTCCTCCACCTCCCTCCTCCTCCCCCCCGTGGCTGCTGCGCTCCTCTCCTCGGCGGGCGGAGGTGGCCCGCAGCACACAGCGGCATGTAATGAGTCAGTTTGACTCATTACATGCCGCACTTGCTTTGGGCCCCTTGACAGAGGCGGGCCCCAGTGCAAGGCACAGTTTGCACTGGCGGTAGTTCCGCCACTGCTCCAAGTAACCTGTACAGCAGGGGTGGGCAATTATTTCAGCTGGGGGGCCGCTTAACACTTCCAGCGAATATTCGAGGGCCACACACAAAATACACAAAAAAATCCCCTTTTTACACATTACAGCAGACAGCGTCCCTCTTTTTACACATTACGGCATACAGCGTCCCCCTTTTTACACATTATGGCAGACAGCGTCCCCTTTTTACACATTACGGCAGACAGCGTCCCCTTATTACACATTACGGCAGACAGCGTCCCCTTTTTACACATTACGGCAAACAGCGTCCCCCTTTTTACACATTACGGCAGACAGCGTGCCCTTTTTTACACATTACGGCAGACAGCGTGCCTTTTTTTACACATTACGGCAGACAGCGTGCCTTTTTTTACACATTACGGCAGACAGCGTCCCCTTTTTTACACATTACGGCAGACAGCGTCCCCTTTTTTACACATTACGGCAGACAGCGTGCCTTTTTTTACACATTATGGCAGACAGCGTGCCCTTTTTTACACATTATGGCAGACAGCGTGCCCTTTTTACACATTACAGCAGACAGCGCCCCCGTTTTTACACATTACGGCAGACAGGAAAGAAAGAAAGAAAGAAAGAAAGAAAGAAAGAAAGAAAGAAAGAAAGAATTATACTTACTCTCTCCGCTGGCTCAGGCTCCTCGGTGCAGCTTCTGCAGAGATCCCGGGCAAGGAGGGAAGGGGAGGAGGGAGCCGCAGCAGCGCTGTGTAATTGGTGGAGGCGCTGCTGCTGCTGTCCCTCTGCTTCACCATAGGCTGTTCTCCACCGCTGCGAATGCTGGGATACGCTTCCCACCATTTACAGCGGCAGAGGGCAGCCTATGGTGAAGCAGAGGGACAGCAGCAGCAGCACCTCCACCAATTACACAGTGCTGCTGCGGCTTCCCCTCCCTCCTCCTTCTCCCCAGTGCGCTCTTCTCCTCAGTCACTGACCGCCGCCAGGGCTGGCAACAGAAATATTGGGGCCTGATACACTGATATCTCTGGGGGCCCCCCTTGTCATACCCCCCCTTAACCTTGATCCCCAATCTTAGCGATAAGCACACCCCACCATCACAAACAGCAGCCATCCTACACAACCCCCATCTTCCAAACTCACAGCAGTGGCCAACATTACCTCCCCCCTCCAGTACAGAGCAGTGGCTGGAGTCACAATCACAATACACCCCCCTTCCTCTCCCCCACAGCACACAACAGGCAGCATCCAGCACCCCAATCCATCATCCCTCCAGTACATAACAGTGGCAAAAGAGATACCCCCTTTCAGTATAGCTGCAGCCAGAGAGACCCCCCACCCACTGCATTTGACAGCCCCCTCTCTCACTCCACATACAACAGCCAGCATCCGACACCCCCTCCCCCACTCCACACACAGCAGCCGGTATCTGACACCCCCCTATACACACAGCAGCCGGCATCGAACACCCCCACCACACACTGACCTGAGGCTGAGCTCTCAGCTGGTGGAAGTGAGGGGCGACCACTGGCCTGACCTATACAATTTTTTCAATCTATGCCTTGCTGCTGCCGCCGCTGTACCTTGGCGCTTGGGGCCTGGCCGCCGCTCCTGCTCACTGCCTGTTCCCCCGTGCCGCCCAGCGCATAACAGAGGAAATCCCGGTCAGCTGACCCTGTGACGTGACCGGGATTTCCTCAGCGGAGCCGCGTCTGGGAGCAGGGTAGCGCAATGACAAGCGGCTCTGCCTGTCGGGCCGCGTGTCATTGCACTCTGATGGGGCAAAGCGGGCCAGGCAGGATTGGTCCGCGGGCCGCATGTTGCCCACCCCTACTATACAGCCTCCAAGCAGCACATGGCCACATGCCTCACAAACTCCGCTGGTTGCTGGCTCCACATCGCTGCTAGGGATCCATCCTCCTTCCTTGCAGCCTGCGTGCCCAGCCAATGACAGGCAGGCTGCTTCTTCATACATTATTGGACAGCTGAGCCATTGCTCAGCTGCTCTGTCTGTGCTGGCTATTGTCGCTTAGCCAGGCGCCGGCTTTTGCCAGTTTGTGGAGTCAGGACTCGAGAACTGGGAGCAAAGCACCGCAGGTCAGATCATAAGCAAGAGATGATCTGTGTCATGGCGGGGGGCCTTTTATAAAAAAAAAAGGATTTATCCCCAGCCCCCTCCCTTAATCCGGCTCTTATCATAGCACATAGTACAGATTCAGAGACTCGCAGTCACACACAGATACACAAGTGTCTCACGGGACCTGGCGCACCGTGAAGCGGGACTGCAGTTCCCACTTTGTGAGCTGCTGTTTAGACAGTATGGATTCTAGTACACAGATCAGTGCACCTGTTTCTTGTTTCCTATTAGGAGGGTATGGTATGTCCCCTGTAGTAAATTATGATGTATGGGACAATACAAGGGAGAATGAAGGTGGGTGGGGGCTTGTTAAGTGTCACGCCTTCTCCATGGGAAAGTTATGTCCTCTCCATTTTCAAGCATTTGGAATCTCCCCTCTAGAAACTCTGTGTTTTGCCCCCTCGCTGCATATACCTGGTTATCAAAGTCAGATAGTCCTATTGTGTTGTAGTGTACAGTATAACATTTTGTTAGGAAACTCGAGAACTCTTGGTGTGAGACTATTGATATGCACACCAGTACTTAGGAGCCCCCTGGACTTAAACCTCCAGCAGTAGGGACTCAAACAATAGTCTGGAGACCATAAGGTAATTAACCTGGAGTTTAGCTGCAGGATGACTGGCAAGGGAAGCATTACAGCAGCCAGACTGGATGCTGGAATGGTAACTGCAAATTGGCTTGACAGGTTATGTTGACTGAAAACTGCTGGATTGGATGTGCACAGGTTACTGACAATGATTACTGGATACATGGCAATGCAGGAGTTAACTGTAAGAACAACCTGGAGCTGAGTGTGTAGCAGAATCACAGCAAGACCAAATGGTACTGAAGAAATTAGGGTGTTAACTGATGGGAACAACCAGATGCTGGATGCGTGTTGATTGAAAGCAGAGTGCTGGCAGCTAGAACCTTGCAGCAGAGAGACTTGCTAGATGAATAGTGACTAGGCTGCAGTCTAATAACATGTAGTGGGTAGGATATAGCTTGAGTACTGGATATGCTGCAGGCTTGTGACTTACAGGCACGGCTGGAGTAAATATACTTTATTGCACAAAGCATCCACAGACATACAGGCTGGATGTGCACGCAACTAGTACTGGAAGGCTATATTCACAAAGACTTGAGAGGAGCCTAAACATGAATCAGGAACCAAGACAAGAGTAACTGGAGGGCTACGGCAAGACAAGGACACGGAGCAGGAACACACACTGGATGGCAGGTACAGTGCAGGATCCGATTGGGCACGGGTGTAGGAGTGGCAGGGACAGCATACTGAGGACTGAGGCAGGATACAAGGATGCAGGACGCGGACAGACAGACTAGGGCACAGGAACAGACAGACTGGGAACTGTATAGCATACAGCGACTGTGTGACAGGCTTCACTAGAAAACAGGAACTAGGGAATATCACCGGCAATGGGAACTGGGCTGAAACCCTAATAAAAGGGAAAGAGATTAGTCATAGGAGTCATGAGGCTGGAGTCAGGTAACAAGGCATTCAAAACAAGTGTGCTGCTACACATAGTAGCCAGCATCCTAGTTGCTAGCATACAGACAGAAATGAGCAGCGCACTTTTCAATGAAGACTACTGTGCTTTCCATATGATGATGCAATTTATATCACATTAAACTTGTGAATTAACACATACTGCTAGAGATGTGTAAATTAGATGACATTGGTTTATGCTACATTACCCAGAAGTGATGTTTATGTTATAACTTGGCAGCATGTGTATATATAGAACAGTGTAAGTATTGTGATCAGCGCAGTGAATTAGGAAAGATTGTGATAGATGTCTTTTTCCAATAACCGTTATGTTTCTAATAAGCGCTATAGCATTATTGACACCTTATCAAAAATAAAGACTAAATAAATAAATGCTGCAAATATTGCATTGGGTTTACAAAGCTGCTATCTTCCATACACAATGGAGCTTCTTGATTGCCAAATATGGAAAACACTCACTGGTCAGCCTGAAATACAAAATTGGATTTTAGTTGGTGTCTCAGGATCCCATATGTTAGGCTATAATGGATATTTGGAGCAGATTTATTAGACTTTGGGGAGAGATAAAGTGGAGAGAGATTAAGTACCAGCCAACAAGCTGCAATGTTACAGACTGTGTTTGCAAAATGAGAAAAGCTGATCGGTTGGTACTTTATCTCACTCCAAGCTTTGATAATTCTCCCCCATGGAGTACTGATGTAAACACAGTTGCAGCAACAACAAATATTATGTGAAAAACTAGCATTCTGTGTATATAGTAGAGATGTGCACCGGAAATTTTTCGGGTTTTGTGTTTTTGTTTTGGGTTCGGTTCCGTGGCCGTGTTTTGGGTTCGAATGCGTTTTGGAAAAACCTCACCGAATTTTTTTTGTCGGATTCGGGTGTGTTTTGGATTCGGGTGTTTTTTTCAAAAAACCCTAAAAAACAGCTTAAATCATAGAATTTGGGGGTCATTTTGATCCCAAAGTATTATTAACCTCAATAACCATAATTTCCACTCATTTTCAGTCTATTCTGAACACCTCACACCTCACAATATTATTTTTAATCCTAAAATTTGCACCGAGGTCACTGGATGACTAAGCTCAGCGACCCAAGTGGCCGACACAAACACCTGGCCCATCTAGGAGTGGCACTGCAGTGTCACGCAGGATGGCCCTTCCAAAAAACACTCCCCAAACAGCACATGACGCAAAGAAAAAAAGAGACGCAATGAGGTAGCTGTGTGACTAAGCTCAGCGACCCTAGTGGCCGACACAAACACCTGGCCCATCTAGGAGTGGCACTGCAGTGTCACGCAGGATGGCCCTTCCAAAAAACACTCCTAAAACAGCACATGACGCAAAGAAAAAAAGAGGCGCAATGAGGTAGCTGTGTGAGTAAGCTAAGCGACCCTAGTGGCCGACACAAACACCTGGCCCATCTAGGAGTGGCACTGCAGTGTCACGCAGGATGGCCCTTCCAAAAAACACTCCCCAAACAGCACATGACGCAAAGAAAAATGAAAGAAAAAAGAGGTGCAAGATGGAATTGTCCTTGGGCCCTCCCACCCACCCTTATGTTGTATAAACAGGACATGCACACTTTAACCAACCCATCATTTCAGTGACAGGGTCTGCCACACGACTGTGACTGAAATGACGGGTTGGTTTGGACCCCCACCAAAAAAGAAGCAATTAATCTCTCCTTGCACAAACTGGCTCTACAGAGGCAAGATGTCCACCTCATAATCATCCTCCGATTCATCACCGTGTACATCCCCCTCCTCACAGATTATCAATTCGTCCCCACTGGAATCCACCATCACAGCTCCCTGTGTACTTTGTGGAGGCAATTGCTGCTGGTGAATGTCTCCATGGAGGAATTGATTATAATTCATTTTAATGAACATCATCTTCTCCACATTTTCTGGAAGTAACCTCGTACGCCGATTGCTGACAAGGTGAGCGGCGGCACTAAACACTCTTTCGGAGTACACACTTGTGGGAGGGCAACTTAGGTAGAATAAAGCCAGTTTGTGCAAGGGCCTCCAAATTGCCTCTTTTTCCTGCCAGTATACGTACGGACTGTCTGACGTGCCTACTTGGATGCGGTCACTCATATAATCCTCCACCATTCTTTCAATAGTGAGAGAATCATATGCAGTGACAGTAGACGACATGTCCGTAATCGTTGTCAGGTCCTTCAGTCCGGACCAGATGTCAGCATCAGCAGTCGCTCCAGACTGCCCTGCATCACCGCCAGCGGGTGGGCTCGGAATTCTGAGCCTTTTCCTCGCACCCCCAGTTGCGGGAGAATGTGAAGGAGGAGATGTTGACAGGTCGCGTTCCGCTTGACTTGACAATTTTCTCACCAGCAGTTCTTTGAACCCCTGCAGACTTGTGTCTGCCGGAAAGAGAGATACAACGTAGGTTTTAAATCTAGGATCGAGCACGGTGGCCAAAATGTAGTGCTCTGATTTCAACAGATTGACCACCCGTGAATCCTTGTTAAGCGAATTAAGGGCTCCATCCACAAGTCCCACATGCCTAGCGGAATCGCTCAGTGTTAGCTCCTCCTTCAATGTCTCCAGCTTCTTCTGCAAAAGCCTGATGAGGGGAATGACCTGACTCAGGCTGGCAGTGTCTGAACTGACTTCACGTGTGGCAAGTACAAAAGGTTGCAGAACCTTGCACAACGTTGAAATCATTCTCCACTGCGCTTGAGACAGGTGCATTCCACCTCCTATATCGTGGTCAGTTGTATAGGCTTGAATGGCCTTTTGCTGCTCCTCCAACCTCTGAAGCATATAGAGGGTTGAATTCCACCTCGCTACCACTTCTTGCTTCAGATGATGGCAGGGCAGGTTCAGGCGTTTTTGGTGTTGCTCCAGTCTTCTGTACACCACGTACAAAGTGTCCCGCAATTCTTCTGGCCACCGACAGCATCTCTTGCACGCCCCTGTCGTTTTTTAAATAATTCTGCACCACCAAATTCAAGGTATGTGCAAAACATGGGACGTGCTGGAATTTGCCCATATTTAATGCACACACAATATTGCTGGCGTTGTCCGATGCCACAAATCCACAGGAGAGTCCAATTGGGGTAAGCCATTCTGCGATGATCTTCCTCAGTTGCCGTAAGAGGTTTTTAGCTGTGTGCGTATTCTGGAAAGCGGTGATACAAAGCGTAGCCTGCCTAGGAAAGAGTTGGCGTTTGCGAGATGCTGCTACTGGTGCCGCTGCTGCTGTTCTTGTGGCGGGAGTCAATACATCTACCCAGTGGGCTGTCACAGTCATATAGTCCTGAGTCTGCCCTGCTCCACTTGTCCCCATGTCCGTGGTTAAGTGGACATTGGGTACAACTGCATTTTTTAGGACACTGGCGAGTCTTTTTCTGAGGTCTGTGTACATTTTCGGTATCGCCTGCCTAGAGAAATGGAACCTAGATGGTATTTGGTACCGGGGACACAGTACCTCAATCAAGTCTATAGTTGGCTCTGCAGTAATGATGGATACCGGAACCACGTTTCTCACCGCCCAGGATGCCAAGGCCTCAGTTATCCGCTTTGCAGCAGGATGACTGCTGTGATATTTCATCTTCCTCGCAAAGGACTGTTGGACAGTCAATTGCTTGGTGGAAGTAGTAAAAGTGGTCTTACGACTTTCCCTCTGGGATGACCATCGACTCCCAGCAGCAACAACAGCAGCGCCAGCAGCAGTAGGCGTTACACGCAAGGATGCATCGGAGGAATCCCAGGCAGGAGAGGACTCGTCATAATTGCCAGTGACATGGCCTGCAGGACTATTGGCATTCCTGGGGAAGGAGGAAATTGACACTGAGGGAGTTGGTGGGGTGGTTTGCGTGAGCTTGGTTACAAGAGGAAGGGATTTACTGGTCAGTGGACTGCTTCCGCTGTCGCCCAAAGTTTTTGAACTTGTCACTGACTTATGATGAATGCGCTGCAGGTGACGTATAAGGGAGGATGTTCCGAGGTGGTTAACGTCCTTACCCCTACTTATTACAGCTTGACAAAGGCAACACACGGCTTGACAAATGTTGTCCGCATTTCTGTTGAAATACTTCCACACCGAAGAGCTGATTTTTTTGGTATTTTCACCAGGCATGTCAATGGCCATATTCCTCCCACGGACAACAGGTGTCTCCCCGGGTGCCTGACTTAAACAAACCACCTCACCATCAGAATCCTCCTTGTCAATTTCCTCCCCAGCGCCAGCAACACCCATATCCTCCTCATCCTGGTGTACTTCAACACTGACATCTTCAATCTGACTATCAGGAACTGGACTGCGGGTGCTCCTTCCAGCACTTGCAGGGGGCGTGCAAATGGTGGAAGGCGCATGCTCTTCACGTCCAGTGTTGGGAAGGTCAGGCATCGCAACCGACACAATTGGACTCTCCTTGTGGATTTGTGATTTCGAAGAACGCACAGTTCTTTGCTGTGCTTTTGCCAGCTTAAGTCTTTTCATTTTTCTAGCGAGAGGCTGAGTGCTTCCATCCTCATGTGAAGCTGAACCACTAGCCATGAACATAGGCCAGGGCCTCAGCCGTTCCTTGCCACTCCGTGTGGTAAATGGCATATTGGCAAGTTTACGCTTCTCCTCCAACGATTTTATTTTAGATTTTTGAGTCCTTTTTTTACTGATATTTTGTGTTTTGGATTTTACATGCTCTGTACTATGACATTGGGCATCAGCCTTGGCAAACGACGTTGATGGAATTTCATCGTCTCGGCCATGACTAGTGGCAGCAGCTTCAGCACGAGGTGGAAGTGGATCTTGATCTTTCCCTATTTTTGGAACCTCAACATTTTTGTTCTCCATATTTTAATAGGCACAACTAAAAGGCACCTCAGGTAAACAATGGAGATGGATGGATATGTCACAACTGAGGGCCTGAGCTGACGGGAGGCAGCCTCAGTTGTAGGGGCTGAGATGTACCGGAACCTGGGAGGTTGTATCAGACCCCTGGACATGTAAGTAACATGAATAATAACTGCCCGAAGGCGTGACCACGACAACTTGGATAAAAGTCAATGATGTTTATTATGACAACTCCGCAACACAGCAGCAGTAAAAGAAAACGTAAAAGTCAGCAAATAATAAATACAGTTCCTGGGTACTACAGGATGGCAGGAGCCACAGGGCACTGGTAGTGTGAGATAGTTCTTATGATCTTCTAGATGGAAAGTCCTTACCAGGCCAGACTGTAGCAATGGAGATAACCCAGGATTGTGCCAGCTGGTGTTCCAGGAAAAGCTGGGTTGCTAAAGGTAAAACAGCTGCTGTGGATACTGGCTGGAACCAGACTGTTGTTAGCACGGAGTGGATACTGGCTGGAACCAGTTAAATAATAGATGAACTTGGGAGCGATGAAATATGAACTGAAATGTAGAACTTGAGAGCGGAGAAATAATAATACCGGTGGAGAGTGGTAAAGTGTAGAAAGGACACCGGCCCTTTAAGGGAAGCTGTACTCTGCTGGAAGCTGAGCTGGAAGCAGGTAATGTTGTAGCTGGAAACAGATGAATCCACAATGGATTGGAGAGTCAGGCTACACCGCAGGTGGAATGCTGGTGCGGGTCTCTATGGTGGAAGTCTTGAGACAGGAGCTGGAACCTGGAAGACAATCACAGGAGAGAGACAAACAGGAACTAGGTTTGACAACCAAAGCACTGACGCCTTCCTTGCTCAGGCACAGTGTATTTATACCTGCAGCAAGGAAGGGATTGGCTAGGCAATTATGCAGATTATCAATACTGAGAACAGATTGGTGGAAATGATCAGCTGACAGAATCCAAGATGGCTGCGCCCATGCAGACACTTGGAGGGAAGTTTGGTTTGTAATCCATGTGGTAATGAAAACAGTAATGGCGGCGCCGGCCACCGGAGACAGGAGGCGCCAGGCTGACAGATGCACATCCAACCACGCGGACACAGCGGAGGCCGCGGCTGACGTAATCGCCACTCAGACACTCTGCATGCAGAAGTTCAGGGACGGCGGCGGAGGCCGCGGGAGACGCCATGCCAGGTGTAATATGGCGTTTACTGTGACAGCGTCCCAGAGTGACAGGAGAGGATACAGGAATGTACACATCAGGATAACAGATGGGATCCGGTCCTGGAGCGCTGAGCCAGCCTTAGGAGGCATCTGATGGGTAAGAAATGGCGTCCAGATACCCGGATCGTGACAGCACCCCCCCCTTTAGGAGTGGCCCCAGTACACTTCTTTGGCTTTTGAGGAAACTTGGAATGGAATCTCCGGACCAAGGCAGGAGCATGGACATCAGAAGCATTGGTCCATGAACGTTCCTCAGGACCATAACCCTTCCAGTCAATAAGATATTGTAGTTGACCGTAACGGTGACGTGAGTCCAGGATCTTGGCCACTTCATACTCAACGCCTCGTTGAGTTTGGACTTTCGGAGTTGGAGGAAGTGAGGAATGAAACCGATTCAAGATCAGCGGTTTCAACAGGGAAACATGGAATGTCCTGGGTATTTTTAAGAAGGGAGGCAACTGGAGTCTGTAAGCAACAGGATTGATGACTTGTTCAATCTTGAAAGGACCGATATAGCGAGGTGCAAACTTCATACTGGGAACTCTTAACCTCAAATTCTTCGTGGATAACCATACCCGATCACCCACCTTGAGAGCAGGAACTGCTCGACGCTTCTTATCCGCAAACTTCTTGTACCTGAACGATGCCTTGAGCAGAGCTGATCGTACGCTCTTCCAGATATTGGCAAACTGATGCAAGGTGATATCCACTGCGGGAACAGAAGTTGCTGGAAGCGGTTGGAACTCAGGGACTTTAGGGTGGAATCCAAAGTTAGTGAAGAATGGTGTTGAAGCAGATGAAGAATGATACTGGTTGTTATGACAGAACTCGGCCCAGGGAAGTAATTGAACCCAGTCATCTTGAGAGGAGGACACATAGATGCGGAGGAAGGCCTCCAAGTCCTGATTCACCCTCTCGGTTTGACCATTGGTCTGAGGATGGTAAGCCGTGGAAAACTTTAGCTTGACTTGGAGGACTTGACATAAACTTCGCCAGAATTTGGCTGTGAATTGAACTCCTCGATCTGAGATAATTTCTTCAGGAAGACCGTGGAGTCGGAAGACCTCTTGTATGAATACTTGAGCCAACTTGGAAGCTGACGGAAGGCCGGTGAGAGGAATGAAGTGTGCCATCTTGGTGAACCGGTCAACTACCACCCAGATGGTATTGAACTTGTTGCACATGGGTAAGTCTGTAATGAAATCCATCGACAAGTGGGTCCATGGTCGACGGGGAACGGATAGTGGAACCAGTTGCCCCGCAGGCGACTGGCGGGATACTTTGTTGGGCACACTTTGGGCAAGATGCAATAAACTCCAAGACGTCTTTTTTCAGAGTTGGCCACCAATAGGACCTAGAGATAAACTCCAGGGTTTTTTGGATACCTGTATGTCCGGCAAAACGGGAAGCATGGGCCCAATGCATGAGCTTCTTCCTTAGCATCGGCTTCACAAAACTTTTCCCTGATGGGGGCGTAGAGTCCATCCCTACCGTGGAGAATGCCAACGGATTTATAATAGGATGCTTGTCTGAAGACTCTGACTCATTTTCTTGCTCCCATGAGCGGGAAAGGGCATCGGCCTTGCGATTCTGAGAGCCCGGACAGAACTGGAGTTTAAAGTCGAACCTGGAAAAGAAAAGTGCCCATCTGGCCTGACGAGGGTTGAGACATTGTGCGCCCTTCAGGTATAAAAGGTTCCTGTGGTCTGTAAGTATGGTGATTAAATGAGAAGCTCCCTCCAACAGATACCTCCACTCTTCTAGAGCGAGCTTGATGGCTAGCAACTCCTGGTCGCCAATGGCATAGTTGCGCTCAGCTGGGGAGAACTTCCGGGAGAAGAAACTGCAAGGATGTAAATGGCCATCTTTAGCCCTCTGAGATAACACCACTCCTACTCCAACGGAGGAGGCATCCACCTCTAGGATGAAAGGAGAGTCGATGTCAGGCTGTTTCAGGACAGGCGCAGAGATGAACCTCTGTTTTAAAAGATGAAAAGCTTGCATGGCTTCTTCAGACCACTTGGACGGGTTAGCACCCTTCTTGGTGAAAGCAGTAATAGGCGCCACAATGGTGGAAAAGTCTCGTATAAACTTTCGGTAATAATTGGCGAACCCTAAGAACCTCTGGACCCCTTTGAGGGTTAAGGGTACCGGCCAATTCTGAATTGCTTGTAGTTTCTCAGGATCCATCTCTAATCCGGAACCGGACACAATGTACCCTAGAAATGGAATGGACTTGACTTCAAAGACGCATTTTTCTAATTTGCAATAGAGATGATTGACACGGAGACGGGACAGAACCTCTTTAACCCAAAAACGATGTTCCTCTAAATCGTTGGCAAAAATGAGGATATCGTCTAGATAGACCACGACATGACGGTATAGAATGTCTCTGAAGATCTCATTGACAAAATGCTGGAAGACAGCTGGAGCATTGCTCAATCCGAAGGGCATGACGAGGTACTCATAATGTCCGTCACGGGTGTTAAAGGCGGTCTTCCACTCGTCACCCTCACGGATCCGGATGAGATTGTATGCACCTCGCAAGTCCAGCTTTGTAAAGATGGTAGCTCCGCTAACTCTGTCAAAGAGCTCAGTAATCAGGGGTAAAGGATAACGGTTCTTGATGGTAATGTCGTTCAAACCTCTGTAGTCGATGCACGGCCGCAGACCACCATCTTTCTTTTTTACAAAAAAGAAGCCTGCGCCGGCTGGGGAAGAAGAAGGTCGAATGAACCCCTTTGCTAGGTTCTCTTTAATGTATTCCTCCATAGAATGCGTCTCAGGCAGAGACAACGGATAAGTTCGGCCTCGAGGTGGAACCTTCCCTGGAACGAGATCAATCGGGCAGTCCCATTCTCTATGAGGAGGAAGGATATCAGCAGAAGCTTTACTGAACACATCCGTGAAATCTTGATATGGAGGAGGTGGAACATCAGACGACCTGGGGGAGGAAGAACAGACAGGCAATACTTTAAACAAACATGTCTCTGCACAGGAGGAACCCCATGCCAGGATTTGCGTAGTCGTCCAATCAATTGTAGGATTGTGAAGACGGAGCCATGGAAGGCACAGGACCACAGGATGTGTGGCTCTTGGAATCACTAAAAGTGAAATAAGTTCGGAATGAAGAACTCCCACTCTCAGACGAACTGGTAGAGTCCTTAGAGCAATAACAGTATCAAAAATTTTACTGCCATCCACGGCAGTTAAGGAAAAGGAGGAAGGAAGTCTCTCGGTGGGTAGGGACCACCGTTTAACATAGGCTTCAGTAATAAAGTTCCCAGCTGCTCCGGAATCAAGGAGGGCAATGACGTTCCGATAACGTTGAGCAACTTGAAGCGAGACTGGGAGATTACAATCATGAGGAGATGGAGAGGAGATCATTACTCCTAGCCGGCCCTCTCCTGGGCGAGCTAGGGTTTGGAGTTTTCCCGGACGTTCGGGACAGGCATTGATGGTGTGAGACGGAGCTGCACAGTAAAGACAAAGAGACTCAGAGAGACGTCTTCGGCGCTCAGCAGGAGTCAAACGGGAACGGCCAATTTGCATGGGCTCATCTTTAGATGGTGACAGTTGACGAGGAGGAGGAGCAGAAGATTTTGGAGCAGATGATCTTCCACGCTCAGTTGCTCTCTCTCTGAAACGTAAATCAACTTTCGTGCAGAGTGAGATTAGCTCATCTAACTTAGAAGGTAAGTCTCTGGTTGCTAACTCATCTTTAATAAGCTCAGATAAGCCATGCCAGAATGCAGCATACAGGGCCTCGTCGTTCCATGCCAGTTCGGATGCCAGGATCTGGAACTGTATCAGATATTGTCCTACAGTACGTGACCCCTGGCGTAAACGGAGAATCTCGGATGAAGCTGAGGTTACCCGGCCTGGCTCGTCGAAGATGCGCCTGAATGTTGACACGAATGCAGTGTAAGAAGATAGCAGGGTGTCGGACCTCTCCCATAACGGTGATGCCCAGTCAAGGGCGGAGCCACTGAGAAGAGAGATGATGTAGGCAATTTTTGTACGGTCACTGGGAAAATTGCCAGGTTGTAGCTCAAACTGAATCTCACACTGGTTGAGAAATCCCCTGCAGAATCTTGGAGATCCGTCAAATTTTGCTGGCGTTGGAAGATGAAGACGTGGAGCAGAAATGGGTAAGGTGGGTGGGGTTATAGCTGGAGTCACTGTGGTTGACGCACCAGATGCGCCTGATCCACGGAGAGTTGTCTGAATCCCATCCAGCCGAGTAGAGAGATCCTGGAGACAGCGGATGATGTGGCCCTGTGCAGCCTCCTGATGTTCTAGTCGGGCTGCCAGTTCTTGCATCGGCCTGGCCGCTTGATCCTGGTCTCCGGCTGGATTCATTAGGTCAGTGCTTACTGTCACAACTGAGGGCCTGAGCTGACGGGAGGCAGCCTCAGTTGTAGGGGCTGAGATGTACCGGAACCTGGGAGGTTGTATCAGACCCCTGGACATGTAAGTAACATGAATAATAACTGCCCGAAGGCGTGACCACGACAACTTGGATAAAAGTCAATGATGTTTATTATGACAACTCCGCAACACAGCAGCAGTAAAAGAAAACGTAAAAGTCAGCAAATAATAAATACAGTTCCTGGGTACTACAGGATGGCAGGAGCCACAGGGCACTGGTAGTGTGAGATAGTTCTTATGATCTTCTAGATGGAAAGTCCTTACCAGGCCAGACTGTAGCAATGGAGATAACCCAGGATTGTGCCAGCTGGTGTTCCAGGAAAAGCTGGGTTGCTAAAGGTAAAACAGCTGCTGTGGATACTGGCTGGAACCAGACTGTTGTTAGCACGGAGTGGATACTGGCTGGAACCAGTTAAATAATAGATGAACTTGGGAGCGATGAAATATGAACTGAAATGTAGAACTTGAGAGCGGAGAAATAATAATACCGGTGGAGAGTGGTAAAGTGTAGAAAGGACACCGGCCCTTTAAGGGAAGCTGTACTCTGCTGGAAGCTGAGCTGGAAGCAGGTAATGTTGTAGCTGGAAACAGATGAATCCACAATGGATTGGAGAGTCAGGCTACACCGCAGGTGGAATGCTGGTGCGGGTCTCTATGGTGGAAGTCTTGAGACAGGAGCTGGAACCTGGAAGACAATCACAGGAGAGAGACAAACAGGAACTAGGTTTGACAACCAAAGCACTGACGCCTTCCTTGCTCAGGCACAGTGTATTTATACCTGCAGCAAGGAAGGGATTGGCTAGGCAATTATGCAGATTATCAATACTGAGAACAGATTGGTGGAAATGATCAGCTGACAGAATCCAAGATGGCTGCGCCCATGCAGACACTTGGAGGGAAGTTTGGTTTGTAATCCATGTGGTAATGAAAACAGTAATGGCGGCGCCGGCCACCGGAGACAGGAGGCGCCAGGCTGACAGATGCACATCCAACCACGCGGACACAGCGGAGGCCGCGGCTGACGTAATCGCCACTCAGACACTCTGCATGCAGAAGTTCAGGGACGGCGGCGGAGGCCGCGGGAGACGCCATGCCAGGTGTAATATGGCGTTTACTGTGACAGCGTCCCAGAGTGACAGGAGAGGATACAGGAATGTACACATCAGGATAACAGATGGGATCCGGTCCTGGAGCGCTG
Organism: Pseudophryne corroboree; assembly: GCF_028390025.1. NCBI lineage: Eukaryota > Metazoa > Chordata > Amphibia > Anura > Myobatrachidae > Pseudophryne > Pseudophryne corroboree. The sequence goes on along the minus strand of NC_086445.1, from coordinate 945,595,546 downwards.
AGCCAGCCTTAGGAGGCATCTGATGGGTAAGAAATGGCGTCCAGATACCCGGATCGTGACAGGATACTAGTATACTTATGGATGACGAGTGACTGACGACACAGAGGTAGCTACAGCTGTGGACTACCGTACTGCGTCTGCTAGTATAGAGATGATGATATAAAAAATATATATATATCACTACTGCAGGTATATATAATATAATGACGGACCTGCTGGACACTGTCAGCAGACTCCTAAACTACTAGTATGAAGAATATAGAAAAAAAAACCCACCACAGGTAGGTATACAATTATGGACGAGCACTGACGACACAGAGGTAGCTACAGCCGTGGACTACCGTACTGCGTCTGCTAGTATAGAGATGATAATGATATAAAAAATATATATATATCACTACTGCAGGTATATATAATATAATGACGGACCTGCTGGACACTGTCAGCAGACTCCTAAACTACTAGTATGAAGAAGATAGAAAAAAAAAACCCACCACAGGTAGGTATACAATTATGGACGAGCACTGACGACACAGAGGTAGCTACAGCCGTGGACTACCGTACTGCTTTTGCTAGTATAGAGATGATAATGATATAAAAAATATATATATATCACTACTGCAGGTATATATAATATAATGACGGACCTGCTGGACACTGTCAGCAGACTCCTAAACTACTAGTATGAAGAAGATAGAAAAAAAAAACCACCACAGGTAGGTATACAATTATGGACGAGCACTGACGACACAGAGGTAGCTACAGCCATGGACTACCGTACTGCGTCTGCTAGTATAGAGATGATAATGATATAAAAAATATATATATATCACTACTGCAGGTATATATAATATAATGACGGACCTGCTGGACACTGTCAGCAGACTCCTAAACTACTAGTATGAAGAAGATAGAAAAAAAAAACCCACCACAGGTAGGTATACAATTATGGACGAGCACTGACGACACAGAGGTAGCTACAGCCGTGGACTACCGTACTGCGTCTGCTAGTATAGAGATGATAATGATATAAAAAATATATATATATCACTACTGCAGGCATATATAATATAATGACGGACCTGCTGGACACTGTCAGCAGACTCCTAAACTACTAGTATGAAGAAGATAGAAAAAAAAAACCCACCACAGGTAGGTATACAATTATGGACGAGCACTGACGACACAGAGGTAGCTACAGCCGTGGACTACCGTACTGCGTCTGCTAGTATAGAGATGATAATGATATAAAAAAATATATATATATCACTACTGCAGGTATATATAATATAATGACGGACCTGCTGGACACTGTCAGCAGACTCCTAAACTACTAGTATGAAGAAGATAGAAAAAAAACCCACCACAGGTAGGTATACAATTATGGACGAGCACTGACGACACAGAGGTAGCTACAGCCGTGGACTACCGTACTGCGTCTGCTAGTATAGAGATGATAATGATATAAAAAATATATATATATCACTACTGCAGGTATATATAATATAATGACGGACCTGCTGAACACTGTCAGCAGACTCCTAAACTACTAGTATGAAGAAGATAGAAAAAAAAACCCACCACAGGTAGGTATACAATTATGGACGAGCACTGACGACACAGAGGTAGCTACAGCCGTGGACTCCGTACTGCGTCTGCTAGTATAGAGATGATAATGATATAAAAAATATATATATATATCACTACTGCAGGTATATATAATATAATGACGGACCTGCTGGACACTGTCAGCAGACTCCTAAACTACTAGTATGAAGAAGATAGAAAAAAAAAACCCACCACAGGTAGGTATACAATTATGGACGAGCACTGACGACACAGAGGTAGCTACAGCCGTGGACTACCGTACTGCGTCTGCTAGTATAGAGATGATAATGATATAAAAAATATATATATCACTACTGCAGTTATATATAATATAATGACGGACCTGCTGGACACTGTCAGCAGACTCCTAAACTACTAGTATGAAGAAGATAGAAAAAAAAAACCCACCACAGGTAGGTATACAATTATGGACGAGCACTAACGACACAGAGGTAGCTACAGCCGTGGACTACCGTACTGCGTCTGCTAGTATAGAGATGATAATGATATAAAAAATATATATATATCACTACTGCAGGTATATATAATATAATGACGGACCTGCTGGACACTGTCAGCAGACTCCTAAACTACTAGTATGAAGAAGATAGAAAAAAAAAACCACCACAGGTAGGTATACAATTATGGACGAGCACTGACGACACAGAGGTAGCTACAGCCGTGGACTACTGTACTGCGTCTGCTAGTATAGAGATGATAATGATATAAAAAATATTTATATATCACTACTGCAGGTATATATAATATAATGACGGACCTGCTGGACACTGTCAGCAGACTCCTAAACTACTAGTATGAAGAAGATAGAAAAAAAAACCCCACCACAGGTAGGTATACAATTATGGACGAGCACTGACGACACAGAGGTAGCTACAGCCATGGACTACCGTACTGCGTCTGCTAGTATAGAGATGATAATGATATAAAAAATATATATATATCACTACTGCAGGTATATATAATATAATGACGGACCTGCTGGACACTGTCAGCAGACTCCTAAACTACTAGTATGAAGAAGATAGAAAAAAAAAACCCACCACAGGTAGGTATACAATTATGGACGAGCACTGACGACACAGAGGTAGCCACAGTCGTGGACTACCGTACTGCGTCTGCTAATATAGAGATGATAAAGATGATAGAGATGAACAAAAAAAATATAACACTACTGCAGGTAAATATTTATATAATATAATGAATGACGGACCTGCTGGACACTGTCAGCAGAATGCGTTTATAGAATAAAAAAAAAAAACACCACAGGAGTGTTTAACTTTTTCAGGCAGACAATATACTGGTGGTCACTGGTCAGTCACACTGGCAGCAAAAGTGTGCACTACTCCTGCTATAACTGCACCCCAGTCTCCCCCACAATTCAGCTGTGTGAGCAGTGAGCACTCAGCACAGTCAGATATACATAGATATATCATGCAGCACACTGAGGCTGAGCACAGATATGGTATGGAGCGTTTTTTTCAGGCAGAGAACGGATTTTAAAAAAACTAGCAAAACTCTGCACTGACTGTACTCCTCCTAACAGCTCTCCCCAATCCTCCCCACAATAAGCTAAGCAGCAATCAGATCAACTAACTAGTACTAACAGTAACTATAAACGGAGAGGGCGCCAGCCACGTCCTCTCCCTATCAATCTCAATGCACGTGTGAAAATGGCGGCGACGCGCGGCTCCTTATATAGAATCCGAGTCTCGCGATAGAATACGAGCCTCGCGAGAATCCGACAGCGGGATGATGACGTTCGGGCGCGCTCGGGTTAGCCGTGCAAGGCGGGAAGATCCGAGTCTGCCTCGGACCCGTGTAAAAAGGCTGAAGTTCGGGGGAGTTCGGATTCCGAGGAACCGAACCCGCTCATCTCTGGTATATAGTAGTCTAAACAGTAACACTTGCGGGTTCGGTTCTCAGAGAACCGAATCCTACCGAACTTCCCTACCCAAGCCCGGATCTGAGTCCAGCTCGGGTTTTCCCGCCTGACTTGGAAACTAGAATGAGGCAAAAGGTCATCATCCCGCTCTCGGATTCTCGCAGGGTTTGGATACCATATAAGGAGCAAGCGCGTCGTCGCCATTTTCACTCCAGTCTCGGAGAGTGTAGTGAGAGGACGTGTCTCTGTCCTCAGTGTCTGTGCGGGCGGTAAAGTGGGGTGGCGATTATAGTGCTGTCTTGTGCTGCTCAGTCCAGTGTAGTGTCTTCGCTGCATCAGTCAGTCCAGTGACCAGTCACAGTGGTGGTGTGCTCTGCTGCCATATGTCCAGTGCGGCTGTATAATAAGTCCCTTACAGTGTCGCTGTGTTGTCCTGCATCAGACCAGTGCTAGTGTCCTGTGCATCAGTCAGTCCAGTGACCAGTCACAGTGGTGGTGTCCTCTGCTGTCTTATGTCCAGTGCGGCTGTATAGTAAGTCCCTTACAGTGTCGCTGTGTTGTTCTGCATCAGACCAGTGGTAGTGTCCTGTGCTGTATATTATTTACTCCAAATAAAGGGGTTATTAACATTTAAACCAAATATAATTTTTACAGGGTTTGCCCTGTGTGGTGTAGAGGTACACTCGCCTGTGCTGCATATTAATATAATAGCTCCAAATAAAAGGGTTATTATTATCCAAATTAATTTTACAGGCTTTGCAGTGTGTGTGTGTGTGTGTGTGTGTGTGTGTGTGTGTGTGTGTGTGTGTGTGTGTGTGTGTGTGTGTGTGTGTGTGTGGTTAAGGGGTACGCTCTCCTGTGCCACCAATATTGTGCGTGTATTACATCTGGGCAAATTCCAGCACGTCCCATGTTGTTTGTGCTGCACTCTTGTGTCGCTTAGCTTAGTCATACAGCTACCTCATTGCACCTCTTTTTCTTCTTTGCATCATGTGCTGTTTGGGGACTAGTTTTTTAAGTGCCATCCTGTCTGCAACTGCATTGCCACTCCTAGATGGGCCAGGTGTTTGTGCCGCACACTTGTGTCGCTTAGCTTAGTCATACAGCCACCTCAGTGCAAACTTTTGGCCTAAAAACAATATTGTGAGGTGTGAGGTGTTCAGAATATACTGGGAATGAGTGGAAATGAGTGTTATTGAGGTTAATAATTCCGTAGGATCAAAATAAATCATCCAGATCCAAAACCAAAACCAAAACACGAAAGGGTGATTTTGGCAAAACCAATCCAGATCCAAAACACGAGGATGGAACCAAAACCAAAACCAAAACACGCAAAGTGCCTGCCGCACATCTCTAAATAAAAATAGTTAAGGGTTTGGGACATACTAGACAACTTTCCCTAAATATCATGGAGACTACCTGAAATAGTAGCAATCACTCTGACACCCTGAAGACGGAATTGACGTGGGAAAATGTGAAAAACTCTGCAGCACAGGATTTTGCTATTCAATCCAGTTCTGAAAATGGGACGCGGTGATATCTATAGAAACCACCACATCTTTTTTCTTGCACCTCAAAGGCAAGTCTGATTTTTCCTAAAATTATTTTAGGAAAAATCACCGGGACTTGCTCTGGCACCCTGGCGGCACCCCCTGACAACTAATCAAGCATATGGAAGTTTCCAATTAGCTTAAATAGTCAGTAATTACTACTCACAGTCACTTTACGAAGCAGTGTCTTCTTCATCCAGCATCGGTTGCTGGGTCTTCTGCAGTAGTGAGTATCTAGTGTGTGTGTGTGAGTATTTGTAAGTGTGTAAGAGTGAGTGCGTGTCACCCCCAGTGTGTGTGTGTGTGTGTGTGTGTGTGTGTGTGTGTGTGTGATCCACCCCCCTTCCCCCATGTAGTGTATTCCCACTGAAGCCAGCACTGAGAGAACCACATCTACCAGCAGCCCTTGAGGGTCTCAGCGGCCTTGAGCCTCCCAGCAGCCCCCTCCCCAGTGAGAAAATGGAGGGGAGACCTCCGGGATACACGGAGACAATCATAAGGGTGAGTATCTTTTTTGTTTTTTTTTGCAACCACTTTTCTTTTATTGGATTCTGTGACCACTTTTCTTTTATTGGATACCGTGGGTTTTGGGAGCGGGTATTCCTGTGGCAATCCAAAATCTGGCGCGCCGCGTCCGCAAGGCTTTTGTCCTTCGCTAAACCTCACTCCCAATTGAATTTTCCCCGATTATGTAGCTGTTATGTACTTGGGGGAAAAAAATAATTCAGAGATATGGGACGGGATGCACCCAGCAGTTGCAGTACATATTGCCACTTACAGCATTGATGCTAATCGCATATGTACTAACATATGTGATTAGTATCAAAACGGACAGCTCTGCCCGATAAGAGCTGTCCTTTGCGATGCCAGCTGCTGCTGTAGGAGGTCGGAGTTGCTTAGCCGTGCCGTGTCACCAGGGGCTCAACCAATGCAGCCTTGGGGCTGAAAGTGGAGGTTTATGTGTCTGTGTCATGCGGCCGGAGGAGGATGACAGGGAGCATTAAGCTGATGTAGAGTCCGACACTGAGGTGGTACGGAGGAGGCACCCTGCACCGGAGATGGGGGTTGGGGGGGGGGGGGGGGGGTTGCTGGTAGGGATCCGATTAGATCCCTCTCAGGGAGGCTGCGGAAAGAAGCCCATAGGCTTTTGCTGGCGTTACCCTCCGCATGGAATGGCCGGCAACCAGGCTATAGTACATATGACAATGTGGTAAAGAAAACAATTTTTTTTTTTTTTTTTTTTTTAACTGCATTTTCCCTTTAGTACATCCTGCCCATATACTTTCAAAAGAGATATTCAGTGCTATTTCCCTGCCTTGGTTATAAGGCAAAATAAACCGGTGATAAGTGCAAGGTGTTAACACACCAGCCAATCAGCTCCAATATGCAAATTGACAGTTAGGAGCTGACTGGCTGGTGCGTTTATCACCTTGCACTTCTCCAGGCTTAATACATCTGCCCCAACGATCCCTATGGCTACATGCATTTTCAGGGGCGTTTCTACAGAGGAGGGGTCCCGTGTGCATCTCCGGGTGGGCCCCCTCCTCTGCACGGCACTGTAGATGGCATAGTAGACTCCAGCACTGTGCCGGAGTCTACTGTGCATGCGCAGATCTCCGGAAACATGGCGCCCGCCATGATCCGGCGACCAATTTGGCTACCGCGCATGCGTGGCGGCCATTTTGGCGGCCATTTTCGCCGCGATTGTAGCTCCCGGTGCTGGACTCTGGAAAGGTAAGTATTAAAATGGGTGCAATGTGTGCGGTGTGGGCCCCCCTGGACCCAGGGGCCCGTGTGCACCGCACCCATTGCACCCTTTATAGTAACGCCAGTGTGCATTATCAAATAAGGTTTCTCGTGGCCACTTATATGGAACCACATGTGACTAGAACACAATACATGAACATATTGAAATATATCAGTGTCTTAGTTTTCGCCAACAAGCAGATCTTACTGAGCAACAATGCTGCAATGCTTCTGTATTCTCCCTGAAATACTTTTCCAAAAGTAGGCAAGTTCTCTGCATCCAGGGACCAGCTTCTGCAAATACGAGGCTGGTGTATAAGATGCACGCAATCACTGTAGGGGCCGTAAACAATAGAAGCCGGATTGGGAAATTGATTTGTCAATGCTGATCGCAAATTGATGTCAGTAATGTTGGAATTACTCATTGATTTCTGGAGATTGCCCAATTCAGTCTTGGATTGAAACATTGGGTCTGCCATCAATTTTCTATAAACTATTATGTCATCCTGTTAGCTACTGTATAAACTTCTTTTAAACCTGATAATTATAATTTCCGCTGATGCAATTGTGCCATGATGAATGAAAAATCACATCCAGGGACAGGTGCTCTGATAGAGGTCTGTCCCTGCCATGTGTAAAAGTAAAATGATTGCTTTTGTGATTCGGGGCCCATTCGCACTACTGTGCAGGCATGATCATTGGTCTGAATACTGTGCATGTAAGAACGGAGAGTGCCGGGGTGGAATCCTAGTGAATTTAAACTGTAAGTTCCAATGTGGTGCGGACTGAGGTGAATGACAAATATTTATTGTCCAGCGCTGCGTAATATGGGAGGTCTAAATGAAATGATAATTAATTAAATAATAATAAGAGATTTATAATCCCTATTTCTGGTGGATTTTTAGACAGTCTTATAATGGTAAATGTAGCACCGGCCGGTGGCATATCTATAATGGGTGCACGGTGTGCAGTGCACACAGGCCCCTGGGTCTAGGGAGGCCCCACTCTGCACACCCTACTCCCCTGTTCTTAAATACTTACCCCCAGAGTCTAATCATTTACATTGCACCGCTGGCTAGAGAGGAGGGGTCCTGGACAGAGACTGCACATGGGCCCCCTCCTCTCATAAATCGCCGAGAGGGGGGGAGCAGGTGCTAATTACCCGGTCAAGGGGTGTCGGAGGGGCCCGGGATGAGCTCAGCGGGAAGATGGCACCCGCACATTGGAAGCAAAGACTCTGGCACTGTGCCAGAGTCTTTGCTCTTTAGTGCACATGCGCCATTTTCCCAAATATCACTGGGAAGATGCGGCGGGGGAGGAGAGACCCACTTTCCTCAAGCAAGGATTAGAATGGTGTCCACTGTAGCGGCCCCACAATTATTAGTTTTTAAATTCTTCTATTTTCAGTGGACGTGGACATGCCCCCTTTTAGCCCCCCGTGTTCATTACTGGGGCCCGGCGTGGCTCTCTACGGCCCTGGCTGCAAGCAATGATAAGGATAGAGGGGAACTTTTTTCCGCTGGTAAAACCAACTATTTCTGTGCATAGAGGCAGCTAGAATATATATACACAGCACTTAATCATTACCATTATATTGTCCAACAAATCACAGCAATAAATCAATCCTCTGAAGCACAGATTTTTCATATACAGAAGTATATTCAAATTACAGTTCTGTTTTTCCTACAGTTGTACAGTTTAGCCATCATATATATTTGCATCCTATATTAAATTCAGTAATTTAATACTTTTAGCATTTAAAACAAAATCTACCCTCTTACAGAGCAATTGATATGCAGATATACCAGACCCCTCCGCTCTGCACAAGATCTGCGTCTCTCATCCAGATGTATTACCTGTTCCCACTCAAAATTACAGGACTTTACCCGGGCTTCACCCACTCTATGGAATGCCCTCCCACGCACAATAAGACTCACCTCTAGTCTCCAAACCTTTAAACGTTCCCTGAAAACTCATCTCTTCAGACAAGCCTACCAAATTCCTGACCCACACACATAACCTTCAATGCTTCCCTATCCAGTTACATTCCCTCTGCACAGTCCCCATAACCTCACATTTTGTCTTCCAACATTGCTGGGTGATCATATCATACAACCCACTAAGAAGCTAGCAATCTGGGGAAACATTATGTAACAGGTTGCATCTATCCTTGTGTATCAATACCTATTTCCCTCTAGATTGTAAGCTTGCGAGCAGGGCCTTCCTACCGCTATGTCTGTCTTTGCTCTGTTTTGTTCTATAACTGTTGTTCTAATTGTAAAGCGCAACGGAATATGCTGCGCTATATAAGAAACTGCTAATAAATAATAAATGCAGACAATATGCTTCATGTAAATTGTTGTTGCCTTGAGGACATATGATATGGTGGTTCCTCCATAAACTGAATCCATTTTGGACTATTACTTGTTATAATAACCATGAAAATTATGTTTTATGTTTTCCTGTAATCATAAAATGAGTCATCACCATATAAATATCTGTAATTAATATAGGCACATGTGACGGCTTCTTGCTGATGAATAGAAATAAAGTGTTTTTCTAAACGTTGTTAGTGTAAACCACTAGTGGGTTTATCACTAAAAGAAAGGCTTAGTGTGTGGCGCACTCTTTTGAAATAATAATACAGTATTAATACAATATTAAAACATAACTTTTATTCAATCTTTTAAAATAAATCTCTATAGCCAGGCAAAGCAAATCATCTGATAGCCTGAGAGTGCAAGGTAATAAAATATTAACCCTAAAATCAAAATACTATGATGATAATAATTCTACAATAGGGTTAAAGTAAATGAAATATTGAACTACAAATATTAATAAAATAAACAGAGAATTTTTAAACAAGCTGTGTGAGTATTTATTCAGAAATTATCAATGCTAATAGGCTATTAATTCAAGGAATTCTTAATCTAGGCGACTCATTACATTAGTAGTCCCTTATGATTTCTAGGACACAAACTATTACAAGGCGAGGTTTGTACCTAAAAGGATAGTGTGGAGGCATTGTAACATAACGCCATCTTTTACACCAGTCTACTGTTCAAGACTGCAGTAATAGTGCAGGTGTAAATTGATACAAAGTTATGTCCACCAACTAGCAACAACTATATGGCTAGCATAACAATAAATACAAGAGATCAGATAATGAATGAACTGTCTCTTGTGATAACATTCATAAGAACTGTGTGAAAAAAGAAAATTTATAAATAAAATAATTGGTACTTCGGATGATTATTGCAAACTCACAAATGACCATTAATTTATCAAGTATAAGTGGACACAATTAGGTGTTAGAAGCTGGTCTCAAAACAACAAGCAAAATAACATATTATGTATATACATAGGTACAACAGTCCCAGTGCATGAAATGATACTAGATGGTATTTAATGGAACATATATAGACCTCTTTTGATGTCCTAAAAGCCAGGACTATTTAGCACAGACACACCCAAAGATGGGATAGCCAATCAATTTCCCAAAAGGATATAATTAGACCCATTTATCCATGTGTCAAATCTCCACATTTACAACAACTCTATAGTCTGGATTCATTTATGTGATGATATATAACATTAATAAGTTGCTATACTATTGTGGTTTTCTTAAAAGCTGATTATTATTGTTGCAGCTTATTATTCTAGATCTCATATGACACTCTAGTTTTTTAAAACATTTTGGAAGTACATCAGATAGGGAGAAAAAACGTAAGATAGAGCCCCTGGTGTGTGGAAACGGATTCCCTTTCTACTGTTGCCCCATATGCCACAATGGGCAGTGGTGGGTACAATGAGAGCGGGGAAGAGCCGTCCACCAAGGACTGAAAGGACAGAGTAGTGCGAGCTGCTTCTGCTGTCCACAGTCTATGTCCCCCCTCCCCTGTTACATATAGGCATTGCAGGGGGGGCCGCAGACAAAAGAACAGTGGATGAGAGGGCTGCTCTGAGTACCTTTCTGATGTCATACCCGACCCGGCGCCCATCTCTCGTAAAGGCTCTCTGCAAGGACGGAGACCTGTCGGCTCCCTGCAAAGACGGAGACCTGTGTCTGATCTGGGCGTAAGGCGCCATCAGTACACAGGAGCGCAGGAATCAATCCTGACCCGGCGCTCCGTCAAGGTAGCGGCTCTTTAACAGACGGGTAATTATACCCAGCCTGGCACGCTATATTAGCGGGACTTGGGTGTACATTATTCACGGCTCCCTGCTAAGACGGAGACCTGTCGGCTCGGCTCCCTGCTATTACGGAGACCTGTGTCCGCTCCAGGTGCAGGGCGTACCTAATTATAGAGGTGCAGATATTTCTTCAGACCCGGCTTTCTGTCATGGTAACGGCTCTCTATAACTGACCCGACTTGGTACTTCACCTTGGCAGTGGTTCCACAGGACCAACGGGGAACTCACCTTGTTCTGGCACAGACACACCAGACGGGACATCAGAAAGGTACTCAGAGCAGCCCTCTCATCCACTGTTCTTTTGTCTGCGGCCCCCCCTGCAATGCTTATATGTAACAGGGGAGGGGGGACATAGAACGTGGACAGCAGAAGCAGCTCGCACTACTCTGTCCTTTCAGTCCTTGGTGGACGGCTCTTCCCTGCTCTCATTGTACCCACCACTGCCCATTGTGGCATATGGGGCAACAGTAGAAAGGGAATCCGTTTCCACACACCAGGGGCTCTATCTTACGTTTTTTCTCCCTATCTGATGTACTTCCAAAATGTTTTAAAAAACTAGAGTGTCATATGAGATCTAGAACAATAAGCTGCAACAATAATAATCAGCTTTTAAGAAAACCACAATAGTATAGCAACTTATTAATGTTATATATCATCACATAAATGAATCCAGTCTATAGAGTTGTTGTAAATGTGGAGATTTGACACATGGATAAATGGGTCTAATTATATCCTTTTGGGAAATTGATTGGCTATCCCATCTTTGGGTGTGTCTGTGCTAAATAGTCCTGGCTTTTAGGACATCAAAAGAGGTCTATATATGTTCCATTAAATACCATCTAGTATCATTTCATGCACTGGGACTGTTGTACCTATGTATATACATAATATGTTATTTTGCTTGTTGTTTTGAGACCAGCTTCTAACACCTAATTGTGTCCACTTATACTTGATAAATTAATGGTCATTTGTGAGTTTGCAATAATCATCCGAAGTACCAATTATTTTATTTATAAATTCTCTTTTTTCACACAGTTCTTATGAATATTATTACAAGAGACAGTTCATTCATTATCTGATCTCTTGTATTTATTGTTATGCTAGCCATATAGTTGTTGCTAGTTGGTGGACATAACTTTGTATCAATTTACATCTGCACTATTACTGCAGTCTTGAACAGTAGACTGGTGTAAAAGATGGCGTTATGTTACAATGCCTCCACACTATCCTTTTAGGTACAAACCTCGCCTTGTAATAGTTTGTGTCCTAGAAATCATAAGGTACTACTAATGTAATGAGTCGCCTAGATTAAGAATTCCTTGAATTAATAGCCTATTAGCATTGATCATTTCTGAATAAATACTCACACAGCTTGTTTAAAAATTCTCTGTTTATTTTATTAATATTTGTAGTTCAATATTTCATTTAGTTTAACCCTATTGTAGAATTATTATCATCATAGTATTTTGATTTTAGGGTTAATATTTTATTACCTTGCACTCTCAGGCTATCAGATGATTTGCTTTGCCTGGCTATAGAGATTTATTTTAAAAGATTGAATAAAAGTTATGTTTTAATATTGTATTAATACTGTATTATTATTTCAAAAGAGTGCGCCACACACTAAGCCTTTCTTTTAGTGATAAACCCACTAGTGGTTTACACTAACAACGTTTAGAAAAACACTGTAATCTAGCTTAGTGGCGCACCTCCAACCTAGTTCCAATTTGACCAGGGCCTTCTTTCCCTTAGCCCTTACTATAGTTCATCTATTGGTTGGTTACTTACAATTACTTCTGTGAATTTTTGCAAAAATACCTGTGCATTATCCTTCAGACGTTTTGTCTTTCCTTCAGAATAGAAATAAAGACAATTCACCATTCCAGGGCTGCAAATAGAAATTGTGGGGACAGTACAAAGGAATAAGGGAGCTATCTCCTTGAACCCTCCCCCCACCAGTACTATAAGGACTGTAACAAAATTAGAGATGTGAGGCAGGCACTTTTCCTCATGCAAAGAAGTAAAAGAGGTGCAATGAGGTAGCTGTATGACTAAGCTAAGCACACAAGTGTGTGGCACAAACACCTGGCCCATCTAAGAGTGGCACTGCAGTGGCAGACAGGATGGCACTTAAAAAAAACTAGGCCCCAAACAGCACATCATGCAAAGAAGTAAAAGAGGTGCAATGAGGTAGCTGTATGACTAAGCTAAGCGACACAACTGTGCGGCACAAACACTTGGCCCATCCAGGAGTGGCATTGCAGACCCACTGTACTAATGGCGGACATCGGACGCATGTCTAACACCAACATAGCTGTCAAGGCCTCAGTTATCCGCTTTGTAACAGGATGACTGCTGTCATATTTCATCTTCCTCACAAAGGACTGTTGGACAGTCATTTGCTTAGCTGAAGTAGTACAAGTGGTCTTCCAACTTCCCGTCTGGGATGACGAACCACTCCCAGCAGCAACAACAGCAGCGGCAGCAGCAGCAGTAGGAGGAAGTGGTTTTTGATCTTTCACTATTTTATCCTCCAAATTTTTGTTCTATATTATTTTTCTGGAGTTATATAACAAAATGCAGCACAGGAGAGCGTACCTCTACACCACACAGGGAAAACCCTGTAAACATTATTTGGATTAAATATGAATAACCCCTTTGTTTGGAGTAAATAATATACAGCACAGGACAGCACGACTGAGCTTATATGGCAGCACCACTGGACTGGACTTATACGGCAGTACCACTGGACTGTATTTATACGGCAGTACCACTGGATTTCTACGGCAGTCCCACTGGACTGGATTTATAAGGGAACCGAACCCGCTCATCCCTTAACAAAATATGCAAAAAAGGAATCAGAGCGTCTAAAATAGAAATGGAAAAGCTAATATCAATGGAAAGTAAATCAAACCCCAAAAAGTTTTTTAAATACATCAACAGCAAAAGATTAAAGAAAGAGAGTATAGGCCCTTTAAAAGGCAATATGGGTGTCCTAATCAAAGATGACAGGGACATAGCCAAAAAAATCAAACGGGTTTTTCTCATCGGTATTCAAAGGGGGGATCAGATGGCAGGATTGGTGCATAACCTCAGCAATGATAATGTCCCACTGCACAAAGATGGAAATTTTTGCACCCCCTTTAGGGCGCTGGATCCTTAACACCCTGATACTAGGTGTCTAATAAGTAGGTGTGATAATGTAGTATATAAAATCACTTTTAATCCATATAAAACACGATAAACATAATAAAATAATTCACATGTGAGTATAAGTTAATGAAATAAAATAGTTAAAAAAATAGTTCAAAAATTATTAAGAGATGATGTGGTTCAGAAACACTTTTGGTGGCAGGAATAAAATCGTACCAGTGAAAGTATATGGAGCCGCAGGTGTTGAATAATGCAAAGTACCCCAGAAATAACCCTGCTTGTTAGCTCCTGTGATTAAATTCCCACTGACCGTCTATGTCATCCTATTCGTTCAAAGAGTCCATCAGATGGTAAAGACACAGCAGGGCAACGCGTTTCGGGGCTATTAAGTCCCTTTTTCAAGGCTGGATGCCCCCTGTGCTGATGTCTTGTGCCTTTATGCTCCTCAGTATCCATTCAGGTGTGGCCATGTGTGCTTTGCTGGTGACTTCCTGTTCAGACTTCCCGGAACTGGAAGGGACTATTTCCCGGAACCGGAAGTGACTATTTCCCGGAACCGGAAGTGGCTATTTCCCTGGAACCGGAAGTGACATCATATCCCCTTGTGTTCCATACATATTTGCGTTCCATAAGTAGGAAGTGGTAGGTGCGGCTCTGTATATGAAGATGAAAGGTTCCAGGCTTTTGATGTCAAATTCATAATGCAGATGACGGATTCTCAGGCACATGAATAAATAGAAGGAATGCAATTGGTTATAAATCCAAATATGAAACATATGAAATTAGATGAATCTAAATTTATTATCATGGGAATATGATAAATGATAATAATAAATTATGGAGGGTATGTGAACCCGGAAGGGGTATGGTGGGTGCATTGAGATAAATTCTCCAAGAATATGTGTTTAACGTGGTCGATGACTGTAGAAACTAGAAATTGCGTAATAGATCCAAATGATTAGAGGTACCACTTTATTTTGAAATCCTGATTAAGGCCATTAGGTGCGAGTGTCTTTAAATTAAAAATGGTTTTCATTTCTGACTTTGCAAGAAACTTCTCTAGATTCCTGTTTTTCCAAGAAGCTTTTACATGGATCAGTCCCACACATTCTTTGATAGCACTAGTCGAACACTGATGCTCTTGTCTAAAGTGCTCGGAGAGATGGTGTGTAGTAAGCCCTTTGCGTCTGTTTCGCAGGTGTTCCCCGATGCATATTTTTAGAGATCTAGATATCCTGCCGTCGTAGGACTTTCCACAGGTGCAGGTTATCAAATATATGACATTCGTGGTATGACATATGATGAAATTCTTAATTTTTAGAGTAGTTCCATTTACAGTGACTTTAATGTACTTTGATTGGTTGGTTATGACATGTCCACACCCTAGGCAAGTTCCACAGCGATGGAAGCCTTCCGTTCTGATGGGGTTTGAAATTTTAATAGGTAGTGCGCTGCAGACTAAACAATTCTTGAGGTTTGGTGCTCTGCGATATATGAATTGCAGTTTTTCAGGAATGATATTCTTCAATGTTGGATCCCCTTGTAGAATATGCCAATGTTTGCGGATGATTTTCTCAAAATGTTTGTGATCGGAGTCATAGGATGTAAGTAAAGCCCAATTTATGTCTGTCTTGGAGGTTGATGTTGTTTTTTGTTGATCTACAATAAGGTTGTCCCTCTCAATCGACATGGTTTCTTGTATTCTTGTTTCTACCATTTCTTGTTTGTATCCCTTTTTCAAAAAGGATTTTTTCAAAAGTTGTATTTGGTCGTCACACACGGTTGGTTCGCTGCAATTTCTTTTAATTCTGATGAATTGGCTTTTTGGGGTCCCCTTCAGCCAATTCTTGTGGTGCTCACTGTCGACCGCTATGTAGTTTGATGTGTCCATGGGTTTAGAATAAGATTTTGTATGAAATGTTTCATTTTTTATGTAGATGGTAAAGTCGAGGAAATTCACTTCTACTTTACTGATTGTAAAAGCCAATTGTATATTGATGGTATTGTTGTTTAGGGTCGCACATAATGTCCCACTGCTTAATGCTTATTTAAGTGAGGAAATAGTCTGTGACCGATTAAAAAAAATTAAGATTAATAAGTCACCGGGTCCCGACGGAATTCACCCAAGGGTTCTCATGGAGTTACACTCCGAAAGATCAAGACCCTTATATTTGATTTTCAATGACTCACTTACATCAGGCATGGTCCCCAAAGACTGGTGTATAGCAGAGTAGTGCCGATATTTAAAAAGGGAAGTAAATCTGAACCGGGTAATTTTAGGACAGTACTGTAAGTCTTACATCTATAGTGGGGAAATTACTGGAAGGAGTTCTTAGGGATAGTATACAGGAGGTCCTTGAAACCAATAAGTTTATTAATAGGAATCAACATGGATTTGTGAAGGATAGATCATGTCAAACTAACTTAATAGGCTTTTATGAAACAGTTAGTGCAAACCTAGATCAGGGTAAAGAGGTGGATGTAATCTTTTTAGACTTTGCTAAAGCTTTCGATACAGTACCTCACGAGACTTATCTACAAATTAAGACAATTCAGGCTAGGGAAATAAAACAAGATTTATGGTAAGAACTTACCGTTGTTAAATCTCTTTCTGCGAGGTACACTGGGCTCCACAAGGATTAACATCGGGGTGTAGAGTAGGATCTTGATCCGAGGTACCAACAGACTCAAAGCTTTACCTTCTTCCCAAGATGCATAGCGCTGCCTCCTATATCACCCCACCTCCGTGCACAGGAGCTCAGTTTTGTTAACCGGCCCAATACAGTAGCAGGTAAAAGAGACGACAATCGTTAGTGGCCACATACACCACACACACACCACAGGAGTTGGTATGGCTAATGCACTGTAGTGGGCACAAGAACACGGCGTCCAAAGGAAGCATCCTGGGAGGCGGAAGTATCGAAGGCATAGAACCTTATGAACGTGTTCACTGAGGACCACGTAGCCGCCTTGCACAATTGTTCAAGGGTAGCACCACGACGGGCCGCCCAAGAAGGTCCAACAGACCGAGTAAAATGGACCTTAATGGTAGCAGGAGCTGGGCGACCAGCCTGTACATAAGCATGTGCAATCACCATTCTAATCCATCTGGCCAAGGTCTGCTTGTGAGCAGGCCAGCCACGTTTGTGAAAACCAAGCAGTACAAAGAGAGAATCCGACTTCCTGATGGAGGCAGTTCTCTTCACATAGATACGGAGAGCCCGTACCACATCCAAAGACCGTTCTTTGGAAGACAAATCAGGAGAGGCAAAGGCCGGAACCACAATCTCCTGATTAAGGTGGAAAGAAGACACCACCTTAGGTAAATACCCGGGACGTGTTCTAAGAACCGCCCGATCACAGTGAAAAATCAGATATGGTGACCTACAAGATAGAGATGAGCGGGTTCGGTTCCTCTGAATCCGAACCCGCCCGAACTTCAGTTTTTTTTACACGGGGCCGAGCGACTCGGATCTTCCCGCCTTGCTCGGTTAACCCGAGCGCGCCCGAACGTCATCATCACGCTGTCGGATTCTCGCGAGGCTCGGATTCTATCGCGAGACTCGGATTCTATATAAGGAGCCGCGCATCGCGGCCATTTTCACACGTGCATTGAGATTGATAGGGAGAGGACGTGGCTGGCGTCCTCTCCGTTTAGAAATTAAAATAGATAGGAGAGTGAGAGTGAGACACTTCATTTACTTACTGGAGCTTAGGAGGAGTTATACTAGTGACTGATGACCAGTGACCTGACCACCAGTGCAGTTTTATAATTTATTATTATTTAATAATCCGTTCTGTTCTTGTTCTCTGCCTGAAAAAAACGATACACAGTGACTCAGTCACACTCACATACCATATCTGTGCTCAGCCCAGTGTGCTGCATCATCTATGTATAATATCTGACTGTGCTCACACAGCTTAATTGTGGGGGAGACTGGGGAGCAGTTATAGGTTATAGCAGGAGCCAGGAGTACATGTTAAACAGTGCACACTTTTGCTGCCAGAGTGCCACTGCCAGTGTGACTGACCACTGACCACTGTGACCAGTGACCTGACCACACTGACCACCAGTATAGTATATTGTGATTGAATGTCTGCCTGAAAAAGTACACTCGTCGTGTGACTTGTGTGGTGTTTTTTTATTCTATAAAAATTAAAAAACTCATTCTGCTGACAGACAGTGTCCAGCAGGTCCGTCATTATATAATATATACCTGTCCGGCTGCAGTAGTGATATATATATATTTTTTATATCATTATTTATCATCCAGTCTATACTAGCAGCAGACACAGTACGGTAGTTCACGGCTGTAGCTACCTCTGTGTCGGCACTCGGCAGTCCATCCATAATTGTATACCACCTACCCGTGGTTTTTTTTTTCTTTCTTCTTTATACATACTACATCTCATTATCATCCAGTCTATATTAGCAGCAGACACAGTACAGTACGGTAGTCCACGGCTGTAGCTACCTCTGTGTCGGCACTCGGCAGTCCATCCATAATTGTATACCACCTACCCGTGGTTTTTTTTTTCTTTCTTCTTTATACATACTACATCTCATTATCATCCAGTCTATATTAGCAGCAGACACAGTACAGTACGGTAGTCCACGGCTGTAGCTACCTCTGTGTCGGCACTCGGCAGTCCATCCATAATTGTATACCACCTACCCGTGGTTTTTTTTTTCTTTCTTCTTTATACATACTACATCTCATTATCATCCAGTCTATATTAGCAGCAGACACAGTACAGTACGGTAGTCCACGGCTGTAGCTACCTCTGTGTCGGCACTCGGCAGTCCATCCATAATTGTATACCACCTACCCGTGGTTTTTTTTTTCTTTCTTCTTTATACATACTACATCTCATTATCAACCAGTCTATATTAGCAGCAGACACAGTACAGTACGGTAGTCCACGGCTGTAGCTACCTCTGTGTCGGCACTCGGCAGTCCATCCATAATTGTATACCACCTACCCGTGGTTTTTTTTTTCTTTCTTCTTTATACATACTACATCTCATTATCATCCAGCCTATATTAGCAGCAGACACAGTACAGTACGGTAGTCCACGGCTGTAGCTACCTCTGTGTCGGCACTCGGCAGTCCATCCATAATTGTATACCACCTACCCGTGGTTTTTTTTTCTTTCTTCTTTATACATACTACATCTCATTATCAACCAGTCTATATTAGCAGCAGACACAGTACAGTACGGTAGTCCAGGGCTGTAGCTACCTCTGTGTCGGCACTCGGCAGTCTATCCATAATTGTATACCACCTACCCGTGGTTTTTTTTTTCTTTCTTCTTTATACATACTACATCTCATTATCAACCAGTCTATATTAGCAGCAGACACAGTACAGTACGGTAGTCCACGGCTGTAGCTACCTCTGTGTCGGCACTCGGCAGTCCATCCATAATTGTATACCACCTACCTGTGGTTTTTTTTTTCTTTCTTCTTTATACATACTACATCTCATTATCAACCAGTCTATATTAGCAGCAGACACAGTACAGTACGGTAGTCCACGGCTGTAGCTACCTCTGTGTCGGCACTCGGCAGTCCATCCATAATTGTATACCACCTACCCGTGGTTTTTTTTTTCTTTCTTCTTTATACATACTACATCTCATTATCAACCAGTCTATATTAGCAGCAGACACAGTACAGTACGGTAGTCCAGGGCTGTAGCTACCTCTGTGTCGGCACTCGGCAGTCTATCCATAATTGTATACCACCTACCCGTGGTTTTTTTTTTCTTTCTTCTTTATACATACTACATCTCATTATCAACCAGTCTATATTAGCAGCAGACACAGTACAGTACGGTAGTCCACGGCTGTAGCTACCTCTGTGTCGGCACTCGGCAGTCCATCCATAATTGTATACCACCTACCTGTGGTTTTTTTTTTCTTTCTTCTTTATACATACTACATCTCATTATCAACCAGTCTATATTAGCAGCAGACACAGTACAGTACGGTAGTCCACGGCTGTAGCTACCTCTGTGTCGGCACTCGGCAGTCCATCCATAATTGTATACTAGTATCCATCCATCTCCATTGTTTACCTGAGGTGCCTTTTAGTTGTGCCTATTAAAATATGGAGAACAAAAATGTTGAGGTTCCAAAATTAGGGAAAGATCAAGATCCACTTCCACCTCGTGCTGAAGCTGCTGCCACTAGTCATGGCCGAGACGATGAAATGCCAGCAACGTCGTCTGCCAAGGCCGATGCCCAATGTCATAGTACAGAGCATGTCAAATCCAAAACACCAAATATCAGTAAAAAAAGGACTCCAAAACCTAAAATAAAATTGTCGGAGGAGAAGCGTAAACTTGCCAATATGCCATTTACCACACGGAGTGGCAAGGAACGGCTGAGGCCCTGGCCTATGTTCATGGCTAGTGGTTCAGCTTCACATGAGGATGGAAGCACTCAGCCTCTCGCTAGAAAACTGAAAAGACTCAAGCTGGCAAAAGCACCGCAAAGAACTGTGCGTTCTTCGAAATCCCAAATCCACAAGGAGAGTCCAATTGTGTCGGTTGCGATGCCTGACCTTCCCAACACTGGACGTGAAGAGCATGCGCCTTCCACCATTTGCACGCCCCCTGCAAGTGCTGGAAGGAGCACCCGCAGTCCAGTTCTTGATAGTCAGATTGAAGATGTCAGTGTTGAAGTACACCAGGATGAGGAGGATATGGGTGTTGCTGGCGCTGGGGAGGAAATTGACCAGGAGGATTCTGATGGTGAGGTGGTTTGTTTAAGTCAGGCACCCGGGGAGACACCTGTTGTCCGTGGGAGGAATATGGCCACTGACATGCCTGGTGAAAATACCAAAAAAATCAGCTCTTCGGTGTGGAAGTATTTCAACAGAAATGCGGACAACAGGTGTCAAGCCGTGTGTTGCCTTTGTCAAGCTGTAATAAGTAGGGGTAAGGACGTTAACCACCTCGGAACATCCTCCCTTATACGTCACCTGCAGCGCATTCATAATAAGTCAGTGACAAGTTCAAAAACTTTGGGCGACAGCGGAAGCAGTCCACTGACCAGTAAATCCCTTCCTCTTGTAACCAAGCTCACGCAAACCACCCCACCAACTCCCTCAGTGTCAATTTCCTCCTTCCCCAGGAATGCCAATAGTCCTGCAGGCCATGTCACTGGCAATTCTGACGAGTCCTCTCCTGCCTGGGATTCCTCCGATGCATCCTTGCGTGTAACGCCTACTGCTGCTGGCGCTGCTGTTGTTGCTGCTGGGAGTCGATGGTCATCCCAGAGGGGAAGTCGTAAGCCCACTTGTACTACTTCCAGTAAGCAATTGACTGTTCAACAGTCCTTTGCGAGGAAGATGAAATATCACAGCAGTCATCCTGCTGCAAAGCGGATAACTGAGGCCTTGACAACTATGTTGGTGTTAGACGTGCGTCCGGTATCCGCCGTTAGTTCACAGGGAACTAGACAATTTATTGAGGCAGTGTGCCCCCGTTACCAAATACCATCTAGGTTCCACTTCTCTAGGCAGGCGATACCGAGAATGTACACGGACGTCAGAAAAAGACTCACCAGTGTCCTAAAAAATGCAGTTGTACCCAATGTCCACTTAACCACGGACATGTGGACAAGTGGAGCAGGGCAGGGTCAGGACTATATGACTGTGACAGCCCACTGGGTAGATGTATGGACTCCCGCCGCAAGAACAGCAGCGGCGGCACCAGTAGCAGCATCTCGCAAACGCCAACTCTTTCCTAGGCAGGCTACGCTTTGTATCACCGCTTTCCAGAATACGCACACAGCTGAAAACCTCTTACGGCAACTGAGGAAGATCATCGCGGAATGGCTTACCCCAATTGGACTCTCCTGTGGATTTGTGGCATCGGACAACGCCAGCAATATTGTGTGTGCATTAAATATGGGCAAATTCCAGCACGTCCCATGTTTTGCACATACCTTGAATTTGGTGGTGCAGAATTTTTTTAAAAACGACAGGGGCGTGCAAGAGATGCTGTCGGTGACCAGAAGAATTGCGGGACACTTTCGGCGTACAGGCACCACGTACAGAAGACTGGAGCACCACCAAAAACTACTGAACCTGCCCTGCCATCATCTGAAGCAAGAAGTGGTAACGAGGTGGAATTCAACCCTCTATATGCTTCAGAGGTTGGAGGAGCAGCAAAAGGCCATTCAAGCCTATACAATTGAGCACGATATAGGAGGTGGAATGCACCTGTCTCAAGCGCAGTGGAGAATGATTTCAACGTTGTGCAAGGTTCTGATGCCCTTTGAACTTGCCACACGTGAAGTCAGTTCAGACACTGCCAGCCTGAGTCAGGTCATTCCCCTCATCAGGCTTTTGCAGAAGAAGCTGGAGACATTGAAGGAGGAGCTAACACGGAGCGATTCCGCTAGGCATGTGGGACTTGTGGATGGAGCCCTTAATTCGCTTAACAAGGATTCACGGGTGGTCAATCTGTTGAAATCAGAGCACTACATTTTGGGGGTGCGAGGAAAAGGCTCAGAATTCCGAGCCCACCCGCTGGCGGTGATGCAGGGCAGTCTGGAGCGACTGCTGATGCTGACATCTGGTCCGGACTGAAGGACCTGACAACGATTACGGACATGTCGTCTACTGTCACTGCATATGATTCTCTCAACATTGAAAGAATGGTGGAGGATTATATGAGTGACCGCATCCAAGTAGGCACGTCACACAGTGACAAAGAGGCAATTTGGAGGCCCTTGCACAAACTGGCTTTATTCTACCTAAGTTGCCCTCCCACAAGTGTGTACTCCGAAAGAGTGTTTAGTGCCGCCGCTCACCTTGTCAGCAATCGGCGTACGAGGTTACATCCAGAAAATGTGGAGAAGATGATGTTCATTAAAATGAATTATAATCAATTCCTCCGCGGAGACATTGACCAGCAGCAATTGCCTCCACAAAGTACACAGGGAGCTGAGATGGTGGATTCCAGTGGGGACGAATTGATAATCTGTGAGGAGGGGGATGTACACGGTGATATATCGGAGGATGATGATGAGGTGGACATCTTGCCTCTGTAGAGCCAGTTTGTGCAAGGAGAGATTAATTGCTTCTTTTTTGGTGGGGGTCCAAACCAACCCGTCATATCAGTCACAGTCGTGTGGCAGACCCTGTCACTGAAATGATGGGTTGGTTAAAGTGTGCATGTCCTGTTTATACAACATAAGGGTGGGTGGGAGGGCCCAAGGACAATTCCATCTTGCACCTCTTTTTTCTTTAATTTTTCTTTGCGTCATGTGCTGTTTGGGGAGGGTTTTTTGGAAGGGACATCCTGCGTGACACTGCAGTGCCACTCCTAGATGGGCCCGGTGTTTGTGTCGGCCACTAGGGTCGCTTATCTTACTCACACAGTCAGCTACCTCATTGCGCCTCTTTTTTTCTTTGCGTCATGTGCTGTTTGGGGAGGGTTTTTTGGAAGGGACATCCTGCGTGACACTGCAGTGCCACTCCTAGATGGGCCCGGTGTTTGTGTCGGCCACTAGGGTCGCTTATCTTACTCACACAGTCAGCTACCTCATTGCGCCTCTTTTTTTCTTTGCGTCATGTGCTGTTTGGGGAGGGTTTTTTGGAAGGGACATCCTGCGTGACACTGCAGTGCCACTCCTAGATGGGCCCGGTGTTTGTGTCGGCCACTAGGGTCGCTTATCTTACTCACACAGTCAGCTACCTCATTGCGCCTCTTTTTTTCTTTGCGTCATGTTCTGTTTGGGGAGGGTTTTTTGGAAGGGACATCCTGCGTGACACTGCAGTGCCACTCCTAGATGGGCCCGGTGTTTGTGTCGGCCACTAGGGTCGCTTATCTTACTCACACAGTCAGCTACCTCATTGCGCCTCTTTTTTTCTTTGCGTCATGTGCTGTTTGGGGAGGGTTTTTTGGAAGGGACATCCTGCGTGACACTGCAGTGCCACTCCTAGATGGGCCCGGTGTTTGTGTCGGCCACTAGGGTCGCTTATCTTACTCACACAGTCAGCTACCTCATTGCGCCTCTTTTTTTCTTTGCGTCATGTGCTGTTTGGGGAGGGTTTTTTGGAAGGGACATCCTGCGTGACACTGCAGTGCCACTCCTAGATGGGCCCGGTGTTTGTGTCGGCCACTAGGGTCGCTTATCTTACTCACACAGTCAGCTACCTCATTGCGCCTCTTTTTTTCTTTGCGTCATGTGCTGTTTGGGGAGGGTTTTTTGGAAGGGACATCCTGCGTGACACTGCAGTGCCACTCCTAGATGGGCCCGGTGTTTGTGTCGGCCACTAGGGTCGCCCAGCTTAGTCATCCAGCGACCTAGGTGCAAATTTTAGGACTAAAAATAATATTGTGAGGTGTGAGGTATTCAGAATAGACTGAAAATGAGTGTAAATTATGGTTTTTGAGGTTAATAATACTTTGGGATCAAAATGACCCCCAAATTCTATGATTTAAGCTGTTTTTTAGTGTTTTTTAAAAGAAAACACCCGAATCCAAAACACACCCGAATCCGACAAAAAAAATTCGGTGAGGTTTTGCCAAAACGCGTTCGAACCCAAAACACGGCCGCGGAACCGAACCCAAAACCAAAACACAAAACCCGAAAAATTTCCGGCGCTCATCTCTACACAAGACAAGGCACCCAAATCCGACACTCATCTAGCAGAGGCAATAGCCAGCAGAAACAATACCTTAAGAGAAAGCCACTTAAGGTCTGCAGATTAAAGAGGCTCAAACGGAGACCCTTGTAATGCCTCCAGAACCACCAACAAGTCCCAAGGAGCCACTTGCGGGGCCTAAGGAGGTTGAATCCGCAACGCACCCTGAGTGAATGTATGCATATCAGGTAAGTTCGCAATTTTCTCTGAAACCAAACCGACAAAGCAGAAATATGAACCTTGAGGGAGGCCAGACGAAGGCCATTGTCCAGGCCTTGTTGTAGAAAGGCCAAAAGTTTGGCCATACTAAACTTTTAAGTGTCATGATTGTTAGATGCGCACCAAGCAAAGTAAGAATTCCAGACCCAATGATAAATCCAAGCAGAAGCTGGTTTCCGGGCCTTCAACATGGTTTGAATGACCGCCTCAGAAAATCCCTTGGACCTTTAGACGGAAGCTTAAAGAGCCACGCCGTCAGAGCCAATCGGGCTAAATCCTGATATACACAGGTGCCCTGAATGAAGAGATCTGGGCGCTGCGGAAGTAGAAGGGGACGCTCTATCGAGAGACCCTGAAGGCCTGAGAACCAATGCCGTCTGGGCCACGCTGGAGCGATCAGAAGTACGATACTTCCTTCTTGCTTGAACTTCCTTATTAACTCTGTGCAGGAGTGACGCCGGAGGGAACACGTATGGCAGCCAAAAGTTCCATGGAATTGCCAGTGCTTTCACGAATGCTGCTTGAGGATCCCTTGTCCTTGCTCCGAAGACCGTAACCTTGTGATTGTGTCGAGATGCCATCAGGTCCACATCTGGAAGGCCCCACTTGTCCACGGGGAGTTGAAATACTTCTGGATGGAGGCTCCACTCTCCGGCGTGTACGTCCTGAATGAACACTGCCGATATGGCTGGCAGATGGTGTTCCGCCCACTGAAGAATCCATGATACTTCCCTCATTGCCATGCGGCTTCCAGTGCGCTTTGACGATTGATGTACGCCACCGTGGTGGCGTTGTCCAACTGTACTTGAACAGGTCTGTTCTGTATTAAATGCTGGGCCAAGTTCAAAGAGTTGAACACCGGCCGCAATTCCAGAATGTTTATCGGGAGGAGAGACTCCTCCTTGGTCCACCGACCCTGAAGGGAGTGTTGCTCCAACACCGCTCCCCAACCGCTCAGACTGGCGTCCGTCGTCAGAAGGACCCAATTGGAGATCAAGAAGGGACAACCCCTGCTCAATCGTTGGTCCTGAAGCCACCAGCTCAGTGACAGATGGGCCTCCAGAGACAATGAGATCATTTGGCAAGAATTAGCCTCTGGAGAGGGCGGGATTGGAATTGAACGTACTCCACCATGTCGAAAGCCGACACCATGAGACCTAGCACTTATATTGCCGAATGTATCGACACTTGTGGACGAAATAGGAAGCATTGAATCCTGTCCTGAAGCTTCAGGACTTTCTCCTGAGACAAGAACAACCACTAGTTATGAGTGTCCAACAACGCCCCCTGGTGCAACATGCTCTGAGCAGGGACCAGGGAGGATTTCTTCCAGTTGATGAGCCACCGGTGGGCTTGCAGAAATTGGATAGTCACATCCACATGGCGTAGGAGAATCTCTGGGGAATTTGCCAGTATCAACAAGTCCTCTAAGTACAGTAGGATCCTGACCCCTTGACGGCGGAGTACAGCCGTCATTACCGCCATGACCTTGGTGAAGACTCGCGGAGCCATGGTCAAACCAAAAGGTAACACCCGAAATTGGTAATGGAGGTTGCCAACCGCAAACCTCAGGTACTGCTGATGCAACACTGCAATGGGAATATGCAGGTAAGCATCCTGTATGTCCAGTGAGACCATATAGTCCCCAGGCTCCAAGGCCAGAACAATAGAGCGAAGAGTTTCCATACGAAACTTGGAGACCTTCACAAATTTGTTCAAGGACTTGAGGTTGAGAATGGGCCGGGAAGACCCTTTCGGTTTCGAGACTAGGAACAGCGGTGAATAGTACCCCTTGCCTCTCTGAGCCAGAGGGACCTGTACCCGTGTCCAGGAGGCACTGTATCACCGAATCAAGAGTATTTGCCTTCACCTGATCCGAAGGGACGTCTGTCAGGCAAAATCGATGAGGGGGACGATTCTTGAAGCATACGCCGTAACCTCGAGTGACGACTTCCCGTACCCAGGCATCGGAAGTGGTCTTCCACCATTCCTGGGTAAACCCTAGAAGTCGGCCCCCCACTCTGGGATCCCCCAGAGGGAGGCCCGCCCCGTCATGCAGCAGGCTTGTAAGTTTTGGAAGCAGGCTGACGGGCAGCCCAGGCCCGTTTGGGTTTGGGCTTATTGGGTTTGGAAGTGCGAACCTGTTTTGGGTACGCCTGACCTTTTGCTTTCCCTGAAGGATGAAAGGAGCGAATGGAAGTACTCTTAGCCTTTGGCACTGAAGGAGCAGTACTAGGAAGACATGCTGTTTTAGCAGACGCTAAGTCAGCCTCTATCTTATTAAGGTCTTCTCCGAAAAGAATGTCTCCTTTGAAGGGGAGTACCTCCAGGGTTTTCTTAGAGTCCATGTCCACAGACCAGGACCAAAACCAGAGAATTCGGCGAGCCAAAATGGACATAGTAGAAGCCTTGGCCGCCAGAATACCAGCATCAGAAGCCGCCTCTTTAATGTAATGGGACACTGTAACAATATACAACAGGCATTGTCTAGCATGATCAGCAGCATTGGAAAGCAACTTCGCCTCCAGCTCCTGAGCCCATACTTCCACAGCTTCTGCAGCCCATGTCACTGCAATAGTGGGCCTATGCACCGCACTGTTTAGGGTGTAGATTGCCTTCAAACAACCCTCCACACGCTTGTCCGTCGGAGCTCTCAAGGACGTGACGGTAGTTACAGGCAGAGCTTAGGATACTTCCAGCTGCGCCACTTGCGAATCCACTGGTGGGGGTGTTTCCCAATTTTTACTAAACTCCGCAGCGAGA
Organism: Pseudophryne corroboree; assembly: GCF_028390025.1. Lineage (NCBI taxonomy): Eukaryota > Metazoa > Chordata > Amphibia > Anura > Myobatrachidae > Pseudophryne > Pseudophryne corroboree. Next base: position 945,567,743 of record NC_086445.1, on the reverse strand, counting down.
GGGTAGCAAGCCAGCATTTTCTTGTGAGGCGTGAACTTCTTTCCTGGATTTTCCCAGGACTCCTGAGGTAAGTCAACTAAATGTTCAGAGTGAGGTAAAACTTGTTTAACCACCTTCTGACGTTTAAACCTGTCCGGTTTCTTAGGGGCAGTGTCAGGCTCCGGTTCATCCTCAACCTGAAAAATGAGCCTGATATCCTCTAACAAGTCAGGAACATCCATCTGCGAAACAACTTCCCCATCAGAAGCATCAGGATCACTGTGGGGTCCGTATAAACGCCATCCTCATCAGACGAGGTGTCTGGGACGTTGGTGGATTATGAGGAAGTAATTGCCCGCTTAGAGGACCCATTGGTCTTAGGCGGGCGAGAGGTAGACTTTTGAGCAGTCAGTGATTGGTTCAATTGCTGTAACTGATTGGACAGTTGATCTGCTCATGGCGAGTTAACCGCGGGGACCATAAGCGGTTGTACCGGCACAGGAGGTGCCATAGGGGGCGTTAGTCTAGTTACCAGCGTATTCAATAGCGTGGAGAAGGTAACCCAAGGTGGGTAATTTTGCACCCCCTGTTGCTACAGTCCCACTGGGGGGTAAGGAACATCAAATGTGTCTGCAGCATCAACACCACACAATGTGGGATCAGCCCCAGCTCCGTTGCCCTTTGTAGCTGACATAATCAAAAGCTCAATGCAAGGCAACACAGTACAATATCAGCAGCACAATACCTGACAAGAACCCCGTGTGCAGTGTATCAGCACAAACAGGGAATTCAAGAGGTATATGGTGACTAAAAATCACAGAGAACACTATCAGCAGACATGTAGAATACTTAAGTGTAAATGCACAGCGCTGACAGGCAGGTGGCTTTACAGAGGAGGATTTGCCCAAACAGTCCCAGGATCAGCTCTGCTTGCCAAACGCTGACAGGGAGTGAGGGAGAGAGAGATATGCAACTCCAGGGTGGGAACATTTACTCTAAATGGCGCCCTGGGGCTGGGGGAGGGGCTACAGGTCAAAGCCTTATCCCCCTGCTGGACTTCACCACCGGGTACTGGGGGCTTAATAAAACGGTTTTATGAGAGAAAAACGACCTGTGCCCATGCCTTGGTGGTCTAGTGGCGTCCCTGTACTACCACAGTGTCCACGTCAGCGCACGCGGCCCGCGGCCCGCTGCTTTACAGCAGGTCACGTCGAGGGGACCTCTTACCTCCTCCCTGAGTGCGGCCACACGATCCGGGAGAACAGCGGTCGTGTGTGTGTGACTAACTTTGAAGAAAACCGGAGCCTCCGCTGTAGGTACCCGGCAACCAAGGTGCGGGAGTGTACAGCGCCGCTGGGGGAGGTGATGGAGCTGCAGCAGATGTCTGACTGACATAACACAGTCAGTGTCTTTGCTGCAGCCCTTGAAGTTTTCAATATTCTTTAAAAGCTTCTCTCAGGGCTGCTGGAGCAGCCCCCCTGTTATGTGCCTGCTTACTGCATGGCACCAACTACAAAACTGAGCTCCTGTGCACGGAGGCGGGGTGATATAGGAGGCGGCGCTATGCATCTTGGGAAGAAGGTCAAAGCTTTGAGCCTGTTGGGGCCTCGGATCAAGATCCTACTCTACAACCCGATGTTACTCCTTGTGGGGCCCAGTGTACCCCGCAGCAGAAATATGCACTTGGGTCAGCAATTGGTTGGACAAGAGGAAGCAGCGTGTGGTGGTAAATGTTAAGTTTTTAAATTGGACTGAGGTACTAAGTGGTTTGCCACAAGCAGAGGTGTAGCTAGGCGTCATGGTGGCCGGAGCAAGGGTATGTTTTGGCGCCCCCTCCCCTGTACTGAATTAAGTACATGTTACATTTGAAAAGAAACAATATTTAAAAATCCTAAATTGGTGACAGGGTTGGTTCTAGACCTTGAGGAGCTCCCCCCCCCCCCCCCCCCCCCTCCATGTTATAATAGGGTCAGTGAATGCCAAAGGCTTGCAGCAACAAAATAGAGGCATGGCAGTACATATGGTGTAATGGTTAGCATTACTGCCTCGCAGCACTGAGGTCATGGGTTTGATTCCCATTATGGCCCTAACTGTGTGGAGTTTGTATATTCTCCCCATGCTTGTTACCTCCCAATCCAAAAATGTAAATTGGCTCCCAACAAAAAATATTGTGTGTGTGTGTGTGTGTGTGTGTGGTGAGGAATATAGATTGTAAGCCCCCATGGGGCAGGGACTAATGTGAAAGGCAAAATATAAAAATAATAATAAGAACTTTATTTATATAGCACTCTGTCTCTGACAGAACTCAGATTATTCACATTACAACACATAGTATTACCCTTTATACACATTATGCCACACAGTAGAGCCCCTTATACACATTATGCCACACAGTAGAGCCCCTTATACACATTATGCCACACAGTAGAGCCCCTTATACACGTTATGCCACACAGCAGAGCCCCTTATACACATTACACTATGGTAGAGCCGCTATGGAAGTAGATATTTTTAACTATTTACTGGTTTAATTCAAATAAATAAAAATCACTATATATGCCCCAACTGACCTGACCTCACAACCCCCCAATTTCTTAATGAAAATAATGCCCCAAATGTACCCTGCCACAGACCTGATAACCACCCCACCAGTCCCTGAATAAAAATAATGCCCCAAAACTGAACCCCCCGAGATCTGATAATCTCCCAATCCCTCAATGAAAATAATGCCCTATTCATGACCCCCCCTCCCTCACTGACCTGAAACACCCTGTAACTCTCAGTGAAAGCAATGCACCAAAATCCCCCCCTGCCCCCCCCCCCTCCCCGGGGCCAAGTGAGATGCTACAGCAGCCGGGGCAGAGAGAGGTTCTGCGGAGGCCAGTGCAGAGAGAGTTGCTGCAGCAGCTTGGGCAGAAAGAGGTGCTGCAGCAGCTGCTTCAGAGAGGAGAGCTGCAGTAGCAGCCGGTGCAGGGAGAGGTGCTACGGCAGCTGGGGCAGACTGAGGTTCTGCAGAAGCTGGGGTAGAAAGAGGTGCAGTAGCAGCTAGGGAAGAGAGAGCTGCTGCAGCATCTGAAGTAGAGACATGTGCTGCAGCTTCCAGGAAAGAGAGAGGTGCTGCAGCTTCCAGGAAAGTGAGAGGTGCTGCAGCAGCAGGGACAGAGAGTGTCCTGCAGGACAGAAGTAACCTGCTGCAGAGCTACAAGCGGTGAGACATATAAAGAGTAGAGATGAGCGCCTGAAATTTTTCGGGTTTTGTGTTTTGGTTTTGGGTTCGGTTCCGCGGCCGTGTTTTGGGTTCGAACGCGTTTTGGCAAAACCTCACCGAATTTTTTTTGTCGGATTCGGGTGTGTTTTGGATTCGGGTGTTTTTTTCAAAAAACACTAAAAAACAGCTTAAATCATAGAATTTGGGGGTCATTTTGATCCCAAAGTATTATTAACCTCAAAAACCATAATTTACACTCATTTTCAGTCTATTCTGAATACCTCACACCTCACAATATTATTTTTAGTCCTAAAATTTGCACCGAGGTCGCTGTGTGAGTAAGATAAGCGACCCTAGTGGCCGACACAAACACCGGGCCCATCTAGGAGTGGCACTGCAGTGTCACGCAGGATGTCCCTTCCAAAAAACCCTCCCCAAACAGCACATGACGCAAAGAAAAAAAGAGGCGCAATGAGGTAGCTGTGTGAGTAAGATTAGCGACCCTAGTGGCCGACACAAACACCGGGCCCATCTAGGAGTGGCACTGCAGTGTCACGCAGGATGGCCCTTCCAAAAAACCCTCCCCAAACAGCACATGACGCAAAGAAAAAAAGAGGCGCAATGAGGTAGCTGTGTGAGTAAGATTAGCGACCCTAGTGGCCGACACAAACACCGGGCCCATCTAGGAGTGGCACTGCAGTGTCACGCAGGATGTCCCTTCCAAAAAACCCTCCCCAAACAGCACATGACGCAAAGAAAAAAAGAGGCGCAATGAGGTAGCTGTGTGAGTAAGATTAGCGACCCTAGTGGCCGACACAAACACCGGGCCCATCTAGGAGTGGCACTGCAGTGTCACGCAGGATGTCCCTTCCAAAAAACCCTCCCCAAACAGCACATGACGCAAAGAAAAAAAGAGGCGCAATGAGGTAGCTGACTGTGTGAGTAAGATTAGCGACCCCAGTGGCCGACACAAACACCGGGCCCATTTAGGAGTGGCACTGCAGTGTCACGCAGGATGTCCCTTCCAAAAAACCCTCCCCAATCAGCACATGATGCAAAGAAAAAGAAAAGAAAAAAGAGGGGCAAGATGGAATTGTCCTTGGGCCCTCCCACCCACCCTTATGTTGTATAAACAAAACAGGACATGCACACTTTAACCAACCCATCATTTCAGTGACAGGGTCTGCCACACGACTGTGACTGATATGACGGGTTGGTTTGGACCCCCCCCCAAAAAAGAAGCAATTAATCTCTCCTTGCACAAACTGGCTCTACAGAGGCAAGATGTCCACCTCATCATCACCCTCCGATATATCACCGTGTACATCCCCCTCCTCACAGATTATCAATTCGTCCCCACTGGAATCCACCATCTCAGCTCCCTGTGTACTTTGTGGAGGCAATTGCTGCTGGTCAATGTCTCCGCGGAGGAATTGATTATAATTCATTTTAATGAACATCATCTTCTCCACATTTTCTGGATGTAACCTTGTACGCCGATTGCTGACAAGGTGAGCGGCGGCACTAAACACTCTTTCGGAGTACACACTTGTGGGAGGGCAACTTAGGTAGAATAAAGCCAGTTTGTGCAAGGGCCTCCAAATTGCCTCTTTTTCCTGCCAGTATAAGTACGGACTGTGTGACGTGCCTACTTGGATGCGGTCACTCATATAATCCTCCACCATTCTATCAATGTTGAGAGAATCATATGCAGTGACAGTAGACGACATGTCCGTAATCGTTGTCAGGTCCTTCAGTCCGGACCAGATGTCAGCATCAGCAGTCGCTCCAGACTGCCCTGCATCACCGCCAGCGGGTGGGCTCGGAATTCTGAGCCTTTTCCTCGCACCCCCAGTTGCGGGAGAATGTGAAGGAGGAGATGTTGACAGGTCGCGTTCCGCTTGACTTGACAATTTTGTCACCAGCAGGTCTTTCAACCCCAGCAGACTTGTGTCTGCCGGAAAGAGAGATCCAAGGTAGGCTTTAAATCTAGGATCGAGCACGGTGGCCAAAATGTAGTGCTCTGATTTCAACAGATTGACCACCCGTGAATCCTTGTTAAGCGAATTAAGGGCTCCATCCACAAGTCCCACATGCCTAGCGGAATCGCTCCGTGTTAGCTCCTCCTTCAATGTCTCCAGCTTCTTCTGCAAAAGCCTGATGAGGGGAATGACCTGACTCAGGCTGGCAGTGTCTGAACTGACTTCACGTGTGGCAAGTTCAAAGGGCATCAGAACCTTGCACAACGTTGAAATCATTCTCCACTGCGCTTGAGACAGGTGCATTCCACCTACTATATCGTGCTCAATTGTATAGGCTTGAATGGCCTTTTGCTGCTCCTCCAACCTCTGAAGCATATAGAGGGTTGAATTCCACCTCGTTACCACTTCTTGCTTCAGATGATGGCAGGGCAGGTTCAGTAGTTTTTGGTGGTGCTCCAGTCTTCTGTACGTGGTGCCTGTACGCCGAAAGTGTCCCGCAATTCTTCTGGCCACCGACAGCATCTCTTGCACGCCCCTGTCGTTTTTTAAAAAATTCTGCACCACCAAATTCAAGGTATGTGCAAAACATGGGACGTGCTGGAATTTGCCCATATTTAATGCACACACAATATTGCTGGCGTTGTCCGATGCCACAAATCCACAGGAGAGTCCAATTGGGGTAAGCCATTCCGCGATGATCTTCCTCAGTTGCCATAAGAGGTTTTCAGCTGTGTGCGTATTATGGAAAGCGGTGATACAAAGCGTAGCCTGCCTAGGAAAGAGTTGGCGTTTGCGAGATGCTGCTACTGGTGCCGCCGCTGCTGTTCTTGCGGCGGGAGTCCATACATCTACCCAGTGGGCTGTCACAGTCATATAGTCCTGACCCTGCCCTGCTCCACTTGTCCACATGTCCGTGGTTAAGTGGACATTGGGTACAACTGCATTTTTTAGGACACTGGTGAGTCTTTTTCTGACGTCCGTGTACATTCTCGGTATCGCCTGCCTAGAGAAGTGGAACCTAGATGGTATTTGGTAACGGGGGCACACTGCCTCAATAAATTGTCTAGTTCCCTGTGAACTAACGGCGGATACCGGACGCACGTCTAACACCAACATAGTTGTCAAGGCCTCAGTTATCCGCTTTGCAGCAGGATGACTGCTGTGATATTTCATCTTCCTCGCAAAGGACTGTTGAACAGTCAATTGCTTACTGGAAGTAGTACAAGTGGGCTTACGACTTCCCCTCTGGGATGACCATCGACTCCCAGCAGCAACAACAGCAGCGCCAGCAGCAGTAGGCGTTACACGCAAGGATGCATCGGAGGAATCCCAGGCAGGAGAGGAATCGTCAGAATTGCCAGTGACATGGCCTGCAGGACTATTGGCATTCCTGGGGAAGGAGGAAATTGACACTGAGGGAGTTGGTGGGGTGGTTTGCGTGAGCTTGGTTACAAGAGGAAGGGATTTACTGGTCAGTGGACTGCTTCCGCTGTCACCCAAAGTTTTTGAACTTGTCACTGACTTATTATGAATGCGCTGCAGGTGACGTATAAGGGAGGATGTTCCGAGGTGGTTAACGTCCTTACCCCTACTTATTACAGCTTGACAAAGGGAACACACGGCTTGACACCTGTTGTCCGCATTTCTGTTGAAATACCTCCACACAGAAGAGCTGATTTTTTTTGTATTTTCACCTGGCATGTCAACGGCCATATTCCTCCCACGGACAACAGGTGTCTCCCCGGGTGCCTGACTTAAACAAACCACCTAACCATCAGAATCCTCCTGGTCAATTTCCTCCCCAGCGCCAGCAACACCCATATCCTCCTCATCCTGGTGTACTTCAACACTGACATCTTCAATCTGACTATCAGGAACTGGACTGCGGGTGCTCCTTCCAGCACTTGCAGGGGGCGTGCAAATGGTGGAAGGCGCATGCTCTTCACGTCCAGTGTTGGGAAGGTCAGGCATCGCAACCGACACAATTGGACTCTCCTTGTGGATTTGGGATTTCGAAGAATGCACAGTTCTTTGCTGTGCTGCTTTTGCCAGCTTGAGTCTTTTCATTTTTCTAGCGAGAGGCTGAGTGCTTCCATCCTCATGTGAAGCTGAACCACTAGCCATGAACATAGGCCAGGGCCTCAGCCGTTTCTTGCCACTCCGTGTCGTAAATGGCATATTGGCAAGTTTACGCTTCTCCTCCGACAATTTTATTTTAGGTTTTGGAGTCCTTTTTTTTCTGATATTTGGTGTTTTGGATTTGACATGCTCTGTACTATGACATTGGGCATCGGCCTTGGCAGACGACGTTGCTGGCATTTCATCGTCTCGGCCATGACTAGTGGCAGCAGCTTCAGCACGAGGTGGAAGTGGATCTTGATCTTTCCCTAATTTTGGAACCTCAACATTTTTGTTCTCCATATTTTAATAGGCACAACTAAAAGGCACCTCAGGTAAACAATGGAGATGGATACTAGTATACAATTATGGACTGCCTGCCGAGTGCAGACACAGAGGTAGCTACAGCCGTGAACTACCGTACTGTACTGTGTCTGCTGCTAATATAGACTGGTTGATAAAGTGATGTCTATGTAACTTTGTATGTATAAAGAAGAAAGAAAAAAAAACCACGGTTAGGTGGTATACAATTATGGACGGACTGCCTGCCGAGTGCAGACACAGAGGTAGCCACAGCCGTGAACTACCGTACTGTACTGTGTCTGCTGCTAATAATATAGACTGGTTGATAAAGAGATGTCATAGTAGTATGTATGTATAAAGAAGAAAGAAAAAAAACCACGGTTAGGTGGTATACAATTATGGACGGACTGCCTGCCGAGTGCAGACACAGAGGTAGCCACAGCCATGAACTACCGTACTGTACTGTGTCTGCTGCTAATATAGACTGGTTGATAAAGAGATGTCTATGTAACTATGTATGTATAAAGAAGAAAGAAAAAAAAACCACGGTTAGGTGGTATACAATTATGGACGGACTGCCTGCCGAGTGCAGACACAGAGGTAGCCACAGCCGTGAACTACCGTACTGTACTGTGTCTGCTGCTAATATAGACTGGTTGATAAAGAGATGTCTATGTAACTATGTATGTATAAAGAAGAAAGAAAAAAAAACCACGGTTAGGTGGTATACAATTATGGACGGACTGCCTGCCGAGTGCAGACACAGAGGTAGCCACAGCCGTGAACTACCGTACTGTACTGTGTCTGCTGCTAATATAGACTGGTTGATAAAGAGATGTCTATGTAACTATGTATGTATAAAGAAGAAAGAAAAAAAAACCACGGTTAGGTGGTATACAATTATGGACGGACTGCCTGCCGAGTGCAGACACAGAGGTAGCCACAGCCGTGAACTACCGTACTGTACTGTGTCTGCTGCTAATATAGACTGGTTGATAAAGAGATGTCTATGTAACTATGTATGTATAAAGAAGAAAGAAAAAAAAACCACGGTTAGGTGGTATACAATTATGGACGGACTGCCTGCCGAGTGCAGACACAGAGGTAGCCACAGCCGTGAACTACCGTACTGTACTGTGTCTGCTGCTAATATAGACTGGTTGATAAAGAGATGTCTATGTAACTATGTATGTATAAAGAAGAAAGAAAAAAAAACCACGGTTAGGTGGTATACAATTATGGACGGACTGCCTGCCGAGTGCAGACACAGAGGTAGCCACAGCCGTGAACTACCATACTGTACTGTGTCTGCTGCTAATATAGACTGGTTGATAAAGAGATGTCGTAGTAGTATGTATGTATAAAGAAGAAAAAAAAACCACGGTTAGGTGGTATACAATTATGGACGGACTGCCTGCCGAGTGCAGACACAGAGGTAGCCACAGCCGTGAACTACCGTACTGTGTCTGCTGCGACTGGATGATAAATGATATAAAAAATATATATATATCACTACTGCAGCCGGACAGGTATATATTATATATTATATAATGACGGACCTGCTGGACACTGTCTGTCAGCAGAATGAGTTTTATTTTTATAGAATAAAAAAAAAACAACACACAAGTGAAGTCACACGACGAGTGTTTAACTTTTTCAGGCAATCACAATATAAGTATACTACTAACTATACTGGTGGTCAGTGTGGTCAGGTCACTGGTCAGTCACACTGGCAGTGGCACTCCTGCAGCAAAAGTGTGCACTGTTTAATTTTAATATAATATTATGTACTCCTGGCTCCTGCTATAACCTATAACTGGCACTGCAGTGCTCCCCAGTCTCCCCCACAATTATAAGCTGTGTGAGCTGAGCAGTCAGACAGATATATAATATATATAGATGATGCAGCACACTGGGCTGAGCCTGAGCAGTGCACACAGATATGGTATGTGACTGAGTCACTGTGTGTATCGCTTTTTTCAGGCAGAGAACGGATATATTAAATAAACTGCACTGTCTGGTGGTCACTCACTATATAATATTATGTACTCCTGGCTCCTGCTATAACCTATTACTGGCACTGCAGTGCTCCCCAGTCTCCCCCACAATTATAAGCTGTGTGAGCTGAGCAGTCAGACAGATATATAATATATATAGATGATGCAGCACACTGGGCTGAGCCTGAGCAGTGCACACAGATATGGTATGTGACTGAGTCACTGTGTGTATCGCTTTTTTCAGGCAGAGAACGGATATATATTAAATAAACTGCACTGTCTGGTGGTCACTCACTAGTAAACTCTCTGCACTCTCTACACTTCTACAGTACTCCTCCTAGTCCTAAGCTCCAGTAAATCTCTCTCTCTTATAATCTAAATGGAGAGGACGCCAGCCACGTCCTCTCACTATCAATCTCAATGCACGTGTGAAAATGGCGGCGACGCGCGGCTCCTTATATAGAATCCGAGTCTCGCGAGAATCCGACAGCGTCATGATGACGTTCGGGCGCGCTCGGGTTAACCGAGCAAGGCGGGAGGATCCGAGTCTGCTCGGACCCGTGAAAAAAACCATGAAGTTCGGGCGGGTTCGGATTCAGAGAAACCGAACCCGCTCATCTCTAATAAAGAGGGCGGCAGAGCTCCGGCATGTGTCGGCTGTCAGTGTCCCCTGCTGTCGCCTCTGGCCTGCCCTGTTCCCTACCTAGTCTCTGAGTCCAAGTCAGTGTGCGCCTCCTCTGCTTCTCCTGCTTGGCGGCAGGGGGGCTGTGGGCGACAGCGCGCCCTCTAACTTTTTCAGTGCCCGGAGCTCGTGCTCCACCGGAGCCACCCTCGCTACACCCCTGGCCACAAGTGTCTGTGCTTGGACCACTATTGTTCAACATCTTTATAAATGATCTAGCAGTAGGTCTAGAGAGTGCAGTGTCAATTTTTGCAGACGACACCAAATTGTGTAAGGTTATAAATTCGGAGGGGATGCTGAGTCTCGTCACAATGAATTATTTAAACTGGAAGCTTGGGCAGCAAAATGGAGAATGAGGTTCAGTATAGACAAATTTAAGGTAATGCACTTTGGTAGCAAGAACAGAAACACTACCTACATACTAAATGGGGGAAAAAATAGGGGATTCTGTACTGGAAAAAGATTTAGGTGTCTACATAGATAACAAATTTAACAGTAGTGTCCAAAGTAGGTATGCAGCAAAAAAGGCAACCAAGGTATTAGCATGCATAAAGTGGGGAATCGATGCAAGGGATGAGTGTGTTATACTCCCATTATATAAATCACTAGTGAGGCCACATCTAAATTACTGTGCACAATTTTGGGCACCATACTACAAAAAAGATATCCTGGAACTAGAAAAGGTTCAGAGACGAGCGACCAAATTAATTAAGGGGATTGAGACTTACGTTTGACCGGTCCAGTCGTCCCCTCATTGGCTGCTCACCACCCCCATGCAGGCCGCCAGCCGCGATCTCGGCAGCGTTCACTGAAAGCTTCTGCGCATGCGCAGAAGCTCAGTGAAGCACTTTAGAGATGGACGCCGTCTGAGCTTGTGCGCATGCGCAGCAGCCCCTACTCCCCATACTAGACACCTCACCTAGCTTTTCTTCCTCGGCAGCTGCTGCCTTGCCTGGTGGGGGAACTGTTAAGGCTCTGTACTGTAGTGCCGGCATGCTGTATGTGTGTGCAGGGCCAGATTATAGGAGAGACGTGCAGTCATCAAGGGGCCCTCACAATGCAACAAATAATGCTCCTGGCAGCAGGGGAATGCATTGTTGCGATGCGCGGGTGGGGAGGGGGTGGGGCCTAATGCCGTGAAGTGCTGAGCCGCTGACGGACCAGGTCTGTGATCAAGTTTTGTGAAACGTACATCAGGTCTAAGTGTGTGAGTCACGTGGTGCGCACACGTGACCCACTGGTCCGTCAGCGGCTCAGCACTTTGGCAGTAGGAACAGAGGGAGCAGTTGGTTGCCGCTGATCAGAGCGGCTCAGGTAGACGAGACCCTGTGCGGTTGATGAGCGGCGGGGATTATCCGTGATTAAGGACGCTCACATGTGGGACTCTGGGGCGGCATCCCCCTCTCCTCTCCGCAATTTGTTCCAAGAGTGGTAATTATTTCTACTATCCTTTTTGCTTAAACTGTTGGGGTGTATGTAGGAAGATAATATGGCAAAGAGAGTTGGAGTGATACACAACAAAAATTAATTTGTCTTATTACCGGCAATAGCCAATAGTGGTAACTTCTCCTTTATCTCTCTTAAAAATTCAACCATTCGGGAGTGTACCGCATTAGAGGCCTATGTACTACCTGTTACAAGGCACCAGAGAGTACTTGCCATAGTCTCCTTGCTTGATACCTCCTCTTCCTTCCTTCTGGCCAAGTTGGGCGCACCTACCCTCTCTCATTCCTCGTCCTATAGCTGTTGGCAAGACGGGAGAACAGCCACTTTTACACACCCTCTATGTGTTTAAAGAATAAATTACTATGTTATGAACTCAGCATTTTGAAACTGGTTGGTAGCTGCTGAAAAATTGAGGTCTATGTGCCTCATACCTCTGTTAAAGCATACCTCCGAACTGTCCCGATTTTCGCGGGACAGTCCCGTTTTTTTGGGTCTGTCCCGCTGTCCCTCCCGCGGGCCGCAGTGTCCCGCGGTGGGGGGGGGGGGGGGGGGCAGTTGGGAGGCTCCTGATCACTCACTGCTCTGCTCAGTTGAGAGCAGAGCAGTGGTGAATAGACGCTGTGCGCATGCGCACAGCATCTTTTCCAGTGAGTTAGAGGGAGAGGGGGCATGCCAGCAGCTCACAGAGCGCTGGCTATGCCCCCTTAGTGACGGAAAACGGGGGCGTGGCTCGCGAACGCGGACCTTCCCGCGAAGCCACACCCCCTTCCACACAGGCCACGTCCCTCCTTCCTGTACTTGAATGTTGGGAGGTATGGTTAAAGCACGATTGTAATCAACAATTCTAAAAAAGGTTTCTGTTTTTCTGTGTGTGCTATATATTTATAACTACTATATGATCTTTGGATAGTGAGTACGCTGTGAGTTCCTTAGGAGTAGATTATCTCTCAGACATTGGTGGATCCAGCTGTTGATAATTGAGGCACAATTTCTCTGGTGCGATCATCATATGACTGTTTGACATCAAGCAACTGTTTATTCAGATAGCTGTCATTAAGCAGTGACAAATCATTTCTAGTTCTCCTGCTTAAACTGTTGGGATGTATGTAGAAGAAATTATGGCATAGAGAGTTGGAGTGATACGCTGTGAGTTTTTTCAGGAAAAATTATCTCTCAAGACATGGGTGTATCCAGCTGTTGATAATTGAGGCATAACTTCTTTGGTGCGATCATTACATGACTGTTTGATACTGAGCAACTGTTTATCCAGATAGCTGTCATTAAGCACTGATACCTCACACCCCTGCCTTAACCCAGCAAGTGGAATGGTTGACAACTGCTGATAATGGAGGCACATGTACCTCACACCTCTACACAGCAGCGAGATGATATTAAAGGTAAATTGATTTCTTTCTAAATGATTAACACATGACCCTTTGACATAGAGCAACCAGGGGTTTTTTGGATAGTTGTTTTCAAGCACCGGTGCCTCACACCCCTTCATTTTGTACATGCGTGTGATCTAACATAAACTAATCATTTTTTCACACAGGTGGCACCATTACACGGCTGGCTGATGGTATGTCCATGTCCACTATATTTCTGAGAAACGGCTTCACAGACACTTTCCTTTGATAATTGGGCCTCATACTGGTGTATAGGTGACCCAACCAAAAATAACCAATCAGTGACCTATGATTCAAATTTATTGCCCTGAGAATTTGTACATGGGCTATACAATTGATAAGATGATGGTCACACTGTCCAATTTTTAACATATCTTTACTTAGCCACACACCAGTGGTAAGGGAATTATTACGTAGACGGACTTGAATATACCTAATTGTTCTGACTGAGGTCATCTAGATAAGACCATATTTTTCAATATATTTTCGCATATGATCACATATTTATTAGTGAATTCACATGGATCATGTAGATTTCAATTTTTAAGGCATATCTAATAAAATTTGTAATTTTAAGATTGTTTCATTAATACACAAAAATTATTTCGTTACCTCAGATAAGAGTGCTCCCCTCTAGGGTTATCTTGTCTTCTCTGTAGTCTTCTTTATGATTCGCAATATGTATAATGTTCTTTACCTGGTGCAATGTGTATAATGTGCTTTACCTGGTGCAATGTGTATAATGTGCTTTACCTGGTCCAATGTGTATAATGTGCCCTGCCTGGCGCAAAGTGTATAACGTACTCTACCTGGTGCAATGTGTATAATGTGCTTTACCTGGTGCAATTTGTATAATATGCTCTGCCTGGCACATAGTGTATACCGTGCTCTACCTGGCGCAAAGTGTAAAACGTGCTTTATCTGGCGCAATATATATAACATGCTCTATCTGGCACAGTGTGTATAGGAGGTTCTACCTGGTGCAATGTGTATACGCGGCACTACTGTGTGGTGTAATGTGAATTGGCACTATTATGTGGTCACGCCCCTTCCCCACTAAGCCACACCCCTAAAATTTTGCAACGCGCCTTTGGCGCGCACTGTCCATTCATTCGTGTCTTTCAGCTTTATGAGCAGTAATCCCACCCACTTGACAGACTCCACCCCCTCAACAGACACCCCCCCACCCCCCATTAGGGCTGCTTCCATAAATTTCTCGGGCTGGTTTTTGATCCCAATCCGCCCCTTCTGGACATGTTCACATTGGAAAGGAGGAGATTAAGAGGGAACATGATTAACATTTACAAATATATAAGGGGTCAATACACAGAGCTAGCGGAGGATTTGTTTTTGGTAAGATCGTCACAAAGGACACGTGGTCACCCACTTAGGTTGGAGGAGAAGAGATTTTGCACACAGAGATGGAAAGGTCTTTTTTCGACCTCAGCAACTATGTTACTATGTTTTTCACCCCACTTCCTCACTGCAGAGGTGTAGCATACCCTCCAACATTTGGCACTAAAAAAACGGTACAAATTAGGAAAAGGGGTGTGACCACGGGAAAAGGGGGCATGGCCACGCCCCCTTTCCTATACTTTCAATGAAAATTTGGTGAGTCAAAAATCGGTACAAAGACCTTTTTGCCCGGTACAGACCATAAAAAACTGTACTGTACCAGCCAAAAAGGTACAGTTGGAGGGTATGGTGTAGTACCGATGCCCATTGCAAATGCATGCTATGTCACTCCCCAAGTGATGAAGTGTGCCACATTCTTCTTACATGTCTTTCAGACCTTTGCAAATTCCTCTAAGACCTGCTCACATACCCTTAGACCAGGGATGGGTAACCTTTGGCCCTCCAGCTGTTGTTGAACTACACATCCCAGCATGCCCTGCAACAGGTTTAGGGTGACCAAATAGCAATACTGTAGCAAGGCATGCTGGTATGTGTAGTTCAACAACAGCTGGAAGGCCAAAGGTTCCCTACCCCTGCCTTAGACCATGCCATATGCCTTCAAACCTCCACACATGTACTTTACAATCCCATCAGACCTCCGCACATGTCTTCAGACCTCCACACATGCCCCTTAAATTTCCATCAGACCTCCCCACATGCCTTCAGACCACCACACATGCCCCTTACATTCCCATCAGACCTCCCCACGTGCCTTCAGACCTCCATACATGCCCCTTACTTTTCCATCAGACCTCCCCACGTGTCTTCAGACCTCCACACATGCCCCTTACATTCCCATCAGACCTCCCCACATGCCTTCAGACCTCCACACATGCCTTCAGACCTCCATACAAGCCCCTTACTTTCCCATCAGACCTCCCCACGTGTCTTCAGACCTCCACATATGCCCCTTACATTCCCATCAGGCCTCTATAGACGTTATCATATATGCTCATGTGCTGTTACCAGGCCCTCAGACCTCCCCACACGCTATCACATTGTTTGTTTACACTTACAGGTTGAGAATTTACCACCCACTGTCAATGGCTTTCCTGGTGAGATGATGCTAGAAGATGTGAGGTGACATCACTTCATCATCACATAAACTCCACTGCCACTGGTGTGGGTGGTCTGATGTGAATATATGTATGTGGAAATGATACACACAGATAGATCAGGACCTATTGAAAGCATGGTCCCCTGAGAGATTGGGGACTGGTGCATGTGCCTTCTGTGCTCTCATATAATCTGGCTCCACTTTTTGTTGACGATGAGACAAACTGTTTATAAGAAGAAGAAGCCTCTATGATAGCTACTCCATCCAAATGGTTCACTTTCGCCAAATAGTTCTGTTATTATGTGTGAACAAGTATTTTGTCCCTTGATGAGAATGACAAAAGGCTTAATGCCTGAGTTTTACTCATTTCATTAATCTACTATAATATCTATTGAAATGCTAATAGATGTGCTAGATAGCTTTTCCATATTGAAGGTGTGTGTCTCAATAACCATTAATCATCTTTTTTTCCTAAGTTGATCTTTCATAGGAATTGTAAAGAACAATCAAATGGAAGACCAAGAAGTAGACTTGGGTGGAGATAGTGTATCAGAGATATGGTGAAAGGAAGGCCAGGTACACATTAGAGCAGTGGTTTCCAAACTTTTTTGAATCACAGCGCCCTAGAATATCAGAATTTTTTCACGGCACCCCTAGGCCAAAAATTTCTTATTAAGAAATTTAGAAAGAAATATTACATTAAGTAGATCACGTTTATATCTCATCCTTAGGGTCAGTTGTGTGGTGAGGGACAAGATTTGCTTCTGTTTGGCCACATATTTTATGACTGGCAGCCACCAGCACTGGTTTTGCCTATTATATTGATCGTGAATAATTAGAATTGGTCCTGGACCACCAACCCAGGGCACCCCTGCAAGTGTCCCGAGGCACCCCAGGGAGCCACGGCACACAGTTTGGGAACCTCTGCATTAGAGTGATATCAGCACAATTTGCCATGTCGGAAAGACAAATTGTTCATATTGTCTAATGTATATGACTGACTGTTAGAGATGAGCGGGTTCGGTTCCTCGGAATCCGAACCCCCCCGAACTTCAGCCTTTTTACACGGGTCCGAGGCAGACTCGGATCTTCCCGCCTTGCTCGGTTAACCCGAGCGCGCCCGAACGTCATCATCCCGCTGTCGGATTCTCGCGAGGCTCGTATTCTATCGCGAGACTCGGATTCTATATAAGGAGCCGCGTGTCGCCGCCATTTTCACACGTGCATTGAGATTGATAGGGAGAGGACGTGGCTGGCGTCCTCTCCGTTTAGATAGAGAGTGAGACACTTGATTTACTAGTAATTTAATTTTAGTAATTTTGGGGAGCATTAGGACTGGAGTACTCAGAGAGTGCAGAGTTTTGCTGATAGTTATACTAGTGACCACCAGTTTTATTTATTATTTAAAATCCGTTCTCTGCCTGAAAAAAAAACGATACACAGTCACATACCATATCTGTGCTCAGCCTCAGTGTGCTGCATGATTGATAATATCATCTATGTATATCTGACTGTGCTGAGTGCTCACTGCTCACACAGCTTAATTGTGGGGGAGACTGGGGAGCAGTTATAGCAGGAGTACATAACAGTGCACACTTTTGCTGCCAGTGTGACTGACCAGTGACCACCAGTATATTGTCTGCCTGAAAAAGTTAAACACTCGTGTGGTGTTTTTTTTTTTTATTCTATAAACGCATTCTGCTGACAGACAGTGTCCAGCAGGTCCGTCATTCATTATATTATAATATATACCTGCAGTAGTGATATATATATTTTTTTTATATCATTATCATCCAGTCTATACTAGCAGACGCAGTACGGTAGTCCACGGCTGTAGCTACCTCTGTGTCGGCAGTGCTCGTCCATAATTGTATACCTACCTGTGGTGGGTTTTTTTTTTCTATCTTCTTCATACTAGTAGTTTAGGAGTCTGCTGACAGTGTCCAGCAGGTCCGTCATTATATAATATATACCTGTCCTGCAGTAGTGATATATATATATTTTTTATATCATTATCATCCAGTCTATACTAGCAGACGCAGTACGGTAGTCCACGGCTGTAGCTACCTCTGTGTCGGCAGTGCTCGTCCATAATTGTATACCTACCTGTGGTGGTTTTTTTTTTCTATCTTCTTCATACTAGTAGTTTAGGAGTCTGCTGACAGTGTCCAGCAGGTCCGTCATTATATAATATATACCTGTCCTGCAGTAGTGATATATATATATTTTTTATATCATTATCATCCAGTCTATACTAGCAGACGCAGTACGGTAGTCCACGGCTGTAGCTACCTCTGTGTCGGCAGTGCTCGTCCATAATTGTATACCTACCTGTGGTGGGGTTTTTTTTTTCTATCTTCTTCATACTAGTAGTTTAGGAGTCTGCTGACAGTGTCCAGCAGGTCCGTCATTATATAATATATACCTGTCCTGCAGTAGTGATATATATATATATATATTTTTTATATCATTATCATCCAGTCTATACTAGCAGACGCAGTACGGTAGTCCACGGCTGTAGCTACCTCTGTGTCGGCAGTGCTCGTCCATAATTGTATACCTACCTGTGGTGGGGTTTTTTTTCTATCTTCTTCATACTAGTAGTTTAGGAGTCTCCTGACAGTGTCCAGCAGGTCCGTCATTATATAATATATACCTGTCCTGCAGTAGTGATATATATATATTTTTTATATCATTATCATCCAGTCTATACTAGCAGATGCAGTACGGTAGTCCACGGCTGTAGCTACCTCTGTGTCGGCAGTGCTCGTCCATAATTGTATACCTACCTGTGGTGGGTTTTTTTTTCTATCTTCTTCATACTAGTAGTTTAGGAGTCTGCTGACAGTGTCCAGCAGGTCCGTCATTATATAATATATACCTGTCCTGCAGTAGTGATATATATATATTTTTTATATCATTATCATCCAGTCTATACTAGCAGACGCAGTACGGTAGCACACGGCTGTAGCTACCTCTGTGTCAGCAGTGCTCGTCCATAATTGTATACCTACCTGTGGTGGGGTTTTTTTTCTATCTTCTTCATACTAGTAGTTTAGGAGTCTGCTGACAGTGTCCAGCAGGTCCGTCATTATATAATATATACCTGTCCTGCAGTAGTGATATATATATATATATTTTTTTTATATCATTATCATCCAGTCTATACTAGCAGACGCAGTACGGTAGTCCACGGCTGTAGCTACCTCTGTGTCGGCAGTGCTCGTCCATAATTGTATACCTACCTGTGGTGGTTTTTTTTTTTTCTATCTTCTTCATACTAGTAGTTTAGGAGTCTCCTGACAGTGTCCAGCAGGTCCGTCATTATATAATATATACCTGTCCTGCAGTAGTGATATATATATATATTTTTTATATCATTATCATCCAGTCTATACTAGCAGACGCAATACGGTAGTCCACGGCTGTAGCTACCTCTGTGTCGGCAGTGCTCGTCCATAATTGTATACCTACCTGTGGTGGTTTTTTTTTTCTATCTTCTTCATACTAGTAGTTTAGGAGTCTGCTGACAGTGTCCAGCAGGTCCGTCCTTATATAATATATACCAGTCCTGCAGTAGTGATATATATATATATATATTTTTTTTTTATATCATTATCATCCAGTCTATACTAGCAGACGCAGTACGGTAGTCCACGGCTGTAGCTACCTCTGTGTCGGCAGTCACTCGTCATCCTTAAGTATACTAGTATCCATCCATCTCCATTGTTTACCTGAGGTGCCTTTTAGTTGTGCCTATTAAAATATGGAGAACAAAAATGTTGAGGTTCCAAATATAGGGAAAGATCAAGATCGACTTCCACCTCGTGCTTAAGCTGCTGCCACTAGTCATGGCCGAGACGATGAAATGCCATCAACGTCGTCTGCCAAGGCCGATGCCCAATGTCATAGTACAGAGCATGTAAAATCCAAAACACCAAATATCAGTAAAAAAAGGACTCAAAAATCTAAAATAAAATCGGCGTCGGAGAAGCGTAAACTTGCCAATATGCCATTTACCACACGGAGTGGCAAGGAACGGCTGAGGCCCTGGCCTATGTTCATGGCTAGTGGTTCAGCTTCACATGAGGATGGAAGCACTCAGCCTTTCGCTAGAAAAATGAAAAGACTTAAGCTGGCAAAAGCACAGCAAAGAACTGTGCGTTCTTCGAAATCACAAATCCACAAGGAGAGTCCAATTGTGTCGGTTGCGATGCCTGACCTTCCCAACACTGGACGTGAAGAGCATGCACCTTCCACCATTTGCACGGCCCCTGCAAGTGCTGGAAGGAGCACCCGCAGTCCAGTTCCTGATAGTCAGATTGAAGATGTCAGTGTTGAAGTACACCAGGATGAGGAGGATATGGGTGTTGCTGGCGCTGGGGAGGAAATTGACCAGGAGGATTCTGATGGTGAGGTGGTTTGTTTAAGTCAGGCACCCGGGGAGACACCTGTTGTCCGTGGGAGGAATATGGCCATTGACATGCCTGGTGAAAATACCAAAAAAATCAGCTCTTCGGTGTGGAAGTATTTCAACAGAAATGCGGACAACATTTGTCAAGCCGTGTGTTGCCTTTGTCAAGCTGTAATAAGTAGGGGTAAGGACGTTAACCACCTCGGAACATCCTCCCTTATACGTCACCTGCAGCGCATTCATCATAAGTCAGTGACAAGTTCAAAAACTTTGGGCGACAGCGGAAGCAGTCCACTGACCAGTAATCCCTTCCTCTTGTAACCAAGCTCACGCAAACCACCCCACCAACTCCCTCAGTGTCAATTTCCTCCTTCCCCAGGAATGCCAATAGTCCTGCAGGCCATGTCACTGGCAATTCTGACGAGTCCTCTCCTGCCTGGGATTCCTCCGATGCATCCTTGCGTGTAACGCCTACTGCTGCTGGCACTGCTGTTGTTGCTGCTGGGAGTCGATGATCATCCAAGAGGGGAAGTCGTAAGACCACTTTTACTACTTCCACCAAGCAATTGACTGTCCAACAGTCCTTTGCGAGGAAGATGAAATATCACAGCAGTCATCCTGCTGCAAAGCGGATAACTGAGGCCTTGGCATCCTGGGCAGTGAGAAACGTGGTTCCGGTATCCATCATTACTGCAGAGCCAACTATAGACTTGTTTGAGGTACTGTGTCCCCGGTACCAAATACCATCTAGGTTCCATTTCTCTAGGCAGGCGATACCGAAAATGTACACAGACCTCAGAAAAAGACTCACCAGTGTCCTAAAAAATGCAGTTGTACCCAATGTCCACTTAACCACGGACATGTGGACAAGTGGAGCAGGGCAGACTCAGGACTATATGACTGTGACAGCCCACTGGGTAGATGTATGGACTCCCGCCGCAAGAACAGCAGCGGCGGCACCAGTAGCAGCATCTCGCAAACGCCAACTCTTTTCTAGGCAGGCTACGCTTTGTGTCACCGCTTTCCAGAATACGCACACAGCTAAAAACCTCTTACGGCAACTGAGGAAGATCATCGCAGAATGGCTTACCCCAATTGGACTCTCCTGTGGATTTGTGGCATCGGACAACGCCAGCAATATTGTGTGTGCATTAAATCTGGGCCAATTCCAGCACGTCCCATGTTTTGCACATACCTTGAATTTGGTGGTGCAGAATTATTTAAAAAACGAGAGGGGCGTGCAAGAGATGCTGTCGGTGGCCAGAAGAATTGCGGCACACTTTCGGTGTACAGGCACCACGTACAGAAGACTGGAGCACCACCAAAAACGCCTGAACCTGCCCTGCCATCATCTGAAGCAAGAAGTGGTAACGAGGTGGAATTCAACCCTCTATATGCTTCAGAGGTTGGAGGAGCAGCAAAAGGCCATTCAAGCCTATACAACTGAGCACGATATAGGAGGTGGAATACACCTGTCTCAAGCGCAGTGGAGAATGATTTCAACGTTGTGCAAGGTTCTGCAACCTTTTGAACTTGCCACACGTGAAGTCAGTTCAGACACTGCCAGCCTGAGTCAGGTCATTCCCCTCATCAGGCTTTTGCAGAAGAAGCTGGAGACATTGAAGGAGGAGCTAACACAGAGCGATTCCGCTAGGCATGTGGGACTTGTGGATGGAGCCCTTAATTCGCTTAACAAGGATTCACGGGTGGTCAATCTGTTGAAATCAGAGCACTACTCGTGCTCGATCCTAGATTTAAAACCTACCTTGGATCTCTCTTTCCGGCAGACACAAGTCTGCAGGGGTTCAAAGAACTGCTGGTGAGAAAATTGTCAAGTCAAGCGGAACGCGACCTGTCAACATCTCCTCCTTCACATTCTCCCGCAACTGGGGGTGCGAGGAAAAGGCTCAGAATTCCGAGCCCACCCGCTGGCGGTGATGCAGGGCAGTCTGGAGCGACTGCTGATGCTGACATCTGGTCCGGACTGAAGGACCTGCCAACGATTACGGACATGTCGTCTACTGTCACTGCATATGATTCTCTCCCCATTGAAAGAATGGTGGAGGATTATATGAGTGACCGCATCCAAGTAGGCACGTCAGACAGTCCGTACTTATACTGGCAGGAAAAAGAGGCAATTTGGAGGCCCTTGCACAAACTGGCTTTATTCTACCTAAGTTGCCCTCCCACAAGTGTGTACTCTGAAAGAGTGTTTAGTGCCGCCGCTCACCTTTCAGCAATCGGCGTACGAGGTTACATCCAGAAAATGTGGAGAAGATGATGTTCATTAAAATGAATTATAATCAATTCCTCCGTGGAGACATTCACCAGCAGCAATTGCCTCCACAAAGTACACAGGGAGCTGAGATGGTGGATTCCAGTGGGGACGAATTGATAATCTGTGAGGAGGGGGATGTACACGGTGATATATCGGAGGATGATGATGAGGTGGACATCTTGCCTCTGTAGAGCCAGTTTGTGCAAGGAGAGATTAATTGCTTCTTTTTTGGTGGGGGTCCAAACCAACCCGTCATTTCAGTCACAGTCGTGTGGCAGACCCTGTCACTGAAATGATGGGTTGGTTAAAGTGTGCATGTCCTGTTTATACAACATAAGGGTGGGTGGGAGGGCCCAAGGACAATTCCATCTTGCACCTCTTTTTTCTTTCATTTTTCTTTGCGTCATGTGCTGTTTGGGGAGTGTTTTTTGGAAGGGCCAGCCTGCGTGACACTGCAGTGCCACTCCTAGATGGGCCAGGTGTTTGTGTCGGCCACTAGGGTCGCTTAGCTTACTCACACAGCTATCTCATTGCGCCTCTTTTTTTGTTTGCGTCATGTGCTGTTTGGGGAGTATTTTTTGGAAGGGCCATCCTGCCTGACACTGCAGTGCCACTCCTAGATGGGCCAGGTGTTTGTGTCGGCCACGTGGGTCGCTGAGCTTGGTCACACAGCTACCTCATTGCGCCTCTTTTTTTTCTTTGCGTCATGTGCTGTTTGGGGAGTGTTTTTTGGAAGGGCCATCCTGCGTGACACTGCAGTGCCACTCCTAGATGGGCCAGGTGTTTGTGTCGGCCACTAGGGTCGCTTAGCTTACTCACACAGCTACCTCATTGCGCCTCTTTTTTTTCTTCTTTGCATCATGTGCTGTTTGGGGAGTATTTTTTGGAAGGGCCATCCTGCCTGACACTGCAGTGCCACTCCTAGATGGGCCAGGTGTTTGTGTCGGCCACTTGGGTCGCTGAGCTTAGTCACACAGCTACCTCATTGCGCCTCTTTTTTTCTTTGCGTCATGTGCTGTTTGGGGAGTGTTTTTTGGAAGGGCCATCCTGCGTGACACTGCAGTGCCACTCCTAGATGGGCCAGGTGTTTGTGTCAGCCACTAGGGTCGCTTAGCTTACTCACACAGCTACCTCATTGCGCCTCTTTTTTTTCTTCTTTGCGTCATGTGCTGTTTGGGGAGTATTTTTTGGAAGGGCCATCCTGCCTGACACTGCAGTGCCACTCCTAGATGGGCCAGGTGTTTGTGTCGGCCACTTGGGTCGCTGAGCTTAGTCACACAGCTACCTCATTGCGCCTCTTTTTTTCTTTGCGTCATGTGCTGTTTGGGGAGTGTTTTTTGGAAGGGCCATCCTGCGTGACACTGCAGTGCCACTCCTAGATGGGCCTGGTGTTTGTGTCGGCCACTTGGGTCGCTGAGCTTAGTCATCCAGCGACCTCGGTGCAAATTTTAGGACTAAAAATAATATTGTGAGGTGTGAGGTGTTCAGAATAGACTGAAAATGAGTGGAAATTATGGTTATTGAGGTTAATAATACTTTGGGATCAAAATGACCCCCAAATTCTATGATTTAAGCTGTTTTTTAGGGTTTTTTGAAAAAAACACCCGAATCCAAAACACACCCGAATCCGACAAAAAAAATTCGGTGAGGTATTGCCAAAACGCGTTTCTTACCCAAAACACGGCCGCGGAACCGAACCCAAAACCAAAACACAAAACCCGAAAAATTTCCGGTGCACATCTCTACTGACTGTGTGCTTCCTCAGTTCGCATGCAACATCTTCTGACTGTCCATGCTGCATGGCCAATCAGATGGTATCGTGTGCGTCCCGCTGCAGTGTAATGAAGGATGAAACAAGATGTAGTTCCTTGGTTTATTACATTGTGTAATGTGTATCTGCAATCTGCTATGGTCCGGGGAGAAAGGAAATCGCCTCAACTATCGTGCAGGTACCACACAGGCTGCCAACTCCATCATACCACAAGTAGGCGTAGGTACCAGGTTTACATTTAGCTTTTAAAGTGTGCTTTTTCACATCCATACAGTTTTTTGCTAAATAAATAATTCCACTTTTAAAGAGAAAATTTAGCGTAGCATACAGTATATTTCTTTAAATCTTGTCTTATTCTAATCACTGAAGCAGACTAACACCACTCACAGGGTACCAGAGACGATGGGCTGCAACATTAACTGCACATGGATTGGTTTTAAACACGTACAAAGTCACAGATGAAGCACAATGGAGCTTGGCGCTGCATTGGAGCCCTTCTCACACAGATTCAGACTCCTTCAGACGCAGATGTACAAATATCGCACATCAAATTTATCAGCGCAAGCCAGCAATGTAGTTTTGTGACTGCCAGTTGCAACAGGCTTTCATCTACAGAACAGGTCAGAGACAGCAGCACAATCTACTGAACTGATTCTGGAGAACTGTGTCTTCACTGTCCAGTACCAATCTGCCCTTACCAGTAGATTTTCCAGGGATGGCCATCACAGGGGGACCATTGACCAGTGTGGCCTGCCATAGCCATTGCATGGTAACCATTACATGTGCAGTGAAGCTCAGCTGCAGACACTCATTCCTGTTGTAGGAAGCAGGATGGACCTTAGCAGCCAATAGATGAACCATGTGATGGTGGCAGCTGTCGCACTCCTGGCATTGAATGGAAGTAGCATTTCCATCAGATCAAAAACATCACTGATTTCTAATTGGCCATCCACAGCATTAACTATGCTGTGATGTTTAGTGTTGCTCACACTGCTGCGCCATGTGGGCAGTCAGGGTAGAGCACTGGTGACATCATCAGTGGGAGTTACAGCCGCTCTGCCGAGCAGCAGCAGTGGAGGCTGCCATGCAAACCCGAGGGAGTAGGGAAGTAGTGGCTGGTCTTAGGGACAATATATTCTAATGATAATAATGATGATAATAATAATAATAATAATAATTATTATTATTATTATTATTATAATAATAATAATAATAATCATTTTAATTATATAGCTCTCTTTCTCCAACAGGACCCAAGGTGCTTTACATACATCAAAAACAATGCACAAAATACAGAAGATTTAAGTAATACAGTAATAGTCAAGCCACACAGACATAAAAAAGAAAACCTAGAGCACGCAGGATTGGTGTAAAGATTGTGGGTAATAACTTCTGCAGGCTGTGTATACCACCCTCACAAGGTACCAGGTGAGGCAGCCATCTTGGGCGCACTGCGTAGGATTACCCTAGGCGAAATAGTCTACTCCTAGAAGAGATGACACAAACTGTGGTGATTGCAGCATCCTAACGCTGAGAGCAGGGTCCAAACAAAATTGTCAGGTCCATCATGTATTTTTCATCCTATCCACAGGCGTACCAGATGATAGAGATGAGCGCCGGAAATTTTTCGGGTTTTGTGTTTTGGTTTTGGGTTCGGTTCCGCGGCCGTGTTTTGGGTTCGACCGCGTTTTGGCAAAACCTCACCGAATTTTTTTTGTCTGATTCGGGTGTGTTTTGGATTCGGGTGTTTTTTTCCAAAAAACCTAAAAAACAGCTTAAATCATAGAATTTGGCGGTCATTTTGATCCCAAAGTATTATTAACCTCAAAAACCATAATTTCCACTCATTTTCAGTCTATTCTGAATACCTCACACCTCACAATATTATTTTTAGTCCTAAAATTTGCACCGAGGTCGCTGTGTGAGTAAGATAAGCGACCCTAGTGGCCGACACAAACACCGGGCCCATCTAGGAGTGGCACTGCAGTGTCACGCAGGATGGCCCTTCCAAAAAACCCTCCCCAAACAGCACATGACGCAAAGAAAAAAAGAGGCGCAATGAGGTAGCTGTGTGAGTAAGATTAGCGACCCTAGTGGCCGACACAAACACCTGGCCCATCTAGGAGTGTCACTGCAGTGTCACGCAGGATGTCCCTTCCAAAAAACCCTCCCCAAACAGCACATGACGCAAAGAAAAAGAAAAGAAAAAAGAGGTGCAAGATGGAATTGTCCTTGGGCCCTCCCACCCACCCTTATGTTGTATAAACAGGACATGCACACTTTAACCAACCCATCATTTCAGTGACAGGGTCTGCCACACGACTGTGACTGATATGACGGGTTGGTTTGGACCCCCACCAAAAAAGAAGCAATTAATCTCTCCTTGCACAAACTGGCTCTACAGAGGCAAGATGTCCACCTCATCATCATCCTCCGATATATCACCGTGTACATCCCCCTCCTCACAGATTATCAATTCGTCCCCACTGGAATCCACCATCTCAGCTCCCTGTGTACTTTGTGGAGGCAATTGCTGCTGGTCAATGTCTCCACGGAGGAATTGATTATAATTCATTTTAATGAACATCATCTTCTCCACATTTTCTGGATGTAACCTCGTACGCCGATTGCTGACAAGGTGAGCGGCGGCACTAAACACTCTTTCGGAGTACACACTTGTGGGAGGGCAACTTAGGTAGAATAAAGCCAGTTTGTGCAAGGGCCTCCAAATTGCCTCTTTTTCCTGCCAGTATAAGTACGGACTGTGTGACGTGCCTACTTGGATGCGGTCACTCATATAATCCTCCACCATTCTTTCAATGGGGAGAGAATCATATGCAGTGACAGTAGACGACATGTCCGTAATCGTTGTCAGGTCCTTCAGTCCGGACCAGATGTCAGCATCAGCAGTCGCTCCAGACTGCCCTGCATCACCGCCAGCGGGTGGGCTCGGAATTCTGAGCCTTTTCCTCGCACCCCCAGTTGCGGGAGAATGTGAAGGAGGAGATGTTGTTGACAGGTCGCGTAACGCTTGACTTGACAATTTACTCACCAGCAGGTGTTTGAACCCCAGCAGACTTGTGTCTGCCGGAAAGAGAGATCCAAGGTAGGCTTTAAATCTAGGATCGAGCACGGTGGCCAAAATGTAGTGCTCTGATTTCAACAGATTGACCACCCGTGAATCCTTGCTAAGCGAATTAAGGGCTCCATCCACAAGTCCCACATGCCTAGCGGAATCGCTCAGTGTTAGCTCCTCCTTCAATGTCTCCAGCTTCTTCTGCAAAAGCCTGATGAGGGGAATGACCTGACTCAGGCTGGCAGTGTCTGAACTGACTTCACGTGTGGCAAGTTCAAAGGGCATCAGAACCTTGCACAACGTTGAAATCATTCTCCACTGCGCTTGAGACAGGTGCATCCCACCTCCTATATCGTGCTCAATTGTATAGGCTTGAATGGCCTTTTGCTGCTCCTCCAACCTCTGAAGCATATACAGGGTTGAATTCCACCTCGTTACCACTTCTTGCTTCAGATGATGGCAGGGCAGGTTCAGTAGTTTTTGGTGGTGCTCCAGTTTTCTGTACGTGGTGCCTGTACGCCGAAAGTGTCCCGCAATTCTTCTGGCCACCGACAGCATCTCTTGCACGCCCCTGTCGTTTTTTTAAAAATTCTGCACCACCAAATTCAAGGTATGTGCAAAACATGGGACGTGCTGGAATTGGCCCAGATTTAATGCACACACAATATTGCTGGCGTTGTCCGATGCCACAAATCCACAGGAGAGTCCAATTGGGGTAAGCCATTCCGCGATGATCTTCCTCAGTTGCCGTAAGAGGTTTTCAGCTGTGTGCGTATTCTGGAAAGCGGTGATACAAAGCGTAGCCTGCCTAGGAAAGAGTTGGCGTTTGCGAGATGCTGCTACTGGTGCCGCCGCTGCTGTTCTTGCGGCGGGAGTCCATACATCTACCCAGTGGGCTGTCACAGTCATATAGTCCTGACCCTGCCCTGCTCCACTTGTCCACATGTCCGTGGTTAAGTGGACATTGGGTACAGCTGCATTTTTTAGGACACTGGTGACTCTTTTTCTGAGGTCTGTGTACATTTTCGGTATCGCCTGCCTAGAGAAATGGAACCTAGATGGTATTTGGTACCGGGGACACAGTACCTCAAACAAGTCTATAGTTGGCTCTGCAGTAATGATGGATACCGGAACCACGTTTCTCACCACCCAGGATGTCAAGGCCTCAGTTATCCGCTTTGCAGTAGGATGACTGCTGTGATATTTCATCTTCCTCGCAAAGGACTGTTGGACAGTCAATTGCTTGGTGGAAGTAGTAAAAGTGGTCTTACGACTTCCCCTCTGGGATGACCATCGACTCCCAGCAGCAACAACAGCAGCGCCAGCAGCAGTAGGCGTTACACGCAAGGATGCATCGGAGGAATCCCAGGCAGGAGAGGACTCGTCAGAATTGCCAGTGACATGGCCTGCAGGACTATTGGCATTCCTGGGGAAGGAGGAAATTGACACTGAGGGAGTTGGTGGGGTGGTTTGCGTGAGCTTGGTTACAAGAGGAAGGGATTTACTGGTCAGTGGACTGCTTCCGCTGTCGGCCCAAGTTTTTGAACTTGTCACTGACTTATTATGAATGCGCTGCAGGTGACGTATAAGGGAGGATGTTCCGAGGTGGTTAATGTCCTTACCCCTACTTATTACAGCTTGACAAAGGGAACACACGGCTTGACACCTGTTGTCCGCATTTCTGGTGAAATACTTCCACACCGAAGAGCTGATTTTTTTGGTATTTTCACCAGGCATGTCAACGGCCATATTCCTACCACGGACAACAGGTGTCTCCCCGGGTGCCTGACTTAAACAAACCACCTCACCATCAGAATCCTCCTGGTCAATTTCCTCCCCAGCGCCAGCAACACCCATATCCTCCTCATCCTGGTGTACTTCAACACTGACATCTTCAATCTGACTATCAGGAACTGGACTGCGGGTGCTCCTTCCATCACTTGCAGGGGGCGTGCAAATGGTGGAAGGCGCATGCTCTTCACGTCCAGTGTTGGGAAGGTCAGGCATCGCAACCGACACAATTGGAGTCGGACTCTCCTTGTGGATTTGGGATTTCGAAGAACGCACAGTTCTTTGCGGTGCTACTGCTTTTGCCAGCTTTAGTCTTTTCATTTTTCTAGCGAGAGGCTGAGTGCTTCCATCCTCATGTGAAGCTGAACCACTAGCCATGAACATAGGCCAGGGCCTCAGCCGTTCCTTGCCACTCCGTGTGGTAAATGGCATATTGGCAAGTTTACGCTTCTCCTCCGACAATTTTATTTTAGGTTTTGGAGTCCTTTTTTTACTGATATTTGGTGTTTTGGATTTGACATGCTCTGTACTATGACATTGGGCATCGGCCTTGGCAGACGACGTTGCTGGCATTTCATCGTCTCGGCCATGACTAGTGGCAGCAGCTTCAGCACGAGGTGGAAGTGGATCTTGATCTTTCCCTAATTTTGGAACCTCAACATTTTTGTTCTCCATATTTTAATAGGCACAACTAAAAGGCACCTCAGGTAAACAATGGAGATGGATGGATTGGATACTAGTATACAATTATGGACGGGCTGCCGAGTGCCGACACAGAGGTAGCCACAGCCGTGAACTACCGCACTGTACTGTGTCTGCTGCTAATATATAGACTGGTTGATAAAGAGATAGTATACTCGTAACTAGTATGTATGTATAAAGAAAGAAAAAAAAACCACGGTTAGGTGGTATATACAATTATGGACGGGCTGTCGAGTGCCGACACAGAGGTAGCCACAGCCGTGAACTACCGCACTGTACTGTGTCTGCTGCTAATATATAGACTGGTTGATAAAGAGATAGTATACTCGTAACTAGTATGTATGTATAAAGAAAGAAAAAAAAACCACGGTTAGGTGGTATATACAATTATGGACGGGCTGCCGAGTGCCGACACAGAGGTAGCCACAGCCGTGAACTACCGCACTGTACTGTGTCTGCTGCTAATATATAGACTGGTTGATAAAGAGATAGTATACTCGTAACTAGTATGTATGTATAAAGAAAGAAAAAAAAACCACGGTTAGGTGGTATATACAATTATGGACGGGCTGCCGAGTGCCGACACAGAGGTAGCCACAGCCGTGAACTACCGCACTGTACTGTGTCTGCTGCTAATATAGACTGGTTGATAAAGAGATAGTATACTCGTAACTAGTATGTATGTATAAAGAAAGAAAAAAAAACCACGGTTAGGTGGTATATACAATTATGGACGGGCTGCCGAGTGCCGACACAGAGGTAGCCACAGCCATGAACTACCGCACTGTACTGTGTCTGCTGCTAATATAGACTGGTTGATAAAGAGATAGTATACTCGTAACTAGTATGACTATAAAGAAAGAAAAAAAAAACACGGTTAGGTGGTATATACAATTATGGACGGGCTGCCGAGTGCCGACACAGAGGTAGCCACAGCCGTGAACTACCGCACTGTACTGTGTCTGCTGCTAATATAGACTGGTTGATAAAGAGATAGTATACTACTAATATTATATATACTGGTGGTCAGGTCACTGGTCACTAGTCACACTGGCAGTGGCACTCCTGCAGCAAAAGTGTGCACTGTTTAATTTTAATATAATATTATGTACTCCTGGCTCCTGCTATAACCTATAACTGGCACTGCAGTGCTCCCCAGTCTCCCCCACAATTATAAGCTGTGTGAGCTGAGCACAGTCAGATATATATATATACATTGATGCAGCACACTGGGCTGAGCAGTGCACACAGATATGGTATGTGACTGAGTCACTGTGTGTATCGTTTTTTTCAGGCAGAGAACGGATATATTAAATAAAACAAACAACTGCACTGTCTGGTGGTCACTGTGGTCGTCAGTCACTAAACTCTGCACTCTCTTCTACAGTATCACAGCCTCAGGTCAATCTCTCTCTCTCTCTCTCAACCCTAATCTAAATGGAGAGGACGCCAGCCACGTCCTCTCCCTATCAATCTCAATGCACGTGTGAAAATGGCGGCGACGCGCGGCTCCTTATATAGAATCCGAGTCTCGCGAGAATCCGACAGCGTCATGATGACGTTCGGGCGCGCTCGGGTTAACCGAGCAAGGCGGGAGGATCCGAGTCTGCTCGGACCCGTGAAAAAAACATGAAGTTCGTGCGGGTTCGGATTCAGAGAAACCGAACCCGCTCATCTCTACCAGATGAGGCAGCCATGTTGGGTGCACTACGAAGGTTACACTGTGGGAGGTAAGCCATAATGTACAAGGGCCCAATGCATATATATGGAAAAACTGACACTTGTGTAGTAGTATGTACATCCAGCCCACGGAGAAACCATCCAAGGCAGCCGTCTGGGGTAGTTTGCTGCTGGCAGGGTGTGCAAATAGTGGAGGTGGATAGCACACACAGTGGAGAGGAAGTACATGAATAGTACACAGTGGGGAGGAAGTAGGCTGTAAGATAGAAATGGTAAAGGGGGGTACACACGGAGAGATCCGTGCTTAAAATCTAAGCAATCTTGCTAGATTGCTTAGATTTTAAGCGCGGATCTGCCGTGTGTATGCCCTCCAGCGATAGCGATGCGTGGCCCCGCGCATCGCTATCGCCGATGCTAGATTGAGCTGCATGCAGGCTCAATCTAGCGGGTCGCTCACTTCACCGTTGTGTGAAGTGAGCGGCCCCCCGTCGGCTTTCCCCCTCGCTCAGCACATCGCGCTGTGCTGAGCGGGGTGAGAGATGTGTGCTGAGCAGTCTGTGTTAAGATCGCTCAGCACACATCTCTCCCGTGAGTACCCCCCTTTGAAGAGAGTATTGACTGCATAGGAGAGGAAAGGGTTAAACATCTGGGGAGGGGTGGACCTAGCTGTAAGGAAAGTACAGCCTTTTTTAAGGGGAGGGCTTGATATATATAGGGAAGGTGAAGCCATTTTAAGTCTCTTGGTGACTCGGTTTGGTGAGTGCTGCAGTGCCAGCAAAAATCATTTGTTTTATTGCCTGCTGTTAACAGAGACATACTGCCTCTTTATTGCTCCCCTCTCCAGTAGCCCAGGGTGTCCCTTGCTTATATCAAGGGTTGCTAATATGTCCTCTCGCCCCCAGCGCATGTTAAGGGCCCCGGCTCGGTTCCGTCGGTCGGACGGACGAGCGGGCCCTGACGCAGTGGTGAGCGGTGGGGGGGACGGGGCTCCGTCCCCTAGGGCCTCATCAGATGCCCCCTCTGGCAACGATGGCGGGGCCCGGGCAGACTCGTCGCCGGGTGCCGAGCCGGTCACCCCAGCCAGACGAGGGCGGCGTGGGGGACCAGGGGTCCCTGCAGGCCGCTCGAGTGTTGGCGGGCGGCGGCCGTCCCCGCCGGGAGCCGCCGAGGCCGGCTTCATGGCGGGCGCGCGCGTGCACGCGGTGGGGGGCACCAGGGCGCAGCGGAGGTAGTCTCTCCTTCCCCGCCCCGGACGGCTGTTCGGGTCGGGCGGGAGGTGGCGAGGCTGCAGGGAGCTGGCGGTCGCCGCGCGGGGTCTAGTCAAGTACCTCGCGCGGCGGCCAGACAGGAGGAGCAGGCCGGGAGGCAGCTGGCGGTTGTACGTGGGGCGCGCGCTCGTGGGGCGCGCGCGCCCACGCTCGCTCCGGGCGCCGCTAGCCGCGCACGTGTGCGCGCAGCGGCGCCAGCTGAACACACAGCAGCCTCTTCTTCTCCCCGGATGCCGGATTTCGGCAGGGGGAGAGATAGGTTGAGGGGGGTGCAGCGCGTGCCTCGAGGAGGCAGCGCTGGGGGCACTGTCAGCATCAATAATAATGGGGGCACAGCAGGACCGGCAAGGGGTGGCCGTCAGCAACAGGCGGGTGCACCCTCTGCCGGTCTGACGACACGCGGGGGAGCACGCGCGGAGGGGCAGCAGGTCCCTGTCACTGTCGCCGGACGCGGCGGGGCCCGCGGCGGGAGGGGTGACAGGGAATGGGTCAGCGGCCGCAGGGCCGCGGCCCAGGCAGCTGTACCAGTCAGCGGGTCCTCCCCCGGATCAGGAGATTCTTCTCCTTCCCTGGATAGGGACGAGGAGGGATCGGAGAGGGAGAGCCTCGGGGCCGGCAGGGGGGCTCTTGCCTTCGGGTCGGAGCAGGAGGAGCGGGACCCCCGGGGCGTATCAGGCGGTCAAAGGGCGCGGGCTCGCGCCCAAACAAGGACCGGTCGCCCTTCGGGCGGCGTTTCCGGGGGTCGTGCCGCATGGGATTCCCCTGGGGCCATAGCGTCGGCACTGGCCACGGTGGCGCAGGCTCTTGTGCCATTAGCGGGAGTGGCCTCCCCCAGGACAACGGCGGACTCCGGCCGAGCTGCAGGGCGCAAGAGGTCAGACAAGGGCAGGTCATCAGCGGCGCAGCGAGTGGCAAGAGCCTGCCGAGAGCTGGGGGCGGCAGCAGCGGAGCTGGAGCTAGGGCCAGACTGCGAGCGACAGGGAGGCTCGGGCCCTGCGCATTCCGCACGGGGTGCCCGGCGTGCGCCGCACGCGCGGGCCGGTCCCTCTTTTGTTTTGTCTTCCACAGAGGACCAAGGTGAAGGGGACTCGGCAGACTTCGCAGTGGACGAAGATTGGAATGAAGACGACGAGCAATCCGAGTCGGAGAGGTCGACGGCATCCGGTGAGTTGGTGCAGTCTTTTTCAAATTCCACCGCGAGCTCGAGTTCGCGTAGCTCTTCATCCTCCTCCTCATCCTCCTCTTTGGCGTCACAAGCGTCCGACGCGGATAGTACCGCTAGGGCAAGGAGGGAGGCCGAGAAACTTGCCAAAAGGGCGGCGAAGCAGCAGAAGAGGCGCAAGCGACGCAGGCGAATGAGTGTAGAGGAGCGTAGGGCAAAGAAGCGGCGCGATCTGCCGGGGGTAGTGCGCTGCGAGTACACCGCAGTTATGAGGGGGCTGCGAGATAGCTGCCGCAAGAAGATACGTAGGGGTGACCTCGTAGACTTGTTCGTCTTGACTAGGGCCATGAAGAGGGACTACAAAGCGGCGGCCGCTAAGACGGGCATGGGGACAGAAGCTTTCCGGTCTTTTGATAATTGGCTGGCCGGTTTTTGGGTGTTTGCGGCATGCTATTTGGAGGATAGGCCGGAAGAACACATGAATATTATCCGGTACCTGCATCTCGTGCATGACATGCAGCGCACGTCCGCGGGCTCGGAATGGCGGCAGTATGACCAAGAGTTTCGGGAGAAACAGGACGGGCTGCGGGTCATGGATTTTGGTTTCAAAGATGTGGAGGTCTGGCTCAAAGTGACCCGGGCATCACAACAAGAGGTGGAGCCCCAGAAACAGGGAACAGGTATGCGTCGCGCGGGGTCATCAGCCCAGGGGGCGGCCGCGGACGTAGGAATGGCCAGGACAGGCGGATCGGCCGCTCGCGGGGGCGGGCGGTCTGCTACTCGGGGGAAATGCTTCGCGTTTAATAGCGGAACATGTTCCTATGGCAAGCAGTGTCGGTTTCGTCACTCCTGCCACCATTGTGGGGGAGCCCACCCAGCCTCCTCTTGTTTTAAAGGGGGGCGACAGGGAAGCAAGGGAAAGCAGGCGTACTCGAAGCAGGCCGCGAGCGGGACCGCTCAGCAGAGCCCCAACGCCAGTTAAGTTGGAAACGATGGGCAAATGGTTGTATATGTATCCAAATAGAGCGGATGCGAAGTTTTTGTTAGACGGTTTTAAGTTTGGTTTTCGCTTGCCTGTTGCAAGCGAGGTATCAGTGCGGGCGCAGAGAAACCTCCAGTCTGCACGGGCATTGCCGACTGTCCTGCGGGAGAAAGTAGATAAGGAGGTCAGGTTGGGCAGGATGGGGGGGCCTTTTAGATCACCCCCGGTGGATGACTTGGTCATCTCCCCGGTCGGGGTGGTTCCGAAGAAGACCCCGGGCGCTTTTCGGCTCATACAGCATCTGTCTTACCCGCCGGGGGTTTCGGTCAACGACGCAATACCACCGGCTTATTGCTCGGTGGTGTATCAGTCATTTGACGAGGCGCTAGAGATGGTCCGCAGCTACGGGAGCGGGGCCCTCATGGCTAAGATCGATGTTGAGTCAGCCTTTAGATTATTGCCATTGCATCCTGACTCATTCCGTTTCATGGGTTTCCGGATTGGGACGGAGTATTTCATCGACAAATGTCTGCCGATGGGATGTTCCGTTTCATGCTCATTTTTCGAGCGCTTTAGCACTTTTCTTCATTGGTGTGTGGAGTCGACGTCAGGCGGGCACGGGGTTGCACATTACCTCGACGATTTCCTATGCGCAGGTCCGGCGAACGACACAAGGTGCGCCGATTTGTTGTTTAGCACCCAGGCTCTCTTTTACCACTTCGGTGTTCCTGTAGCCGAGGACAAAACGGAGGGTCCTGACTCCTGTTTATCGTTCTTGGGGATTGAAATCGACACAGTGGCGGGGGAGTGTCGCTTGCCTCAGGACAAAGTGTCGAAGCTCCGCGAAACCATTTGCCGGTTCAAAGGCTCGCGTAAGGTCACGCTGCGTCAGGCGCAGTCCTTGCTGGGCATGCTTAACTTTGCTTGTCGGGTAATTCCGATGGGCAGGGTTTTCTGCCGGAAGCTCGAAAGG
The DNA here is from genome assembly GCF_028390025.1 of Pseudophryne corroboree. NCBI lineage: Eukaryota > Metazoa > Chordata > Amphibia > Anura > Myobatrachidae > Pseudophryne > Pseudophryne corroboree. Next base: position 945,532,013 of record NC_086445.1, on the reverse strand, counting down.
GCAACGGCGGGGTGTGCCAGGCCTCATCATTTCGTTCGATTGTCCTCTGAATTAAAAAGGGATCTGGCCGTATGGGCTTCGTTCCTGGAGGATTTCAACGGTGTGAGCATATGGCAAGCGCCAGCCGTAGACAGCGACCGGTTGCAGCTGTTTACCGATGCCGCAGGTGCCTATGGATTTGGTTGTTTTTTGGAGGGATCGTGGTGTGTGGCATCTTGGCCGGAAAGCTGGCATAGTGAGGGTCTTACAAGGGATCTGTTGCTACTGGAGCTTTTTCCCATTATGGTAGCCCTGGAAGTTTGGGGCGACCGGTTGGCTAATCGCAGCATAGTGTTTAGATGCGACAATCTGGGCGTAGTGCATGTGATTAATAACCAGAGGGCGAAATCGCTAGTGGTTCTGAGGGTGCTCGGGCACTTGCTTTTGACATGCTTGCGTAGGAATCTATGGTTCCGGGCGCAGCATGTTCCCGGCTTGGAAAACGAAATCGCAGATGCATTGTCGCGGGGACAGTGGGAGAGGTTTTGGGTTTTGGCACCCGAGGCCGAAGAACAGGGTTTTCACTGTCCTGATTATGTTTGGCAGGTGATCGGGCCGGATTGGAAGGTCTAGCGTTGCGGTCGGTAGCGCCGGCCACGCTCAAGGCGTACGGACAAGCGTGGAGCGAGTGGGAGGCGTTTGTCCAGAGTCGTCAACATCAAGGTAAGAGCAAGCATCGGCTGATGCTTTCTTTTATGTGGCAGCTCTACGTTTCCGGTAGGTCGCGAGCGGTCGTGTCCCGGTACTTGGCTGGCGTCTCATTCTTCTGCAAGCTGCGAGGCGTCCCGGATATAACGAAAAGCGAGGTTCTACGGAAGGCTATGAAAGGGTGGGCGCGAGTTGCGCCGACGCCGCCGGATAGGAGGCGGCCCATCGATGCGGCTTTGTTGCCGGCCGTCATCGAGGCGGTGGGGCGAGTAGCGTCGTCCAGGTTTGAGGCGCTTTTGTTCCGTTTAGCCTTCTCGATGGCTTACCACGGGGCTTTTCGAGTTTCTGAGTTGGTAGCGCCTTCCAGGAGGTCGGAATCGCGCATGCTGGTCGGGGACGTAGTAGTGGGTGAGAGGTCCTTGCTGTGCAGATTGCGGCGATCCAAGACGGATCAAGTGGGGAGAGGGCGCTGGGTTACGATGGTTCCAGCGCTAGAAGAAAGCGTTTGCCCAGTGGGTCTGGCAATGCAATATCTGGGAGTACGACCCGCTAAGGAGGGGTCATGGCTATTGCACTATGACGGGCTGCCAGTCACAAAATACCAGTTCCGGTGGATGCTGGGTCGCTGTCTGACGGGCTTGGGCCTCTCGCCTGCTGCTTTCGGTACCCATTCCTTTCGGATAGGCGCGGCGACGTCGGCAGCTGCGGCGGGTTTCTCCAGAACTGAGATCCAGGCGGTGGGGCGATGGAAGTCGTCCAGTTATAAGCGATATATTCGCCCTGTCACTTGAGAGGGCGCCCGGCGCTGGGGGCATTGTTAATTGCAATCGTTATGCTGTTTCAGTTCTGTGTTTCATGAAGTTGTGCGTTTGTTAATGTTTGTTCCCCCGTTTTTTTATCCTACTCAGGGATTAGCTACTCGCCGTTGCCGGCATGAGTCGGCAGCGGGGGTCTGGAGTTATTTGCGATTTTTTGCCTGACTTGACGGACTGAATTCTGATCTATAATTCGGCTAATTTGGTCTAATCAGAGTCCCTCAGCAGGTCTTTACGTTCACCTCCAGCTGAGTTATTACATGTGTTTCCCATTTTATACCCCCCCTCCCCTCCCCCCCCCCCCCTTTTTATTTCATTTGTTTTATTTGACCTTTCCCCTTTGTGTCTTTAATTGCGCTTTAAATTGGCAACGGAACATGGTGCAGTCGGCTAGGCCGTGACTGCTGCAATGGCGAGATCTAAAGTTTTCTTTTTTGGCAGATCCTTCAGTATAAACAATAAATAAGCCTCTTAGTAATCAATTCTACCCCTCTTTTTCCCTTCAGGATGGTTCGAAGACTATTTGCCCATTTGGGTGGTTGGCCACTCTTACATTTACTGGGCGGCCAGGTTTGTGGCCTCGGAAGGGTCTCAGGCATTGTTTGGAACTCAGGGTGTCAGATGGCTCGGCTGGCGAGGAATGATGTGGGGTGAGCTGAGGAGTAGGTTAGTGAGTCAGGCCAGAGAGCATGGAGTCCCTAGGGTTTTGGTTGTCCATCTAGGTGGCAACGACTTGGGGAAGAGGACATCCTTGGAGCTGCGGTGGGCCATGATACAGGATCTGGCAAGTGTGACCGCGCAATGGACCAATTGTGTGTTGGTTTTTTCCATGATGGTGCCGAGATTGTGTTGGAGGGGTGTGGCGGATGGTCGCCGGATTGACGAGGCCCGGAAAAAGGTGAACGGAGTAGTGGCAAAGTGGGTGCTGTCCCACGGTGGGAGGGTGGTTCGCCACCCGAGGATACGGTTCAGAGACAGCCACCTTTTCCGGCGCGATGGAGTACATCTATCCAATGAGGGGATGATGTTGTTTCTGGAGGATCTAGGTTTCGCTTTGCAGGAGTTAGGGTAGGTTTATTGGTGGCGGTGCGAAAGATTTTGGGGATGAGTCTTTCGCTGTTGGCGGAAAAGAACGGCAGTTTCGTATGGTAGAGAAAACTGTAGTGTTTTACAGTTTGTTGTGGTTTAGGTGCACTCACCTCCATCGACTTATGGCCGCTTGACCACCCGTCCGGGAAGGCAGCGGCAGGGCACCCAGGAGCGGTGGGTAGTCACTGTGGGGGTTGAGTTGTCACCTATTACCGGTTTATGGTAAGCTTTTAGTAAATTTATAGGATTGAGTTATTTAAGTTTAATTTAGATTAAGGAGCCGTTCTTTTGGGCCGCCACCATATGCCAGCTGGAGCGGCATATTAAATTAATCTCTTTTATTACAGGTTTCCTAATGGTTAGGGACAAATAAATAGCTAGCAATTTTCTGCCAAATTCAAGTCTCTGTGTCGTTATTTCTGGTTATGGTTATGAATGCTTTACTTTCAAAGAAAGGGGTCCACCAATTATCACTAAGATGTTTAGAAGAGAGTATTGACTGCATAGGAGAGGAAAGGGTTAAACATCTGGGGAGGGGTGGACCTAGCTGTAAGGAAAGTACAGCCTTCTTTAAGGGGAGGGCTTGATATATATAGGGAAGGTGAAGCCATTTTAAGTCTCTTGGTGACTCGGTTTCCCACCCACCCGCCCTGGTAGTTGGAAATGGTGGCACGTGGTGCTTTGGCTCTAAGTTGTTGGCTGTTTTTTCGTTGGCTATTTATTGGCGGAAAAGAACGGCAGTTTCGTATGGTAGAGAAAACTGTAGTGTTTTACAGTTTGTTGTGGTTTAGGTGCACTCACCTCCATCGACTTATGGCCGCTTGACCACCCGTCCGGGAAGGCAGCGGCAGGGCACCCAGGAGCGGTGGGTAGTCACTGTGGGGGTTGAGTTGTCACCTATTACCGGTTTATGGTAAGCTTTTAGTAAATTTATAGGATTGAGTTATTTAAGTTTAATTTAGATTAAGGAGCCGTTCTTTTGGGCCGCCACCATATGCCAGCTGGAGCGGCATATTAAATTAATCTCTTTTATTACAGGTTTCCTAATGGTTAGGGACAAATAAATAGCTAGCAATTTTCTGCCAAATTCAAGTCTCTGTGTCGTTATTTCTGGTTATGGTTATGAATGCTTTACTTTCAAAGAAAGGGGTCCACCAATTATCACTAAGATGTTTAAGAACACATTTGCAGATAACCAACAGTAGGAGGAAAATTGGGATAACATATTATTTTGATAAAATTCTGAATGTCCTGGTCTCATGGAAGCAGTATGGGTGGGTATGAGAATGTGGGGAGCACACTAATGTCTCATGGAAAGGTCCCTTCTGAGCCTGGTCCTGGTGCTCTCTCCCCACAGCTCCCTATAGAAAATGTGACATCAGACGTTTTATAGATAGTGCTTTTACATACATACTGTACCTTTATGATCACATTTTTTAAGGACCATGAACAATACATGATAATTGCCTTATGCATTTGAAGGAAATATAATTTAGTTAATTAATAAAACATATTTATTATTACCAGTTATTTATATAGTGCACACATATTCCGCAGCACTTTACAGGGAATATTTGGCCATTCACATCACTCCCTGCCGCAGTGGAGTTTACAATCTAATTTCCCCATCACTTTTACACATACACATGGGATAGGGTCGGTTCTAGACCTTGTGGCGCCCATGGTAAAATTTCCTTCAGGTGAGCGGCATAAAATAGGGTGTGTGGCTTTCTAGGTAAGGGGCGTGGCCACAGTTATGCCCCCTGTAGTTATGCCCCCAGTAGTTGTTCCCCCTGTAGCTGTGCCCCCAGGAGATTTGCCCTCTGTAGATTTGCCCCCTGTAGTTGTGCCCCCAGTAGATTTGCCCCCTGTAGCTGTGCCCTCAGTAGATTTGCCCCCAGTAGTTGTGCCCCCTGTAGTTATGTACCCAGTAGATGTGCCCCCTGTAGATGTGCCCCCTGTAGATGTGCCCCCTGTAGTTATGTCCCCAGTAGATGTGCCCCCAGTAGATGTGCCCCCTGTAGATGTGCCACCTGTAGTTGTGCCCCCTGTAGTTATGTCCCCTAGTAGCCGCTTACAAACACACACAAAAAAACAATACTTACCAACCCCGCTCCTGCTTCCCTGCCACTGCAGCTCCATCCTCTAGCCGCCGGCTCCTCTCTATGGGAGAGACGTCATGACGTCTCTCCCATAGCAACGCCGCACAGACACTAGAGGTCAATTATGACCTCTAGAGTCTGGCAGTGGAGCCGGCTGCAGCGGGGCCCGCACAGCCCATGGAAACTGCTGCAGCCGAAATGCGGGTTGTCGGCAGGCGGCGGCCGCCTGCAGGGTGACTGTGGCCGGGGGCCACAGCACCCCAGACGCCCTCCCTGCTTGCCCGTGACTAAAACCACTCCTGACATGGGATATACTAGTAGTATATTTTTGGAGTGTGGGAGCAAACCAGTGAACCCAGAGGAAACCCACGCAAGCATACAGATACCACACAGTAGGCCCATGGTGGGAATCAAACCCAAGACCTCAGTGCTGTGAGGCAGTAATGCTAACCAGTACACCATATGTATTTACATATGTCAATTGAGTTAGAATTCACAAACTAAACTGCTTTGTTATTATTATTTTTATAAGTCCGAATAAGTAAAAAATGTATATATAGTATATGGGGTATAATAAAATGAGCTTTGTTCTGATGCCCCTTCTACTACCCCCAGTCAGTACATGTTTCACACACACATTTGGAATTATTATCAGTTTGCTGCTTCTTTTAAAAAGTAATTTGTTGCCTCTCTCGCACATGATCACCACTGACGCTGTCATCGCCGCCCCTCCAGGCCATTGTGACACATTTCTTTCCACTACAAGGAACTTGCAGAGGGATTTCTTGCTCTAATTGCTGCCTGTTTTTCTTCACGTTTCCATGTAGTTTTACATGAGGATGAGTCACGGGGATGCATTATAAGGTCAAAGGTTGCAAATATGGAATTATTCATTAGCAAGCCATGCCATTTGAATATACCTTAATTGGGTTCAAATGTAATTCATCTCTTATATGTCATAGACGACATGCTAAACGTCTTCTTATTAAATGTATTTTTTTGCCAGGTTCCCTTTTAAAGGACAAATTAACCCTTTCTCTCCAGTTGAAGGGAAAGGTTGTATGACATTTCACTACAGAGCAGTGTTCAGTGTAAGAGTGTGGAAGCACAGTAGCTGTAATTGTTATGTTGTCCACTAATTTACTGTTATTTGGGGCATAATTGCCTACCCTACTGGAAGCTGCGGGAGGCCGTTTTTTGGGGTTGCCCCCCCGCACACCCGGAAGAGTAGGCAGGTCTCCCGCATCCTGCTCGCAACCTAATGATGCGGGCAGGATGAAGAGATACACTCCCATATTTGTGAGTCCGTGGGATGGGGAAGGGGTTAAAATGATGCAAATTGCGACATTTTAGCCCCGCCCCCTTCCCGAGGACCCGCAAATAGCTGCCTTTTTCCACGTGTGGGGCTGGGCTTAATGATGTCACAGCCTGGCCCCGCCCCCTGAAGTCTCCTGCAGCGTCTCCTCTCCGGGCTTCTCCCGGAGAGGAGATATGTAAAGTAGGCAAGTATGATTTGGGGATTACGGTAGTTTCACATTACCTTCCCCACATCCCCCAACCTCACAATCCCGACGGTCGGCATGCCGACCAACAGGGACTATTCCACGACACCCATAGACGCCGATCACGCATACCACACCTGTTATTTGTACTCTAGTGTTTTTGTTATTTACTGTTGTGGAGCATGCAGCACTTTGTATAATGTTATTCTGCATTAAAAACATTGTTCTTGTAGTACACTGAAGCTATCTTAGAGGCATTGTAGTACTACACAAGCAGTGTGGGACTGAGGCATAAAGGGCCCAAGAGGGAATGCAGTGGTAGGGGACCATGTTTAGAGGTGTGTCCAGTCTCCTGAAGGGGTGTGGCCAGCCGCCACATTGGTTTGCCTAACCATTAGAGGGGTGTAGTATGGCTGACCGGCGGTCAGGAGACCGCCGGTCAGTTTACCGACGCCAGGATCCCGGCAGCATACCGACGCCAGGATCCCGGCGGGAAGGGGCGAGTGCAGCAAGTCCCTTGCGGGCTCGCTGCGCTCGCCACGCTGAGGGCTCGGTAGCGACCTACGGTCGCCACGGGTTCTATTCCAACTCTATGGGTGTTGTGGACACCCACGAGTGGAAATAGTCCCTGTTGGTCAGCATGCCGACCATCGGGATAGTGAGGGGTCGGGATGCTGGAGGAGGTCATGTGACTGTCGGTCTCCCGACCGCCGGTCACATGAATACCACCCCATTAGAGAGTGCATGGGCTGGGCCCCTTGATAAATATATATAGTAAATAGAGTAATACACCATAGTCCTGTGCAGTATAAGGTAACATGTATAATGTACAATTCAAGTGCACAGTCTGGGACCTGATCCATAGAGGAGGGGAAGGGTCTCCCCAGACAGGGGGGCCCACCGGTGGTTTCCGCTGTACCCCTGTGGGCCAGTTCAACCCTGATTACAAGTCTCAACAGCTTACACAGACTGTGTAGAATAGCATACTGTATACTATTTGCAAGTGATCAGGGACAGGTAAAAATGATGGACGAACAATGATGATGACCATCTCCAACACTAGCAAACTGCTAGAAAATGGTTTTTAACTCCCTTTTGAAACTTATTGGTGGTCTCTTTTTTGCTTTTGTGAGCATGTACTCCCGGGTAGTGGGGCTAGAGACTAGGGGATATACTGTATTTACTAAGGTGTGAGGGTTTTTTTAGAAGTGGAGATGTTGCCCATAGCAACCAATCAGATTCTAGCTATCATCTTCTAGAAGTAGAGAAATGTTAAATGGAATATAATTGGTTACTATAGGCAACATCTCCACTTCTAAAAAAAACTCACACCTTAGTAAATATGCCCCCAGGAGTGCCAGGAAGTTATTGAAATCATTGGGCGGAATTCAATTTTTTTTTTCTGCCAGCAACCAGCAGATGGCGCCCAAAGAAGCTATTCAGTTGTAGCTCTGTTCGGAGCGTGAACAACTGCTGTCGCCAACTTGTATTTTCAACTTCAAGATACCATGAAAATAGATGGATTTAAGACAATTATAGAGCTGTACAATTATAGAGCTGTACTTTGTGTTATATAATTTGTGAAATGCAAACTGGATGAGGCTTATTGCTTAGTATTTCTGTTTGCTAGAGAGGCTGTTTAGCATACCTCCCAACATTCTGATCTGGCAAGGAGGGACTCTTTGCGCGGCGCAGTAGCGTGGCGCTGAAAAAGGGTGTGGCCTAACAGAAAGGGCGTGGCCTCGCATGGATGACGCTATCGCAAGCCACACCTCCAATTTTCATCACAGTGGGGGCACGGCCAGCACTCTGTGAGCTGCTGGTCATGCCACCAGTCCCTCTGCCTCACTAGAATAGACGCTGTGCGTCACCATTGCTCTGCTCTGAACTGCGCAAGGCAACGAGTGATCAGGAGCTTCCCAACTGCCACCCCTCCTTCACTGCGGGACACTGCGGCCCGCGGGAGGGACAGCGGGACAGACCCAAAAAAACAGGACTGCGCCGCGAAAATCGGGACAGTTGGGCTGTATGGTTTAGGCTTTTTATTTACATTTTATTATACAGCTCAAGGCAAGGGTGATTCTCCTCCAGAAGTTGTGTTCTGTAATCTGAAGCAAGACAAAATAATAAAAAGAGAATCACACAACTGCTCTTTTCAGAGCCTCTTTACTAAAATTACATGGAAATTGATGGATCTATAGTAATTACTTATGGCTTTCACCCGGCTCGGACCCACAACACTGAGCATGGGTTGTAGCCAGGGTTTCAGTATTTACCTCCTTTCAGACATGGGTCATTCCTGGGTCATCACCGTTCACACCGGATCCGGGTCTTCTAGTGACATGGGTCTTTTCCGTCTTACAGTGGGCACATGGAGATTATGTAATCTCCAAGAGCTAATGTGCCTGCCAATAAGCTCCATTTAGGCATGACCCAGGTCATTGTGACCCAGGTAATGCCGTTCACACTACAGGCAACCTGGGTCTCTGCATAAAATAATACACTGCAGTCAGTAATTATGTTTTATATTTTCCTTGCAGGTTACCACAACCTACATAAATCAGCCTGTGATTGACTGGTACTGGTAGGGTGTGGCCACAGGGCTAGTCTGCCCCGCATGTCAAGCCCCTCTCCCCGTACGGGTGCGAAAGCATCACGCCGGCGATGCTTTCACACCCGCCAAGTAGCTCCCTTCCGTGTCGCAGCATCTGAGTGTGATGTCACGCAGCCGTTGCGGTCTGAACCCGCAACGGTCCGGACACGCCTGCATTGTCCGGGTCGCGCCCCACCAACATCATTCTAACGCCGTTGGCACGCCCACCCCACGACCGCCTCTGCCTGTCAATCAGGCAGAGGCAATCGCAGCCCTGAGATGCTTTCGCATCTCACTGGGCCTCACGGGGTGCGTGTGCGCACTCCCGAAAGGGCTTCAGACTATGAGTGCTGCCGTTGCAGCGATCAGGTCTGATTTAGGCCCTATGTCATTGTTTGAACTTGCATGGGTGGTGGATGGATTTCTGTTGTGACTGCCGCTTAACAGGCTGAAGCTGACATTTGGATCCTTCCTGGTGGCTAGTCCCACCCCAGAGACCAGACATTTACATATTATATTTATGTATATTTACAAATTACATAGTGATATGTCACTGCAGGGTTTTATTTATTTCATTACAGAACTATCACATTCATGAATAGCGCGTGTGCATGCCAATTTCTTCAATAGGACACCTAGTGGTATACTATGAGCACTGCATGCTAACAATTAAATATAGAAACTTTGCAAAATCTCAGCAATGCCATAGTGGTTTCCATAAAGCGCCATGGGCATTAAAGTAACGGCAGTATGACGCACTGTCATAGTAACGCTTGCTACGTATGTACTGGTTCTGCTTGTGTGTCTCTTGGATGATGTCCCATGGTTATTAATTACTGTTTATAACAAGACCTGACAGTACAGTTTTTATCATTTTAATGTTCCCTATAGTTATCTTAATTATGCAGGACTCACACTTTTACATTTAACCATGGCTTATGATTAATTGCTTTCACTACTGCTATACTCCCCCTTGGCTGAGAATATTTATACACTTCCTGCAACCTCTTTTCATCAGACAAGCTCAGCCAGCCACATTGCATCCCACAGACCTGTAGGTATAGATCATCCCTCTCTCCAATTTCAGCAGATGTCATCCCTGTGCAGTAACACTGAATAAATCATGACCTGAAACCAATGGGGCAGGTGTTCTGCTGTGAATGCCTTATGCAATGGCCATTTGTATGTATATCTACAAATATGTAATGTATTCATTACCTGGAACCGCAAAAGGTGTAGAGATAAAAAGATTCCAAAATTAAAAACAGAAATTGAATATAGTTTAAAAAAAACCATAGGGAATTCTGAGGCTTGAATGTTACTCTGCTTGACACTTTTTTAAATTGATGTGACGGATAGATCCGGCTACTTGTAAAACCATAAGAATTTATTCAGTTTCTGTCATTTTATTTTGACTTCAACAGATTGTGGGCCCAGCAGCATGAATGATTATTCAATCCTATAGTCTTCCGTGGATGACTTAATTTACTATGGCGCTACTTAGAGCACAGTTCATCAAAAAATCTAGCAAGAATGCAACAGTCCAGATGGCTCTGTGTGCAGTGGGGATGTGTCTGTCCTGCTTAATGAAGTCCCATCACAAGTTCACAACGCTCTCGGCGTCTACAAGGCAGAGATCTGGGCAAAGGAATCAAAATCGTATGAAGCAAAATGTATTGGGATGAGCACTGCAACAAATTAGACTCTTTAAAGATATCCCTGTGTATATTGTGCCATCTGCTCAACCTCATCCTATTTTTCATTTCAAAATCCCTTTGAATTGCTTAAGGGTGGTACACACGGAGAGATCAGCGCTTAAAATCTAAGAAGTTAAGCACGGATCTCTTGTGCCCCCCCCCCCCCCCCCCAAAAGATAGCCGCGCATCACTATCACCGGTGCTAGATTGAGCCCATCCACCACCCCCTGCCCCCCTCGCTCAGCACAAATCGTACTGTGCTGAGCGGGGGGAAAGATGTGTGCTGAGTGGTCTGTGATAGATCGCTCAGCACACATCTCTAGGTGTGTACCTCGCTTTATTGCTTTTTGGTTCCTTTTAATATAGATATTCTTGGTATAAATAGCAGGTCATTTTGTCCCTGATATTTATATGCTGCACAGTACTTACATTATGATTTACAGTTATGTTAAAGTTACTGTGATATTCTACTTGCATCAAGTGTTCTGCTACAGTATATACTACTCATTTCCTGAGATTTTTATTTGTTATATTTATTTAACTTAAAGTATGATTTATTGGGGATAATTCAGAGTTGATTGCAGCAGCAAATTTGTTAGCAGTTGGGCAAAACCATGGAGGTCATTCCGAGTTGTTCGCTCGCTAGCTGCTTTTAGCAGCATTGCACACGCTAGGCCGCCGCCCTCTGGGAGTGTATCTTCGCTTGGCAGAATTGCGAACGAAAGAGTAGCAGAATTGCGAATAAATAATTCTTAGCAGTTTCTGAGTAGCTCCAGACTTACTCCTACACTGCGATCAGCTCAGCCCGTTTCGTTCCGGGTTTGACGTCACAAACACGCCCTGCGTTCGGCCAGCCACTCCCCCGTTTCTCCAGACACTCCTGCGTTTAATCCTGGCACGCCTGCGTTTTTCCGCACACTCCCAGAAAATGGTCAGTTTCCGCCCAAAAACACCCACTTCCTGTCAATCACACTCCGATCACTTCAACGATGAAAATTCTTCGTTCGGACGTGAGTAAATCTACTAAGTTTTGTGCTAAATTACTTAGCGCATGCGCACTGCGTACCATGCGCATGCACATTTTTGCCTTAATCGCTCCGTTGCGAAAATCAGCAACGAGCGAACAACTCGGAATGACCCCCAATGTGCGCTGCAGGGAGGCAGATATAACATGTGCAGAGAGAGTTACGTTTGGATGGGTTATTTTGTTTCTGTGCTGGCTACATACTGGCTGCTTTATTTTTACACTGCAATTTAGATTTCAGGTTGAACACACCCCACCCAAATCTAACTCTCTCTGCACGTTACATCTGCCCCCCCTCCCGCTGTGCACATGGGGGGTCATTCCGAGTTGATCGCTAGATAAAAATGTTCGCAGCGCAGCCTTTAAGTGAACAAGCGGCACTTCTCCGCATGCGTATGCGGCGCAATGCACACGCGCGACATACTTTCACAACAGCCGATGTAGTTTCAGACAAGATCTAGCGAAGCTTTTCATTCGCAATGTCCGCCGCAGAGTGATTGACATGAAGTGGGCGTTTCTGGGTGTCAACTGACCGTTTTCAGGGAGTGTTCGGAAAAATGCAGGCATGCCAGGAAAAACGCAGGTGTGGCTGGGAGAACGCAGGGCGTGCTTGTGACGTCAAAACAGGAACTGAACAGTCTGAAGTGATCGCAAGCGCTGAGTAGGTGTGGAGCTACCCTGAAACTGCACAATTTTTTTTTGTAGCCGCTCTGCGATCCTTTCGTTTGCACTTCTGCTAAGCTAAAATACACTCCCAGTGGGAGGCGGCATAGCGTTTGCACGGTTGCTAAAAACTGCTAGCGAGCGATCAACTCGGAATGACCCCCATGGTTTTGCCCAACTGCTAACAAATGTGCTGCTGTGATCAACTCTGTATTAGGCCCATAGTTATTTTAAAGTTAATATAGTATTCTACTTTTAAGTGTTATAACCCTGTAACTATGCATAGCTCATAACCCGAGTTAGGGACCACAGATGCTAGGTTGGCATCGGTTCACCTAGACCAGTGGTCTCCAAGCTTAATTGGGGTGTGAGCTTCTTTCGGAAAATAAAACCTCTGAAGGAGCTACCCCCTCCCCCAATGCGCCTGCGGTCCTGCGAAAGTGGGTGTGGCCTCACAAAAGTGGGTGTGGCCTCACAACTACAAGTAATGCCCCCCCGCGTAGTGCCAGATACACAAATAATGCCCCTCAGCAGTGCCAGATACACAAATAGTGCCCTTCAGCAGTGCCAGATATACAAATAATGCCTCCCAGCAGTGCCAGATACACATATAATGCCCTCCATCAGTGCCAGGTACAATGCCTCCACCAGTGCCAGATACAATTCTCCCCGCAGTGCCATTTAAAATGCCCCCTCCCCCCCCCAGCGCCAGATAAAATTCACCCCCCCGCAGTGTTCGATACAGTGCCCCACACAGTGCTAACCCTTGCTGGCTTCTTCTACTGCCGCCGGTGCTGCTCCTCCTGTATGAGGGACAGAAGGAGAGGAGAGCACAGCGTGCCTCTCCTGTGAAGTCCGGAGAGCGAGGGTGACAGAGTCTCCAGCGGCGGCGGGCATTTAAAATATGGTGCCGGTTTAAGTCCGGCAGCCAATCAGGTGCCGCCACTGCCGATCCACGAGCTCTGATTGGCTGACAGCCGGCACCATATTAAAAATGAAGGGAGGAGGAGTGCCAGTGACTGCCCAAGCCCGTGCGCTCTGTGAGCTACCGAAAATAATACGGCGAGCTACCGGTAGCTCGCGAGCTACGGGTTGATCACTGAGCAAGACAGAGATAAACCAGTGAATAGGTCAGGGCCAGAGATGATACGGGCTCACATAATTCATTATAGGGGGAAGAAAATGTATTAGCCAAGCCCCTAGAAGGATTTACTGCAATGAGCCATACTGACATAGAATTGTAAAGCAAGGAACAGAACCAGGCTCCCACATGTGCTGGAAATATCCCTGTAAAAACCGTAATGGTGTGTCTGCCGATAGAATGGAATGATGGATCTCTCGCCCGGGAGGTTCTAAGAGATGCTGGTGGAATGACTAGATGTAGCCATTCACCGTGCGTCTCATCTTAATGGGGGAAGGTGTGAAGAATATCAATGTTATTAAGGAGAAAATAAATATTAGGACTTGTAAGTTATGTTTTCTTTAAAACTGAATTATGAATCGGCTGCACACTTGTCTATAGAGTGATAAGTCCTATGATGCAGGATGCTGGTTTTGTCAAATAACTGTCAGAGAAGGCAGATACAGGAAACCTTCATTAGATGGTTAATGCTAATTCAGGCCTAGGAAGGCCTTTCCGTTGACGTTAGTTTATTACATGAATGGTAATTGAATTCAGAGGAAGAGGCCAGTTACCTGACAGGACAGTCTTATGTCTTTATTTGCATCTACAGGAAGCAACCCAGTGCGAGTTAATCAGACTAAAGACACATCATATGTGCTATGGTTTATGACTTGAAATGGTATATTCATAATAGCAGAGCATGGAGAAAAAAACGTGAAAAATGGCTGAGGTGGATCGGAGGTTGGGAGTTTTTTTTCATATCTTTAAGAATCATACTTTCCAAGATATGAAACATCTCCACATTCCCCCCTCAAGAACACATGATATTTACAGTCATATGATAGCTTAAATAGCATAGAGTAATATAGGCACCCCATATTCTAGGTCAGAATTTTTCACAGTGGTAATTATGCCCAATTATGTGAATTTGAGTTCTAAGTTATATGAGCAAGTCAGGGAGGATTCCAGCCTTACTTAAGTAACCAGCCAATGGCAGGTATTGGAGTGACATCTTCCAAGGTGTGATGCTCTGCGGATAAAAGGGTTGAGTACCTATTGCTCTGGGTTCAGAATTTGGAGACTCTACTACAGTATATGCTTGGAATGGATGTTTGCAACCTGCAGTCTCTGCAATTTCCTTCAGTTTCTCTCAGGACAGATTAGCTACGTGTTAACTCTGTAAGGTTTGTCCTTTTTTTTATTTGAAAATTACTTACCTGTATGTACTTTGTAACCGTTTCTTGTTAACATTCTTTTCTAAATAAGCATTGTATATTTTTTGTAAATAAAGTTTTTCTATTTTAGTTAATGCATATACAGTATGCTCTCAGAACCCAAACCTTTGAAGAGATTGTGAGACCGCTAGACAATGCTATAGACTGGACTTATTTGCTGAAGCATGGGGCAAACGGCAACCTGTATGGACGTTGGGGTTGTCATGCTTGTGCAATTGTGGATATTAATAATGGGTGGTCTTCTGGTTGCCGAATGTCTGTATCCCGGCGCACAGTATACCGGCGCCGGAATCACGACACCCGGCATACCGACACATATTCTCCCTCGTATGGGTCCATGACCCCCCTGGAGGGAGAATAAATAGCGTGGCGTGCGTAGCGCACCACCGTGCCCGCAAGGGGCTCATTTGCGCTTGTCACGCTGTTGGTATGCCGGCGGTCGGGCTCCCGGCACCGGTATGCTGATCGCCGGGAGCCCGGCCGCCGGCATACCATACTACACCCTTAATAATACACTGTTATAAATTGCCAAAGTAGGGGGTGATATCACAGACTGCACGGATGTGTAATATCGCTGTGCCTGTGCACAATTGTTTATAAAGGAGGGGGACCTGTGGCCACTGGTGTATCTGTAATGAGTGTAATGTGTGCAGTGCACACGGGCCCCTGAGTCCAGGAAGGTCCACACTGCACATGCTGCACCCATTTTTTTTAACACTCATCCCTCCGGAGTCCCACGCCGACATCACTGTGCTGTTAAACCTTGTGAAAATGGTGCAGCGCCCATTTTCACGGAGTTCTTTTCATGTGCAGTAGAGATATCACTGAGAAAATGGCTACTGCGCCATATCTTGTTGTACAGGTTAACACATACCGGTAAAGAATACAAGATCAATCATGTGTTAACCTGTACAACAAGATATGTTGTATATATGATCACCTGCCCATGTGGACTATGCTATATTGGCCAGACCACCCGCATGTTCAAGGAACGTATGGCCATGCACAAAGCTTCCATTAAACAAGCATCAGCGGGCAAGACATCAGTTCAACCAGTGGCTAGACACTATAAAGAAGCGGGTCATCAATTGTCTTCCCTCCGGTATAAAATCATTGATCACGTCCAGTGCCGTTTCTTGCGGCGGGCGAGCCGTGCAACCGCACGGGGCGCCCGCCGCAGCACTTTACAGGTCCCAGATTCCCCACTCCTCCCTTTTCCCGAGTACTCCTGCTCGCGGTTGCGTCGTGACGTCACGACGCAACTGCGTCAATCCGCGAAACTCCGCCCCCTGAGCAGGAGTAATCGGGAAAAGGGAGGAGGGGAGCCAAGCTGTTAAGGGGAGGCGCCGGCGGCCAGCGCGAGGAGCGGGAAGATCTTCTTGACATGTAAGTTGTTCATCTCTCTCCCTCTCCCTTCCTCCCCCCCCCCCACTTGACACTTGCCTGCCGTACTGCATAGAATGGGGACACTTTCCTGCCGCAATGTGTAAAATTGGGACACGTGCCTGCCGCAATGTGTGAAATGGGGACTCTTGCCTGCCGTACTGTGTAAAATGGGGACTCTTGCCTGCCGCAATGTGTTAAATGGGGACACTTTCCTGCCGCAATGTGTAAAATGGGGGTACGTGCCTGCCGCAATGTGTAAAATGGGGACATGTCCCTGCCGCAATGTGTAAAATGGGGGCACGTGCCTGCCGTACTGTGTAAAATGGGGACACTTGCCTGCCGTGCTGTGTAAAATGGGGACACTTGCCTGTTGTACTGTGTAAAATGGGAGCACGTGCCTGTTGCAATGTGTAAAATGGGGACATGTGCCTGCCGCAATGTGTAAAATGGGGACACGTGCCTGCCGCAATGTGTAAAATGGGGGCACGTGCCTGCCGTACTGTGTAAAATGGGGACATTTGTCTGCCGTGCTGTGTAAAATGGGGACTCTTGCCTGCCGCAATGTGTAAAATGGGGACACTTTCCTGTCGCAATGTGTAAAATGGGGGTACGTGCCTGCTGCAATGTGTAAAATGGGGGCACGTGCTTGCCGCAATGTGTAAAATGGGGACACTTGCCTGCCGTAATGTGTAAAATGGGGGCACGTGCCTGCCGCAATGTGTAAAATGGGGACACGTGCCTGCCGTACTGTGTAAAATGGGGACACTTGCCTGCCGTGCTGTGTAAAATGGGGACACTTGCCTGTTGTACTGTGTAAAATGGGGGCACGTGCCTGTCGCAGTGTGTAAAATGGGGGCACGTGCCTGTCGCAATGTGTAAAATGGGGACGTGCCTGCCGCAATGTGTAAAATGGGGACACGTGCCTGCCGCAATGTGTAAAATGGGGGTACGTGCCTGCCGCAATGTGTAAAATGGGGACACGTGCCTGCCGCAATGTGTAAAATGGGGGCACGTGCCTGCCGTACTGTGTAAAATGGGGACACTTGCCTGCCGTGCTGTGTAAAATGGGGACACTTGCCTGTTGTACTGTGTAAAATGGGAGCACGTGCCTGTTGCAATGTGTAAAATGGGGACATGTGCCTGCCGCAATGTGTAAAATGGGGACACGTGCCTGCCGCAATGTGTAAAATGGGGGCACGTGCCTGCCGTACTGTGTAAAATGGGGACATTTGTCTGCCGTGCTGTGTAAAATGGGGACTCTTGCCTGCCGCAATGTGTAAAATGGGGACACTTTCCTGTCGCAATGTGTAAAATGGGGGTACGTGCCTGCTGCAATGTGTAAAATGGGGGCACGTGCTTGCCGCAATGTGTAAAATGGGGACACTTGCCTGCCGTAATGTGTAAAATGGGGGCACGTGCCTGCCGCAATGTGTAAAATGGGGACACGTGCCTGCCGTACTGTGTAAAATGGGGACACGTGCCTGCCGTACTGTGTAAAATGGGGACACTTGCCTGTTGTACTGTGTAAAATGGGGGCACGTGCCTGTCGCAGTGTGTAAAATGGGGGCACGTGCCTGTCGCAATGTGTAAAATGGGGACGTGCCTGCCGCAATGTGTAAAATGGGGACACGTGCCTGCCGCAATGTGTAAAATGGGGGCACGTGCCTGCTGCAATGTGTAAAATGGGGACACGTGCCTGCCGCAATGTGTAAAATGGGGGCACGTGCCTGCCGTACTGTGTAAAATGGGGACATTTGCCTGCCGTGCTGTGTAAAATGGGGACTCTTGCCTGCCGCAATGTATAAAATGGGGACACTTTCCTGCCGCAATGTGTAAAATGGGGGTACGTGCCTGCCGCAATGTGTAAAATGGGGACACTTTTCTGCTGCAATGTGTAAAATGGGGGCACGTGCCTGCCGCAATGTGTAAAATGGGGACACTTGCCTGCCGTAATATGTAAAATGGGGGCACGTGCCTGGCGCAATGTGTAAAATGGGGACACTTGCCTGCCGTAATGTGTAAAATGGGGGCACGTGCCTGCCGCAATGTGTAAAATGGGGACATGTGCCTGCCGCAATGTGTAAAATGGGGGCACGTGCCTGCCGTACTGTGTAAAATGGGGACACTTGCCTGCCGTGCTGTGTAAAATGGGGACACTTGCCTGTTGTACTGTGTAAAATGGGGGCACGTGCCTGTCGCAATGTGTAAAATGGGGACATGTGCCTGCCGCAATGTGTAAAATGGGGACACGTGCCTACCGCAATGTGTAAAATGGGGGCACGTGCCTGCCGTACTGTGTAAAATGGGGACATTTGCCTGCCGTGCTGTGTAAAATGGGGACTCTTGCCTGCCGCAATGTGTAAAATGGCGACACTTTCCTGCTGCAATGTGTAAAATGGGGGTACGTGCCTGCCGTACTGTGTAAAATGGGGACATTTGCCTGCCGTGCTGTGTAAAATGGGGACTCTTGCCTGCCGCAATGTGTAAAATGGGGACACTTTCCTGCCGCAATGTGTAAAATGGGGGTACGTGCCTGCCGCAATGTGTAAAATGGGGACACTTTTCTGCTTCAATGTGTAAAATGGGGACACTTGCCTGCCGTAATGTGTAAAATGGGGGCACGTGCCTGCCGTACTGTGTAAAATGGGGACATTTGCCTGCCGTGCTGTGTAAAATGGGGACACTTGCCTGCCGTGCTGTGTAAAATGGGGTCGCGTGCCTGTTGTAATGTGTAAAATGAGGACTTTTTTTTTTATCCTGTGGTGGCTGTGATGATGAGATCAGATGAGACCACGCCCACCTTAACAAAGCAACGCCCATTTTAACGAGGCCACGCCCCTTAACTCTTTATATCTATGGGGGGCGCATTTTTTGTTTATGTGAATGGGGGGGCGCATATTTAAATCTAGCACTGGGAGCCAAATTGGCTAGAAATGGCCCTGATCACGTCCTGCCCTCAACAAGAGGTGGAGATAGAAGTCGTCGGTTGTTGCAGATGGAATCCAAGTGGATTTATACCTTAGGTACTGTACACCCAAAAGGACTCAACGATAAAATCCTGTGAAGCATCTTCTTATAATGTGAACTTTTTTATTAGTGCATATATCTTCATATTTAAAAGTAGCAGTCAGTGTTTATACTAGTCCTAATAGCAGCAATCTCTGCATGTGTTATAACATTTAGGGTAATGTATTTTTATTTTCATCTTTATTTTTATTTTCATTTTTACTTTAAGGTTGTTCATTTATATTTGCATTTCTCTCTACCCCCCTAGGGTGCCGCCGAATACTGTGTACGATGGAATACAAATTATTTCTCCTTGTGCAGCCCATTTTGTTTTGAATATAATTCCGGGCCCGATACGTCCCTCTTAGCAACTAGCCGCTACTTCCAATGGCTACGGACCCAGCATGCACTGCTTCATTCCCTGCTGCTTGGCACCGCTACACGCGTGCCGAAGATGTCACAGTACCGGCGCCACCTACGGAGAGGCAGGAGCGATGATCACCCTGCACACACTGGACTTATTGTCCTCTTATATAAAGTATGTTCTTTTCATTTCACTTTTATTTCACCTGACAAAAAGCCCGGTAGGCCTTGAAACGTTGTGTTTCAATAAAGCAACAACTTCCATTCAAATAAATCTGCACTACAGGAGCAGAATGTGCAGGCCCTGTTTTCTTCTCCCTTGGAGGGAGCTGATCCCACAAGAATGTGGGCAGTTGTGGTCAGACATAAGCCCTCTCACCACATATCCACCCTTTCGCTTATCCATGCTTGGGGAAGCATACATCTTCCGTTGTGTCGCCCAACACCATTCAGCCTTTATAAACTTGCTGAGAAAGATTATTATTATTAATAATAATAATTATTATTATTATTATTATTATTATTATCATCCTTTATTTATACATCGCCTAACATAACAATCAGGGCACTGAGCATTAGGGTTGCAGAGACCAAGGGTCAGGTGCCATTGTAGAAAGTATGAGGTAAATGATGGTATAACTAAGGAAAGAAATAGCACTTGCGGGAAGAGGGCCCTGCTTGTGAAAGCTTACATTCTAAAGGGGACAGGTAGACAGGCATTGGTGACACAGATGAGGTAGACAGTGAGTAAAGAGCATGGGGAAATGGGTTAGGATGAGTGCTAGATGGCTTTGATGAAGAAGTGGGTAATGAAAGCCCGCTTGAGGTTTTGTAGAGAGGTGCCGAGTCTGGGTGAGGGAGAGAATTCCAGAGGTAGGTAGCAGCACAGGCAAAATTTTGGAGGCGGGAGTGGGAGGAAGTTATCAGTTGGCAGGAGAAGTGGCATTCATTTGTGGAGCAAAGTATGTAGATATTATCTTTTTTCTGCTTTAGGTCACACAGCGATTAGGGTTCATGGTTTATGTTTAGGATTATATTGTATAATCTTTATAAAAGATTTTTTTTTTTTTTAGAAAAAACGTGAGAAATGGAGAGAAAGAGAGGCAAGCCACACACTTCTTATTCATAGTCAGAATGTATCAGTTAGAACAGAATTAGCCACAGCAAAAGTCACAGAAGCCACAGCAAAACTGCTAAGTTTTGTGTTAAATAACTAAGGGCATGCGCCCTGTGTGCCTTGCGCATGCGCAATTTGCAACAAATCGCAGCATAGCGAAAATCAGCAACGAGCGAACAACTCGGAATGACCCCCAATATCAGAAAGTGTACAATTTAAAAATCAATAATCTTCAATTATAATATTCTTAGTAGTTTTCTATATTTCAATAGCATTTAACTTCTGATTATCACTTTCTTTTATAAATAGTATTATTATCATAAATATTGTTTGATTAAATTATGGTCTGAGGCTACATTAAATATGATATACTAGTTATTTAACATAACATTACAGGCTCTATGAAAAAACACTAATAAAATTAAAGATACCAGAGTCATGGCTACCACTGTCAATGTGCAATATAATTAATTGAGGCCTAGTTGAGGTTTTATTTAGCAAAGCAAAAAGGTAAGCAATTGGGCAAAACCATGTTGCACAGTAGGTGATGCAGATGTAACATGTGCAGAGAGAGTTAGATTTGGGTGGATAAAATGGATAAAAGGTGCATTTAAAATAACATTGCAAGCAGGTGGCCATTCTTATATCTTTGACTGCTACTACCAAGTCTTGTTCTATTACTGTGTTTGTTCCCAATCGTAACATGTGATGGCACTAGATAATTAAAAAAAAAATAATCATCATCATCATAAATGTGTTTAATGGCACTTATTAATTACTGGGCACCTTACCCTTACATTTTCATGCTGAAATTTCCCTTTTTAAATTTGTACAAGCACAAAGGGGTATATTTACTAAATGGTGACTTTCCAAAGCTGCCGCTTGTTGACCAGTTCTGGCCAATGATATTGAATGCAAAAACAGGAGTCTTAGTAGATCCTAGGCCCGGGCAAACAGTTCTCTTTGGTGCCCCAGTTTTTCATTTCTAAATTATGAGGGCCCTAGATAGATCTGTAAGTATTTAAGTTTTATAACAGCTGTACATGAAGTCACACAATAAATAAAGTATATTGAATAAAAAATAAATATTCAGGCCACCATGCTTGAGCCTTGCAACCTCTCAAGGTAACCCACTCAATGACATATGGTAGTGTTCTGAAGCGCTTACTGAGCTATTATGATCGATTTTATATCATTCCCACATAATATACATATATAATGAAACCTGATGGGTTTGGTATGAAATACCAGCAGTCACATGACTGCAGCATCCCGACACTGAATATCCCGACATCAGTGGGGGGTATGTATTTTTACCCTCCCCCTACCCTAACCCTCCAGGGGTGGCAGCTAGGGATAATCCGGTGGGGGGGGGTAGTAGCTAACCCTCAGGGGGTTGGGGTATGGCTAGGGCTAATCACTCCCCCTAGAGCCTAACCTTAATCCCCCCTAGTTCCTAACCCTCCCCCCTGGAAACTAACCTTAAGATGAACCTCAATAGTTACCTTTGGGATGTCGGCTGTTGGTGCATCATCACCGGTCTCCTGAGTGGTGTCGGGATTCCGGTGTTGGTCACCAAACCACCGGCATCTTCACTGCCGGGATGCCAAACACAGCCCAATCTGCTCAGATGTCCAACATGCAGCCTAATACAGAATACAGACTACAGTATATACCTTTGACAGTGGTCAAAATGTAATTACATTTATTATCATTATTATTAGCCTCTATTTATATGGCGCCGCAAGGGTTCCGCAGCACCCAATTACAGAGTACATAAACAAATAATCAAAACAGGAAAATAGTGACTTACAGTTGAAGACTCTATAGGACAAATACAGGGTAAATAAACATAGTTACATCAGCAGACGACACTGAAATAAGTATCAGGTTGTCCAAAAACCGCAGGATTTGGTGCCATGGAAGATGGTTTAAGTAAGAAAAGGATAAGCAGAAATCTAATTCCATTTGTACAAAATAATTTAATAGGATTTTTTTTAATTGGTTTTATTAGTATCATTTTTATGTTCTTTTGACTTTGGTATTTTTTTTTTATATATATATTTTTTTATCTACCATATATTTTTTTTACATTTTTATTTAAACTACCTTGCATTACATAAACTGGTAACATGATTTAGGAACACAAGGAGGAGGAAATATACATTTGTGGGAAAGGATTTTAAGCATTGCCGGATTGGCAGACTATAAATACTTCTATGTGTGCCTACGGCACTGGCACTATTATATTTTCATGATTAAAGGGTATTTTTATTCTAAATCGTTTAATAGGGTCTTAGAATTGGGTCATTTTATAATTGGCACAATTATGTTTATGCATCTCCAAATCCATACAGAACCGTCACTTCTCAAAATCACATGTTCTCAAGGGATAGAAAAAATGCAATAAGTAGTACTTGGAAAAGTACAAATTAACTGCTGTGTTCTGTTCATTGCAATACTTTTAACTATAACATTCTCTGTTACCAGCTTTAGGAAAACAGAAGGAATTTTATATACTTATTGGAATTTAAACTACTAATCTGGGTCTGAATACATTTAGGAGCGAGCGTTAAAATTGAAGGGGTGTCCCCTTTTCATTGTCTGATATGGGTAGCGCTATTACAGTTAGGGGGTGGAGTTGCTGGCTTATAATGGTGATTTCCTGGTTGGGATATATCTTGCCTCTTTCGGAATTCTTCGCCGCCAGGTCATTGTGATTGTCTACTTATTGTTTTACAGCAGGGGTTGGGAACCTCAGGCCCACGGGCCATATAAGGCCCGCAAAGCCACTTGATCCAGCCCGGCCAGGCTCACCTAACTGAGGGAAATGCCGGGCGCCCCATAGTTCTGAGGAGCGGGCAGCCAGGTGGAGGGCAACGGTCCGGAAGCAGGGGCGGGGCTGATGAATATTGTGGGGTTTTTTTTTTCATTTAATGTATGTGTGTAAGCGGCGTTACTAGGGGGCATATCTAATGAGGCATATCAAGTAACTGGGGGCATAACAACTGACTGGGGGTATATCTACTGGGGGCATAACTACTGACTATTGACTGGGCGCATAACAACTGACTTGAGGCATTACTACTAGGGGCAGGCTCATTTTTATGTTGATAGTTTTTATATGGCCCCCAAAGAATTTTATAAATATCCAAATGGCCCTTGGTAGAAAAAAGGTTCCCCACCCCTGTTTTACAGGAAAGTGCGGTGACTGTGGCAATCTTGCTGTTGGTCTTGAGGTGCTCTTTCCGCCAACAGAAGGGTTATTCTACCCTATTGTGCCCAGCGACACCACCCAGTTGGTCTTTTTGTGTATCATTGGCAGGGAGTTTGGATATCTTCAGTTGTCAGGGATGGACAGTTAGTTAGCCACCCTCTAAGCTGTTTATTGGATTATTTAGGCACAATGACAACATAGGGCCATTCTTTCTTCGCCACCTTTCAATAAATAATGAACTAAAGCTGCCCCTTTTCCCTGTGTCTGTGTCTATATTGTAGATACATGTTTTCCTCTGTTCACCTGGTGTGGAAATGTTGGCCGACATCAGCTTATAGAAGGTTTATTTAATTGCATGTGATAATTACTGAAACTACTCAACACTATTGCTACAATCCACAGTTCCTGGGGAAATCAGGATTCATTTATTTATACTGTAAGTATCAAACCTGACACCACTGGCTTTATTCAGCATGTAATGTACATTTCCACAGGGTTCACAACTATTAAACACTGACTTTGCTTAAACCGTAACAGTTTACTGATAGCGATTTGTTTTAGTGGGAGGGATGTACCACTGCATGTGACATTGCTGCCCAATGCTAAGCGTATATGTACTTACATATGCGCTTAGCATTGCGAAAGACAGCTCTTCCAATAAGAGCTGTCCTTCGCGATCCCCGTCGTCTCCCTGACTTCCGGGTTTTGGCCCCCTGTGTCATTCTGCGTATGTGTAGAATGACGGGGGAAGTCACAGGGCATGCTGGGAGGTCACACCAGCGCTGTGGAAAGAAGCCCATAGGCTTCTATGGGGTATCGGCAGCAAAAGCTGGCGAACCCCTCCGCGGCTCTGACCCAACGGGCAGGGTTTTGTACATTAGGAAAATGCGGTAAGCAGGGGTTTACCGCATTTTCCGCTTAGTACATCCCACCCACTAACACATTGGGCTCAATTCAATTACATGTTACTTACTCATATCCACCAATAAGTACAGTTACAGTACCGCTAAAATGTATCAAAGAAAGAAGTTATATCAATCAGATATAATAGTAAATTCCGAGGCAGACTGGGATAATTCAGAACCACACACACTGCGCATGAAACTGAGGCCGTCCAAAGCTGTTTGCATCTTTGTGTACATATCTTCAGAGCTATTTATAGTAGTATTTGTCATGCTTTGGCTCTTTTGTGATTCCAACTTCTGATCTTTGACTGCTGTAGATCTTGAGATCAAAGTTTTGAAGATAGCTGGTATGATATAGTACCTACTCATAAAATACGGGTGTACTTAAACTAGTACTGGATAGTTGGAGGAGACCCAGAGCAAGGGTCTTACCATGCCAGTGGTTTTTACCAGGCAACCCCACAAGGGAGTTTGGGCTTTGCTGCTGCCGATGTGCAGGTTGCGGGCCCCCTGCCTGGGTCACCCAATACTAGGGGTGTAGTAGGGTATGACGGCGGCGGGGCTCCCAGCGGCCAACATACCGGCGCCGGAATCCCGACCACCGGCATACCGACAGCTGGGTGAGCGTAAATGAGCCCCTTTGCGTGCTCGCTTCGCTGACCATGCTGCTGGCACGGTGGCGCGCTACTCGCGCCACGTGCGCCACGCTACTCGCGCCACGTGCGCCACGCTATCTATTCTCCCTCCAGGGGGGTCGTGGTCCCCCAAGAGGGAGAAAAAGTGTCGATATGCCGGCTATCGGGATTCCAGCGCCGGTATACTGTGCGCCGGGATCCCGACAGTCGGCAAACTGAAGACCACCCCAATACTAGCACTAGAGGGCTTTGGTAGAACGGAGAGGAAGGAGACTGGCAGGTGAAATCCAGAAACCCAAGATGTAAGACTCTTGTATAGATTCAGGACTGTGGGATAAGTAGCAGGCTGGAACTAATGGCAGATATCGGACTGGAACTGATGGCAGATATCAGAATGGAACCGATGGCAGAAAGAAACGGACTGGAACCTATGGCAGGGAGTATCGGACTGGAACCGATGTCAGGAAGTACTGAACTGAAACCAATGATAAATATCAGACTGAAACCGGTTGGAGCCAGGTGGTGCAACAGAATGGAGATCTGCACTGAAGTCACTGAGAAGGATGAGAATCCAAAGGCGCTTTACAACAATTTTGCAGCTATGCTGTGGACATCATTGCACTGGTCACTTGAGACTTCATGGACTGACGATTTTAGACCTGCTGGGAAGCAGGGATTGGCTGCTGCGGTCATCTGGTCTTAGAGTAGCGTCTGAATTGGCTGTAGAGTGTCAATTGAATAATCTAACATGGCTGCGCACAGGGCCGCCTTAACAGCAGTGTAGGCCCCTGGGTAAAGCAATGCATCCTCCAGTGGTAGGGGTGGGGGTGTTATCAGCGACAGCTTTGATGTCCCACAGGAGGTAGGGGGTGTTCTATCTTCCACTCTACATGTAGGACCTGGAGCAGTAATTTCTGTCAAGTACTCCTTTACTGCACAGATGGTGGGAGATGGGGCAGGAGGGAGAACACTAAACTGTAGAAGGGAGCATTGGACCGAATGAAGGGACCCCAGTACATTACCTCCATAGTGATAGGGGGGGTTTAATACGCAGGGGATGGGTGGAGAGTGGAGCGGGCTCACTATTCATAGTTTTTCAGTAGGAGGGCAGCTTGCTTGACTGCAGATATCTCCAGTTTCTAGAAATGGATTTCAGGAGGTACTGGGGACTTAGGGATCAGAGTTCAGGAGCCAGAGCAATCCACCGACAAAAATATAAAACTGCATACCATGCGTGTGGAGCTGGAGCAGGGACCAGCTGCTGGAAGGCTGATATCTCTGGTTGTGGGCATAGTAGAGCCAAGCTGCCAATGTCCACTAAAAGGGAAGAGTCCCAGCTTTTAAAGTATACCCTCAGAAAAACCCTATGTCAGACAGAACCCAAGATATCTGGCTGGGAAGAGCAATTAACAGGCTCGAATGGGACCACTACTTTGAAGTGGGATATCTCCGGTTCCCCCGGGCCGAT
Organism: Pseudophryne corroboree; assembly: GCF_028390025.1. Lineage (NCBI taxonomy): Eukaryota > Metazoa > Chordata > Amphibia > Anura > Myobatrachidae > Pseudophryne > Pseudophryne corroboree. The sequence goes on along the minus strand of NC_086445.1, from coordinate 945,505,386 downwards.
TTAAAAAAATCTGGTACCCCTGGGAAAAAGGGGACCTTTATACTCCTGGGGTCCTTGGGCAAGTTCCCATTGAGGTCATATGAAAATATGGCCCTGCCTGCGCAAATGTCTGGGTTTTGAAGGGAACTCTGGCATTCAGAGACACACTTTGGCTTAATCACTGATGTGTCTATTCATGAAGCAGTGAAAAGAATGGAGAAGTGAACCTGTGGAGAAGTTGCCCATGGCAACAAATCAGCTGCTCCGTACAATTGTATACAGTAGTATGCAAATTATAAATGTTACTTCAATGCTGATTGGTTGTCATAAGCAACTTCTCCAATGGTTTACTTCTCCACACTTTAGATCCCTGAATGTTGAGAGTGCTGGGTAGAGACAGCATGAACGGACATCGTTGCCAGCTGGGAGCAAAGAGAGGCCAGTTGGTCAGGAATAATGCTGCTGAGGATTCTGCAGGTGATGATTTTGGGATCCCTGCAAGGCCACGCCCCTTCATTATATGGTCATGCCCCTTTTCTCACGCGAGCACGTCTCAGGCGCCCGGGAGATCCAGAGTAGGCAGCGGGTGTCACCACACCTGGTGACGCCTCTGGGCAGAGGTAAGTCATAAGACCAGGTACTAGAATTAGAGGAGTGAAGTCAGGATTGTAACAGCATGGATGTCAATCGGATCTCCCCTTACAGCTAAATGGTTGTAATTTGCCAGCAACAGGGCGTTTGCATTTACCATAATCTAGTTATGGCTCTTTTGCATCTTGTTGGCTGGTGCAAATCCATGTGCTCACACGCGGATGTATAGAGGTGGAACAGCCACATAGTGCATCTGACAGAAATCCGCTGTTATTTCATGCAAGCAATGTCGCTATGAATCCCGACCCAGCTCGTAATGGCTGCACTGGCATCCTGAACAGGATCACAATTCCAGTACTGGCTTCCCAACACCCAGGATCCCTAATGAGACAATGTCGGGCCACCAGAGCGGTAAGCTGTAGGGGGAGGGTGCAGGTTAGGTTTAGGCTGCGGGGAGAGGGGGGTTAGGTTTAGACACCCCTGGGAAGGTTTAGGCTGCGGGAAGGAGGATTAGATTTAGGCACCACAGGGGAGGGTTAAGGTTAGGCTGTGGGTGGGAAGGTTTTGGTTAGGCTGTAGGAAGGGAAGGTTAGGGGGCCACTGGGGGAAGGTAAGTATACTTACCTTCCTCCTGACGGGATTCTCACTGTCAGGATGCCGCGGTCGGTGTTCTGACCACCGGAATACCGAACTCCAGCATTTCTAACCCAACCCGATTCAACAACAGCACCATGATGGTCAGGAATATACTGTACAATATACAGCATCACCACTGATTGTGATTAGAGATAAGCGGGTTCTGTTCGTCGAGATCCGTACCCACCCCAACTTCACGTGGTTCACACGGGTCCGAGGCAGCCTCGGTTCTTCCCGCCTTACTCGCAAAACCCGAACGAGGCAAAACGTCATCATCCCGCTGTCGGATTCTCGCGAGATTCGGATTCCATATAAAGAGCCGCGCATCGCCACCATTTTCACTCATGCATTGTAGATTGAGCTGAGAGGACATGGCTACGTTCTCTGCCTGAATAGCCCAATATCAACTAATTATCAGCTCAATTTCTGTGCTCAGTATCAGTGCTGCATTGTGGTGACCAGTATAGAGTAGTACAGTACAGTAGTCCATTGCTGTATCTTGCTGCTCTGTATCAGTTCTAGTATCCTGAACAGTGCTCAATATCTGTGCTCAGTGTCACTGCTGCATTGTGGTAACCAGTATATAGTAGTACAGTACAGTAGTCCATTGCTGTATCTTGCTGCTCCATGTCAGTTCTAGTATCCTGAACAGTGCTCAGTATCTGTGCTCAGTATCAGTGCTGCATTGTGGTGACCAGTATATAATACTACAGTACAGTAGTCCATTGCTGTATCTTGCTGCTCCGTGTCAGTTCTAGTATCCTGAACAGTGCTCAATATCTGTGCTCAGTATCAGTGCTGCATTGTGGTGACCAGTATATAGTAGTATAGTACAGTAGTCCATTGCTGTATCTTGCTGCTCCGTGTCAGTTCTAGTATCCTGAACAGTACTCAATATCTGTGCTCAGTATCAGTGCTGCATTGTGGTGACCAGTATATAGTAGTATAGTACAGTAGTCCATTGCTGTATCTTGCTGCTCCGTGTCAGTTCTAGTATCCTGAACAGTGCTCAATATCTGTGCTCAGTATCAGTGCTGCATTGTGGTGACCAGTATATAGTAGTATAGTACAGTAGTCCATTGCTGTATCTTGCTGCTCCGTGTCAGTTCTAGTATCCTGAACAGTACTCAATATCTGTGCTCAGTATCAGTGCTGCATTGTGGTGACCAGTATATAGTAGTATAGTACAGTAGTCCATTGCTGTATCTTGCTGCTCCGTGTCAGTTCTAGTATCCTGAACAGTACTCAATATCTGTGCTCAGTATCAGTGCTGCATTGTGGTGACCAGTATATAGTAGTACAGTACAGTAGTCCATTGCTGTATCTTGCTGCTCCGTGTCAGTTCTAGTATCCTGAACAGTGCTCAATATCTGTGCTCAGTATCAGTGCTGCATTGTGGTGACCAGTATATAGTAGTACAGTACAGTAGTCCATTGCTGTATCTTGCTGCTCCGTGTCAGTTCTAGTATCCTGAACAGTGCTTAATATCTGTGCTCAGTGTCACTGCTGCATTGTGGTAACCAGCATATAGTAGTACAGTACAGTAGTCCATTGCTGTATCTTGCTGCTCCATGTCAGTTCTAGTATCCTGAACAGTGCTCAGTATCTGTGCTCAGTATCAGTGCTGCATTGTGGTGACCAGTATATAATACTACAGTACAGTAGTCCATTGCTGTATCTTGCTGCTCCGTGTCAGTTCTAGTATCCTGAACAGTGCTCAATATCTGTGCTCAGTATCAGTGCTGCATTGTGGTGACCAGTATATAGTAGTATAGTACAGTAGTCCATTGCTGTATCTTGCTGCTCCGTGTCAGTTCTAGTATCCTGAACAGTACTCAATATCTGTGCTCAGTATCAGTGCTGCATTGTGGTGACCAGTATATAGTAGTATAGTACAGTAGTCCATTGCTGTATCTTGCTGCTCCGTGTCAGTTCTAGTATCCTGAACAGTGCTCAATATCTGTGCTCAGTATCAGTGCTGCATTGTGGTGACCAGTATATAGTAGTATAGTACAGTAGTCCATTGCTGTATCTTGCTGCTCCGTGTCAGTTCTAGTATCCTGAACAGTACTCAATATCTGTGCTCAGTATCAGTGCTGCATTGTGGTGACCAGTATATAGTAGTATAGTACAGTAGTCCATTGCTGTATCTTGCTGCTCCGTGTCAGTTCTAGTATCCTCATCAGTGCTCAGTATCACTGGTCAGTGTCATGTCAGAACAAAATGTTTTGGAGGTTGTGGAGGTGTCTTCCTCAGAGGAGTCTGTACCAGGTACTCAGGATTGCCTTGAGTGGTTTCATCCCATTAGGATGGAGACAGAATGGCTGGATAGCCTAGGAAATAAGATTCCACAGAGTTCATTAGGGCATACTCTATAAAGTTGCTGGAAAAAAGCTACGAAGAATGCTCTAGATATGGATCAGTCCATTTCATCTAGGACCCCCTCAGCTCCTGAAACGCAGGTCTTGCAGGCCAACGCGGACTTCGATGCCGACACAGGGATCGACACAGAAGTTAGAGGGGGGCACTATAATAGATTAGAATATAAAATTCAGCAATTTATCAATGCCATTAGGGATGTGTTAGAAATACCTATACAAATAGAGGAAAATTCTTGTATGCTAACTGCAAAATCATTAGTAACATTCCCGGTTTCGGAAGAGTTGAATACCCTATTTGAAAGATCCTTGTTAAACCCAGAAGAGGTTATTCACATCCCCAATAAAGTGCTTAAGACATATCCCTTTCCTGAGGAGTATAGAAGGAGATGAGAGATTCCTCCCATAATGGACATTTTGGTGTCCAGGCCATCAGGGGTAATTAGGGTAGCTAGGGCTATGTTAAAATGGTCAGACAATTTAATAGAAGACCTTGATACAATCCATAGGGATGATGTTGTCTTGATTCTAGGTCACATAAAGGATTCGGCTAAATTCATGGGGAAAGCCATGAGGGACATTGGGCTGATGAATTCTAGAGCATCCTCCATGGCAGTAGCGGCTCGCAGAGGTCTCTGGATTAGCCAATGGAACGCAGATGCCGAATCCAGGAGGTACCTCCCCTTCGCAGGTGAGACTCCGCTTGGGGACACTCTGAATACAAATCCTTCCGCAGCACCACCTGTGAGTAGACGTAACTCTGCTTCTCTGATGCAGTCCCCTTGGGCTGCCAGATCGAGAAAATTCGGGAGGGCCTGCTTCAGAGATTGGATTCTACTCCCTTGGCGTCCTCAGCGTGACGCGGAAGGACTCCCATGTGGTGGTCCACTGGGGAGGGGGGGGGGGGGAATCTCATCTACATCACTACAGGGGAGCCTTAGTGATTATTATTATATCCCGGGTAATAAAAATTATTACCCAGGGTAAGAAACTGGATTCAGGAGTTTCCCCCTGGCTGTTTGTTTAATTAGCCCTGCCAATTGTTAGGACAGTGGATTTGTCCCTGTCATATTAAAAAAAAGTTTTTTTTAAAGTGCCATCATGTCTGACACTTCCGTATATGTCCAGAGGTACTGCCATTTGATATAATTCCCGACATTACTGCCATTTAATTCCAGTGATTTTGTCATTTTCTTCCAGTGATTTGGACCAATAATACCATTGATTAGAACGAATAATTCCTGTGATACTGGCTTTTAATTGTAGTGATTTTGTCATTTTCTTCCAGTGATTTGGACCAATAAATAATACCATTGATTAGAATGAATAATTCCTGTGATATTGAGGTGTTTGTGTCGCTTAGCTTAGCCATCCAGCGATCACAGTGCACCTCTTTTTCTCTTATCTTTGCATCATGTGCTGTTTGGGGACTATTTTTTTAAAAGTGCCATCCTGTCTGACACTTCCATATATGTCCAGTGGTACTGCTATTTGATATAATTCCTGACATTACTGCCATTTAATTCCAGTGATTTTGTCATTTTCTTCCAGTGATTTGGACCAATAATACCATTGATTAGAACAAATAATTCCTGTAAATACTGGCTTTTAATTCTAGTGATTTTGTAATTTTCTTCCAGTGATTTGGACCAATAAATAAAACCATTGGTTAGAACGAATAATTCCTGTGATATTGAGGTGTTTGTGTCGCTTAGCTTAGCCATCCAGCGACCGCCATCCAGCGACCTTGGTGCACCTCTTTTTTTCTTTACATCATGTGCTGTTTGGGGACTATTTTTTTAAGTGCCATCCTGTCTGACACTGCAGTGCCACTCCTAGATGGGCCAGGTGTTTGTGCCGCCCACATGGGTCGCTTAGCTTAGTCATCCAGCGACCTCAGTGAAAATTTTAGGACTAAAAATAATATTGTGAGGTGTGAGGTGTTCAGAATAGACTGGAAATGAGTGGAAATTATGGTTATTGAGGTTAATAATACTATAGGATCAAAATTACCCCCAAATTCTATGATTTAAGCTGTTTTGAGGGTTTAAAAAAAAAAAAAAAAACCACCCGAATCCAAAACGCACCCGAATCCAACAAAAATTCTTAAGGGAGGTTTTGCCAAAATGCATCCGAATCCAAAACACGACCGCGGAACCAAATCCAAAACCAAAACACAAAACCTGAAAAATGTCCGGTGCACATCTCTAATGTGATGTGACGGATACATTCCATCACTGGCCAATATTTACTAAAAAATCCAGTTTGTCCGATTTGTGTTTTTTTTTCAAAGTCCCAATCTGGGAATTCACTAAGCACAAATCTCGGCAGTGTCTGGTCTATTCGTGATGGATTTAACGGCAAAGTTCTGAAATACGAATGAATAGACCATCGGTCAAACGCGGCTGTTATTTTATACAATACGGGTATTCACTATTTATTCGTATTTGGGTGTTAGTCTCTGAGTGCTCAAGTGCGGGTCTATTTTTTTGCGAATCGTTAAAAAAAGCAGCAAAAAAATAGACCTGCTTTTTCCAGTCGAGTTTGGATAACCATGCACGGATCAGTGAGATCTGTGCATGGTTATCTATGGGAAAGGGTGTGTTTAGTGTAAAAACAGAAAAAAAAATGCGTGGGGTCCCCCCTCCTAAGCATAACCAGCCTCGGGCTCTTTGAGCCAGTCCTGGTTGAAAAAATATGGGGGGAAAATGACAGGGGTTCCCCCATATTTCATCAACCAGCACCGGGCTCTGCGCCTGGTCCTGGTTCAAAAAATACGGGGGACAAAAAGCGTAGGGGTCCCCCGTATTTTTTAAACCAGCACCGGGCTCCACTAGCCAGGTACGGGGGACACTTTTATTGTGGTCCCGGCGGCCCTGGCATTACATACCCAACTAGTCACCACTGGCCGGGGTACCCTGGAGGAGTGGGAACCCCTTAAATCAAGGGGTCCCCCCCTCCAGCCACCCAAGGGCCAGGGGTGAAGCCCGAGGCTGTCCCCCCATCCAAGGGCGGCGGATGGGGGGCTGATAGCCAAGTGTAAAAAATCAGAATATTGTTTTTAGTAGCAGTACTACATGTCCCAGAAAGCCTCCCCCGCAAGCTGGTACTTGGAGTACCACAAGTACCAGCGTGCGGTGGAAAACCGGGCCCGCTGGTACCTGTAGTACTACTACTAAAAAAATACCCAACAAAAAACAGGACACACACACCGTGACAGTATAAGTTTATTACATACATGCACACCTCCAAACATACATACTTACCTATGTTCACACGAGGCTCGGTCCTCTTCTCCATGTAGAATCCTCGGGGTACCTGTGAAAAAAATTATACTCACATAATCCAGTGTTGCTTGTCTTCTTTGTATAATCCACGTACTTGGGGGAAAAAAAAAAAAAAAAAAAACGGAAACCCGACCACGCACTGAAAGGGGTCCCATGTTTACACATGGGACCCCTTTCCCCGACTGCCAGGACCCCCCCTGACTCCTGTCAAAGAGGGTCCCTTCAGCCAATCAGGGAGCGCCACGTCGTGGCACTCTCCTGATTGGATGTGTGCTCCTGTAGTGTCTGTGAGGATGCACACGGCAGAGATACAATGTAGCGCCTATGCGCTCTATTGTATCCAATGGTGGAAACTTTGCGGTCAGCGGTTGTGTAAACATGGGACTCCTTTCAGTGCGTGGTTCGGGTTTTTCGGTTTGTTTTTTTGCCAAGTACGTGGATTACAAGCTCAGAAGAGGACCGATCTACACTGGATTTTTGTGAGTATAATTTTATTCACAGGTACCCCATGGATTCTACTTGGAAAAGTGGACCGACCCTCGTGTGAACATAGGTAAGTATGTGTGAATGTAGGTGTGCATGTATGTAATAAAGTTTTACTTTCAAGGTGCGTGAGTTCTGTTTTTATTTGGGTATTTTTTTTGTAGTAGTACTACAGGTACCAGCGGGCCCGTTTTCCCCCCCCCGCATGCTGGTACTTGTGGTTCTCCAAGTACCAGCTTGTGGATGAGTCTTGCTGGGACTTGTAGTACTGCTACAAAAAACAATATTATTTTTTTTACACATGGCTATCAGCCCCCCATCCGCAGCCCTTGGATGGGGGGGACAGCCTTGGGCTTTACCCCTGGCCCTTGGGTGGCTGGAGGGGGGGACCCCTTGATTTAAGGGGTCCCCACTCCTCCAGGGTACCTCGGCCAGTGGTGACTAGTTAGTGATTTAATGCCAGGGCCGCAGGGACCACAATAAAAGCGTCTCCCGGCTGTGGCATTATCTCTCTGACTAGTGGAGCCCGGTGCTGGTGTTAAAAATACGGGGGACCCCCACGCTTTTTGTCCCCCGTATTTTTGGCACCAGGACCAGGCGCAGAGCCCGGTGCTGGTTGTTCAAATATGGGGGAACCCCTGTCAATTTTTTCCCCATATTTTGTCAACCAGGACCGCCTCAAAGAGCCCGAGGCTAGTTGTGCTTAGGAGGGGGGAACCCACGCAATTTTTTTCTGAATTTTTAACACTTTAAACACCTTCTTAAGGTACACAATGAAGCCCTGCACGGAACTCACAGATCCGACCGGGATTCCTTGTGTTTTGTCAGGCAGTGTTTTACTCATCACTCCCGTAAAACACTGCCTGACATTACGAATCACATCGACATCGGAAAATACGAATTTGGAAAAATCGGCAGCTTAGTGAATGATCGTATCAGGATTCAAAAAGTTGCAGTAAAATGCACCCGATACCATTCGAGTTCAAACACCCTTAAAAACGGCAAAAACACGAATCTTTGTAAATATACCCCACTGTCTATTGTTTGGTATAATTCTTTTATTGCTGTTACCCACTTAGTAAATAAAACTATACCAACATTCATTTGAAAATTAGATGTAAGAATCACACATATATGTTGAAAAACAGAAATAATTACGTCTTTGAATAAATTAAATCTCTTCGGCTACTAATTACTTGAAATCACTATATAGGTCACATATAACCTTGGGGTAGAACTACAATTGAAGTGACAACAGGAATGGCACATCTACCAACATTTGTAATTAATTTGCTAATTTGATCATGCTGTGGAACAAAATTAAATTAATAATTTATAGAAATGCAGCAGCTTTTTTTTCCTTTTGGAAGCAACGTTTTAAAAGAAAATAGGCATTAGGAGCAGATATAGACACGTTTGCAGAGGAGTCATTAATTGACCTCGTAGCTTATAAAAATAGCTGTGACAGACGTCACCTGCGTTCTGTGTATGAAGGTGCAATGGAAGCTGCTATTCTGGATGTGTCACACCACTTTACTGTTGTGCAGCTCCAGTCTCTTCAATAAATGTTTAAGTTCTAAATATAAGTATATATCTCTAATTAGCTTCCCTGTATACACATTTAAATGAGCACATATTGGGTCTGAGTTGGGGTAGATTTACTAAACATTCTAAAAAGGAAAAGTACAGGTGTTGATCATAACAACCAATAAGATTCTAGCTATCATTTATCTAGTACATGCTAAGTAATGATAGCCAAAATGTGATTGGTTGCTATGGACAACAGCTCTGCCTTTACTTTTTAGAAGGTTTAGTAAATCTAGCCTAGCTTGGCTGCTTCTCCACGACCCTGAAGTGGGCACTTGTAGGCAGCAGCTGGTTGGCTGCCGTGGGGATGCATGGAGCAGATCCATCTGGTGGGAGCGTCACAGACATGTAGCCTGATTTCTGTGTTTCTTTGAGGTGCGCGGACAGGACGCCTGTGTCAGATGGATCTCTTGCATCTGTATGGGGTTGGAGTAAGTGGCAATATTAATAATGACGGCTGCAGCTATGCATGGAAAAAAAATGGATGGCAAGGTCTTCTGCTTGTGGCAGCTTTGGGTCTGACTCAGGACCAGGCCCATTACGGCTGCATGGAAAACAGACAGCTGTGCTGGTATGTACCATATCCAGGCCTATACCATATGGCAAAAAAACTCCAAATAGTTACACTAGAAAATAAAAAGGCTGTGTCTTAGTAAGAGAGTATTAAAAGTGATACTGAAAAAAGAGATTTAAAACTGTTCACTATCAATGATGTAGGACAAACGTCTGAGCCTTTGATAATATACCAGGTTACTAATAGATATGTACTGCAGTAATTACACTATAGTCCTATGCAGTGGTGCCAAGAGAGGGGGGGGAGGGTACAAATTACCTGAGCCCAGGTCTGATGAAGGGGCCCAGGTCCATGCCTCCTGTGATTGGGCAATGCCCCCTGAAAAGTACCTGAGACCAGCCAGGCTTGCTACTGCCCTGGCTGGGAGGCATGGCATGATATTCTGAGTGGGTGCTTCTCATGTGCTAGACCCCCCCCCCCCCAAAGAGGTGTTGCCATGTCCCCAGCATGCTGTGGTCACATCCCTCTAGGGGGGTTGGGGGGCCTAGAAATTTGTTGTACCAGGGCCCAGAATTTCTCTTGGCAGCCCTGGTCCTATGCAGTACAAGGAAACATATGTATAATGTATAATTCAAGTCAGAGGTGTAACTCTGGGAGGCAACAGAGTCATCTGCCGCCGGGCTCCTGCTCTGAAAGGGGGCACCTCTCCTTCCATTCTGTGACACCATTTAATTAAGTTAATTGATAGCTGCCACTATCTCTACAGTGGCCAACTCCCTCACTGGTCCCTGCACCTTACAAATCCCACCCTTTTTATTATACTGTAGATACACATTTTACAAGTGTCATACCCAGGATTAGAAACCACAACCTATTTCATTGGAAGCACTGTTTGCTCCTGTATAGGAAATATGAGAATTCTAACTATATGAAGTTACTTCTCTGACAATTACACGTAACTTCATTTAGTTAGAATTATCATGCTTACTGTACAGGAGCAAATTACTCCATCAGTAAAGTGTCTGCTGTCAGTGTAACAGGTCATGGGTTCTAATCCTGGGTATTACTGCTAAGAAATGTGTGATTTAAAATAAGACAATGAAATGTATACATACAGTATATCTATTTGTTTTTTCAGAACACTCCATACACACACACGCACGCACACGCGCGCGCGCACACACACACACACGCACGCACACATACAAAATATAATTATCTAAATATAGGTGGGGGGCACCAATATTTGTCTTGCCTCCGGGCAACTGGGACGAACTTACGCCACTGATTCAAGTACACAGTCTGGAACCTGATACCTATAGGAGGGAGTGGGACCCCAGGTAGTGGGGCCCACCAGGGGTGTCTCCTGTAAACCTGTGGGCCAGTGCAACCCTGATCAACGGGCCTAATTCAGACCTGATCGCAGCAGCAAAATTGCTCTCTATTGGGCAAAACCATGTGCACTGTGGGGGGGGGGGGGGGGGGTTTACAACATGTGCAGAAAGAGTTACATTTGGGTGAGTTATCTCTCTGGACATGTTATATCTGCCCAACCTGCAGTGCACATAGAGGGTCATTCCGAGTTGTTCGCTCGCTAGCTGCTTTTAGCAGCATTGCACATGCTAGGCCGCTGCCCTCTGGGAGTGTATCTTAGCTTAGCAGAATAGCGAACGAAAGATTAGCAGAATTGCTACTAAATATTTTCTTGCAGTTTCTGAGTAGCTCCAGACCTACTCCTAGATTGCGATCAGCTCAGTCCGTTTAGTTCCTGGTTTGACGTCACAAACACGCCCTGCATTCGGCCAGCCACTCCCCCGTTTCTCAAGACACTCCCGCATTTTTCCCTGACACGCCTGCGTTTTTTGCACACTCCCAGAAAACGCTCAGTTACCACCCAGAAATGCCCCTTTCCTGTCAATCATTTACCGATCAGCAGTGCGACTGAAAAGCGCCGCTGTAGCCACAGCAAAACTACTAAGTTTTTAGTAAAATAACTAAGCGCATGCACTCTGCGTACCATGCGCATGCGCATTTAGCAACAAATCGCAGCGTAGCAAAAATCGGAAGTAAGCGGACAACTCGGAATGACCCCCATGGTTTTGCCTATTAGAGAACAATTTTGCTGCTGCGATCAGGTCTGAATTAGGCCCAATGTGCAATATGGGGCTGATGCAGATTTGGGACAAAAGCACACACACAAAAAAAGAGGAGGAAATTTACACCAGATGATAACTGTGCAGAGATTTAATGATGGGAGGGGCATGTCCTGGCTGAACTCTAAATTGCGGAATAAAAATAAAGCTGTCCAGCATTTGTGAGCTACAGGCACCAGACACCATTATAACAATATAGTTGTTTTCTGCACTGAAACCATCTGCTACTTTTAGCATATCCTTACAAAAACAGGCAAGCATCATCTTGCATCTTTGAGATCAGCCTCACAAAAAAATGGATAGTTTATTTTATTTTTCCCTGTTCAGTGATCGCACTCTGTATATTACATGTTTCTTACTATTACAAGTAGTGTGCACCAGGTGGCTGCCTTGCTTGGTACTTTCATGGGAATTATCAACAACTTGTGAAACAATGTATACAGTCGGTATCTTGTTAGTCACTTTCCACACTCTTATGTGTCTTTCTTCTATGCTTTGTTTATCTCACACATTGTAACCAATGTAATGACTCACCATTGGTAGCATGAGCAATGCATGGAACTGATGATTTTGTAAGGATCATGTATCTCACCATTGACGTTTCTATAATGGGTGCAGTGCACATGGGCCCCTGGGTCCAGGGTGGGCCACACCGCACACACTGCACCCATACATTATACTTACCCCTCTGTAGTCCCGCGATGGTGTCACTACTGTGCGGGCACAAATCACTCGGAAAATGGCCGCCGCGGCTATTTCTGAGTGATTTGCACATGCGCACTGAATGTGTCCCCGGGAACAAGGTGCGGACGCCATGTTCCCGGAGACCTGCGCATGCGCAGCAGACTCTGGCATTATGCCAGAGTCTACTGGTGCAGGAGAGGAGGGGGTCCGTGACCGAGGCTGCATGCGGGTCCCCTCCTCTCTTAAAATGCCCCTGTATCTCACTGTAGTATTCTGTAGTTCGCCCATTATGTGTCATCTTGTCCAGGCGTTGCCTATTCTGCCGAGTGGAACCTATGTAGTGTACCCATCATGGCTGCCTCACCTGGTACCTTCCTGTTACGCTGTACTATGTTCATGGTTCTCGTTATTTTCTACAAATCTAATCCTGTTTTATGTACAGTACATGGTTTCTGTATTTTCAGTAATCTAGAACTCTGTATTATGTTCACAATTTCTGTAAAGCTCCTTGAGTTATTTTTTATTATTATTATTATTATTATTATTATCATCATTATCCTGATATTGCAGAGGATCCACAGGTGACTGTGATTTACAGACCCTTTTACATGTCCGGTACACTAGGTGGCCGGGTATTAAATGACTGACTTTTCTCAATATGATAAATCCTATTCCTAATGGCCATATGACTGAGTATTGTTTATACAGGGATGTAGTTGAGAACCCAACGTACGGGTTGCCAGCGGTCAGAAGACCGGCACCAGAATCCTGACACCTGTCAGAATGCCGATACTGGGATCCCGACAGCCTGAAACCCAAATGTAAATATGCCAGGGAGGGTTAGGGTTAGGTTTTGTGATGTCTCAGGTCAGAGCCGGCCATAGGTATAGGCAAACTAGGCAATTGCCTAGGGCATTTGATATGCCTAGGGGCATCAGCAGCTTCTGCTGATTAAAATGATATGCGGCATGCCTATATTCTGTGTGTAGCATTTCATATGCAGACACAGCCACAGTCTCACACAGTATATAATCATGGTGCATATCATTTTAATCAGTAGAAGTTGCTTGTGCATCCTAGCCATATAGCAATGTAAATAAGATGCATTTTGATTAAAAAAAGGTACCAGACGTTAGCATTGAGTCAAGATTTAGGAGGACACATCTGTATCCAAGCAGAGGCAGAGGTCACAGTGTTAGTGGCAGTGTGATTGCTGTGTGCATGTGAGTGGGTTGGTTGTGCAGTAGTGTTCGGAATATATGTAAGGGGCACTATGCATGTCATTATGTGTATAAGGGCATTAATAATGTGCGGCATATGTGTAAAAGGGTACTACTGTATGCGTGTCATTATGTGTATAGGGGCACTAATAATGTGCAGCAAATGTGTAGGGGGTACTATGTTTGTCATTATGTGTATAAGTGCATTAATAATGTGCAGCATATGTGTAAAGGACATTATGTGTAAAAGGGCATTAATAAAGGTTGGCATAATGTGTAAGGCGCATTATGTTTATAAGGACATTAATAATGTGTCTCATGTGTAAGGGGCATTACTGTGTGGAATGTGCATAAATGCTTTACTAATGTGTGGCATTATGTGTATAAGGTGCTCTACTATGTGGCGTTGCATATAGAAAAGGCACTACTGTGTTGTCTAATGTGAATAAAGAGCAATAGGGTGTGGTGTAATGTGAATAAGGAGCAATTCAGTGTGATGTATTGTGAATAAGGGGCTCTACTGTGAGGAGTAACGTTTATAAGGTAAAGTGATACTACTGTGGGATGTAATATGAATTTTGGACACTATTGCATGATCAAATGTGAATGAAGTTGCAGTACTGTGTGGCGTAATTGAAATTGGGGTTACTATTGTGTGGCCATGCCCCTTGCCAGCAAAAACACACCCCTTTTTGGGCTGTTCCCAAAATATAGGGGGTACAAACACCAAAATAAGGACTGCTATGGGTGAGGGGTGATGGTGCTGGGAAAGAGGTGTCAGGTCAGAGGCGGAACCAGCGGTGGTGCTAGGGGGCACCAGCCAAAATCTTGCCTAGGGCATCATAATGGTTAGGGCCGGCTCTGTCTCAGGTTATGGTTACGCTGTGGGAAAAGAGAATATGGGTTAGGCTGTGGGAAGGGAGGGCTAGAGTTAGTTTTGTTTCTCGCCCCTGTCAGGATTATAGCTGTCGAGATACCGGTGTCAGTACATTGACCGCCGGCATCCTAACTGCTGATATCCCTTACCCAACCCGCTTATACAGTATAGGTGTTTTATTACAGTAGGAAAACAGGACACGTTAACAACAGAGTAAAATAGTTTCCAGCATACCACACAGCACACAATTACCTTGTATATAGGTGGTATTAAGTCTGTCATATATTCCAGGTCATTGCATATAGGGGGTAATTCCAAGTTGATCGCAGCAGGAATTTAGTTAGCAATTGGGCAAAACCATGTGCACTGCAGGGGAGGCAGATTTAACATGTGCAGAGAGAGTTAGATTTGGGTGGGGTGTGTTCAATCTGCAATCTAATTTGCAGTGTAAAAATAAAGCAGCCAGTATTTACCCTGCACAGAAATAAAATAACCCACCCAAATCTAACTCTCTCTGCACATGTTAAATCTGCCTCCCCTGCAGTGCACATGGTTTTGCCCAATTGCTAACTAAATTCCTGCTGCGATCAACTTGGAATTACCCCCACAGTAAACTCACATTGCTGTAAGAAGAACACACAGCAGTTTTCAATCACTACTTTTTCTGACACTTCTTTTTACAACTAGGTGATTCATCGCTCCCTACGGGCGCTCTTCACACCGTCATAAGGGGCTACGCCCCGTTAACCCTTGCACACCCTTGTGGCGTGCAATATTTTTATTATATGGAGTATTACCTCCAATCATAATTGTGTGAGTGGTTAAATATTGCACGTACAAAGGGCGTGCGATGGTTAAGGGGTGGAAGCCCCTTGCAACGGCGTGAACAGCGCCCGCAGGGCCTGGTGAATTACCTAGTAGGTGCTTTGGTTGGGGGAGTAGGGGGTGCGGGGAAGAGGCGGATGGGATCCTGGGGTGCCACGTGAGGGGCGGTTGCGGTGGTGCCGCAGGTGGGGGAGGGTGCATGGGTGCCGCGGGTGGTGGTCCGGAGGTGCTGCGGGTGGGGGAGGAGCAGTTGCGGTGTTGCCCCAGGTGGGAGAGGGGTGGATGCGGTGGTGTGGTGGGAGGTACGGGTGTGGGGTCGCTGCGGGTGGAGGAGGGGGTCCGGAGCTATTGCGGGCACTGGAGGGGGTGTGTGGGGGTGCCGCGGATGGAGCCCGGAGGTACTGCGAGTGGAGGAGGGGAGGGTAATGTTTCTCCTGCTTCTCCTCCTGTCAGCAGCTAAGCTGCTGTCCTCCCTTTGGCAGTGGCTCTCCCAGAGACTCGCACAGCAGCCAGTCACTATTGTTCGCGCCGGTGTCCTAATGCACTGCATTACAGGGAAGAAGATGTACGCAATAAACTACAGCTCCCAGCAGCCCTAAGGGGCGGAATGCTTCGGCGCTAAGGGCTGCTGGGAGCTGTAGTTTATGTAGTGCGTCTACTTCCCTGTAATGCGGCGCGTTGGGACACTGGTGCTAACAATAGTGACTGGCTGGCAGAACTGTGTGACTGGCTGAATCAATGTAAAAGGTGAGAGTGCTGTGCAGTGTCAGTGACACTACACACATGCAGCGGCGCCGGAAGCACAAAACCTTTTCTCCCCCTTGGCGCTGACAGCACAAAACCTCCTCTCCCCCCTCCCCTCCCCTGTGTGACATTCAGTGGCCGGGAGGGAGCCAAAGTGGGCGGAGCTAGATGGGTGTAAGGGGCGGAGCTACACTGGACCATGCTGCAGCAGGAGGATGATCTGCTACAGCTTCGGCCAGCCAGACTTCATTAGATAAGTGTCTGGAAAGAGAGTGAGTGTGTGTGTATATATATACAGTGTCTGTGTATACTGTATATATGTGTGACTGTGTATGTGTGTAATGTATGTGTGTAAACGGTACTGGGAGAGGGGGCATTACGTGTGTAAGCGTCACTGGTATAGGGGGTGTTACGTGTGTAAGCATCACTGGTAGAGGGGGCGTTACGTGTATAGGCGTCACTGGTACAGGGGGCGTTACGTGTGTAAGCATCACTGGTACAGAGGGCCTTACGTGTCTAAGTGGCACTGGTACAGAGGGCGTTAAGTGTGTAAACATCACTGCTACAGGGGGCATTACGTGTGTAATTGTCACTGCTACAAGGGGTGTTACTTGTGTAAGCACCACTGGTACTGGGGGGCGTGACATGTGTAAGCGTCACTGGTTCAGAGAGTATGCGGCGCAGGGAGGGCTATGAAAGTCTTCCGCTGCGCTGCTTTCATACACATCTATGCCGGTGGCCGCAGCAGCTTTTGTTCCACCTGCGGCGCGGCTAGGGAGTGGGGATTGTTGATGCGATTGTTGATGCCGGAGGGGGCAGGTGGACTGGCAGCAAGACATTGGTGGTCATTCCGAGTTGATCGCTCGCTAGCAGTTTTTAGCAGCCGTGCAAACGCTATGCTGCCGCCCAGTGGGAGTGTATTTTAGCTTAGCAGAAGTGTGAACGAAGGGATCGGAGAGCGGGTACAAAAAATGTTGTGCAGTTTCAGAGAAGCTTCAGACCTACTCGGCGCTTGCGATCACTTCAGACCATTCAGTTCCTGATTTGACGTCATGAACACGCCCTGCGTTCGGCCAGCCACGCCTGCGTTTTTCCAAACACTCCCTGAAAACGGTCAGTTGACACCCAGAAACGCCTTCTTCCTGTCAATCACTCTGCGGCTGCCTATGCGACTGAAAAGCATCATCGCTAGACCCTGTGTAAAACTACATCGTTCATTGTAATAGTAAGCCGCACGTGCGCATTGCACTGCATACGCGTGCAGAAGTGCAGAGTTTTTGTCTGATCCCTGCACAGCGAACGAATGCAGCTAGCGATCAACTTGGAATGACCCCCATAGGACGCTGCAGTAAAAGGATTGTTTTTTCCCCTATCTACAGCACAGAGACTTGCTGCAGATGGAGTGGCATACCCTCCAGCTGGACCTTTTTGGCAGGTACAGGACCTTTTTTTTTATGGTCTGTACCGTTTTTTGACTCTCCAAGCTTCCATTGAAAGTATAGGAAAAGGGGCGTGGCCACGCCGCTGTACACTCGTGGTCACGCCCCCTTTTCGAATTTGCATCAATGTTTATGTGTAAATTGTTGGAGGGTGTGTTGCTGCAAATGCAGTGGGACTATTTTGGGGTGTGGGTCTGGAGCTGCAGCTCCATCAGTCCCATTGCTAATCCTGCTCTGTGAAAACACAGCAGGCAAAGGGCAGAGCCTCCCATTGGATGTCACCTGTGTGGGAGGGCGTTTCTCGCCCAATCAGCTGTGGGCTGGGTGTGATAGACCTGCCACTAACCCAATGAGAGCTCCTAGCCACGCCCAGCGTTAGAAACCCAGGCACAGAATCACAGGGCTATTATATAGGAGATGTTTTTATTTTGTTGAATTTCTCATTTTACCAATATTGTTCTGAATTCAGAAACAAGAATTTAAGACATCTTAATACATTTTATTGAAAGCTTAAAAAAGTTACATTTTAATCACACATCAAATACAAGTGCAGTGCAATTTCATCTTCTCTTACTTTTGAAAGTATTCTTTAAGCCTTGGCTTTAGCACCTTTTACCTACTTCTGTTTATATTGTACTGTATGTGGTTTTGATCCAGTAGGGTTAAGAATAAGAGTAGTTTGAAGTGGGCACTAACTAACCTTTCCTTACAGTTATTTTAGAAAGTCTTCAGTTACTCCCTGAATGTTGCCTAAATGGAATAGCAACTTAAATCAATCAGATACATATAAACATGAAAAACTCCCTGTAAAATGTAGTTTTAAAAAAGCCAAGTGTATCTGACAAAGTTATTTTTTTTAAGAACACAAAGACAGAATGTTGTAAATTAAGTTTAATATGATATAAAGTCACAGGGCTTTTTTTAAATAAGATTTTGATAAATCGGCCTAAAGAAATGCAAATGCAAAACAGAATCTTTAAAATAGAAAGAGAAACTGTTATGAGCTGAGGGATATACAGTACATAGACTGGATGATGCGGAGAACTGGGTGATTGCAGGTGATGAGTGGTTGAACTTGACACGTGGTCTATCTTCTGGACAATAACCCCAGACACCTGGGTGTAAGACTCGTACAGTACACTAAGCAGGTCTTCTTGCCAATAAGGGCCAATTTTCCCTTAAGACTTTATACACCTACCAGTACTGGGATGCCCACCAGGACTTACGCCATTGGCGACAGTACAAGCTTACCCCGAGATGACCAGATTTATCTGTCAGTAGAAAGGACAGGGACAGAAAGAGAATGACTGAAACCAAATATGAGCCAATGGACTGGCTGACAGAACGAGATAAAGTATGAATATACAAGGGACCAGGAAGAGACACTGTAGTGGAGTGGGACTGTGGTGAAAGAGACAAGTGTGGTAGTATTGTATGTTGCAGCTGTATGCAAATAACAAAGACAAAGGATAAAGGCAGACATAGAATAATATTTTGTGGAAGAATCCACACTACACCTGAAGTCAAGTCTGACAGAATCCAAATAGGACTGTGATTTAGGCAGAGTTTCAGAACACAAGAGTTCACAGTGCTGGTAGTTTTACACAGGAAGCAGGAACTATAACCAGCATAGAGCTATGCACAGGAAGACGTTTTAACTAAATGCTGCACCAATCCCCTGCTGAGGAATCGTAATAGATTACTGCTGTGCAGCTGTCATGCTGCATGTCGACCAAACCTCCGGCTGTGTCTCTAGTTGCCCATGGAAAGAAGAAAGAAGAAGAGATCTGTCTTTGGTGCACTAAGAAATAAAATGTAACTTTTAATTATTTCGTTAAAAACGAATATCATGTAATATTATAGCATATTTTGCTGATTAGCTGATATGTGAAATATTAAAACCACAAATAACAGTTGTGTGAAAGTATGACAACACTGTGAATTAAAGAAAAGAAAAAAGATCAAATAAACATAAAAAGATCAAATGCTGTCTCCCTCTGGCATACCTGTTACTAAGCATCCAGCGGGTCCCATGATTCCCAGCGACCGCTCGCGCACGTCTGCTAGGCGCCAGGTGGCAACCAGCAGCCCCAGTGGCCGAAGAAGATGCAGCATCCCGGTTGCCTGGCAAAGGCCGGGACTCGCGTCCCCCCACCGCCGAGTGACTAGTGTCAGAAACATAACTATTACACATTTATACTAGGGATGTGAGCTGGCCCAAATCATGGGTTTTGGTTTTGGAACTGTATCTCCCTCATTTTTTTGGGATCTGTATTTGGTTTTGCCAAAACCACCCTCACATGTTTTGGTTTTGGATCTGTATTTTTTTTCCAGGAAAACACTGTAACATAGCATTTCCTATGCAGAATCATCCGCAGTCTCACACTGAATATGGGCATGCCACATATCATTTTAATAAGAAGCATCTGCTTGTGCATCCTATTTGCACAGTGATGCATATAACATGCATTTATGGCAAAAAAGACATGTGCTTGCTACATTTTACACAGATATACAATACAAGTGTGGCTTTTCAAATTACGAGAGTGTTTTCTTTATGAGAATGAGATTGCTGTACTTTTTCATGGGCCTCCCCATTACTTTAATAGGCAGCCTCCCTCACCTCCAATCCCACCCCCATGAGACTTGTGATTTCACGGACTGGGTGTACTGCATACTAAATGAGAAACAGCCGGTACACTATGTAAATGAATGCCCATGCAGGCTTTGGATGGGAAAAGGAAACCCAGAAGGCACGTTCATTTGTAAGGCATGTTAGCATTGTGCATGCACTACAAGATGCTTGGCATCAGTGAGCCGGCAGTTCCTGGGCAGTTCTGCTATCGTTGGTTGTCTTTGTTTGCCGTAGAAGCATCTTCTATTTATCACTATGCAAAAAGAATGTACGAGCAGACTCTGCTGATTAAAATTATATGTGGCAAGCCAATATTCTGCATGCAAGTGAGGCTGTATCTGCATAGGAAATGCTACGTTATAGTGTTTTCTTGGAAATCACTGTAACGTAGCATTTTGTTTGCAAATACAACTGCAATCATTTTAATCAGCAAAAGTTGCTTGTGAATCCTATTAGCATAGCAATGCATTTAAGGTATTGCTGGTTGGGTGCGTCACAATCAGTTCAATGTAAGCAGATCTTTTTCTGTGTTATCATTCTGAGTTACAGTGTGTGATCACTTTATACAACAATCCTGAGGCCCAGCGTTTATTTGTAAGGCATTTTAGCATTGTGTGAGCACGCTTCAGAAATTGATGATCGGCGCTTGCTGAACACTGTGTACTGCACAAGTCGCAGTGTGTAATAAAATGAGATTTGCAATGTATAACATATAGTATAACCAGCATAAAAATGATAACAGAAAAGTATTCTAAATTGTTTTTAAAAACATCTTGTCCTTGACTGTAATCTCATGGGCATGGTAACCATCAGCGATACCACTATGCCAAGAGAGCCATGGAGACAGGTGACTGACACCTGCAGTGACATAGTGTTATCACTCATTGTAAGAGCAGCTGATTGGTATATCTGTGTGAATGTCTGAGTCTGACTCTCACACACACATTCCGCAGCGCTGAGCGCAGAGTATATTTGCCCATTCACATAAGTCCCTGCCCCAGTGGAGCTTACACTCTATATTCCCTACCACATGTACAGACCGACACATTCACACTAGGGTTAATTTTGTTGGGAGCCAATTAACCTACCAGTATATTTTTGGATTGTGGGAGGAAACCAGAGTACCCGGAGGAAACCCACGCAAGTACGGGGATAATATACAAACTCTGCACAGTTAGGGCCATCGTGGGAATCGAACCAATGACCTCAGTGCTGTGAGGCAGTAATGCTAACCATTACACCATCCATACTGCCCACACATGTATTGTATATCCGTGTAAAAAGTGGCAAGCACATCTTTTTCGCAAC
Source organism: Pseudophryne corroboree (assembly GCF_028390025.1). Lineage (NCBI taxonomy): Eukaryota > Metazoa > Chordata > Amphibia > Anura > Myobatrachidae > Pseudophryne > Pseudophryne corroboree. The sequence goes on along the minus strand of NC_086445.1, from coordinate 945,484,046 downwards.
TGATTGATGTATCTGTGCGCAAGTCTGAAACTGTATAAGAAGCATGACAGAACTTGTTTTGGGGAGAAAAAAAACTGTAATTGCTACTTTTCACGCAGATATACAATAGAATACAGTTCAATGTGTCATTTTCAGTTTGTCATAGATGCACGCAATCAGCTCAATGCAAAAAAACTTTTTCTGTGCTTATACTGGTACTGTAGTTACTGTGAGTTATCATGAGTGCCCCAGTCATATAAAGTACTTTATAAGCACGGTATTATTGTGTCACTGCTGCTGAGAAATTGCAAGGTCCAAGAACACTGCAAAAGTCATGAGGCTAGATGTAATAGGGTGCGATTTTTTTAGGTGTCTAAAGGGGTCTAAAAAAAATCGCACCAAATCGCATGTTTGTAATTTGCGATTTTAAAAAAAAATCGCAAAAGTAATAGGGTGTGAATTTTAGGGTTAAAACGGAATTTGCATGCTATTATTTGCGGTTTTTAGTAAAGGAAACATGCAATTTTTATTTACTATCCATGTCACAAATTATTACTTTTAGTAACCTTGAGCCACCGAGCCCGAAGCGTGGTGAGTGAAGCTCGCCCACGAGGAGCGGAATTTCAACAGATTTGGGGAAAAAATGTTATAAACACAAAATAACCATCACACACAAAAACAATTTTTTGTTGACATTTAGACACTGTCAACCTTTTGACTGTCAACCTTTTTGACCCTGTCTGACTTTTGACTGTCGACCATATGGTGTCGACCTAATGACTGTATATCTTTTAATTGTCTAACTTGTATACCACACCCATCATGAGCACAGCAAAGTTTGGAGTGTGTAATAAAACAACTGTTATTGTGTTAACGCTTTTAAACATACATTACAGTATATCCACCATAATATGACATGCTACTTTATAGTGTTCGGTACATTTGAGATGGAAGTAAAAAAGCATCTAAAAAAAAGTAGTTCTTAAACTACAAGCATCGTTTCACTTTACAATGGAAACTTCACACATGCGCAATGTTGGTTTTATAAAAAGACACCTGGTGGACGAACACCAGTATTGCACCTGCCGGAGACTCAATTCATTACATTGTGACTGAATAAGCCACACTGCGACAAGGCGCAGGGAAATGTTATGTGACTAGTTTTTCACAGTACACACCACACAGAGGATAGATGAGCGTGGCTACATCTGTATATAAAGAGACTAGCTGTTCTATCCATTCTTCGCAAAGGAGTTTCTAATTTTCACGGTTGTAAATATAAATGAGTGATAAAAATTGAATAAATCTATAGAGAGGTAAATTTAAGATGTCTTAATGTAAGTAAATATTAATCCATGGTTCTTGGCATTACCCGAGGAGCACCCGTAGCAGTTACGGTAAAAAGTGACAGGACCATTTTTGTAGTTTATGAAATTCTACACACTGGAGGTGCAATCCAAATTTTATCTGATTGTCCGTTTGGACATTATCGCTGATGCAATGCTAACCATGCATCGGTAATGACGTCATTATGACAGCCCCCTTTTCATCCCCTTACGGGAGGGTTATTAAAATTCTAATTACGTAGTTTTCCTATCTGAATAACACCTATGTTACATTTCAGCTTCCTAACGTATCGGGAAGTAAGAAAATTAGTGATGAGTGAGTGAGTGAGGGCTTTCACATTTATATATATAGATTGAATATACATAAAACATAAAGTCAATAGAGTATGAATCCAGAGAAGAAGAAAGAAAAAAGGGGGTACTCCTATCACATTGGCGCCTATAAGCTGCCCTGAACTGTGTCCCTTCTTAGAGTGTCAACACACTCCCAAACAAATTATAAATACAGAAAAATAGAAGGGATGCAGCTCTTGGCGCTATAACATAATATTTAGCACTCTAAGTGTACATATATATATATATATATATATATATATAAATTTACGCAATACGTTCCTTTCAATGGATCCTCAGGAATTTTTCTTGTCTTCTTTTTATATTCATCCAGTGTTATGTCCCAGTGATGTGAATAATATGCAAAAAAGAAAAATAATACATGTGTAGAACAGTCTCTGTCTCTATATAAAACATTGTGCAAAAGTCCTTTAAATAGATGATAAAGAGCGTGGTCTAGGCGTACCCCATCTCACACTATTCAACGTAAAACTGTGCATATAAAGGTATCTTTCTTTCCTTCTTTCCACCACCAGATCACCAATTTTACTGTGTTTTAGATTGGCGTACCCCACTCACTAAGTTTGTAGAGTGAAGAAAACTCATAAAGGTATCTTTGTCTTCAGATGCGTACCCTACTTACAGGGTTGAAAGTGATCACAAGCGTATCAAGGTTTCTTTTTCCCTTAGTTTTCGGCAGGCAGCGACTTTGTTTTTCACCGCAGTCTCCCCCAGATATTCAGTGCCAAGTATGTGAAAAAAAAATATTAAAAAACAAATGTGTAGACTGGACTAGTGAATTAGTACAAAAAAGTATGTGTGTAAGAAAACCTCTCTCCTAATATTAGAGAGGAATGTGCCGTGAGAAAAATTTTATTAGTTGAAAATATACCTTTATATAAAGGTATATATGTGTATATATAGTGATCCTCAAAGATAAATAACATACCCTGTTTATATACGGTACATGTGACCTTGCAAAATAAACCCAATATATATGGATTGATATAGGTTTACAGTGGACGTACCCCACTTACACAAAGTAGGTGAAGTGATATACACATAGCAGTTTCTTTATATAGAAAAAATGGAAGAGATTCCAGCAAGCGTACCCCACTCACAGTCTAGCTGATTCTGGCCATACACATCAGGGTTTCTTTTTATCTTCTCTCATACAGCTCCTCTGGATAGCCTCCAGCCAGACGTATACAATTCCATAAATTTAAGAGATCCACGTGAAGATAAAAAATACTTGTATTTTATTCCACACCACTCACCACATGAGAGTGGGCCAAACAACAATGTCCAAGAACAATAAAGTACATACAAAAATATGGAAGGGCAAAAAACTAAAAATAAAATTTCCTTCTAGATAAAAAAAAACCATAAAAAATTAAAAACAAGGTTTTTACCTTACACAAAGTCTTTAGAAGGTAAAACTGGAAAAAATGTCTGTCCACACTCCTCCTGTCGACGCGTTTCGGTCTGTGTTTGGACCTTTATCAATACATAGGGAGAGTGTGGAGAGCCACATATTTATATGAAGGACAGCCAATCAGTTTAATTCCAGGAAATGACATCATAACAATTACAACATGGTTTAAAATACTTATTATGTATAGAATTCCATCCTTTATTTCATAGGGACATTTTATCTAAATAAAAGCTTCTCCTTTCCCATTTGATTTTCCAATAATTTTTAATTTACTAATACTGTTTAAGTATTGTGTTAACTTAAACAGTATTAGTAAATTAAACAGCAGCTAAAACAGCTTTTCTCCCTTCCATTCCTACTCCACGTCCTAGGAGTTCTAATTTTCATTCCTTTTGTCCCCAAGGTAAAGTGAAAGGACAGGCGTTTCCTAGACAAATGTCCAACAGAAAGACTACTAAGCCCAAGGCCAAGCAACCCTGGGCTGCACGTCAGCCTCCATCAAAACCTGACTAGCCTGATGGGGCGGGCCACCTCCTGGGGGACCCCAACGTTGGAGGCTGACTTCTTCAGCGGTATGCCGTCTGTTTCAAGAGACGCCCCTCTCCACAGTTCTTTGCATGGGCCTTCCCTCAGATCCACAAAAAGAATCTGATACTACAACAAGTTGTGCTATCACTCCTCCAATCAGGTGTGATAATACCGGTTTCTCGGTCTCAATGCGGTAGGGGCTCAATTCCTCCCTGTTTCTCGTACTCAAGCCCAACGAGACTCACCGACCCATCCTCAATCTCAAATCTCTCAACAGGTTTGTGAAAGTTACCAAGTTTCGCATGGAAACTCTTTGCTCCATTGTCCTAGCTATGGAGCCTGTGGATTTTATAGTATCTCTGGACATGCAGGATGCGAACCTGCTGCTCTTTCATACCAGTGATACCTGCAGTTTCAAATCCAGGCTCTGCCCAGAATATTTACCAAACTCATGTCAGTTATGGCAGCATAGCTACGTCATCAGGGGGTCAGAATACTCCCTTATCTGGAAGACTTACTGCTCCTGGCCAACTCGCAGGAGGTCTTACACCACCACCACTTTTAACAATTGCTTTCCTACAAAGTCACGGTTGGCTTATCAACTAGAAAAATTCCTCTCTCATACCGTCCCAAAGGATATTACACCTGGGAGCTCTGCTGGACTCTCAATGTCAACGACTCTTTCAGTCAAGAGACAAGATCCAGAAATTGCAGGACAAAATCCACCAGTTTCTTCACCATCTCAGGGTGTCTATTCATTCGGCCATGCAGGTCCTCGGTTTGATGGTGTCAACGTTCGACATGGTAGAGTTTGCGTAATTTCATTCTCGCCTTCTGCAACAGCTGATACTCTCAAAGTGAAATGGCCAGCCCCACCGAACCAAGTCACAAAGGCTGAAGTTCGCCTATCTCTAACTTGGTGGCTTCTTGACACTCACCTAGACAAGGGTTGCCAGTTCTAGCTCCCGACCTGGGTGCTCCTCACTACAGATGCCAGCCTCCGTGGTTGGAAGGCTGTGACCGAACAGCACTCTTTTCAGGGACGATGGAGCCTGACAGAGTCTCGGTTACCAATCAATGTTCTGAACTGCGAGCTGTATACAATGCTTTGACTCTGGCCCACAGTGTTCTTTAGGGCAGACCAGTTCAAGTTCAGTCTGACAATGCTACAGCGGTAGCATATATCAATCACCAGGGCGGCACTCGCAGCAAAATGGCGATGCACAAAGTGGCCAAGATTCTCAATTGGGCTGAACCTTATCTTCCTGCCATCTCAGCTGTGTTCATACCGGGCATCGTCAGCTGGGAGGTGGACATTCTCAGTCATCAGGATGTTCACGCAGGCGAATGGGCTATACACCCAGGGGTTTTTCAACTTCTGGTGGACACGTGGGATCTGCCAGGCGTGGATCTCATGGCATCACGACACAACCACAAGGTTCCAGTGTGCAGATCCAGGTCGCGGGATCCACAAGCAGCATTTGTGGATGCTCTGTCCATGCGGTGGTCCTTTTCGTCTACCATACATCTTTCCTCCAGTATTCTGCCATGGGAACTATTGAAATTCAAACAAGAAGGGGTCAACTGTATCTTGGTAGCCCCAGCGTGGCCTAGACGTCATTAGTTCTCCGATTTACAGAGTCTCTCAGTAGGTAAAAACCTTCCACTTCCTCTGCGATGGGACCTCCTATCTCAGGGTCCTTCCCTACACCCGGACCTGGCTCTTGAATAATCCATTTTAGGAGAAAAAGGTTTTTTGCAGTCTGTGATACAGATGATGCTAAAACTACACAAACCAGCCTCAGCCCCTATATACTATAGGGTGTGGCATATTTACTTCACGTGGTGTGCTGCCAAGCACAACTGCTTTCAAAGTTTCACGAATACTTGCCTTTCTTTAGAGGGGGTTGAATCTACACTTACGCCTAGTTTTCCTTAAAGTACACATCTCTGCTTTGTCCATGTGATTTCAAAGCAGGATTGCTCCACTACTGGATGTTCGTACCTTTCTTCCTTGTGTCATCCATGTTCAACCTCCCTATGTCCCTCCTGTAGATCCTTGGGATTTGCCATTGGTGTTGGATGCACTTCAGGAGTCACCGTTTGAAACTTTAGAATCAGTGGATCTTAAATGGTTGATGGCAAAAGTGTTGTTTCTGCTCGCCATTTCCTCTGCCAAAAGGGTGTCGGACTTAGATGCACTCTCCTGTCGTCCTCTCTTTCTGATTTTTCATCAGGACATGGCTGGTCTATGTACTCAGCCTGGAAACCTTCCTAAAGTGGTCTCTAGGTTCCACCTTAAACAAGAAATGATGGTTCCGGACGTTGTCTCACCAATTCTTAAAGAGAGGTGCTAGACTGATCAGCCGGGCTGATCAGGGTTGTATTAGAAGGGTTGTTTAAAAGGGTTATGAAATATTATAAAAAGGACTTATTCAGGACTTAAACAGGATGGAAACAGACAAACAACATTACAGCAAAGGAACAGACATACAACATGCCTTTCAACCTCATGCAGACTCATCTGTCCATTTAAACGTATGTACATATGTTTCTATCTCACATCTTCATGCAGTCTAAGAACAGTTGTTATATCATGATTTGCTTGAAACTCATGTATGCTTTTTTGATGTAATGCTTTGCCATTTGTGGTCAGGTGTACTATATCTTTACATTTAGTGAGGTGCAGTTGTGGTGTAAAGGACAGAGTGTGATTCCTTGAAAAAGCCCCATTTGCGGGGAGAAACGCGTTGGATGAGTGCTTACAGGTGGTTCCTGCACGGCTTGGTTCATTGAGGTTGGATTTGTGGTTATATCATCTTGCTGATTAGTGCTGTTTTCGGCCGGCGGCCTTATCAGTTTTATCACCGTCTGCCCTGAACCATTGTTGTGTTAAAGTCCACTGTATGTATTTTATGTTATTTTATGTTATTAAAGTGTTTTTAAGTATTTTACTTCTGGTGACATTCTTGGAGCCTGACATAAAGAAACCGCTATGTGAGGATTCGCACTCCATTCTGAGTGAGTAATGGTACGCACTGTACTATATGCCTTACCTATAATTATTCGGTGGATGTAAAGATACCTTTATGTGTGAAGAACAGTCCTAATAACTGTGAGTGGGGTACGCCATCCATCTTCTTCGATAGTGGATTTCTGGGTTGCATTGTGTGCATTCAGTATTTAAAGACGTACTATACCATGATGTATATTTTTATTTTTGTTCACATATGTTGTTGACACATCGCATGGAACGGAAGATCTGATTGCCCCTAGATAACAACTGAAGGAATTACCTTGGGATTGGACTCCTAATATATATATGGACTATAATAAGAATTTACTTACCGATAATTCTATTTCTCATAGTCCGTAGTGGATGCTGGGGACTCCGTCAGGACCATGGGGAATAGCGGGCTCCGCAGGAGACAGGGCACATCTAAAAAAGCTTTTAGGTCACATGGTGCGTACTGGCTCCTCCCCCTATGACCCTCCTCCAAGCCTCAGTTAGGTACTGTGCCCGGACGAGCGTACACAATAAGGAAGGATCTTGAATCCCGGGTAAGACTCATACCAGTCACACCAATCACACCGTACAACTTGTGATCTGAACCCAGTTAACAGTATGATAACAAAACGAAGTAGCCTCTGAAAAGATGGCTCACAACAACAGTAATAACCCGATTTTGTAACAATAACTATGTACAAGCATTGCAGACAATCCGCACTTGGGATGGGCGCCCAGCATCCACTACGGACTATGAGAAATAGAATTATCGGTAAGTAAATTCTTATTTTCTCTAACGTCCTAGTGGATGCTGGGGACTCCGTCAGGACCATGGGGATTATACCAAAGCTCCCAAACGGGCGGGAGAGTGCGGATGACTCTGCAGCACCGAATGAGAAAACTCCAGGTCCTCTTTAGCCAGAGTATCAAATTTGTAAAATTTTACAAACGTGTTCTCCCCTGACCACGTAGCTGCTCGGCAAAGTTGTAATGCCGAGACCCCTCGGGCAGCCGCCCAAGATGAGCCCACCTTCCTTGTGGAGTGGGCCTTTACAGATTTAGGCTGTGGCACGCCTGCCACAGAATGTGCAAGTTGGATTGTGCTACAGATCCAACGTGCAATCGTCTGTTTAGACGCAGGAGCACCCATCTTGTTGGGTGCATACAATGTAAACAACGAGTCAGTTTTTCTGACTCCAGCTGTCCTTGAAATATATATTTTTAATGCTCTGACAACGTCCAGTAACTTGGAGTCCTCCAAGTCGCTAGTAGCCGCAGGCACCACAATAGGCTGGTTCAAGTGAAATGCCGAAACCACCTTAGGGAGAAATTGAGGACGTGTCCTCAATTCTGCCCTGTCCGAATGGAATATCAGATATGGGCTCTTGTATGACAAAGCTGCCAACTCTGAAACTCTCCTGGCAGAAGCCAGGGCCAACAGCATGGTTACCTTCCATGTAAGGTATTTTAATTCTACCGATTTTAACGGCTCAAACCAATGAGATTTGAGAAAATTTAGAACCACGTTCAAATCCCACGGTGCCACTGGAGGCACTATTGGGGGTTGTATATGTAGTACACCTTTTACAAAAGTTTGTACTTCAGGCACTGACGCCAATTCCTTCTGGAAGAAAATTGATAAGGCCGAAATTTGAACTTTAATGGACCCCAATTTTAGGCCCATAGACAATCCTGCTTGCAGGAAATGTAAGAATCGACCCAATTGAAATTCTTCCGTTGGAGCCTTCTTGGCCTCACACCACGCAACATATTTTCGCCAAATGCGGTGATAATGTTGTACAGTCACTTCCTTTCTAGCCTTAATCAAGGTAGGAATAACTTCCTCTGGAATGCCCTTTTCTTTTAGAATCCGGCGTTCAACCGCCATGCCGTCAAACGCAGACGCGGTAAGTCTTGGAACATACAAGGTCCCTGCTGAAGCAGATCCCTTCTTAGAGGTAGAGGCCACGGATCCTCCGTGAGCATCTCTTGAAGTTCCGGATACCAAGTTCTTCTTGGCCAGTCCGGAGCCACCAGTATTGTTCTCACTCCTCTTTTCCGTATAATTCTCAGTACCTTTGGTATGAGAGGCAGAGGAGGGAACACATACACTGACTGGTACACCCACGGTGTTACCAGAGCGTCCACAGCTATTGCCTGAGGGTCTCTCGACCTGGCGCAATACCTGTCCAATTTTTTGTTGAGGCGAGACGCCATCATGTCCACCTTTGGTTTTTCCCAACGGTTCACAATCATGTGGAAAACTTCTGGATGAAGTCCCCACTCTCCCGGGTGAAGGTCGTGTCTGCTGAGGAAATCTGCTTCCCAGTTGTCCACTCCCGGGATGAACACTGCTGACAGTGCTATGACATGATTCTCCGCCCAGCGCAGAATCCTTGCAGCTTCTGCCATTGCACTCCTGCTTCTCGTGCCGCCTTGTCGGTTTACGTGGGCGACTGCCGTGATGTTGTCGGACTGGATCAACACCGGCTGACCCTGAAGCAGCGGTTTTGCCAGACTTAGAGCATTGTAGATCGCTCTTAGCTCCAGTATATTTATGTGAAGAGACGTCTCCAGGTTTGACCACACGCCCTGGAAGTTTCTTCCCTTTGTGACTGCTCCCCAACCTCGTAGGCTGGCATCCGTAGTCACCAGGACCCAGTCCTGTATGCCGAATCTGCGGCCCACTAGCAGATGGGCAGTCTGCAACCACCACAGGAGAGACAACCTTGTTCTCTGTGACAGTGTTATCCGCTGATGCATGTGCAGATGCGATCCGGACCATTTGTCCAGCAGATCCCACTGAAATGTCCGTGCATGGAATCTGCCGAATGGCATCGCTTCGTACGAAGCCACCATCTTTCCCAGGACTCTTGTGCATTGATGTACTGACACAGTTCCTGGTTTTAGGAGGTTCCTGACAAGTTCGGATAACTCCCTTGCTTTCTCTTCCGGGAGAAATACCTTTTTCTGAACCGTGTCCAGAATCATACCCAGGAACAGCAGATGCGTTGTCGGGGTCAATTGAGATTTTGGAAGATTTAGAATCCACCCGTGTTGCTGAAGCACTACTTGTGTTAGCGCCACACCGACTTCCAGCTGTTCTCTGGACTTTGCCCTTATCAGGAGATCGTCCAAGTAAGGGATAATTAATACGCCTTTTCTTCGTAGAAGAACCATCATTTCGGTCATTACCTTGGTAAAGACCCGAGGGGCCGTGGACAAACCAAACGGCAGCGTTTGAAACTGATAATGACAGTCTTGTATCACGAACCTGAGATACCCTTGGTGTGAGGGGTAAATCGGGACATGTAGATAAGCATCTTTTATGTCCAAGGACACCATGAAGTCTCCTTCTTCCAGATTCGCTATCACTGCCCTGAGTGACTCCATCTTGAACTTGAATTTCTGTATGTACAGGTTCAAGGATTTCAGATTTAGAATAGGCCTTACCGAACCGTCCGGTTTCGGTACCACAAATAGAGTGGAATAATACCCCTTTCCCTGTTGTAGGAGGGGTACCTTGACTATCACCTGCTGAGAATACAGCTTGTGAATGGCTTCCAAAACCGACGTCCTTTCTGAGGGAGACGTTGGTAAAGCAGACTTTAGGAACCGGCGAGGGGGAAACCTTTCGAACTCCAGCATGTAACCCTGAGATATTATCTGCAGGACCCACGGGTCCACTTGTGAGTGAGCCCATTGATTGCTGAAAATCTTGAGTCGACCCCCCACCGTTCCTGAGTCCGCTTGTAAAGCCCCAGCGTCATGCTGATGGCTTTGTAGAAGCCGGGGCGGGCTTCTGTTCCTGGGCAGGGGCTGCGTGCTGCCCTTTCTTACCCTTTCCTCTGCCTCTCGGCAGATAAGACTGTCCTTTTGGTCGCTTTTTATAGGAGCGAAAGGATTGCGGCTGAAAAGACGGTGTCTTTTTCTGTTGTGAAGGGGTCTGAGGTAAAAAGGTGGATTTGCCGGCAGTTGCCGTGGTCACCAGGTCCGAAAGACCGACCCCAAACAATTCCTCTCCTTTATATGGCAATACTTCCATATGCCTCTTGGAATCCGCATCACCTGACCACTGTCGCGTCCATAAACTTCTTCTGGCAGATATGGACATCGCGCTTACTCTTGATGCTAGAGTACAAACATCCCTCTGAGCATCTCGCATATAAAGAAAAGCATCCTTTAATTGCTCTAGAGTCAATAAAATACTGTCCCTATCCAGGGTCTCAATATTTTCAGTCAGAGAATCCAACCACACTACCCCAGCACTGCACATCCAGGCTGAGGCTATCGCCGGTCGCAGTATAACACCAGTATGTGTGTATATACTCTTCAGTGTAGTTTCCAGCCTCCTATCTGCTGGATCCTTGAGGGCGGCCGTATCAGGAGACGGCAACGCCACTTGCTTTGATAAACGTGTGAGCGCCTTATCCACCCTAGGGGGTGTTTCCCAGCGCGCCCTAACCTCTGGTGGGAAAGGGTATAATGCCAATAACTTCTTTGAAATTAGCAATTTTCTATCGGGGGTAACCCACGCTTCATCACACACATCATTCAATTCCTCTGATTCTGGGAAAAATACAGGTAGTTTTTTCACCCCCCACATAATACCCCTTTTTGAGGTACCAGCAGTATCAGAGATCTGCAACGCCTCCTTCATTGCCGTGATCATCGTGTGGCCCTATTGGAAAATACGTTTGTTTCTTCACCGTCGACACTAGATTCATCTGTGTCGGTACCCGTGTCGACTGACTGAGGTAAAGGACGTTTTACAGCCCCTGACGGTGTCTGAGACGCCTGAACCGGTACTAACTGGTTTGCCGGGCGTCTTATTTCGTCAACTGACTTTTGTAGTGTGCTGACATTATCACGTAATTCCATAACTAAAGCCATCCATTCCGGTGTCGACTCCCTAGGGGGTGACATTACCATCATCGGCAATCGCTCTGCCTCCACACCAACATCGTCCTCATACATGTCGACACACCGTACCGACACACAGCAGCCACACAGGGAATGCTCTAATCGAAGACAGGACCCCTTAGCCCTTTGGGGAGACAGAGGGAGAGTTTGCCAGCACACACCAAAAGCGCTATAAATGTATATAAACAACCCTAGAAGGTGTTGTTTACTATATATGCGCTCTTAATATATAAATATCGCCAATTTATGCCCCCCTTCTCTTTGTTACCCTGTTTCTGTAGTGCAGTGCAGGGGAGAGTCCTGGGAGCCTTCCTCACCAGCGGAGCTGAGCAGGAAAATGGCGCTGAGTGCTGAGGAGAATAAGCTCCGCCCCTTTTTCGGCTGGCTTTTTCTCCCGGTTTTTAAGAAACTGGCCTGGGTTAAAATACATACATATAGCCTTAATGGTTATATGTGATGTATTTATTTTGCCACTAAAGGTAATTATATTGCTGCCCAGGGCGCCCCCAGCAGCGCCCTGCACCCTCCGTGACTGAGTCAGTGAGCCGTGTGACAACAATGGCGCACAGCTGCAGTGCTGTGCGCTACCTTCATGAAGACTGTGGAGTCTTCTGCCGCCTGTTTTCCGGACCTCCGTTCTGCCGTCTCTTCAGCGTCTGTAAGGGGGATCGGCGGCGCGGCTCCGGGACGAACCCCAGGCTGACCTGTGTTCCGACTCCCTCTGGAGCTAAGTGTCCAGTAGCCTAAGACTCCAATCCATCCTGCACGCAGGTGAGTTGGAAATCTCTCCCCTAAGTCCCTCGATGCAGTGATCCTGTTGCCAGCAGGAATCACTGAAATTGAAACCTAAAAAAAAACTTTTCTAAACAGCTCTTTAGGAGAGCCACCTAGATTGCACCCTCTCGGACGGGCACAAAAACCTAACTGAGGCTTGGAGGAGGGTCATAGGGGGAGGAGCCAGTACGCACCATGTGACCTAAAAGCTTTTTTAGATGTGCCCTGTCTCCTGCGGAGCCCGCTATTCCCCATGGTCCTGACGGAGTCCCCAGCATCCACTAGGACGTTAGAGAAAAGTATCTTTTCAGTCATTTTCTATGAAACCACACTGAGCGCTATCATTTGAGTTTTTTCGTTTACTAGAGTGTGATTCCTGATTAGTAAAAAAAACAACTAAACACTGAGCAACATCACCAAACAGGTAATTTCAACTTTAAACTTGTCATTTATTTTATACTGTCTGGACATGGCTACTAATAATAGGTGCACAGACACAATTCTTAAAGCTATGTGTGCAAATGCCAGGAGCTTAGGAGACAAAATTCCAGAGTTACTTGTGATAATGACAAGGGATAACCTGGATATTGTGGCAATGACAGAGTTATGGTGCAATTAGAATCATGACTGGGACATAGCTATACCAGGATACAATTTATTTAGGAAGGATAGAATTGGAAGAATTGGAGGAGGGGTAGCAATGTATGTGAAAAATAGCATAAATGTTACTTTAATACCAAAAATTGGAGACAAAACTGAGACCCTTTGGGTCACCATAGGAACTGGGGAGAAGGACATTATTCGCATTGGGGTGATCTATAGACCACCAGGTCAGGGGCAGGATTTGGACAGGAACCTATTGTTGGACATCACTAAAATGGCTTTAAAGGGAGAAATCATAATCATGGGAGACATTAATTTACCTGATGTAAATTGGGAGGGGTCATTTGCAAGTTCAGCTAAAAGTTGCAAATTTCTAAATTCCTTACAGGGAGCTTCTCTCAAGCAATTGGTAAGGGAGTCCATTCGCAAAGACTCAATATTAAATTCTTACAAATGGTGACAGGATATCAGATATATATGTGGGTGAGCACCTGGGATCCAGTGATCATCAAGCAGTATGGTTTAGTATAAAGACAGGATCTAACTCCTGTCACACAAAAACAAAGGTGTTGGATTTTATAAATGCTGACTTTGCAAAAATGAGGAGATGTTTAAGTGATTCATTGGCGGACTGGAGGGACTTGGAAGGACTGCAGGACAGGTGGGAAAAACTAAAAAATGCAATACTAAGGGCAACAAACCTTTGTATCAAAAGGGTTAGGAAAAGCACCAGGAAAAGGAAGCCAATGTGGTTCACAAAAGGAGTATCAACTAGTGTGAAAGCAAAAAAGATGGCTTTTAGGAAATAAAAACAGACTCAAAATAATAACGACAAAGGGGTGTATCTTGACAGTCGGAAGGATGCTAAGGACGTGATCAGACGTGCAAAGGCAGAAGCTGAGGAGAAAATGGCCCAGTCAGTAGATAAAGGGGGCAAAACTTTTTTTTAAGTATATAAGTGAAAGGAGAAAATCAAATGGAGGAATAATAAGACTTAAGGCAGAGAGTGAGCATTTGGTAGAGGGAGACAAGGCAATAGCAGATCACCTAAATAATTATTTTTGCTCAGTATTTACTACAGAAGGAAAAGGGAAGGGGCCACATTTAAGTTGCAAGCACATTCATAAAAATAAGGTTGCTGAAAGTACATTTACAGAGGAGAAGGTCCTAACGGAACTCTCAAAACTAAAAGTGGATAAATCAATGGGGCCAGATGGAATACACCCAAGGATATTAAAAGAGCTAAAAGATGTGCTGATGACACCTTTAACAGAATTATTTAACCAGTCACTAATGCAGGTGCCATTCAAGAGGACTGGAAAAGAGCAAATGTAGTTCCACTGCACAAAAGTGGCAGCAAGGAAGAAGCAAGTAACTACAGACCAGTAAGCAGTGGTGCCAAGAGATGGAGGGAGAGGGTACAAATTAACTGGGCCCAGTGGGGGCCCGGACCCCCTACCATTACCTGGGAGCAGCAGCAGCTTCAGCTCTTCTCCTCAGCCCTGCACATACTGCTGTGTGCTGGGAAGCAGTGTGGCCAAGGAGGTACTTAAAAAATAATTTTTTTCTGTTTTCTTTTCTTAGGGTGCATGACCACGCCTCCTGTGATTAAGCCACACAGCATGAAAAAGTACCTGGGCCCAGCCAGGCTCTCAACTGCCCTGCCAGTAAGTCTTACATCAGTAGTAGGGAAAGTAATGGAAAAACTATTAAAAGAAAGAGGTGTGGAATATCTTAAATCAAACAACTTACAGGATCCAAAACAGCATGGATTTACTGGTGGGAGATCATGCCAAACAAATCTTATTGACTTTTTTGACTCTGTGACGAAAATAATAGATCATGGGGGAGCTGTAGATGTAGCATATCTAGACTTTAGTAAGGAATTTGACAATGTCCCACATTGCAGACTGCTAAATAAACTTGAAAGCATAGGGGTGGATTATAAAACAGTTCAATGGATAAGAACCTGGTTGCACGGAAGGAAACAGACATTTGTAGTAAATGGAGTGCAATCTTTGGAGGGAAATGTTACCAGTGGAGTACCCCAGGGATCTGTACTTGGACCATTTCGCTTTAATATATTTGTTGGTGACTTTGCAAATGGTACTGAAGGGAAAGTATGCCTTTTTGCAGATGATACAAAGATATGCAACAGGGTAGACACACCGGGAGGGGTAAAACAAATTATTGATGACCTAGGTAGGCTTGCGAAATGGTCAAGAACATGGCAACTACAGTTTAATGCTAAACAATGCAAAATCATGCACTTGGGTCTCAAAAACCCAAAGACTAAATATAGTATCGAGGGTTCTATAATGGAAACTACTGAGGAGGAAAGGGATTTAGGAGTCACTAGTTCAAGTGACTTAAAGGCAGGAAAGCAATGCAACAAAGCAATGAGAAAGGCAAGTCAGATGCTTGGTTGCATAGGGAGAGGAATCAGTAGCAGGAAAAAAGAAGTAATAATGCCACTGTATAAGTCATTGGTATGGCCCCATCTGGAATACTGTATCCAGTTCTGGAGACCATATCTCCAGAAGGATATAAATACATTAGAGAGTGTACAAAGAAGGGCTATTAAAATAGTGCATGGACTACATCACTAAACTTACCCGGAAAGGCTAAAAGATCTTAACATGTATAGTTTGGAGGAGAGAAGGGAAAGGGGGGACATGATAGAAACTTTCAAATATACCAAGGGTCTTAACAAAGTTCAGGAGGGAAACATTATTCAAAGGAAGAGAAGCATTAGAACTCGAGGACATACACTGAGACAGGAGGGGGGGAGGTTCAGGGGAAATTTAAGGAAAAATGACTTCACAGAAAGGGTAGTGGCAGGCCCGCCGCTACCCGCTCAGCGAAGGGATGCAGTGCAGGGAGGCGCTGGGACGGAGAGGCGTTCTCCCTGCTCTGCTTCCCTTCCCTGCTGCGCCGTCCTGTTCCCCCCTGCTGCTGCCAGCTGCTGTGCCTGTCACTGTATGACAGTGACAGGCACAGAGATGATAGTATGTGCCACAGCCGCTACTGCGTTTCTGGAGACCCTCATGTTGCTGCTGTGGCACCTGGTCCCCCTGCGGCTGCTTCTGTAGAATGTGCCAGGTGCAGTATGGGCCTCCTGGGCGGCTGAAGCAGAGTGTGCATCGCTGAATAGGGCAGGGAGCGCCCTCCCTCCTCGGTCACTTCAAGCTACAGCTCCGTAGCCACCCGGACTTTCCCACTGCTGGATGTGTTGAGCTTCTGGGCTGTGGTGGTGTTCTCCACTGCCAGCTCAAGCCCTGTTGACATGGAGGCTGGCAGCATGAAAAGCCTCCTCCCCACCCCCATCACGGCTGTGTAGGATCAGAGGAGCGGGCGGAGCTACATGGGATGGAAAGGGGCGGGGCTAAACGGACCGGAAGGGGGCGGGGCTAAACGGACCAGGCTGCTGTAGAGAGAGGTACTTCCGGATTTAGGTAAGTGGAGGGTCAGAGAGAAATGTGTGTGTGTGTGTGTGTGTGTGTGTGTGTGTGTATAGTATATGGTGGTGGTGGGGGGGTGTATATATGTGTGAATTGTATGTATGAGGTATGTCTGTGTGCACACGCTGCGCATTATGAACGCTACTACATGGGGGCCATTACATATAAGGACGCTACTACTACTGGGGGGGCATTACGTATAAGGACGCTACTACTGCTGGGGGGGCATTACGTATAAGGACGCTACTACTGGGGGGCTTTACGTATAAGGACGCTACTGCTGGGGGGCTTTACGTATAAGGACGCTACTGCTCGGGGGGGCATTACGTACAAGGACGCTACTACTGGGGAGGCCATTACATGTAAGTACGCTACTACTGCTGGGGGGGCATTACGTATAAAGAAGCTACTACTGGTGGGCATTACGTATAAGGACGCTACTACTACTGGGGGGGAATTACGTATAAGGACGCTACTACTACTGGGGGGGCATTACGTATAAGGATGCTACTACTGCTGGGGGGGCATTACGTATATGGATGCTACTACTGCTGGGGGGGCATTATGTATAAGGATGCTACTACTGCTGGGGGGGCATTACGTATAACGCTGCTACTACTACTGGGAGGGTGCATTACATATAAAGAAGCTACTACTACTGGTGGGCATTACGTATAAGGACGCTGCTACTTCTGGGGGGGCATTATGTATAAGAGGAATAAGATTGTGCTACTGTGTGGTGTAATTTTAAATGAGGGTACTATTGTGTGGCCAGACCCCTTGTGAGACCACATCCCTTTTCCCGGTGCGCACCAAAGGGGCACGCTGACCCTTTGTTGAATATGGGAGGGCGCAAATTTATAGTTTGCAGGGGGGCGCCGAACACCCTAGCACCGGCCCTGGGTAGTGGAAAAGTGGAATAGCCTCCCATCAGAGGTGGTAGAGGCTAAGACAGTAGAGCAATGTAAACATGCTTGGGATAAGCATATAAATATCCTTATAAAGAATGAAGGTTCAAAAAGGTTGAGATTACCTAAAGGATAAAAAAAGGGGCAGACTAGATGTTCTTATCTGCCGTCAAATTCTATGGTTCTATGTTTAAATCTCTCAGCTTTCTTTGGATGTAGTCCAAGCTCTACGTATTTATGTAGACTGTACCAATTCTATCAGAAGATTTTATTCTCTGTTTATCCTCTATGGATTTCACAAACAAGGTTGGCCAGTGAACAAGCAGTCTCTGGCTAGATGGATTAGAATGGTTATTGGACAGGCATACACTCAAGCTGTCCTTTCTGTGCCACCTTCAATTTCTGCTTATTCAGCTTGGTCTGTGGGACCCTCTTGGGCATCTCCTGAACAATTATACATGGTGGGCATGTAGTTATCCATTCACACGTTTCTTAGGTTTTATGCCTTTGATACATTCGTCTCCCAGGATTCTTCCTTTGGATGCCGGATTCTTGTATCCTCTCAGGTGCATCCCCTCCCTTAATACACTGCTTTAAGAAATCCCAGATGTTCTTCCTGTGGAGTCCTATGAAACCCAAAGAAGAAAACGAGAGTTATGGTAGACTTACCTTTGTTAACTCTCTTTCTTCAAGGTTCATAGGGTCCACAGGGTGCCCACCCTGATGGGGTTTTTTGCAGCCTTGGTCACTGTTAAAGGATGTTAGCAGATTGACCAGGTGTGCAGGACTGGCTAAAACTTAACTTTGCAGGATGTTAGCTGACAGGCTAGGTGTGCAGGGTTGACTGAAGCTTGGCCTTTCTGGATGTTAGCTGACCAGCCAGAAGTACAGGATTGACTGAAGCTCTGTCTTGAAGGTAGTAACTGACAGGCCTGGTGTGCAAGGTTGATAAGAGCTTGACCATGCAGGATGTTAGCTGACGAGCCAGAACTGCAGAATTTACCAAGCTCAGTCTTGCAGGATGTCAGCAGATAGACCAAGTTTTCAGGTACAGCTGCAACAGATGAAGGAAGCCAGGAAGATCCAAAGTACAGAATAGAGTGACAAAGGCTCCAGCAGTAACTAAGGACTATGGGGGTAATTCAGAGTTGATCGCAGCAGCAAATTTGTTAGCAGTTGGGCAAAACCATGTGCACTGCAGGTATAACATTTGCAGTGAGAGTTAGATTTGGGTGGGTTATTTTGTTTCTGTGCAGGGTAAATACTGACTGCTTTATTTTTACACTGCAATTTAGATTTCAGTTTTAACATACCCCACCCAAATCTAACTCTCTCTCTGCACATGTTATATCTGCCACACCTGCAGTGCACGTGGTTTTGCCCAACTACTAACAAATTTGCTGCTGCGCTCAACTCTGAATTAGGCCCTATAACTGACAAGGACAGACAGGAGTGTCTGGGAGATAAAGAAGAGGAGAGCCAATCCAGAGGTCTGCTGAGATAAACCCCCATTGATTATTAATCCCATGCAGCCAGAGTACTGCACATCCCTGCAGTCGGCCCAGAAACCAGGATAACACTGAGCCGGCACAGCTGCTCGTGACAGTAATACATGTTCTATGACCTTCAGTCCTCTGGGATTACTCCCATGTTCATCTGTGAAATGTCTAGGTAAAAAATGTCCCTTCATTTAGGTTCAAGATAAATAATAATGGTTCAGGATAACTGAAAGCCAGGGATTTACCAGGATGCATAGTCAGGATTGATTCCACAGGTTTTATCTGGAGCATGCTAAGTAACACTAGACACTGTTACACGGATACAATGCCAAAGCCATTGAGTTTTCCCCATAAAAGCACATGCACACACAAGACTAGTGTAACAGAATGACTCTCCTGGGAAAATCCTGTAGCCGTCACTGGTACCCAAGACCTGTGTGAACCACCCCTTCTTCACCTAAATCAAAATGCCAATTTGAACTTACTGTGCATCCACTTGGCATTGTTTACACATTGTATCACACCACTGAGCAACTGTTCATTCCCCTGCACTACCAATTTTGAAGTATTGTTGATTGCATCTTAACATAGCTCTAAAAGCACACTGTTCCCGGTCCCAAATGTCAACATTGCATTTATTCCTTTCAGCAGAGAGAGAGGAACAAGTGTGATTGCGTCTGATTGTTACAAATGCACACGTAAAGTAGGGTCAGAAAGAAACACTGCATTACTAAACCAATAAAATGATGCAGCCCCATTCTCACTTGCTTTGCTCTACTGAAACCTGCTCTTGCTCTGATCAAGACACCACTGTACCTTTAAGTAGGGGAATCCAGAAGCATCACTTCTGGATTCCATAGCAGTTGTACCACGGCAGTGGTGCTAATTCTGCAACAGGCAATATATGTGACAGATTTCTAGCTATATAGTCCTTAGGGGACAAGTGACTTATTTCAGAGGGCAATCCAGGCTCGTACTGGCCTGCCGGAATACTGGTGATTCACCGGTGGGCCCCAATAATTTATAGCCACGCCCATTCCTGCAGATGGACGGGGCCTAGCACGTCATCGGGCAACCGCTGGCGTCTTGCTTACTACCTGCTGCTACTTGCTGGGGCCGAGCATTCGTGAACTGTTGACTGACCTGGCGGCTACAGGCTGCAGGGAGCATGGAGCTGATAGCGGGTTGCTGGTGTCAGGTGACATCATGGGGAGGGGCTTAGCCAGGCTATAGGCTCTCTCTTTCTTTCCAGGCCCCCGTTCCCAGAGGAGCAATCACTAATGCAGATACGATGGACCAGTTCGCAAGTCCAGACTCAAGAGTCTGCACACTGCATGGGGTGGGATGCGCTGGTATCACC
Organism: Pseudophryne corroboree; assembly: GCF_028390025.1. Taxonomy (NCBI): domain Eukaryota; kingdom Metazoa; phylum Chordata; class Amphibia; order Anura; family Myobatrachidae; genus Pseudophryne; species Pseudophryne corroboree. The sequence continues at coordinate 945,463,890 of NC_086445.1, read as the reverse complement.
CTGCCCCAGCGCAGCAGCAACCACCCAAGCCAGGGGACAGTGAATGAGGGGCCTGGGAAGTCTGCCTATCGCAAAGTGAGTTGTTAAAGTGCTCTAATAAATCATAGGCATTCAGTGAAATAAAAAATAGTTTATTTTAAATCATTTCTTTTAATACATATTAAAGTGTCACATGGATTGGCATGCTTCTAGCTCATGGATTTTGCAGTTTACTGATGCAAGTCAGGGACGGATTAAAAATGGGGTGGGTGGAGATGCAGCTCCAGGCCACCCATGAAAACAGGCCCAGACGGTGCTGGTAAACATTGGTGAAAAGAAAAATATTATTTTTTTCTGTCACCATCAGTGTCCATCCGAAGCCTCGCCCACTCCCTCCATCATCCATCCACGTGTCCACATACATCTTTGCTATATCCCGCCATGTATGGCACAGTTTTGCATGCCATAGAGTCAGAGATTTAGCCATGCCTTGTGATTTTTCTTAATTTGCTTCTTTAATATGTTACTTTATACATATTCTATTATGGCAAACAAAAATTTTCAAATTCATCCACTCGCTACTGATGAAAAACAGCATAGCCGTGTTTTGCATGATGGGCCAAATTTGTAAAAAAGCAAAGATGTAAGTGGACACATCTGTACATACACTATGGGGGTAATTCCAAGTTGATCGCAGCAGGATTTTTGATAGCAATTGGGCAAAACCATGGGGGTCATTCCGAGTTGTTCGCTCGGTAAATTTCTTCGCATCGCATCGATTTTCCGCTTAGTGCGCATGCGCAATGTTCGCACTGCGACTGCGCCAAGTAAATTTGCTATGCAGTTAGGAATTTTACTCACGGTTTTTTCTTCGTTCTGGTGATCGTACTGTGATTAACAGGAAGTGGGTGTTTCTGGGCGGAAACAGGCCGTTTTATGGGTGTGTGTGAAAAAACGCTACCGTTTCTGGGAAAAACGCGGGAGTGGCTGGAGAAACGGAGGAGTGTCTGGGCGAACGCTGGGTGTGTTTGTGACGTCAAACCAGGAACGACAAGCACTGAACTGATCGCAGATGCCGAGTAAGTTTCGAGTTACTCAGAAACTGCACAGAGATGTCTTATCGCAACATTGCAAATCTTTCGTTCGCAATTTTAAGAAGCTAAGATTCACTCCCAGTAGGCGGCGGCTTAGCGTGTGCAAAGCTGCTAAAAGCAGCTTGCGAGCGAACAACTCGGAATGACCCCTCATGTACACTGCAGGGGAGGCAGATATAACATGTGCAGAGAGAGTTAGATTTGGGTGGGTTATTTTGTTTCTATGCAGGGTAAATACTGGCTGCTTTATTTTTACACTGCAATTTAGATTGCAGATTGAACACACCCCACCCAAATCTAACTCTCTCTGCATATGTTATATCTGCCTCCCCTGCAGTGCACATGGTTTTGCCCAATTGCTAACAAACTTGAAGCTGCGATCAACTCAGAATTACCCCCTATGTGCTGCGCAGTATTATGCACTCTCTGAGCTGAATACATATGTTTGGCAGACGGGATGCCGGCTGCCACTATACAAACAGCGGCATCCCGTATGTTGGAATCCTGGCAGCGGGTCCCATCATGGGCCCACTTCACTTGCCATGGGATATATTTTCATTCGGTTGGTGGCATGGATCCACTAACCAAGTGGGAATAACCTGTGTTGTTCGGGATTCCATCCGTCTGCATTTTACAGACTGTTGAGATTCTGGCGTCGTTCTCCTGATCGCTGGGATCCTAACAGCTTGTATATTAACTGTATCAACTCTGAGCCTTTACCAGATCCAGTGCTAAGAGGCTGTTCGCGGGTGGAAACAAAACAGGAGGAGGCGGTCCAGTCCCTCTTACCAACTCCTCTCTGAAGCTGTGTTGCCGGGGCTCAACGTCACAATCTAGTGACAGGCCCCAGCATGAAAACCAAATTACAGGGAGAACCGCTGCTGCCAGCGCCAATGACAAGGGGACCTGCTGCTGCCGAAGGTACACAGTGCCACCTGTACGGGGTGGGGGGGGGTTGAGGTACACAGTGCTGACTGTACTGCGGGTGATAGGGGATGCCTGTCTCAATCCTTTCTCTCTCACACACTTCTCCCCTCTCTCTCTGTCTCCCCCTTCTCTCTCTCTCTCTTTGTCTCCCACCTTCTCTTTCTCTGTCTCCCTCCTCTCTCTGTTTCTCCCCCTCCTCTCTCTCTCTCTCTTTCTGTCTCCCTCCTCTCTTCCTCCTTCTCTCTCTCTCTCTGTCTCCCCCTTCTCTCGGTGTCTCCCACCCTTCTCTCTCTCTCTCTGTCTCCCCCTTCTCTCTCTCTCTCTGTCTCCCCTTCTCTCTTTCTCTCTGCCCTCCCTTCTCTTTTTTTCTCTCTCTGTCTCCCCCTTCTCTCTCCCCTTTCTCTCTTACTCTATCCTCTGCCCTCTCTCTGTGTCTCCCCCTTCTCTCTCTTTCTCTCTCACTCTCTCTATCCTCCCCTTCCTTTCTCTCTCTATCTCACCTCTCTTTCTTTCTCTCTCTCCCCTTTCCCTAACGTAAGTATGCCAGGGAAGGTTAGCCTGCGGGAGGGGAGGTTAGGGATGAGGGGAGGGTTAGGTTGCAAGATGGTTAGGATTAGGGAAAGGGTAAGGGTAGGGTTAGTTTACTCACCAAGAAGTGTTGGGATTCTGACTATCGGGATGCCGATGCCGGTATTCTGACTTCCAGCATCCTCACTGTCGGGATCCCGTATCCAACCTATTGAGGGGCAAATATATACATAGGCACATACAGAAGCACATATAGACATGGGCACATATACTGTAGACATAGAGGAGCATATACAGACATAAGCACATACGGACATAGAGGAGCTCATACAGACATAAGCACATACGGACATAGAGGAGCTCATACAGACATAGGTACATGCAGACATAGACACATACGGACATAGAGGAGCACATACAGACATAGGTACATACGATATAGAGGAGTGCATACAGACATAGGTACATACGAATATAGAGGAGCACATACAGACATAGGTACATACGATATAGAGGAGCGCATACAGACATAGGCACATACGAATATAGAGGAGCACATACAGACATAGGTACATACGATATAGAGGAGCGCATACAGACATAGGCACATACGGACATAGAGGAGCACATACAGACATAGGTACATACGGACATAGAGGAGCACATACAGACATAGGCACATACGGACATAGAGGAGCACATACAAACATAGGTACATACAATATAGAGGAGCGCATACAGACATAGGTACATACGATATAGAGGAGCGCATACAGACATAGGTACATACGATATAGAGGAGCACATACAGACATAGGTACATACAGACATAGGTACATACGATATAGAGGAGCGCATACAGACATAGGTACATACGATATAGAGGAGCGCATACAGACATAGGCACATACGGATATAGAGGAGCACATACAGACATAGGCACATACGGATATAGAGGAACACATACAGACATAGGTACATATGATATAGAGGAGCGCATACAGACATAGGTACATACGATATACTGTAGAGTGGTACATATAGACATAGCAACATACGATATAGAGGAGCACATACAGACATAGGCACATACAGTCATAGGTACATACGATATAGAGCGGCACATACAGACATAGGTACTTATGATATAGAGTGTCACATACAGACATATGTACATACGATATAGAGCAGCACATACAGACATAGGTACTTATGATATAGAGCAGTGGTGGCCAACGCGTGGCTCTTGAGCCACATGCGGCTCTTTCTTTATTCAAATGTGGCTCCCAACACTCAAAGTCACGTGACCACAAGAGATCTGTAAACCGCTGCACTACAGCCAGACATGCAGCAGCACTACGTAGACTGAGAACTGAGGGAGCCAAATACACATGGGGGAGCTGGCTGGAGTGACACAGGCGGGTGCTGGCTGGAGTGACACATGGGGGAACTGAAGTGTATTATGTGAATCTGGCTTTTTCAATATATTTTATGCGGATCTGGCTTTTTCAATTATTTGACGTAGAAGTGGCTTTTTCATTGTATTTTATGTTGGATATGGCTTTTTCAATGTATTTTATACCAGGGGCGTGGCCTAGCAGGCACAAGGTCACACCCCATTTTTGCAAGTGCGCCTTCGGCTCGAAGTCGGCTCTTTCATGTACCTAACAAGATGTCTTGGCTCTTTGTCTCTGACTGGATGGCCACCCCTGATATAGAGTGTCACATACAGACATAGGTAAATACGATATAGAGCAGCACATACAAACATAAGTACATACGATATAGAGCAGCACATACAGATATAGGCACATACGATATACAGCAACACATAAAGACATAGACACATACGGACATACTGCAGTGCAGATACTGTATGTGCATACTGTAGGGACATAGAGGAGCACATACAGACATACTGTAGGTACTGTAGATACAGATGCAACTAGAGACATAGGCAAATAAGGACATAGAGGAGCAGATATATGCATACTGTAGGCACATACGGACATAGAGCAAAGCATGAGCCCGAAATTATAACTTGCCACTGGAATGACTTTATATCCCTGGATGCTGCCCCATAGCACTAGTCATACCCCTGTGGTGGCACACAATAGGCCCCTCAGCAATTTCAGCTCCAGGCCCATGTGGACTTTAATATGGCAGTAATGCCAGTAAATAAGATTTGCTGTATAAAATAGCAGCTATGGATTGATTACAATTAATTTCCTTTTATAATAGACATAAATAGGTGCAGTGTGCAAAAATATAGGGGTGTAGCTTCATGGAGAAGGGGCGTGACCACAGAATATTACCAATTCACATTATACCGCACAATGGCCCTCATTCCGAGTTGTTCGCTCGCTAGCTGCTTTTAGCAGCCGTGCAAACGCTAAGCCGCCGCCCTCTGGGAGTGTATCTTAGCTTAGCAGAAGTGCGAACGAAAGGATCGCACAGCGGCTACAAAATAATTTTTTTTCAGCTTCAGAGTAGCTCCAGACCTACTCCTAGCTTACGATCACTGCAGACTATTTAGTTCCTGTTTTGATATCACGAACACGCCCTGCATTCGCCCAGCCACGCCTACGTTTCCCCAGCCACTCCTGCATTTTTATCTGACACGCCTGCGTTTTTACACACACTCCCCGAAAATGGTTAGTTACCTCCCAGGAACACCCACTTCCTGTCAATCACTCTGCGGCCAGCAGTGCGATCGAAAAGCGTCGCTAGACCTTGTGTGAAACTGCACGCCCGTTGTGAAAGTACGTCGGATACGCATGCGCAGAAATGCAATTTTTTTGCCTGATCGCTGTGCAGCGACAGAAAACAGCTAGCGAACAACTAGGAATGACCACCAATAGTGTGTGTCAGTCACATTACACCGCACAGTAGTGTGTGTCAGTCACATTACACCACACAGTAGTACATTTTACACACATTATGCCATGTTAGAGCCCCTTACACATATTACATCACAGTAGAGCAGAGCGCCTTATTTACATTATGCCAGGTTGAACCCCTTAAACACATTAAGCCAGGTAGATCCCCTTATACACGATACTCCAGGTAGAGACCCTTATACACGTTACGCCAGGTAGAGACCCTTATACATGTTATACCAGGTAGAGCCACTTTTTTTTACACGTTACACCTGGTAGAGCACCTTTTATACAGGTTATGCCAAGATGAGCCCCTTATACACGGTTACAACAGGTAGAGCCCCTTTTATACACATTACGCCAGGTAGAGCCCCTTATACAAATTACGACAGGTAGTGCCTCTATTTTACACGTTACTCCAGGTTGAGCCCCTTTTATAACTGGCGGGGGAGCAGGGAGAACAGTGGAATACATCAGGAGGTGAAGGAGACAGTGGGCCGCAGCAAGGCATCAACAGGTTCAAACCCCCAACCAGAGGGAAACAGCAGTAAAGGATCTATGCACAGTCACAGGGGAGATACTGGGATCACAGGAAGCTGCCAGCAGTAGTAGCACAGCCATAGAGGCAACCGTAGAATGACCCAGCGCACAGGGAACAGTACCTTGGAGCAAGAGACAGGCATCAGCATGGAGTCAGTCCATTAAAGACAAAGAAGCCGCATCAGAAGTTGTGTGCAGGCACCACCGGGAGCTGTAGGTGATGAGAGACCGAGGGCTAGATGCATCATCGCTTGTAAAGTGAAAAAATGGAGAGTGAAAAAGTATCAGCCAATCAGGTCCTAACTGCCATGGCACAGGCTGTGTTTGAAAAATGTCAGTTAGGAGCTGATTAGCTGATACTTTTTCACTCTCCATTTTATCACTTTCCTAGCGATGATTCATCTAGCCCCGAGGCTCAACTGGGGAATGAAGGTAGCAGACTTTGGGTGGGAGCTCCAGTTAGTAAAGACACAGAGAGAGATGGCGATCTGCCATTGGGGTCCTGCCAGGGTCGGACTGGCCCACAGCTACCTGTACCTAAATGCTGTGGCCAACACGGTCGGTGGGTGGAGGCGGAGGGCAATAGACAGGCGCAGTCAAATTAGATGGCGCTGGTGGCATGACTACGGCCACACCAGGCCGTCGCGCTGCTAGCCCGGTCTTAAAACCTCTATTGATTTTATGTATTATGCATTACATAGCTGTTAAGCAGTAAGTGGATGGTTTTCATTTATGGACATACATAGTTATACTAGGTGATTCATCGCGTCCTACGGGCGCTCTTCACACCGTCGGTTGGGGATAAGCCCCGTTAACCCCTGCACGCCTTTGAACATACGCAGGCTGGTAGATAACAGAATCAGAAACGCAGGGCAGTATAGAGGGCATACAGAAATGGTGTCCGGTTGAGAAACGATAGAGAGGCGTGGGGGGGGGGGGGATGTAGAGAAACGCTGTGCGATCAGTAAAGGATAGGGAGAGGCAGGGTGGTAGGGAGAGGATAAAGAGAGGGAAGGTGTTAGAGAGAAAATACCGTTGCAAGAGGCTATGACCGGTTAACACCTGCACGGGCTTCAGCTGTGCTATAATTGTTATTATATGGAGTATTACCAGAATTTTTTTTTATGGCAGTGGGTAAATATTGTAAGGGGGGAGGGCATGCGATTGTCAAGGGGGCGTAGCCCTTTGTGAGGGCATGCAGAGTGGCCGTAGGGCACAATGAATAACATAGTGTAGTATATACTGCTAGTGTCTGCATCATGAAGTACCAGATGACTAATAGCAATGCACTGTAGATAAGACACCAAAGTGCTGTGGCCACAGGTAGCAGAGCCGCTTATACACACAATGGCCACAGGTAGCAGAGCCGCTTATACACACAATACCCCCAGGTAGCAGAACCGCTTATACACACAATACCCAACAGGTAACAGTGTCGCTTATACACACAGTGCCCACAGGTAGCAGGGCAGCTTATACACACAGTGCCCACAGGTAGCAGAGGCGCTTATACACACAATACCCACAGGTAGCAGAGGCGCTTATACACACAGTGCCCACAGGTAGCAGAGACGCTTATACACACAATACCTACAGGTAACAGAGGTGCTTATACACACAGTGCCCACAGGTAGCAGAGGTGCTTATACACACAATGGGCACAGGTAGCAGAGCCACGTATACACACAATACCCACAGGTAGCAGAGCCGCATATACACACAATACCCACAGGTAGCAGAGCTGCTTATACACACAGTGCCCACAGGTAGCAGAGCCGCTTATACACACAGTGGCCACAGGTAGCAGAGCCGCTTATACACACAATACCCACAGGTTGCAGAGGCACTTATACACACAGTGGCCACAGGTAGCAGAGGCGCTTATGCACACAATGGGCACAGGTAGCAGAGGCGCTTATACACACAATGGGCACAGGTAGCAGAGCCACGTATACACACAATACCCACAGGTAGCAGAGCCGCTTATAGACACAGTGGCCACAGGTAGCAGAGCCACTTATACACAATGGCCACAGGTAGCAGTGTCGCTTATACACATAATGGCCACAGTATTAGTATACTCACAAAAGTTTGGGGGGTTTGGAAAGGGGGTGGGTTCAGTGAGGTGCCTATCCGTGCGGCTGATCAGCCCGATTCAGGGCATCACTTGTAGCGGCTGCGGATGGTGTCCGAGGTGCTACGTGTGGTGGAGGGGTGGGTGTGGGAGTGGGTCCAGAGGTGTTGTGGGTGGCGGAGGGGTGGGTGCAGGGGCACGGATGGCGGAAAGGGTGCAGAGGTGCTGTGGGTGGGGGAGGGGTAGGTGTAAAGGGGGCGCGGATGGGGAGTGTAAATGCTGTTGGTGGGGGAGGGGTGGGGGAGGGGGACTGTGGATGAAGGAGGGGGTATGGAGGTGATGTGTGTGTGGGAGGGGTGATGTAGAGGTGTGCATTTGGAGGTGCAGGGGGGGTGAGCTTAGGTGATGGGTTTCAGAAGTGCTGTGGGTGGGGGAGGTGTGGGTGTGGGATGGCACGGATGGGGGATGTAGATGTTGTTGATGGGGGAGGGGTTGATACGGGGGAGCTGTGGATGGGGGAGGGAGTCCGGAGGGGGTTCTGGTGGTGGTCCAGAGGTGTTGCGGTTGGGGGAGGGGCAGGTGTGGGAGATCCGCAGATGGGGAGGGTGTCTGTAGATAATGCGGGTGGGTAGGTGCTGTGGTTGTGGGAGTGGCGGGTGCGGGGGTGTTGCGGGTGGGGTAGGTGATCTGGATGGGGTAGGTGATCTGGATGTGCGGTAGCCAGGGGAGGGGCGGGTGCGGGGATGACACGGATGGGGGAGTGGGTCCGTGGGTGCTGTGGATAAGTGAGGGGTGGGTTACGGCGGTTGTGGCGGCCCGGGTGTGCTGCTGCGGTGAGTGGGGGAGGGTGCCGGTGCAGGGATACCGAGGTTGGGGTAGGGTGGGGGTGCAGCTGCGGTGGGTGGGGGAGGGGCAGGGAAGAGGCGGGTATGGGGATGCTGTGGGTGGGGTGCCAGGGGGGGGGCGTGAGGGTGTGTGGATGGGGTCTGTAGATGCTGCTGGTGGTGGAGGGGCAGGTGCGGGAGGCTGTGGATGAAGGAGGGGTCTGGAGGTGCTGTGCATGGGGGAGGGGTTATGTAGGGGAAGGTGGGGTTGCAGGGGTGTGGGGGTTAGGTGATGGGTTGTAGAAGTGCTGCGGGTGGGGGAGGTGTGGGTGCGGGATGAGGTATGTAGTGCTGCAGGGGAGCCGTAGATGGGGGAGGGGGTCCTGAGGTGCTGTGGGTGGTGGTCCAGAGGTGCGGGGGGTGGTGGAGGGGAAGGTGTGGTAGGTGTGCGAATGAGGGAAGGTGTCTATAGATGATGGTGGTGGGGGAGGGGCCGGAGGTTCTGTGGGTGGGGGTGGTGGCTGTGGGGGTGTGGTGGGGATCCTGATGCGCGGCGGGTAGGGGAGGGGCAGGTGCGGGGATCAGAGGGCGCTGTGGGTAGGTGAGGGGCTGGTGTGGGGTTAACGCAGTTGGGGAGGGCCAGCTGTGGTGGTGTTGCGGGTGGTGGAGGGGCAGGTGTGTGGGTGTTGGGGGGGAGGGGAGGGGCAGGTGCTGTGTGTGGGGGAGGGGGCCGTTTGCTGGGGTGGTGCGGTTGGGTGGGTGGGAGGTGGGTGTGAGGGTGCCACGGTTGCGGGGGCGGGTGGTGCTGCAGGTAGGGGAGGGGTGGGGGTGCTGGAGCAGGGGTGCTGTGCGTAGGGGAGGGGCGGGGGTGCCATGGGTGGGGAGTTGGGAGCAGGGGTGATGTGGGTGTGGGAGGGGTGGGGGGGCTGTTGGAGAAGCTGGTGTGGGAGTGCAGTGGGTGGAGGAGGGGGGGGGGGTGCTGCGGGTGGCGGGCTGGTGCCATGGGTGGGGGGACAGGTGCGTGTGTGCAGGGGTGCTGCGGTTGGGGTTTGGGAGGCGGCTGCGGGGGTTTCCGAGGGTTGGGGGGGGGGGTGCGGGAGCAGGGGTGTTGCGGATGGGGGAGGGGTGGGTGCAGGAGGCGCAGATGCGGTGGTGGTGCGGGTGGGGTGGAGGGTGCAGGGGTGTAGCGGGGGGAGAGGTGGGTATGGGGGTGTGGTGGGGGTGCCGCTGGTGGGGGAGGGGGCCGTTTTCCAGGGTGGTGCAGTTGGGTGGGTATGAGGGTGCAACGGTTGCGGGGGCGGGTGGGGTGGGGGTGCTGCAGGTAGCGGAGGGGTGGGGGTGCGGGAGCAGGGGTGGTGTGCGAAAGGGAGGGGCGGGGGAGCCATGGTTGGAGGGTTGGGAGCTGGGGTGATGTGGGTGTGGGAGGGGTGGGGGGCTGTGGGAGAAGCTGGTGTGGGTGGGGGAGGAGGGGATGCTGGGGGTGAAGGCGTGGTGCCATGGGTGGGGGGACAGGTGCGGGTGAGGTGGAGGGTGCATGGGTGTAGCGGGGGGAGAGGTGGGTATGGGGGTGGGGGAGGGGCGTGGGTGCCGCTGGTGGTGGAGGGGCGGGGGTGCCGCGGTTGGGGGAGGGGCGGGGTTTGCTGCAGGTGTGGGGGTGGGAGTGCTGCGGGTGGGAGTGGATGTGGGGGGATGCGTTGGATGCCGCGGGTGGGCGGCCGCGGATGTTGGTGCTACGGGTGGGGGAGAGGGTGGGAGTGGCGCGGGTGCTGGGTGGATGCAGTTGGCTGCCGCGGGTGGGAGGGGGAGCGAGTGCGGCTGTCAGTGTCAGCATTGTCCCCTGAACTCTGCAGCAGCCGCTAGTCTGTGAGGCGGGTAGTGTGAGTGCCGCTCACAGTCAGCGGCTGCTCTGTCACCAGGGAGTGTACGGGGAGGAGGGAGACAGGGGACAGGGCGGAGACGGGGAGGGGACTGGGCGGGGATGGGCGGTCAGACGGAGAGGACTTCTGGTAGATCTGTGCCTGTGACTCCGCCCAGCGTTACGGCCAGGCACAGAATCACAGAGTTGGGCTAATATATAGGAGATTACTTTGTTACCTTTTAATGTGTCAGTGTGGCATTATACAGTCTTCACATTTGATATTTTTCTGTACCAGTTAATGCCATGCAAAAAAATTTCACTGTAAATTAGGAACTATTGGTAAATGATGTGCAAAATACAAAACAAGAAAGTTCTTGGGGTAAATTTACTAAGATGGGAGTTCTATTTAATATGGGATGTGGCCCATAGCAACTAATCAGATTCCAGGTATTATCTTCTAGAAGGTACTAGATAAATGAGAAGTAGAATCTGATTGGTTGCTATGGGCAACATCTCATCTTAAATAGAACTCCCATCTTAGTAAATTTACCCCCTTGTCTATAAATGTAGATGGTTGTATGTGAGAGTGCATTTGTCTGGCTACGGGAGCGTGAGCATGCATAGATTGATGTGGGAGTGTCAGTCTGTGGGTCTGGCTGCCGTAGGGTGTGAAGAATCTGTGGGTCTTGAGTCTGGCTATGGCATACTTGCCTACTTTTGAAAAAGCATTTCAGGGAGATATGAAAGTAAAACCTATCAGCACGGGCGCATACTGCTACATCGGAGAGGCGTGTTATGGAAATGACTTACATCCAAATGTAAATGATCCCCAAAGTTAGTAAGATCTATTTGATGAAGAAAAGACACTGATATTTTGCAGGATTTGTTCGTGTATTGTGTTTTACAAGAGCTTCCATATCCTGTCAGTGGCCATAGGGATCATTGTGCCTTATAACCAATGTAAGGAAATGGCACTAATGATCCCATTTGAATGTATGTAGCTCTGATTTATTTTCCCCCCAAGAATGCAATGGCTGCATAATGGGGGTAAGGTGCCATCAGGGAGATTGCTGGACTTTTCAGGGAGTGAGGGAGATTGTTGCTATTTCAGGGAGTCTCCTGCAGAATGAGGGAGGGTAGGCAACTATGGGAATCTATGGTTCGGACTGTGGCAAAGTGTGAATCTGTGGGTCTGGTTGTGGTAGAGTGTGAATCTGCTGGGTAATTTTGTTATTTATAATAATATTTTTGTAGTCATTTATGCATATGTTTATCAGTATAAATAAAGTTGTTATTTTTATTGGGGGTCATTCCGAGTTGTTCGCTCGCAAGCGGATTTTAGCAGATTTGCTCATGCTAAGCCGCCGCCTACTGGGAGTGAATCTTAGCATCTTAAAATTGCGAACGATGTATTCGCAATATTGCGATTACACACCTAGGGGTACATTTACTAACATTCGTAATTTCCGAAAATAGGTCAAAGTTCAATCACGAATGACATCGACAGTGTAAAACTGCAACTTTTTGAATTGATTACGATGGATTTACTAAGCTGTCGTATTCGTATTTTTCTTTTCTTCCGATGTCGATGTCATTCGTGTTTTTTTACCTAATTTGACGGCAGTGATTAGCAAAACACTGCCGTTTTTTTTTACAATCAATCTCGGCCGGATCTGTGTGATCCGTGCTGGGGTTCGTATTTTTTTTTTTTTTTTAATTAAACAAAGTAAAATCCTAAAAAAAATTGCGTGGGGTCCCCCCTCCTAAGCATAACCAGCCTCGGGCTCTTTGAGCCGATCCTGGTTGCAGAAATATGGGGAAAAAAATGACAGGGGTTCCCCCATATTTAAGCAACCAGCATCGGGCTCTGCGCCTGGTCCTGGTCCCAAAAATACGGGGGACAAAAAGAGTAGGGGTCCCCCGTATTTTTAAAACCAGCACCGGGCTCCACTAGCTGGACAGATAATGCCACAGCCGGGGGTCACTTTTATATAGCGCCCTGCGGCCGTGGCATCAAAAATCCAACTAGTCACCCCTGGCCGGGGTACCCTGGGGGAGTGGGGACCCCTTCAATCAAGGGGTCCCCCCCCCCCAGCCACCCAAGGGCCAGGGGTGAAGCCCGAGGCTGTCCCCCCCCATCCAATGGGCTGCGGATGGGAGGGCTGATAGCCTTTGTTGTAAAATAAAAGATATTGTTTTTAGTAGCAGTACTACAAGTCCCAGCAAGCCTCCCCCGCATGCTTGTACTTGGAGAACCACAAGTACCAGCATGCGGCGGAAAAACGGGCCCGCTGGTACCTGTAGTACTACCACTAAAAAAATACCCAAAAAAACACAAGACACACACACCGTGAAAGTATAATTTTATTACATACATACACACATACATACATACTTACCTTATGTTCCCACGCAGGTCGGTCCTCTTCTCCAGTAGAATCCAAGGGGTACCTGTTGAAGAAATTCTACTCACCAGATCCAGTGGTCCAGGCTCCTCGGCAAATCCAGGGATAATCCACGTACTTGAATAAAACAAAAAAACGGTTGCCCGACCACGAACTGAAAGGTGACCCATGTTTGCACATGGGTCACCTTTCCACGAATGCCAGAAACCCACTTTGCCTTCTGGCTAAGTGGGTTTCTTCAGCCAATCAGGGAGTGCCACGTTGTAGCACTCTCCTGATCAGCTGTGTGCTGCTGTCCTCACTGACAGGCAGCACGCGGCAGTGTTACAATGTAGCGCCTATGCGCTACATTGTAACCAATGATGGGAACTTTCTGCTCAGCGGTGACGTCACTTTAGGTCAACCGCTGAGCAGAAAGTTCCCATCATTGGTTACAATGTAGCGCATAGGCGCTACATTGTAACACTGCCGCGTGCTGCCTGTCAGTGAGGACAGCAGCACACAGCTGATCAGGAGAGTGCTACAACGTGGCACTCCCCGATTGGCTGAAGAAACCCACTTAGCCAGAAGGCAAAGTGGGTTTCTGGCATTCGTGGAAAGGTGACCCATGTGCAAACATGGGTCACCTTTCAGTTCGTGGTCGGGCAACCGTTTTTTTGTTTTATTCAAGTACGTGGATTATCCCTGGATTTGCCGAGGAGCCTGGACCACTGGATCTGGTGAGTAGAATTTCTTCAACAGGTACCCCATGGATTCTACTGGAGAAGAGGACCGACCTGCGTGGGAACATAAGGTAAGTATGTATGTATGTGTGTATGTATGTAATAAAATTATACTTTCACGGTGTGTGTGTCTTGTGTTTTTTTGGGTATTTTTTTAGTGGTAGTACTACAGGTACCAGCGGGCCCGTTTTTCCGCCGCATGCTGGTACTTGTGGTTCTCCAAGTACAAGCATGCGGGGGAGGCTTGCTGGGACTTGTAGTACTGCTACTAAAAACAATATCTTTTATTTTACAACAAAGGCTATCAGCCCTCCCATCCGCAGCCCATTGGATGGGGGGGGACAGCCTCGGGCTTCACCCCTGGCCCTTGGGTGGCTGGGGGGGGGGGACCCCTTGATTGAAGGGGTCCCCACTCCCCCAGGGTACCCCGGCCAGGGGTGACTAGTTGGATTTTTGATGCCACGGCCGCAGGGCGCTATATAAAAGTGACCCCCGGCTGTGGCATTATCTGTCCAGCTAGTGGAGCCCGATGCTGGTTGCTTAAATATGGGGGAACCCCTGTCATTTTTTTACCCATATTTCTGCAACCAGGATCGGCTCAAAGAGCCCGAGGCTGGTTATGCTTAGGAGGGGGGACCCCACGCAATTTTTTTTGGCAAAAAAAAACACTTTCCAACCCCTTCCCACTGATATACATGCACGGATCTCATGGATCCCTGCATGCATCTCAAATCAAGAATAAAAAAAGCAGGTCTGTTTTTTTTTTAGGACTTTTTTACGAATTGTAATTTTTCACGGCAGTGTTTTGGGTTTTTTTGCTTTGCACTTCTTAGTAAATGACCGAGATTCATACTTAAACAGGCGTAATTTGACCGATGGTGTATTCATTCGTAATTTTTTACCTGAACTAGAAAAAAATTACGAATGCCCTCATCACTGCCGTGATTAGTGTTTAGTAAATGACCGAGATTGACCGAGATGACACTTTGATGAAAAAACGGCATCTCGGTCAAAATCGGGAGCTTAGTAAATATACCCCCTAGTAGCAGTTTCTGAGTAGCTCCAGACTTACTCGGCATCTGCGATCATTTCACTGCTTGTCGTTCCTGGTTTGACGTCACAAACACACCCAGCGTTCGCCCAGACACTCCTCCGTTTCTCCGACCACTCCTGCGTTTTTTCCGGAAACGGTAGCGTTTTTTCCCACACGCCCATAAAACGGCCTGTTTCCGCCCAGTAACACCCATTTCCTGTCAATCACATTACGATCGCCAGAACGATGAAAAAGCCGTGAGTAAAAATCCTAACTGCATAGCAAATTTACTTGGCGCAGTCGCAGTGCGGACATTGCGCATGCGCATTATGCGGAAATTCGCTGCGATGCGAAGATTTTTACCGAGCGAACAACTCGGAATGACCCCCATTGATTGATACACATTTCATCTCTGTAGTTATTTTAACACAGTTGTATGAGTGAAATGGGCCTTATTTGAAATGCATATTTCTCTTACTTTATATACTATGCTAGGTGGCTCCTATAATTGCTGGCCACTCCTCTCTGGTCAGGTGGCCACACCCCTTCCAGCAAATGATCATGCCCCTTAGTGGCCCTTTGTGATTGAATTTCCCTGGGGCAATCACTAGTGCAAATCTATTAAGATTAAGAATGCATTATTATTCCGGTAATAACTTTTAAATGCAGTTAATAATATCTTTGTTTAAAGAATAAAAACAATCTGTAATATACAGTATATAACCAGTATATTAATATAATGATCTTTTCAGTATAATGTCCAAAAACCAGCATTAAAGATGGGTTCATCATTTCTTTGCCAAGCTGCCTCTCATTATGCATTAATTATATAGAAATAATGACAACTGTAAGTGGAAAATAAGTTAAAAGTTGTGCACTGAGTGCAAACGTTATCAGCTACAGCCGCGATGACATTTAAAAGTGATATTTGAAAGTGTTTACATGTTTTAAAGGTCTTCTGTGAAAGAGAGATGCCAGATTTATGCGGCCAGATGTGATTTTATAACAAAAGACTTTTCATGACAAACAAAATCTAATATAAAGGTGAGAGAAGGGAATGTGAAAGTCTTTCAGGCTGGCAAACAAATGGGCAAACAGCGAAACCTAATTGAATACACTTTAAAAGTCAACAGATTAGCATTGTGTGTAAACAAATATGTACATAAATTCACATATAACATTTCCATGGCTTTTCATGGAGTCAGCTGTGAGGATTTGAACTGGAATTCTTTAAGTGTATATTGTAACAGCGTGGGCACATAGAGATATCAACCTACACAAAGGACACGTTGCACAATAGTTACACTTTTAGGGTAATTTGAGGCAAACTGTGCTTACAATGGAACTACATTTTCTAACATAGTGGCATATTCATTATGTTAATTATCAGATGAATTGCTCATAGCGAGCACCGGAGCAATTCATCATTGCTCCGGCGCGGACACAGCTGATGCAAAAATCAGTTGTCTCCACGAATTTTTTCATTTCTAGCAGTGAAAAAAATGTGTCAGTGGTAAAACTAGTGCGGCTGCGTGAACTAGGGTTCACACAGGCGCATGAAGACCCCGGCGTCTGGCGGAAGAAGCCAGGCAGGGGCGGAGGGATTCAGAAGGATTCCTCTTCGCATGCCGGATCTGCTTTCCATAGGTAAGCAGCAGAGGTGTGGGAGCATTTGCCATCAGAGGATGGCGAATGCTACCGCAGTCAAGCTCCGAAAATAAAATATTTTCTGAGGTTGATGAATGAGGTCCCCATACTAGTGTATGGGGATGTCGGGCCAGCTTGGGAGAGATAGGTAAGCAGGTGCTATCTGTGATATCTCCTGCATTACCTTCATGATGAATGGCCCCATAACTTCATGTTCACTTTAATTTTTCACCTACTTTTGTTGAAATTAAGTGATGATGACTATGCCCCATAGAGAACTGAGAATGGTACTGTAGAACAGCTCCTCTAATAGTTCTTAGTTGTCCAAGTTTAGCTAACTCTGGTTTGTTTAGTTTTGTGGAGCTTGCCCTCTGTAGCTAATGGATGGCGTTAGCTGGCGTCTCCCATTGGTAAAGCTTCGGCACCAGTGAGCTAGACCATTTGCAAATGCACAATCTGGAAGAGGCTGCTGTGTAAAGTTAGTAATGGAAGATCTGTTAATGGGAAAGTACGTTGTTGGGACAGATTCCATTTGTAAATGCTGTCCCGCCAAACAAGCTATTATTAAAGTAAATTGTTCTGTTAAATGAGACCTAAATAATTCAAAATGAATTATTATTTATAGTGTGAAAACATTGTTAAATAACAAATGCACACCCACATACACGCAAATTAGATGAAAAGAATAATTTAACACTGTTACATAAGAAATGGGAAAACATTTCCAATGGATCAGTACCTTCTGTTGTGATTCCTTTATAGTTGCCTTTTACGTATTCCTCTAAAATAAAGTCACAAACTCACCCAAACACAGCTGTAGGTGGTAGGAATCTTTTGGCAGCAGCCTTCTAACAAGGTAGCCCACTGACAGAATGGTATTGTAACATCTCTGATTTCATAACATTCATGCAGTGTGAACCCTCTATCTCAACTAAAAAACAAGGCGGCAGATGAAGGGTAATCACATAGCCAGACACAGTTTTGGAAATGTGAATATAAGATCACTGTATAACACAAGTTGGAAATAAAATATTATATTGACATTTACAATACCCAGTGGAGCTTATTATGTGATACAGTAATTTGGCTAAATATGTCTTCATATTCCAAGCATCAACACAGAACTGGATTAGCGTCATAGAACACAGGTGATTTATAGGAGTTTATTATAAACTAAGCCTTTGTTCTAAACCCTGACATTTTAACTAGGCGCTGCAGTGAAGCGTAACACACTGAATTAACATTGACTGCGTTTATGCCATTTTATGGAAAAGTAAACTGGTGAGATATGTTAAAGTGCACCCAAATGTAGCAAAAAGAACGTTTGCACTCAGTGCACAACTTTTAAATTATTTTCCACTTACAGTTGTCATGGAAAATGTGCGGTTCGGTTCTCCAGAAATCCAATCCACCTGAATTTTATGTAAATATTGGGCAGTATGGATGGTGTAATGGTTAGCATTACTGCCTCGCAGGGGTTCGATTCCCACAATGGCCTTAACTGTGTAGAGTTTGTACATTCTCCCCATATTTGCATGGGTTCCTCCAGTTACTCAAGTTTCCTCCAACAATCCAAAAAATACTGGAAGGTTAACCTACTCCCAACAAAAATTAAACCTAATGTGAATGTGTGTGTGTACAGTACATGTGGTAGGGAATATAGATTGTAAGCTCCACCGGGGCAGGGCCAAATATTTTATGTAAAAAGCCGCGGAATATGTGTGTACTTTATAAGTAACTGGTAATAATAATCCAAACCAAAACCCGGTCTGGATCTCCCGAGGAGATAAGATCCAATCAGAGTCCTGGTTCAGATCTTCCTGTTGTTCGGAATTTGAATTTTAAATACAAATTTCGGGTTTTGGATAGAGATATGCGGCGGGCACTTTTCGTGTTTTACAACAATATCAGAGAATTCCTGCTACACTGGCGCAAACAAAAGCAGCCCTGGACTGAGTTCCCTACCCGAAATGTCACCACATTTCCATATAGATTGTAAACAAGAATGGTTTTGGAAGGAACCCGATCCTAGGTGCTATACAAACAATGTAAAATTAGAGATGTGCACCGGAAATTTTTCGGATTTTGTGTTTTGGTTTTGGATTCGGTTCCGCGGCCGTGTTTTGGATTCGGACGCGTTTTGGCAAAACCTCCCTGAAATTTTTTTGTCGGATTCGGGTGTTTTTTTAAAAAAAAAACCCTCAAAAACAGCTTAAATCATAGAATTTGGGGGTAATTTTGATCCCATAGTATTATTAACCTCAATAAACATAATTTCCACTCATTTCCAGTCTATTCTGAACACCTCACACCTCACAATATTATTTTTAGTTCTAAAATTTGCACCGAGGTCACTGGATGACTAAGCTAAGCGACCCAAGTGGGCGGCACAAACACCTGGCCCATCTAGGAGTGGCACTGCAGTGTCAGACAGGATGGCACTTAAAAAAATTGGCCCTAAACAGCACATGATGCAAAGAAAAGAGAAAAAGAGGTGCACTGTGGTCACTGGACGGCTAAGCTAAGCGACACAAACACCTCAATATCACAGGAATTATTCGTTCTAATAAATGGTATTATTGGTCCAAATCACTGGAAGAAAATGACAAAATCACAGGAATTATTTGTTCTAATCAATGGCATTATTGGTCTAAATCACTGGAATAAAATGACAAAATCACTGGAATTAAATGGCAGTAATGTCAGGAATTATATCAAATGGCAGTACCACTGGACATATACGGAAGTGTCAGACAGGATGGCACTTAAAAAAATAGTCCTCAAACAGCACATGATACAAAGAAAAGAGAAAAAGGGTACACTGTGGTCGCTGGACGGCTAAGCTAAGCGACACAAACACCTCAATATCACAGGAATTATTTGTTCTAAATAATCAATGGTATTATTGGTCCAAATCACTGGAAGAAAATGACAAAATCACAGCAATTATTCGGTCTAATCAATGGTATTATTGGTCCAAATCACTGGAAGAAAATGACAAAATCACTGGAATCATTTGGCAAGATCACTGTAATTAATAATTCATTATAAATCACTGATATTAATTGGTAAAATCTCGCTATCGCCTGCCTAGAGAAGTGGAACCTAGATGGTATTTGGTACCGTGGACACACTACCTCAAGAAATTCTCTAAGTCCCTGTGAACTAACGCTGGATACCGAACGCACGTCTAACACCAACACAGCTGCCAAGGCCTGAGTTATCCACTTTGCAACAGGATGACTGCTGTGATATTTCATCTTCCTCGCAAAGGACTGTTGGACAGTCAATTGCTTACTTGAAGTAGTACAAGTGGTCTTCCGACTTCCCCTCTGGGATGATGATCGACTCCCAGCAGCAACAACAGCAGCGCCAGCAGCAGTAGACGTTACACTCAAGGATCCATCGGAGGAATCCCAGTCAGGAGAGGACTCGTCAGACTTGCCAGTGACATAGCCTGCAGGACTCCAGGTGACGTATAAGGGAAGATGTTCCTAGGTAGTTAACGTCTTACCCCTACCTATTACAGCTTGACAAAGGCAACACACGGCTTGACACCTGTTGTCCGCGTTTGTGTTAAAATAATTTCACACCGAAGAGGTGATTTTTTTTTGTAATTTGACCAGGCATGTCAATGGCCATATTCATCCCACGGACAACAGGTGTCTCCCCGGGTGCCTGACTTAAACAAACCAAATCACCATCAGAATCCTCCTTGTCAATTTCCTCCTCAGCGCCAGCAACACCCATATCCTCATCCTGGTGTACTTCAACAGTGACATCTTCAATTTGACTATCAGGAACTGGACTGTGGGTGCTCTTTCCAGCACTTCCAGGGGGCGTGCAAATGGTGGAAGGAGCCACCTCTTCCCGTCCAGTGTTGGGAAGGTCAAGCATCGCAACCGACACAATTGGACTCTCCTTGGGGATTTGTGATTTAGAAGAACGCACAGTTCTTTGCTGTGCTTTTACCATCTTAACTATTTTCAGTTTTCTAGCGGGAGGATGAGTGCTTCCATCCTCATTTGAAGCTGAACCACTAGCCATGAACATAGGCCGTTCCTTGCCACTCCGTGTCGTAAATGGCATATTGGCAAGTTTACGCTTCTCCTCAGCCGCTTTTAATTTAGATTTTTGGGTCATTTTACTGAACTTTAGTTTTTTGGAATTTACATGCTGTCTACTATGATATTGGGCATCGGCCTTGGCAGACGACGTTGATGGCATTTCATCGTCTCGGCCATGACTAGTGGCAGCAGCTTTAGCACTAGGTGGAAGTGGATCTTGATCTTTCCCTATTTCACCCTCCACATTTTTGTTCTCCATTTTTTAATGTGTGGAATTATATGCCTGTAATATTATTATATCAATAGCAATGGCCTACTGTATTGTACAACTATATACTGTTGGTCACCAAAATGCTGCACTATACTACTATATATACTGCTCACAAAAATGCAGCACAGATATGGAATGGATACTTGCAGTGACATAGAGCTGCAAGATACAGCAATGGCCTACTGTACTGTACAACTATGTACTGTTGGTCACCAAAATGCTGCACTGTACTACTATATATACTGATCACAAAAATGCAGCACAGATATGAAATGGATACTTGCAGTGACACAGAGCTGCAAGATACAGCAATGGCCTACTGTACTGTACAACTGTATACTGTTTATCACCAAAATGCTGCACTGTACTACTATTTATACTGCTCACAAAAATGCAGCACAGATATGGAATGGATACTTGCAGTGACATAGAGCTGCAAGATACAGCAATGGCCTACTGTACTGTACAACTATGTACTGTTGGTCACCAAAATGCTGCACTGTACTACTATATATACTGCTCACAAAAATGCAGCACAGATATGAAATGGATACTTGCAGTGACACAGAGCTGCAAGATACAGCAATGGCCTACTGTACTGTACAACTGTATACTGTTTATCACCAAAATGCTGCACTGTACTACTATTTATACTGCTCACAAAAATGCAGCACAGATATGGAATGGATACTTGCAGTGACACGGAGCTGCAAGATACAGCAATGGCCTACTGTACTGTACATCTATATACTGTTGGTCACCAAAATGCTGCACTGCACTACTATATATACTGCTCACAAAAATGCAGCACAGATATGGAATGGATACTTGCAGTGACACGGAGCTGCAAGATACAGCAATGGCCTACTGTACTGTACAACTATATACTGTTGGTCACCAAAATGCTGCACTGTACTACTATATATACTGCTCACAAAAATGCAGCACAGATATGGAATGGATACTTGCAGTGACACAGCGCTGCAAGATACAGCAATGGCCTACTGTACTGTACAACAATATACTGTTGGTCACCAAAATGCTGTACTGTACTACTATATACACTGCTCACAAAAATGCAGCACAGATATGGAATGGATACTTGCAGTGACACGGAGCTGCAAGATACAGCAATGGCCTACTGTACTGTACAACTGTATACTGTTGGTCACCAAAATGCTGCACTGTACTACTATATATACTGCTCACAAAAATGCAGCACAGATATGGAATGGATACTTGCAGTGACACAGCGCTGCAAGATACAGCAATGGCCTACTGTACTGTACAACTGTATACTGTTGGTCACCAAAATGCAGCACACTGAGCACAGATATTTGCAGCACACTGAGCACAGATATGGAGCTTTTCAGGCAGAGAACGTAGATATTTGCAGCACACTGAGCACAGATATTTGCAGCACACTGACCAGAGATATTTTCAGCACACTGAGCACAGATATGGAGCTTTTCAGGGAGAGAACGTAGCCACGTCCTCTCCGTTCAATCTCCAATGCACGAGTGAAAATGGCGGCGACTCGCGGCTCATTATATAGAATACGAATCTCGCGAGAATCCGACCGCGGGATGATGACGTTCAGCTGCGTTTGGCTTAACCGAGCAAGGCAGGAAGATCCGAGGCTGCCTCAGACCCGTGTAAAATAGGTGAAGTTCGGGGGGGTTCGGATCTCGACAAACTGAACCCGCTCATCTCTATGTAAAATATTATAAAATATTATAAAAATATTCACAACACGTTCCTTTCAGAATGGTATAACTTGGATGTTTCTCTCCTTGCCTTTCTCTCTCAGACGTCACCGAGGAGTGGGATTTGAAATCAAGTGTTGCAGTGAACATGAAAAATACAAACATACAAATAATATGTAGATCAATCTATAAAATAAGAAACTTTGTGATATATCATAATTAAGTGATGTGATGAGGGCGCACCTCACAAATATCTTTATATTTAAGAAAATTGGTGATATAAAATGTTCATATTTTCTTTGCAAAATAAAATTATATTGTGATCAATGGTGAGTTTCTCGTGAAAGCGTACCCCACTCACTATGATGTGTAGGAAGGAGTAAGCCCAAAAAGGTATCTTTAACTTCCAAGGTGAAATGGATGGATGTCAAGCACATCAAGGTATCTTTTAATTAGAGCAATCCGAAAATTACATTCAAGGCCCGTCCTCTATTTTCACTACAAATCGTTGATGTCGTATGTATAAAATAAGAATTTACTTACCGATAATTCTATTTCTCGTAGTCCGTAGTGGATGCTGGGAACTCCGTAAGGACCATGGGGAATAGCGGCTCCGCAGGAGACTGGGCACAAAAGTAAAGCTTTAGGACTACCTGGTGTGCACTGGCTCCTCCCCCTATGACCCTCCTCCAAGCCTCAGTTAGGATACTGTGCCCAGACGAGCGTACACAATAAGGAAGGATTTATGAATCCCGGGTAAGACTCCTACCAGCCACACCAATCACACCGTACAACTTGTGATCTGAACCCAGTTAACAGCATGATAACAGAGGAGCCTCTGGATAGATGGCTCACAACAATAACCCGATTTAGTTAACAATAACTATGTACAAGTATTGCAGACAATCCGCACTTGGGATGGGCGCCCAGCATCCACTACGGACTACGAGAAATAGAATTATCGGTAAGTAAATTCTTATTTTCTCTGACGTCCTAGTGGATGCTGGGAACTCCGTAAGGACCATGGGGATTATACCAAAGCTCCCAAACGGGCGGGAGAGTGCGGATGACTCTGCAGCACCGAATGAGAGAACTCCAGGTCCTCCTCAGCCCGGGTATCAAATTTGTAGAATTTAGCAAACGTGTTTTCCCCTGACCAAGTAGCTGCTCGGCAAAGTTGTAAAGCCGAGACCCCTCGGGCAGCCGCCCAAGATGAGCCCACCTTCCTTGTGGAATGGCCTTTTACAGATTTTGGCTGTGGCAGGCCTGAAACAGAATGTGCAAGCTGAATTGTATTACAAATCCAACGAGCAATAGTCTGCTTAGAAGCAGGAGCACCCAGCTTGTTGGGTGCATACAGGATAAACAGCGAGTCAGATTTTCTGACTCCAGCCGTCCTGGAAACATATATTTTCAAGGCCCTGACTACGTCCAACAACTTGGAGTCCTCCAAGTCACTAGTAACCGCAGGTACCACAATAGGTTGGTTCAGATGAAACACTGAAACCACCTTAGGGAGAAAATGAGGACGAGTCCTCAATTCCGCCCTGTCTGAATGGAAGATCAGATAAGGGCTTTTACAGGATAAAGCCCGCCAATTCTGACACGCGCCTGGCCGAGGCCAGGGCCAACAACATGACCACTTTCCATGTGAGATATTTTAACTCCACAGATTCAAGTGGTTCAAACCAATGTGACTTTAGGAACCCCAAAACTACATTGAGATCCCAAGGTGCCACTGGAGGCACAAAAGGAGGCTGTATATGCAGTACCCCTTTTACAAACGTCTGAACTTCAGGAACTGAAGCTAGTTCTTTCTGGAAGAAAATTGACAGGGCCGAAATTTGAACCTTAATGGACCCCAATTTTAGGCCCATAGTCACTCCTGTTTACAGGAAATGCAGGAATCGACCTAGTTGAAATTCCTCCATCGGGGCCTTACTGGCCTCGCACCACGCAACATATTTTCGCCAAATGCGGTGATAATGCTTTGCGGTTACATCCTTCCTGGCTTGATCAGGGTAGGGATGACTTCATCCGGAATGCCTTTTTCCTTCAGGATCCGGCGTTCAACCGCCCTGCCGTCAAACGCAGCCGCGGTAAGTCTTGGAATAGACAGGGTCCTTGCTGGAGCAGGTCCCTTCTTAGAGGTAGAGGCCACGGGTCCTCCGTGAGCATCTCTTGAAGTTCCGGGTACCAAGTCCTTCTTGGCCAATCCGGAGCCACGAGTATAGTTCTTACTCCCCTCCGTCTTATAATTCTCAGTACTTTTGGTATGAGAGGAAGAGGAGGGAACACATACACTGACTGGTACACCCACGGTTTTACCAGAGCGTCCACAGCTATTGCCTGAGGGTCCCTTGACCTGGCGCAATACCTGTCCAATTTTTTGTTTAGGCGGGACGCCATCATGTCCACCTTTGGTTTTTCCCAACGGTTTACAATCATGTGGAAGACTTCTGGGTGAAGTCCCCACTCTCCCGGGTGGAGGTCGTGCCTGCTGAGGAAGTCTGCTTCCCAGTTGTCCACTCCCGGAATGAATACTGCTGACAATGCTATCACATGATTTTCCGCCCAGCGAAAAATCCTTGCAGCTTCTGCCATTGCCCTCCTGCTTCTTGTGCCGCCCTGTCTGTTTACGTGGGCGACTGCCGTGATGTTGTCCGACTGGATCAGCACCGGCTGACCTTGAAACAGAGGTCTTGCTTGGCTTAGGGCATTGTAAATGGCCCTTAGCTCCAAAATATTTATGTGAAGTGATGTCTCCAGGCTTGACCACAAGCCCTGGAAATTTCTTCCCTGTGTGACTGCTCCCCAGCCTCGCAGGCTGGCATCCGTGGTCACCAGGACCCAGTCCTGAATGCCGAATCTGCGGCCCTCTAGAAGATGAGCACTCTGCAACCACCACAGGAGAGACACCCTTGTCTTTGGTGACAGGGTTATCCGCTCATGCATCTGAAGATGCGATCCGGACCATTTGTCCAGCAGGTCCCACTGGAAAGTTCTTGCGTGGAATCTGCCGAATGGAATTTCTTCGTAGGAAGCCACCATTTTTCCCAGGACCCTTGTGCACTGATGCACTGACACTTGGCCTGGTTTTAGGAGGTTTCTGACTAGTTCGGATAACTCCCTGGCTTTCTCCTCCGGGAGAAACACCTTTTTCTGGACTGTGTCCAGGATCATCCCTAGGAATAGAAGACGTGTCGTCGGGATCAGCTGCGATTTTGGAATATTGAGAATCCAACCGTGCTGCCGCAACACTACTTGAGATAGTGCTACCCCGACTACCAACTGTTCCCTGGATCTTGCCCTTATCAGGAGATCGTCCAAGTAAGGGATAACTAAAACTCCCTTCCTTCGAAGGAGTATCATCATTTCGGCCATTACTTTGGTAAAGACCCGGGGTGCCGTGGACAAACCAAACGGCAGCGTCTGAAACTGATAGTGACAGTTCTGTACCACAAACCTGAGGTACCCTTGGTGAGAAGGGTAAATTGGGACATGGAGATAAGCATCCTTGATGTCCAGAGACACCATATAATCCCCTTCTTCCAGGTTCGCAATCACCGCTCTGAGTGACTCCATCTTGAATTTGAACCTTTGTATGTAAGTGTTCAAGGATTTCAGATTTAAAATAAGTCTCACCGAGCCGTCCGGCTTTCGGTACCACAAACAGCGTGGAATAATACCCCTTTCCCTGTTGTAGGAGGGGTACCTTGATTATCACCTGCTGGGAATACAGCTTGTGAATGGCTTCTGCTGCAGCCTTTTTCCTCTCCCTCTGCCACGGGGCAGAAATGAGGAGTCTTTTGCCCGCTTGCCCTTATGGGGCCTAAAGGACTGCGCCTGATAATACGGCGTCTTCTTATGTTGAGAGGCTACCTGGGGTAAAAATGTGGATTTCCCAGCCGTTGCCGTGGCCACCAGGTCTGTTAGACCTACCCCAAATAACTCCTCCCTTTTATAAGGCGATACTTCCATATGCCTTTTGGAATCAGCATCACCTGACCACTGTCTTGTCCATAACCCTCTTCTGGCAGAAATGGACAGCGCACTTACTCTTGATGCCAGTCGGCAAATATCCCTCTGTGCATCACGCATATATAGAAATGCATCTTTTAAATGCTCTATAGTCAGTAATATACTGTCCCTATCTAGGGTATCAATATTGTCAGTCAGGGAATCCGACCAAGCCACCCCAGCACTGCACATCCAGGCTGAGGCGATTGCTGGTCGCAGTATCACACCCGTGTGAGTGTATATACATTTTTAGGATATTTTCCTGCTTTCTGTCAGCAGGTTCCTTAAGGGCGGCCGTATCCGGGGACGGTAGTGCCACCTGTTTAGACAAGCGTGTGAGCGCTTTATCCACCCTAGGGGGTGTTTCCCAACGTGCCCTATCCTCTGGCGGGAAGGGGTATGATGCTAATAACTTTTTAGGAATTAACAGTTTTTATCGGGGGAAACCCACGCATCATCACACACTTCATTTAATTCCTCAGATGCAGGAAAAACTACAGGCAGTTTTTTCTCACCCAACATAATACCCTTTTTAGTGGTACTGGTATTATCAGAAATATGTAAAACATTTTCCATAGCCTCAATCATGTAACGTGTGGCCCTACTGGAAGTCACATTCGTCTCTTAATCGTCGACACTGGAGTCAGTATCCGTGTCGGCGTCTGTATCTGCCATCTGAGGTAACAGGCGTTTTAGAGCCCCTGATGGCTTTTGAGACACCTGGACAGGCACAGGCTGAGTAGCCGGTTGTCTCATGTCATCAATCTTTTGTAAAGAGCTGACACTGTCACGTAATTCCTTCCATAAGATCAGCCACTCAGGTGTCGACTCCCTAGGGGGTGACATCTCCATTACAGGCAATTGCTCCGCCTCCACACCATTTTCCTCCTCATACATGTCGACACAATCGTACCGACACACAGCACACACACAGGGAATGCTCTGATAGAGGACAGGACCCCACTAGCCCTTTGGGGAGACAGAGGGAGAGTATGCCAGCACACACCAGAGCGCTATATATATACAGGGATAACCTTATAGAAGTGTTTTTCCCCTTATAGCTGCTGTTTTATTAATACTGCGCCTAATTAGTGCCCCCCTCTCTTTTTTAACCCCTTTCTGTAGTGTAGTAACTGCAGGGGAGAGCCAGGGAGCTTCCCTCCAACGGAGCTGTGAGAGAAAATGGCGCCAGTGTGCTGAGGAGATAGGCTCCGCCCCTTTTTCGCTGACTTTTCTCCCGCATTTTTATGGATTCTGGCAAGGGTTAAAATACATCCATATAGCCCTGGGGGTTATATGTGATGTATGTTTGCCAGCCAAGGTGTTTTTATTGCTGCTCAGGGCGCCCCCCCCCCAGCGCCCTGCACCCTCAGTGACTGCAGTGTGAGGTGTGTATGAGGAGCAATGGCGCACAGCTGCAGTGCTGTGCGCTACCTTGGTGAAGACTGATGTCTTCTGCCGCCGATTTTCCGGACCTCTTCTTGCTTCTGGCTCTGTAAGGGGGCCGGCGGCGCGGCTCTGGGACCGGACTCCGAGGCTGGGCCTGTGTTCGGTCCCTCTGGAGCTAATGGTGTCCAGTAGCCAAGAAGCCCAAGCTGGCTGCAAGCAGGCAGGTTCGCTTCTTCTCCCCTTAGTCCCTCGATGCAGTGAGCCTGTTGCCAGCAGGTCCCTCTGAAAATAAAAAACCTAAAACTAAACTTTCACTAAGAAGCTCAGGAGAGCCCCTAGTGTGCACCCTTCTCGGCCGGGCACAAAAATCTAACTGAGGCTTGGAGGAGGGTCATAGGGGGAGGAGCCAGTGCACACCAGGTAGTCCTAAAGCTTTACTTTTGTGCCCAGTCTCCTGCGGAGCCGCTATTCCCCATGGTCCTTACGGAGTTCCCAGCATCCACTAGGACGTCAGAGAAAAGACAGAATAACACACCAATGTGTAGAACAGTCTAACCGTTTCACATAGAGAGGGCTGTCATTCAATGAATGCTAGTGACACATTTTAACCCGAAAAGGATTAGGTTTATCACAATTTATTCCAATATCTAACCCCTGTGTACACCAGATGATGAATGGTAAGTATATGGGCATACCCACTCACTCTCCATTGAAGTAATTACTTCCATAGAGAGTGAGTGGGGCACGCCCATATATCAATGGTGACAGAATCATATGCAGTGACAGTAGACATGTCAGTAATCGTTGGCAGGTCCTTCAGTCCAGACCAGATGTCAGAACTCGCTCCTGACTGCCCTACATCGCCGCCAGCGGGTGGGCTAGGAAATCTTATCATTTTCCTTGCAGCCCCAGTGGCGGGAGAAATTGAAGGAGGAGCTGTTGGCGGGTCACGTTCCGCTTGAGTTGACAATTGTCTCACCAGCAGGTCTTTTAACCTCTGCAGACTTGTGTCTGCTGAAAAGAGAGATACAACGTAGGCTTTAAACCTAGGATCGAGCACAGTATCAAAAATGTAGTGCTCTGATTTCAACAGATTGACTACCCTTGAATCCTGGCAAAGCGAATGAAGGGCTCCATCCACAAGTCCCACATACTTTGCGGAATCGCTCCGTATTAGCTCCTCCTTCAATTTCTCCAGCTGCTTCTGCAAAAGCCTGATGAGGGCAATGACCTGACTCAAGCTGGTAGTGTCTGAACTGACTTCACGTGTGGCAAGTTCGGAGGGTTGGAGAACCTTGCACAAGAAGGAAATCATTCTCCACTGCGCTTGAGTCAGGTGCATTCCCCCTCCTTTGCCTATATTGTAGGTGGATGTATAGGCTTGAATGGCCTTTTGCTGCTCCTCCATCCTCTGAAGCATATAGAGTGTTGAATTCCACCTTGTTACCATGTTTTGCTTCAGGTGATGGCGGGGCAGGTTCCAGAGTGTGTGATGGTGCTCCAATCTTCAGCACACGGTGGCTCAATGTCAAAAGTGGCTAAAAAATTTTGGGCCACCGACAGCATCTCCTGCATGCCCCTGTTATTTTTCAAAAAAATTCTGCACCACCAAATTAATTGTATGTGCAAAACATGGGACGTGCTGGAATTTGCCCAGATATAATGCACGAACAATATTGGTGGCGTTGTCCGATATCACAAATCCCCAGGAGAGTCTAATTGGGGTAAGCCATTGTGTGATGATGTCCCTCAGTTTCCATAAGAGGTTATCAGCGGTGTGCCTCTTACGGAAAGCGGTGATACATATCGTAGCCTGCCTAGGAATGTGTTGGCGTTTGCGAGATGCTGCTACTGGTGCCGCTGCTGAGGTTGTTGCTGCGGGAGGCAATACATCTACCCAGTGGGCTGTCACAGTCATTTAGTCCTTAGTCTGCCCTGTTCCACTTGTCCACAAGTTAGGGGAGGACTCCTCAGTCTTGCCAGTGACATGGCCTGCAGGACTACTGACGTTCCTGACTGTGGAGGAAGTTGACGTTGAGGGAGTTGGTGGTGTGGCTTGCAGGAGCTTGGGTACAAGAGGAAGAAGGAATTTAGGTGTCAGTGGACTGCTTATGCTCTTACCCAAAGATTCACAACTTGACACTGACTTCTGATGAATGTGCAGCAGGTGACATATAAGGGAGGATGTTGCTAGGTGGTTAACGTCCTTACCCTTACTTATTACAGATTGACAGAGGCAACGCACAGCTTGACACCTGTTGTCCGGATTTGTGGAGAAATAATTCCACACCGAACAGATGCCCAGGCATCACAATGTGCTTATTCATCTTACGGACAACAGGTGTCTCCCCCGATACCTGATTTAAGCAAACTACATCACCATCAGAATCCTTATCGTCAACTTCCTCCTCAGCTCCAGCAACACCCATATCCTCATCCTGGTGTACTTCAACAGTGACATCTTCAATTTGAATATTAGAAACTGGACTGTGGGTGCTCCTTCCAGCACTTGCAGAGGGCATGCAAATGGTGGAAGTAGCCACCCCTCCCCGTCCAGTGTTGGGAAGGTCAGGCATCACAACCGCCGACACACTTGGGCTCTCCTTAGGGATTTGTGATAGCATCTTAGAACGCACAGTTCTTTGCTGTGCTTTTGCCAGCTTAACTCTTATAATTTTTCTAGCGGGAGGATGAGGGCTTCCATTTTCATGTGAAGCTGAACCACTAGTCATGACCATAGGTCAGGGCCTTAGCCGTTCATTGCCACTCAGTGTCGTAAATGGCATATTGGCAAGTTTTCGTTTCTCCTCAGACCATTTAAATTTCTTTTTTTTAGGTCTTTTTACTGAATTTTGGCTTTTTGGATTTTACATGCCCTCCACTATCACACTGGGCATTGGCCTTGGCAGACGACGTTGATGGGATTTCATCATCTATGTCATGACTAGTGGCAGCAGCTTCAGCACTAGGAGGAAGTGGTTCTTGATCTTTCCCTATTTTATTCTCCAAATTTGTGTTCTCCATTATTTTTCTGGAGTTGTATAACAATATACGGTACAGGAGAGCGTACCTCTACACCACACAGGGCAAACTCTGTGAAAATTATTTGGATTAAATATTAATAACCCCTTTATTTGGAGTAAATAATACACAGCACAGAACAGCACCAATGAATTTATATGGCAGCACCACTGGACTGGATTTATACCACTGGAATTATACGGCAGTATCACTGGAATTATACAGCAGTATCACTGGAATTATACAGCAGTATCACTGGAATTATACGGCAGTACAACTGAAGTTATACGGCAGTACCACTGGACATATACGGCAGTATCACTGGACTAGATTTATATGCCAGTACCGCTGGAATTATACGCCAATACCACTGGAATTATATGGCAGTATCACTGGACTTAAACGCCAGTACCACTGTAATTATATGGCAGGATCACTGGATTTATACAGCAGTATCACTTAAATTATACGACAGTACCACTGGAGTTATACAGCAGTACCACTGGACATATACGGCAGTACCACTGGAATTATATGGCAGTATCACTGGATTTATATGGTAGTACCGCTGGACATATACGGCAGTAACACTGGACATAAACGGAAGTATCACTGGACTGGATTTATACGCCAGTACTGCTGAAATTATATGCCTGTACCACTGGAATTATATGGCAGTATCACTGGAATTATACGCAGTACCACTGGACTGGATTTATATGACAGTACCGCTGGATTTATACGGCAGTAATACTGGAATTATACAGCAGTATCACTGGATTTATATGCCAGTACCACTGGATTTATACGGCAGTACCACTGGACATATACAGCAATATCACTGGACTGGATTTATATGCCAGTACCGCTGGAATTATACGCCAGTACCACTGGAATTATACGGCAGTACCACTGGATTTATACAGCAGTACCACTGGAATTATACGGCATGATCATTGGAATTATACGGCAGTATCACTGGAATTATACGGCAGTATCACTGGATGTATACGGCAGTACCACTGGACATATATGGCAGTATCACTGGACTGGATTTATATGGCAGTACCGCTGGATTTATACGCCAGTACCACTGCAATTATACGGCAGTATCACTGGATTTATACGCCAGTACCACTGGATTTATACGGCAGTACCACTGGACTTATACGGCAGTACCACGGGACTGGATTTATACGCCATTACCACTGGATTCATATGCCAGTACCACTGGAATTATACGGCTGTATCACTGGATTTATACGCCAGTACCACTGGAATTATATGGCAGGATCACTGGAATTATATGGCAGTATCACTGGAATTATACGGCAGTACCACTGTACTTATATGGCAGTACCACTGGACATATACCGCAGTATTACTGGACTGGATTTATACGCCAGTACCACTGGAATTATACGCCAGTACCACTGGAATTATACGGCAGTGTAACTGGATTTATACGCCAGTACCACTGAAATTATACGGCAGGATCACTGGAATTACTCGTCGGTATCACTGGAATTATATGGCAGTATCACTGGAATTATATGCCAGTACCACTGGAATTATACGCCAGGATCACTGGAATTATGCATAAGTACCACTGGACATATTTGGCAGTATCACTGGACTGGATTTATATGCCAGTACCGCAGGAATTATACGCCAGTACCACTGGAATTATACAGCAGGATCACTGGAATTATACGGCAGTATCACTGGAATTATACGGAAGTACCACTGGACATACTGTATATGGCAGTATCACTGGACATATGTTTGTTCTCTATTATTTTTCTGGAGTTGTATAAAAATATGTGGTACAGGAGAGTGTACCTCTACACCACACAGGGCAAACTCTGTGAAAGTGATTTGGATTAAATATTAATAACCCCTTTATTTGGAGTAAATAATATACAGCACAGGACAGCACCACTGAATTTATATGGCAGCACCACTGGACTGGATTTATACCATTGGAATTATATTGCAGTATCACTAGATTTATACGCCAGTACCACTGGAATTATATGGCAGGATGACTGGAATTATACAGCAGTATCACTGGAATTATACGGCAGCACCACTGGATTTATACGGCAGTACCACTGGACATCTACGGCAGTATCACTGGACTGGATTTATACGCCAGTACCGCTGGAATTATACGCCAATACCACTGGAATTATATGGCAGTATCACTGGACTTATACGCCAGTACCACTGTAATTATATGGCAGGATTACTGGAATTATACGGCAGTATCACTGAAATTATACGGCAGTATCACTGAAATTATACGGCAGTACCACTGGACTTATACGGCAGTACCACTGAACATATATACGGCAGTATCACTGGACTGGATTTATATGCCAGTACCGCTGGAATTATACGCCAGTACCACTGGAATTATATGGCAGTATCACTGGATTTATATGGTAGTACCGCTGGACATATACGTCAGTATCACTGGACATAAACGGAAGTATCACTGGACTGGATTTATATGCCAGTACCGCTGAAATTATACGCCAGTACCACTGGAATTATACGGCAGTATCACTGGAATTATACGGCAGGATCACTGGAATTATATGGCAGTATAACTGGATGTAAACGGCAGTACCACTGGACATATATGGCAGTATCACTGGACTGGATTTAAATGGCAGTACCGCTGGAATTATACGCCAGTACCACTGGAATTATACGGCAGTATCACTGGATTTATACGCCAGTACCACTGGAATTATACGGCAGGATCACTGGAATTATACGGCAGTATCACTGGAATTATACGGCAGTACCACTGGAATTATACGCCAGTACCACTGGAATTATATGGCAGTATTACTTGATTTATACGCCAGTACCACTGAAATTATACGGCATGATCACTGGAATTATACGGCGGTATCACTGGAGTTATACGGCAGTACCACTGTACTTATATGGCAGTACCACTGGACATATACCGCAGTATTACTAGACTGGATTTATACGCCAGTACCGCTGGAATTATACGCTAGTACCACTGGAATTATACGGCAGTGTCACTGGATTAATACGCCAGTACCACTGAAATGATACGGCAGGATCACTGGAATTATTCGTCCGTATCACTGGAATTATATGGCAGTATCACTGGAATTATACGGCAGTACCACTGGAATTATACGACAGTATCACTGGAATTATATGCCAGTACCACTGGAATTATGCGGCAGGATCACTGGAATTATACGGCAGTATCACTGGAATTATACGGCAGTACCACTGTACTTATATGGCAGTACCACTGGACATATACCGCAGTATTACTGGACTGGATTTATACGCCAGTACAGCTGGAATTATATGGCAGGATCACTGGAATTATACGTCAGATCACTGGAATTATACGGAAGTACAACTGGACATACATGGCAGTATCACTGGACTGAATTTATATGCCAGTACCGCTAGAATTATACTTCAGTACCACTGGATTTATGCGCCAGTACTAGAATTATACGGCAGTATAACAGGAATTATACGGCAGTACCACTGGAC
The DNA here is from genome assembly GCF_028390025.1 of Pseudophryne corroboree. NCBI lineage: Eukaryota > Metazoa > Chordata > Amphibia > Anura > Myobatrachidae > Pseudophryne > Pseudophryne corroboree. The sequence goes on along the minus strand of NC_086445.1, from coordinate 945,429,345 downwards.
TTATACAGCAGTACCACTGGACATATACGGCAGTATCACTGAACTGGATTTGTACGCCAGTACCACTGGAATTATATGCCAGAACCACTGGAATTATACGGAAGTATCACTGGATTTATACAGCAATACCGCTGGACATATACGGCAGTATCACTGGACATATGGTAGTATCACTGGACTGGATTTATACGCCAGAACCACTGGAATAATACCGCAGTATCATTGGATTTATACGGCAGTATCGCTGGACATATACGGCAGTATCACTGGACATATACAGCAGTATCACTGGACATATACGGCAGTACCACTGGACATATACAGCAGCACAGTGACACCACCACTGGACTGATGCAGGATAACACAGCACCACTGCAATGGACTAGACTTATACAGCAGGACAGGACATATGGCAGCAGAGGACACCACCACTGTGACTGGACTGATGCAGCACAAGACACTACCACTGAACTGATGCAGGACACTGAGGACGGAGACACATCCTCTCTCTACACTCTCCAATGCCGGAGTGAAAATTGCGGCGACTCGCGGCTCCTTATATGGAATCCATTCCAAACCCAGCGAGAATCTGACAGCGGGATGATGACGTTTTGCCTCGTTCTGGTTTCCGAGTCAGGCGGGAAAACCCGAGGCTCGCGTAGGGTTTGGTACTCAGGGAACCGAACTTGCTCATCTCTAGTTTTGGATTGCAAAAATCACATGGTTTTAGCTGTTTTTATCTATTCTTATCAATGAATATCGCTGTTTTTATAAATTTTTAACCGAACCATAAACTAAATCCAAACCAAAAACACTTGAGGGTGATTTTTAAAAAAAAAATGAATTGGAACCAAGGAGGTAATTCTGAGTTGATCGCAGCAGGAACTTTGATAGCAGTTGGGCAAAACCATGGGGGTAATTCCAAGTTGATCGCAGCAGGAAATTTTTTAGCAGTTGGGCAAAACCATGTGCACTGCAGGGGGGGAGGGGGGGGGGGCAGATATAATATGTGCAGAGAGAGATAGATTTGGGTGTGGTGAATTCAATCTGCAATCTAAATTGCAGTGTAAAAATAAAGCAGCCAGTATTTACCCTGCACAGAAACAAAATAACCCACCCAAATCTAACTCTCTCTGCAAATGTTATATCTGCCCCCCTGCAGTGCACATGGTTTTGCCCAACTGCTAAAAATTTTCCTGCTGCGATCAACTTGGAATTACCCCCCATATGCACTGCAGGGGGGGCAGATATAACATGTGCAGAGAGAGTTAGACTTGGGTGGGTTATTTTGTTTCTGTGCAGGGTAAATACTGGCTGCTTTATTTTTACACTGCAATTTAGATTGCAGATTGAACACACCACACCCAAATCGAACTCTCTCTGCACATGTTATATCTGCCTCCCCTGCAGTGCACATGGTTTTGCCCAACTGCTAACAAAGTTCCTGCTGCGATCAACTCAGAATTACCCCCCAAAACCAAAACACAGGGGTCGGCAGACATCTCTAGAATACAGAGGGTGGTGATGATCAGATGAACGTAAAACAGCAATGATTTTAAATTTCTGTGCATTTCCATAGCATGGGCCTGCAATATCATAGTGAAAGTGTAAAGGTTAATATTTAGGAATTAGGCAGATGGTAGTGGGGGTGGGGGAGACGACATTTTGTTCTGTTACTACTTTTTCAATGTTGGAAAGTATCGGCATTTATTAGTTCAGTGAAATGCAGAGCTACTAGTTTAATTTACACCTACTGAATCCTAATATTGTAAGGTGAGGTGGATAAAATACATTAAATCACCATAAACTAGTGATGTGCACCGGACATTTTTCGGGTTTTGTGTTTTGGTTTTGGATTCGGTTCCGCGGCCGTGTTTTGGATTCGGACGCGTTTTGGCAAAACCTCCCTGAAAATTTTTGGTCGGATTCGGGTGTGTTTTGGATTCGGTTTTTTTTTACAAAAAAACCTCAAAAACAGCTTAAATCATAGAATTTGGGGGTCATTTTGATCCCATAGTATTATTAACCTCAATAACCATAACTTCCACTCATTTTCAGTCTATTCTGAACACCTCACACCTCACAATATTATTTTTAGTCCTAAAATTTGCACCGAGGTCGCTGGATGGCTAAGCTAAGCGACCCAAGTGGCCGACACAAACACCTGGCCCATCTAGGAGTGGCACTGCAGTGTCAGGCAGGATGGCACTTCAAAAAAATTGTCCCCAAACAGCACATGATGCAAAGAAAAAAAGAAGTGCACCAAGGTCGCTGTGTGACTAAGCTAAGCGACCCAAGTGGCCGACACAAACACCTGGCCCATCTAGGAGTGGCACTGCAGTGTCAGGCAGGATGGCACTTCAAAAAAAATTGTCCCCAAACAGCACATGATGCAAAGAAAAAAAGAGGCGCACCAAGGTCGCTGTGTGACTAAGCTAAGCGACACAAGTGGCCGACACAAACACCTGGCCCATCTAGGAGTGGCACTGCAGTGTCAGGCAGGATGGCACTTCAAAAAAATTGTCCCCAAACAGCACATGATGCAAAGAAAAAATGAGGCGCACCAAGGTCGCTGTGTGACTAAGCTAAGCGACACAAGTGGCCGACACAAACACCTGGCCCATCTAGGAGTGGCACTGCAATGTCAGGCAGGATGGCACTTCAAAAAAATTGTCCCCTAACAGCACATGATGCAAAGAAAAATGAAAGAAAAAAGAGGTGCAAGATGGAATTGTCCTTGGGCCCTCCCACCCACCCTTATGTTGTATAAACAGGACATGCACACTTTAACGAACCCATCATTTCAGCGACAGGGTCTGCCACACGACTGTGACTGAAATGACTGGTTGGTTTGGGCCCCCACCAAAAAAAGAAGCAATCAATCTCTCCTTGCACAAACTGGCTCTACAGAGGCAAGATGTCCACCTCATCATCATCCTCCGATTCCTCACCCCTTTCGCTGTGTACATCCCCCTCCTCACAGATTATTAATTCGTCCCCACTGGAATCCACCATCTCAGGTCCCTGTGTACTTTCTGGAGGCAATTGCTGCTGGTGAATGTCTCCACGGAGGAATTGATTATAATTCATTTTGATGAACATCATCTTCTCCACATTTTCTGGAAGTAACCTCGTACGCCGATTGCTGACAAGGTGAGCGGCTGCACTAAACACTCTTTCGGAGTACACACTGGAGGGAGGGCAACTTAGGTAGAATAAAGCCAGTTTGTGCAAGGGCCTCCAAATTGCCTCTTTTTCCTGCCGGTATATGTACGGACTGTCTGACGTGCCTACTTGGATGCGGTCACTCATATAATCCTCCACCATTCTTTCAATGGTGAGAGAATCATATGCAGTGACAGTAGACGACATGTCAGTAACCGTTGGCAGGTCCTTCAGTCCGGACCAGATGTCAGCACTCGCTCCAGACTGCCCTGCATCACCGCCAGCGGGTGGGCTCGGAATTCTTAGCCTTTTCCTCGCACCCCCAGTTGCGGGAGAATGTGAAGGAGGAGATGTTGACGGGTCACGTTCCGTTTGTCTTGACAATTTTCTCACCAGCAGGTCTTTGAACCTCTGCAGACTTGTGTCTGCCGGAAAGAGAGATACAACGTAGGTTTTAAATCTAGGATCGAGCACGGTGGCCAAAATGTAGTGCTCTGATTTCAACAGATTGACCACCCGTGAATCCTGGTTAAGCGAATTAAGGGCTCCATCCACAAGTCCCACATGCCTAGCGGAATCGCTCTGTTTAAGCTCCTCCTTCAATGTCTCCAGCTTCTTCTGCAAAAGCCTGATGAGGGGAATGACCTGACTCAGGCTGGCAATGTCTGAACTGACTTCACGTGTGGTAAGTTCAAAGGGTTGCAGAACCTTGCACAACGTTGAAATCATTCTCCACTGCGCTTGAGTCAGGTGCATTCCCCCTCCTTTGCCTATATCGTGGGCAGATGTATAGGCTTGAATGGCCTTTTGCTGCTCCTCCATCCTCTGAAGCATATAGAGGGTTGAATTCCACCTCGTTACCACCTCTTGCTTCAGATGATGGCAGGGCAGGTTCAGGAATGTTTGGTGGTGCTCCAGTCTTCGGCACGCGGTGGCTGAATGCCGAAAAAGGCCCGCAATTCTTCGGGCCACCGACAGCATCTCTTGCACGCCCCTGTCGTTTTTTAAATAATTCTGCACCACCAAATTCAATGTATGTGCAAAACATGGGACGTGCTGGAATTTGCCCAGATGTAATGCACGCACAATATTGCTGGCGTTGTCCGATGTCAAAAATCCCCAGGAGAGTCCAATTGGGGTAAGCCATTCTGCGATGATCTTCCTCAGTTTCCGTAAGAGGTTGTCAGCTGTGTGCCTCTTCTGGAAAGCGGTGATACGAAGCGTAGCCTGCCTAGGAACGAGTTGGCGTTTGCGAGATGCTGCTACTGGTGCCGCCGCTGCTGTTCTTGCTGCGGGAGGCAATACATCTACCCAGTGGGCTGTCACAGTCATATAGTCCTGAGTCTGCCCTGCTCCACTTGTCCACATGTCCGTGGTTAAGTGGACATTGGGTACAACTGCATTTTTTAGGACACTGGTGAGTCTTTTTCTGAGGTCTGTGTACATTTTCGGTATCGCCTGCCTAGAGAAATGGAACCTAGATGGTATTTGGTACTGGGGACACAGTACCTCAATCAAGTCTCTAGTTGCCTCTGAATTAACGGTGGATACCTAAACTACGTTTCTCACCACCCAGGCTGCCAAGGCCTGAGTTATCTGCTTTGCAGCAGGATGACTGCTGTGATATTTCATCTTCCTCGCAAAGGACTGTTGGACAGTCAATTGCTTACTGGAAGTAGTACAAGTGGTCTTCCGACTTCCCCTCTGGGATGACGAACGACTCCCAGCAGCAACAACAACAGCGCCAGCAGCAGTAGGCGTTACACTCAAGGATGCATCGGAGGAATCCCAGGCAGGAGAGGACTCGTCAGACTTGACAGTGACATGGCCTGCAGGACTATTGGCTTTCCTGGGTAAGGAGGAAATTGACACTGAGGGAGTTGGTGGTGTGGTTTGCAGGAGCTTGGTTACAAAAGGAAGGGATTTAGTTGTCAGTGGACTCCTTCCGCTGTCACCCAAAGTTTTTGAACTTGTCACTGACTTCTGATGAATGCGGTCCAGGTGACGTATAAGGGAGGATGTTCCTAGGTAGTTAACGTCCTTACCCCTACTTATTACAGCTTGACAAAGGCAACACACGGCTTGACACCTGTTGTCCGCATTTGTGTTGAAATAATTCCACACCGAAGAGCTGATTTTTTTTTGTATTTTGACCAGGCATGTCAATGGCCATATTCGTCCCACGGACAACAGGTGTCTCCCCGGGTGCCTGACTTAAACAAACCACCTCACCATCAGAATCCTCCTTGTCAATTTCCTCCCCAGCGCCAGCAACACCCATATCCTCATCCTGGTGTACTTCAACAGTGACATCTTCAATTTGACTATCAGGAACTGGACTGCGGGTGCTCCTTCCAGCACTTGCAGGGGGCGAGCAAATGGTGGAAGGCGCAAGTTCTTCCCGTCCAGTGTTGGGAAGGTCAGGCATCGCAACCGACACAATTTGACTCTCCTTGGGGATTTGTGATTTAGAAGAACGCACAGTTCTTTGCTGTGCTTTTGCCAGCTTAAGTCTTTTCATTTTTCTAGCAAGAGGATGAGTGCTTCCATCCTCATGTGAATCTGAACCACTAGCCATGAACATAGGCCAGGGCCTCAGCCGTTCCTTGCCACTCCGTGTCGTAAATGGCATATTGGCAAGTTTACGCTTCTCATCAGATGCTTTCAATTTTGATTTTTGGGTCATTTTACTGAACTTTTGTTTTTTGGATTTTACATGCTCTCTACTATGTCATTGGGCATCGGCCTTGGCAGACGACGTTGATGGCATTTCATCGTCTCGGCCATGACTAGTGGCAGCAGCTTCAGCACGAGGTGGAAGTGGATCTTGATCTTTCCCTATTTTAACCTCCACATTTTTGTTCTCCATTTTTTAATGTGTGGAATTATATGCCAGTATCAATAGCAATGGCCTACTACTATATATACTGCGCACAACTGAAATGCACCACAGGTATGGATGGATAGTATACTTGACGACACAGAGGTAGGTACAGCAGTGGCCTACTGTATCGTACTGCTATATATTATATACTGGTGGTCAGCAAACTGTGAAAAACTGAAATGCACCACACGTATGGATGGATAGTATACTTGATGACACAGAGGTAGGTACAGCAGTGGCCTACTGTACCGTACTGCTATATATTATATACTGGTGGTCAGCAAACTGTGCAAAACTGAAATGCACCACAGGTATGGATGGATAGTATACTTTACGACACAGAGGTAGGTACAGCAGTGGCCTACTGTACCGTACTGCTATATATAATATATTGGGGGTCAGCAAACTGTGCAAAACTGAAATGCACCACAGGTATGGATGGATAGTATACTTGACGACACAGAGGTAGGTACAGCAGTGGCCTACTGTACCGTACTGCTATATATTATATACTGGTGGTCAGCAAACTGTGCAAAAATGAAATGCACCAAAGGTATGGATGGATAGTATACTTGACGACACAGAGGTAGGTAAAGCAGTGGCCTACTGTACCGTACTGCTATATATTATATACTGGTGGTCAGCAAACTGTGCAAAACTGAAATGCACCACAGGTATGGATGGATAGTATACTTGACGACACAGAGGTAGGTACAGCAGTGGCCTACTGTACCGTACTGCTATATATTATATACTGGTGGTCAGCAAACTGTGCAAAAATGAAATGCACCACAGGTATGGATGGATAGTATACTTGATGACACAGAGGTAGGTACAGCAGTGGCCTACTGTACCGTACTGCTATATATTATATACTGGTGGTCAGCAAACTGTGCAAAAATGAAATGCACCACAGGTATGGATGGATAGTATACTTGACGACACAGAGGTAGGTACAGCAGTGGCCTACTGTACCGTAATGCTATATATTATATACTGGTGGTCAGCAAACTGTGCAAAACTGAAATGCACCACAGGTATGGATGGATAGTATACTTGACGACACAGAGGAAGGTACAGCAGTGGCCTACTGTACCGTAATGCTATATATTATATACTGGTGGTCAGCAAACTGTGCAAAACTGAAATGCACCACAGGTATGGATGGATAGTATACTTGACGACACAGAGGTAGGTACAGCAGTGGCCTTCTGTACCGTACTCCTATATATTATATACTGGTGGTCAGCAAAATTATGCACTGTACTCCTACTATATACTGTCTACAATGCAGCACAGATATGGAGTGTTTTTCAGGCAGACAACGTATACTGGTGGTCATTGGTCAGCAAAACTCTGCATTGTACTACTCCTCCTATATAATATTATACTGGTGGTCCCCAGTCCCCACAATAAAGCAGGAAACTGAGCACAGATATGGAGTGTTTTTCAGGCAGACAACGTATACTGGTGGTCACTGTCAGCAAAACTCTGCACTGTACTCCTGCTATATATACAGCTGCTCCCCAGTCCCCACAATTAAGCAGTGTGAGCACAGATATATGCAGCACACTGAGCTCAGATAAGGAGCGGTTTTTTCAGGCAGAGAACGGATAAAACTGGTGGTCACTAATCAGCAAAACTCTGCACTGTACTCCTCCTATATTATACAGCTGCTCCCCAGTCCTCCCCACAATTAAGCAATAAAGCACAATCAATCAAGTTCAACAATAAACGTAGAGGACGCCAGCCACGTCCTCTCCCTAACATTTCCAATGCACGAGTGAAAATGGAGGCGACGCGCGGCTGCTTATATAGAATCCGAATCTCGCGAGAATCCGACAGCGGGATGATGACGTTCGGGCGCGCTCGGGTTAACCGAGCCATACGGGAGAATCCGAGTATGCCTCGGACCCATGTAAAATGGGTGAAGTTCGGGGGGGTTCGGTTTCCGAGGAACCGAACCCGCTCATCACTATCATAAACAGCATAGAATTACAGCAAATTTCATGTTGTGGTTACACAGTAATATAATATAACTTATCTATGTACATTATTAAAGAGAGCTAAGAAATTATTAAATCATACTTGCAGACTCTTCTATTATGTCTGAGAGACTTCCTCATTTCAAGTAGTCCTTCTAGATTCCAGAAAAAGCACAGCACCTTACTCGCTTCTGCTTTACTTCCAGGGCCTGGCTGGCCATCAAGCACATCTGGCAAATGCTAGAGGGCCAATGGATGGATGGGTTGGTCTGTCCTCAAAGCCTAACCCAGCAGCCCTACCTCCCGGTGCTCTGCTTTGTCGGCATGCAGAGAGAAGGGGGCGTGCCACGAGGCCATGACCAGTACCGCGCAACATGCACCCGTGAGGTGTGGCTATGCGTTGTGAGGCATGGTCACGCTTCTTTTTCATATGCATAGAGGGATTCCGGGGTTGAAATACAGCCTCCGTCTATCCTTGTTTTCCTCTGAAGAAAAAGCACTCAATAGCAGAGAAGCCAGTTTAGCCAGGGGCCTGAACCAGGGCCGTAACTAGGGGGGGCTAAGGGGGCATGCGCGACCTCGTTGGTGATTAAATGTTTTTTAGCGTCTAGTGCTGAGATACATTCAGTCTTTCATTCCAGTGGAGTTTGAATTATTCCAATTTGATTATAGGAACAACTGCTGTATTGATTAAGCGGTGAATACCGTCTTGTATTCTACCTTATCCCATCTTGACGTGAATAAAAATTCTTATGTTAGGATTCTTTTTATAGATTTTAGTTCTGCTTTTAATACCGTTATTCCTGTGTCCTTAACTGCTAAGTTGTTTGACTTAGGTCAGAGCGGTTTTATCTGTAAGGTGTTGTATCTACAGAGGTGACGTTATGGACAGGCATTCCCCAAGGTTGTGTCCTTAGTACTTTTCTGTACTCACTGTTCATCCACAATTGCATGTCGTCTTCGGACTCTGTTAAGGTCATTAAATTTGCAGACGACATAGCAGTCGTGGGTTTGATCTCTGAAGATGATGAGACCCCATATAGATATTACATATGCAAGTTAGTTGCCTGGAGTAGGGCTACGCATCTGATTTTAAATGAATCCAAGACCAAAGAACTGGTGGTAGATTTCAGAAGGAGAGCCTTGGCGCCTAAATTGCCAGTATCCATCAATAGTTTGGATGTTAAGGTTGTTGATTCATTCAGATTTTTGGGTACTTTGGTCTCCTCTGATCTGACCTGGTCTGCAAACTCAATGTGCTTAATTAAGAAAGCACAGCAGCAGCTCTTTTTGAGGCATCTAAAAGTTGCAGGGGTGACCAAATCAACCATGTTAATTATTATAGATGCTCATACAGGCCCACAGGCACAGCCACAGAGAAGTGTGTCCTGCCTCCACCAAGTGTGATGGTGAGGAGCCAAATGAGGATGAAGGGCAGGGCCAGGGTTTTGCACTAGAGCATAATTCGACTCGGTCCCAACCTGCTCACTCATCCACTTTAAGTTTTGCAGGGGAGTTGGGATTATGCTGGTGTTTTATTACCCCCTTAATCTGCCTCTTTGGTTTATCTCAGGGTTCCAGCAGCATTCGTGTGGCGGCTTCAAGTGGTGGCAGGGGAGACAGGCCCCAGAGGTGCTCTAGACCTTAGAGCATTAGCTACCCTTGTATCCATAGTAATTTTGCCATGGTGTGGCTGTGCCCAGGCCAGACTCCATTGCATTAACTTGAACAAACATTGCTGTACTTAGAATTTGACGGCAGATAAGAACCACTTGGCCCATCTAGTCTGCCCCTTTTTTTATCCTTTAGGTAATCTCAACCCTTTTTGACCTTAATTCTTTGTTAGGATATTCATATGCCTATCCCAAGCATGTTTAAATTGCTCTACCGTCTTAGCCTCTACAACCTCTGATGGGAGGCTATTCCACTTATTCATTACCCTTTCTGTGAAGTAATTTTTCCTTAAATTTCCCCTGAACCTGCCTCCCTCCAGTTTCAGTGTATGTCCTCGAGTTCTAATACTTCTCTTCCTTTGAAGAATGTTTCTCTCCTGAACTTTGTTAAGACCTTTGGTATATTTAAAAGTTTCTATCATGTCCCCCCTTTACCTCCTGTCCTCCAAACTATACATGTTAAGATCTTTTAGCCTTTCCGGGTAAGTTTTGTGATGTAGGCCATGCACCATTTTAGTTGCCCTTCTTTGTACACTCTCTAATGTATTTATATCCTTCTGGAGATATGGTGGTTCATTCCGAGTTGATCACACGTAGCAACTTTTTGCTGCCCGTGCAATCAACTCGACGCCACCTATGTGGGAGGGCTTTTTCGCATAGCAAGGCTGTGAACGCTTGTGCAGCTCTGCTATGCAAAAAAAGTTTTGTGTAGAACTAGACCAAGGTAATAGTTACTTACCCTGTGCGATCGATCCAGCGATGCAGGTCCCAGAATTGATGTAAGACATCCGCCCTCCAAACACCTGGACACGCCTGCATTCGCCGAGCCATTCCCAGAAAACGGTCAGTTGACGCCCCGGAATGCCTTCCTCTTGTAAATCTTCTTGTGGTCGCTGCTGCGACCACTTTCTTCGTTCGCGCAGTTCCGACCCGATCGCACAGCTGCGAAGAAGTGCAGCATGCAATCGGGTCGGAATGACCCCCATGGTCTCCAGAACTGGACACAGTATTCCAGATGGGGCCGTACCAATGACCTATAGAGTGGCATTAGTACTTCTTTTTTCCTGCTACTGATTCCTCTCCCTATGCAACCAAGCTTCTGACTTGCCTTTCTCATTGCTTTGTTGCATTGCTTTCCTGCCTTTAAGTCACTTGAACTAGTGACTCCTAAATCCCTTTCCTCCTCAGTAGTTTCTATTATAGAACCCTTTATACTATATTTAGCCTTTGGGTTTTTGAGACCCAAATGCATGATTTTGCATTTTTTTAGCATTAAACTGTAGTTGCCCTGTTCTTGACCATTTCTCAAGCCTACCTAGGTCATCAATAATTTGTTTTACACCTCCAGGTGTGTCTACCCTGTTGCATATCTTTGTATCATCTGCAAAAAGGCATACTTTCCCTTCAATATCATTTGCAATGTCACAAACAAAGATATTAAAGAGAATTGGTCCAAGTACAGATCCCTGGGGTACTCCACTGGTAACATTTCCCTCAATAGATTGCACACCATTTACTACAACTGTCTGTTTCCTATCCTGCAACCAGGTTCTTATCTATTTAACTGTTTTATAATCCACCTCTATGCTTCCAAGTTTATTTAGCATATACAATACAAGTGGGGGATATACAACCCTGGGCGCTTTAAATTTGTATAAAGTTCTTATATATGTGATACATTCCTTTCCAATGGACTTTTCAGTGTTTCTCTCTTGATCCACTCAGTGCTTGATTTCCACTCAAAAGTGACGAAGTGTATGCAAAGAAAATTTTGAAAAAGAACAAAATAGTGTAATACTGTTTTTTACACAATATTTATGTAAACGTGACTATTACGTGAATAAAATGATTTAGAATGAATGTGCATACATTTAGCCTAAAATATTGCAACATACAATTATTTCTAAAAAATATTAACCGTGGCTTATTGGTTTCAATTGGAAGTAATGTGTAGGCAATGAGGAGCGTACCACACTCACTATGGACCAATTAGAAAACAAGCATGTAAAGGTATCTTTAGCCGGAAAAGGTAGGCATACCCCACTCACAGTGCTATTGGAGGTTATGAAACACATCAAGGTATCTTTAACTTGTTTCCCATGAAATTTCTTCAAACTGATCGAATCACAACATCCAATTCTTATATGTGTATAACTCGTATATGTGTCAAACAAAAGGACATAAAATATCCAATCTGTAGTACAATCCGTCATAAATGTTTAGAGATAATAATCCAAGATATAGCAATGCGTACTTTTTCACAATTATGTATTACTACTATGGGGGTATAATCTAAACATACCCGATTTACTAGAAATCAGTAAATCATAATCTGTAATGGTGTGAAAAATCCTGGCTGTTCACACTCCTTCTATCGATAGAAGGAGTGTGAACAGCCAGTATTTTCCACAGTATCACAGCAAACATTGCTATCTCTGGAAAAGGTCATTTCTGCTCATTTTTTTGGTAGAAAATAATTACCCCAGAGAATAGCTTGGATGGTTGTGGTTCTCTATTTTTGTCGTTATTATCCACAATTCTTTTATCCATTTTATCTGTATTTTTGAGGTTTTTGTACAATAAAGTATTTTTTGGACCTTTTAAACACTTGGCGTGGGAATCAATATTATTGTTGAGTATCAGAGGTCATACACTGAATAAGAAGACCTCAGGTGACTATTCTGACGGAGGCCACTATGAGAAAGATACCTTGATGTGCTTTGACAACTGCAACAACACTGTGAGTTGGAGAACGCAAATCTTGTTTATAATCTGGGAAGATTTAAAGATACCTTGATGTGCTTATGATTTACCGATTTCTAGTAAATCGAGTATGTTTAGATTATACCCCCATAGTGGTAATACATAATTGTGAAAAAGTACGCTTTGCTATATCTTGGAATATTATCTCTAAACATTTATGACGGATTATACTACACATTGGATATTTTATGTCCTTTTGTTTGACACATATACGAGTTGGATGTTGTGATTCGATCAGTTTGAAGAAATTTCATGGGAAACAAGTTAAAGATACCTTGATGTATTTCATAACCTCCAATAGCACTGTGAGTGGGGTACGCCTACCTTTTCCAGCTAAAGATACCTTTACAAGCTTGTTTTATAATTGGTCCATAGTGAGTGTGGTACGCTCCTCATTGCCTACACATTACTTCCAATTGAAACCAATAAGCCATGGTTAATATTTTTTAGAAAAAATTGTATGTTTCAAAATATTTTAAGGTTAAATGTATGCACATTAATTATAAATCACTTTATTCACGTAATAGTTACGTCTACATAAATATTGTATAAAAAACGGTATTACACTATTTTGTTCTTTTTTCAAAATTTTCTTTGCGTACACTTCGTCACTTTTGAGTGGAAATCAAGCACTGAGTGGATCAAGAGAGAAACACTGAAAAGTCCATTGGAAAGGAATGTATCACATATATGTGAACTTTATACCAATTTAAAGCGCCCAGGGTTGTATATCCCCCACTTGTATTGTATATTCTGTATTATCTTGGATGTTTAGTGACATCTTAGGGTGGTTAACAATCCGGGGCAGCTACATATAGTGTGGGTGTAGTGGAATTCTCCATCTTTTTCCTGTTTTATAAGTTTATTTAGCAGTCTGCAATTTGGGAGAGTGTCAAATGCCTTAATAAAGTCTAGATATGCTACATCTACAGCTCCCCCATTATCTATTATTTTTGTCACAGAGTCAAAAAAGTCAATAAGATTTGTTTGGCATGATCTCCCACCAGTAATTCCATGCTGTTTTGGATCCTGTAAGTTGTTTGATTTAAGATATTCCACAACTCTTTCTTTTAATAGTTTTTCCATTACTTTCCCTACTACTGATGTAACGCTTACTGGTCTGTAGTTACTTGCTTCTTCCTTGCTTCCACTTTTGCGCAGTGGAACTACATTTGCTCTTTTCCAGTCCTCTTGAATGGCACCTGTATTTAGTGACTGGTTACATAATTATGTTAAAGGTGTCACCAGCACATCTTTTAGCACTTTTAGTATCCTTGGGTGTATCCCATCTGGCCCCATGGATTTATACACTTTTAGTTTTGAAAGTTCTTTTAGGACCTTCTCTGTAAATGTACTTTCATCTACCTTATTTTTATGAATGTCCTTGCAACTTAACTGTGGCCCCTTCACTTCTCCTTCTGTAGTAAATACTGAGCAAAAATAATTATTTAGGTGATCTGATATTGCCTTGTCTCCCTCCACCCCATGCTCACTCTCTGTCTTAAGTCTTATTATTCCTCCATTTGATTTTCTCCTTTCACTTATATACTTAAAAAAGTTTTGCCCCCTTTATCTACTGACTGGGCCATTTTCTCCTCAGCTTCTGCCTTTGCACATCTGATCACTTTCTTAGTATCCTTCCGTCTGTCAAGATACACCTCTTTGTCGTTATTATTTTGAGTCTGTTTGTATTTCCTAAAAGCCATCTTTTTTGCTTTCACACTAGTTGATACTTCTTTTGTGAACCACATTGGCTTCCTTTTCCTGGTGCTTTTCCTAACCATTTTGATACAAAAGTCTGTTGCCCTTAGTATTGCAGTATTAGTATTGCACATACTTGCGCATCTCTCTGAGGTACCCACTCAATAAACATAAGGGGGAGCAAGTGTCATTTGCGCACTTAGCTGAATACTGTATGCGTATATATCTGTGTCTGGGCATGCGCAGTGTTAATGTGCATATTTTATTCTAAGCAATCTGGCGTAGTGCCAACCGTCATATCCAAATTCATTAGTACTCTGTACATTGAAAAGAAAATGGCACCAAAAATAAAAATGTTGCTTAATAGCCCAGTATACTGTATGGTCATTTTACATGTGGTCACTGTAGCCAATGTCAGCATACAGTATCTCTAATGTACAATGTATGATAATCCTATCCACACTAAAATGAACCATTTTGTTAAATATACTTCGGCCTATGTAGTATATCCAGTGGCACCAAGGGGGGGGGGGGAGGGGGGGGGGAGGTACTAATTACTCAGGCCCTGGCTTGTTGCATTAGCCTGGCGGGGGTGGGGGGTGTCTAGGTTTTACGGGTCAGGGCAGGGGGCAATATAGCAAGGAAACCCGCAATGTTAAGTTACCCTGCCATGGTGTCAGGGGTTCCGCAGGTGGGGGAGGGGGTTTTAAGCCACTGCAGGTGGGGCAGGGGTGGTTGTGGGGGTGCTGCGGGAGGGGGAGTGGGTCCGGAGCCACGGAGGTTGGGGGAGAGGCGGTTGCAATGGTGCCGCGGATGGGGGAGGGGGCTGGTGGTGCTGGGAGTGGGGGAGGTGCGGGTAATGCTTCTCCTGCTTCTCCTCCTGAAAGCAGCTAAGCTGCTGAACTTTTGTTGGCGCTCCCTGCAGCAGGCAGTGAAGGTGCCTGTGGCCGGGCCAGGCACCGCAGCTTCCCCCCGATAGCGAGTCCCTCTGCAGCCGAGTGGAGGCCAGGGAACACACAGCAGGCAAAGGACAGAGCCTCCCATTGGATGTAACCTGTGTGGGAGGGCGTTTCTTAGCCAATCAGCTGTGGGCTGGGTGTGATAGACCTGGCGCTAACCCAATCAGAGCTCCAAGCCACGCCCAGTGTTAGGAAATGAGTCACAGAGTCACAGATCTGGGCAAATATATAGGAGATGCGGACATATAATCCTTTGTACTACCACATAACTGGCACATGATTATATTTTAGTTAATAATTTTTTCTGAATTTCTCAGTAAGAATTTTCTGGCCTTGGCGGTGCTGTGAAAGAAATGCTGATACTATAAGGGGCTGTGATTAAAGAAAGTTTGGGAACCACACCACTGACCTAGAGGTTGCCCGTATGCTTTTTCCAGCGGGACAGTCCTGCTATTCGGACACTGCCTCGCGGGCAAGGTGGGGGTGGGGGGGAGGGGGCAGATGGGGGAGCCTATCCGCTCTGGCAATCCTGTCTCTCCTCCGTGGCTCTATCTTCCCAGTGACAGCCTCAGGAGATGCAAAGACTCAGGCACTGTACCATAGACTTCGCTCTCTGGTGCGCATGCTTCCCAAATATCACTGGAGGAACCCAGAGGAAACCCACACAAACACAGTGAGAATATACAAACTCCACACAGTTAGGGACATGGTGGGAATTGAACCCATGACCTCAGTGCCTTGAGGCAGTGATGCTAACCATTATCCCATTATGATGTCAACACATACAACGGGTAGTGTTAATAAATAAAGATGATATGCAAACCTTTCCACTTAGATATTGTGGCTTGATCACAGGAGTAGCAAATTGATCTCTAGGGTTCCAAATTGAAATACCTGATTAGCCAATGAAACAGCTGATCTACACTAAAAAAAAAACAATATTCATGGAAAATAGTAAAATAACGATTCAACTACTTAACATAAGTTGTTGTTACAATTAATTATAGTATGGCTGAAATGAAGAAGCAAATAACTTTGAAGTCTGTGATGTTTTCAAGCCTGAAAATTGGTTGCTGACCATAAAATTTAATCTAATAATGATTGCAGTGGACATCATTAATTAAGCGGCAACTGTAATCTTACACTGGTATTAAAATATTGTGATCAATGATTGAAGATGATTAAAATATATAAATTGTTATCCTAAAGTACTTTAAAACATGAACATTTCCTTAACATCACCATCAAACATTTATATGAAATAGGTGCTCATTAAAATGCACAAACACAGGAAAGATTTAAAACAATTGAAAAACATAGCCATGATCATGTTACATTTCAGATTTTATATTTAGTGTAGGACTGGTCAGAAAGGGAAGACTTTGGCGCGAGTTGATTACCTTAACATGTATTGCAACATGTGAAAGAACAGTCCCTATTTTCAATATGAAGTACAGCTTGAAGAAGCTAGAATAACAGTAATGATGTATTGGTGATTGCAATGGAGCCAGTGTCTGTCTGTTACAAAGTTCTTGCTCCCCATTCCTGCTTCCTGTCTAGTCATGTCCCTATACCGGAGTGGTTTTACCCCTAGCTAAAAAAGGGCCTTGCTTCAGTTACAATTTAGCAAAGTCGCAGATCGGGCGAGTATCGGCTGTCTGCGCATGCACTGCGAATGCACCTGTGAGTTGCGATTCTTCTGCCGGGATGCGATCGCAGGCTGATTGACAGGTGGCAGGCATTCATGGGCATACACATGACATTTGCGGGGAGTGGTTGGCAGTGCTTAAAGTGGTCCTAGAAAGGTGGTGGTACTCACCCCCCTCCCCACGGTGCCCAAGTAATAAAGGTATTGCACGCGCCATAGGCACGCGCTGCAAAAAGGTGCGTGGTCTCCAAAAGAATGGGGCGTGGTCACACAATAGTAATAATGCCCACAGTAGTAGCACCCCGTAATACACATAATGCCCACCACAGTAGCGCTTCTTTTACAATGCCCACAGTTGTAGTGCTCATTATGCAATGTCCACTGTACTGGTAGTGTCCACAGTGGTAGTGCCCCTTATATAGACCCCATAGTAGTGGTGCCCCTTATGCAATGCCCGTATTGCCCCCAGTGGTAATGTTGCCTGTAGTAATGCCCCCAGTCGTTTAGCACCCTTGTAGTTATGCCCCCAGTGGTAATGCCCCTGCAGTTATGACCCCAGTAGTTTACCCCCCCCCCCTTTAGTTTAGCCTCCCAGTGGTAATGCCCCCCAGTAGTTTGCCTGCTTGTAGTTTAGCCGCCAGTAGTAATGCCCCCCTGTAGTTTGCCCCATTGTAGTTTAGCCCCTGTAGTTATGCCTCCAGTAGTTTAGCCCCTGTAATTATGCCCCCAGAAGTTTAGCCCTCACGTAGTAATGCCCCTGTAGTTACGCAGCCAGTAGTAATGCCCTCCTGTTGTTTGCCCCCAGTAGTTAGCCCCTTTGTAGTTTGCCCCCAGTAGCTTGCCCCCTTGTAGCTTACCCCCAGTAGTTTGCCCCCTTGTAGTTGGCCCCCAGTAATAATGTCCCCCAGTAGTTTGCCCCCAGTATATGCCCCCCAGTAATAATGTCCCCCAGTAGTAATGCCCCCCAGGAGTTTGCCACCAATAGATGACCCCCAGTAGTAATGCCCCGAGTAGATGCCCCCCAGTAATAATGCCCCCAGTAGTTTGCCCCCAGTAGTAATGCCCCTTGTTGATGCCCCCCAGTAGTAATGTCCCCCAGTAGTTTGCCCCCAGTAGATGTCCCCGCTGCACTAAGGAAGAAAAAAAACATCATACTTACCGAGCCCTGTTCCCGCTTCCAGACCGCTGCAGTCCTCCTCTCTTGGCGTCCGCTCCTCAGCACTATGAGAGAGACGTCATGATTGACGTCTCTCCCATAGTGCACACTGCACAGTGACAGCGCCGGAAGTCGGAGCTCAGTACTGAGCTCCTGCCTCCGGCTTTCGGTGAGGAGAGACGGGCGCCCGCTGGTAACACAATCTCAGCGGGCGCCTGTCATCTCCCTGTGCGGCGCCGGGGACACATAGGGTTAGGTGAGCCGGAGGAGGCGGAACTGCATTCCGTCTCCAAATGGAACTGACAGAACGCACTTTCGCCCCGTTCCGGCTCACTTTAACCCCTGGTGGTTGGGAAAATGCACGTGGGTAATGGTTTTTGGGGTGTGCATCTGACGTCAGCTGCGATTGCTGTGGCATAACACAGGGCACCTGGTGCGACTGCATTCTTATTGTTCTGAGCAGCCCTGCGTCAACTGCAACTGTCTATGGTACTCGATTTTTCGCAATGCATTCGCAATTCTGCAACTTCATTCACAGAATTGTGAAAGCATCAGTGGGCGGCTTGTTCTGTGCCGAGTTGACTTTTCACATTCTTGGCGGCTCTTGCTGTGCGATTGTCAGCAGTTGCAGTTCTGCTACAATCACATCACTGCAACTGAAGCTGAATATTTCCCAGAGGGCCTTATTCAGGTTTGTTAGCAAACCAACAAAAGCACATAAATGGACAAAACCGTGTTACACTGCAGGTGGGGCAGATGTAACGTGCAAAGAGATTTTGCTTTGGGTGTGGTGTGTTCAAACTGAAATCTAAATTGCGGTGTCAAAATTGAGCAGCCAGTATTTACCCTGCACAGAAACAATATAATCCACCCAAATGTAAATCTCTCTGCACATGTTACATCTGCCCCACCTGCAGTGCACATTGTTTTGTTCAGTTGCTTACTTGAATAACCCCCAATGTATGCTTTTAATTACTTAAAACAGAGTGTTTCAGCATTCTACACCATTAGAGTGTTATTGGGTTTATAGTAACCTGTGGTCATTTCCTGTTTGTTAATATACACCTCTGGTCCTACAAGTGATATTCTTAGGGGCTGTTCCGGGTGCTGTGGACGGTGTGCCGTCAGAACGGCATCGGATTGCTGTGAATGGCGGCGCATCACGACTACCACATGGCTCCTTTTGCCTCGTACCTACCAAGGGATGCGCAACAAAAATGAGCGATGGGGGTGCTTCAGAGATGACACAGATCTTAACTTCCACAGCAAGATCTGCGCCCATCAACTCACTTGCTGGATGGCGCCCAGCACAAGGAAAGGCTGCCCAGCATGTGTGCGGCGCCACCCCACGATGCATCCGCAATTTAATTGTGAATGCATCAATTTATGGTCGATCTCTGCCTGCACATCGGTCCAGCGCCATTTTCTTTCTCCGATGTGCGGCAAACTGCAATCAGCGGCGGACTCTGTACAGGGTCCAACGTTGCTCTACTACACTTCCGAGTAATGGCCCTCATTCCGAGTTGTTCGCTCGCAAGCTGCTTTTAGCAGCTTTGCACACGCTAAGCCGCCGTCTACTGGGAGTGAATCTTAGCTTATCAAAATTGCGAACGAAAGATTAGCAGAATTGCGAATAGACACTTCTTAGCAGTTTCTGAGTAGCTCCAGACTTACTCTGCCACTGCGATCAATTCAGTCAGTTTCGTTCCTGGTTTGACGTCACAAACACACCCAGCGTTCGCCCAGACACTCCCCCGTTTCTTCAGACACTCCCGCGTTTTTTCCCAGAAACGGTAGCGTTTTTTCACACACTCCCATAAAACGGCCAGTTTCCGCCCAGAAACACCCACTTCCTGTCAATCACATTACGATCACCAGAACGAAGAAAAAACCTCGTAATGCCGTGAGTAAAAAACCTAACTGCATAGCAAATTTACTTGGCGCAGTCGCAGTGCGAACATTGCGCATGCGCAATAAGCGGAAAATCGCTGCGATGCGAAGAAATTTACAGAGCGAACAACTCGGAATGACCACCAATGTGCGCAGTCCCACATCGCAACCACTCACAGCTCGGAATTGAATTGGTCCCTTATTGCGCAGAAACATTGATTGACTTTATGGAACAGCAATATTCTTTTTTTTTTTTTTTTTTATTAAATTTGTCCCGAATACAGTATCAACTTTTAAAATCCATAAAATGTACTTTCTTTCTAACTAAAAAGTAAGTGAAAATGATTGAGGTCAGGCAAACAACCAATGATCATTAATCTACAATAGCTGACACGTGATCTTGAACCCAAAACAATTTACACCAGTAGATTTAGGTGCCAGACGCGGGTTCTCTGCTTTGTTTAGGAGCTGTCACAGCATTTAGCAACTGCTAGAAAATTATTCTGCCCTAAAAAACCTTGTATTGCTGTAAAATAGCTAATTCACACATTCAATCCACTTGGGAAAATGACTCATGCAACTGTCACACAGCTATCTACTACAGGCCACATTCTAGCATTTGTTATGCAAGATCGGAGCACGCCCCACCTATTCAATTACTGTAGACTCAGAGTGGATCAAAATAAAATTTTCAGCTTAATACTCATCACACGTCACATTTGGCTGGGAAGTTTTCATCTTTCACCAGCTGAATTTTTTACCCGTAAGTGTTCCCAGTCCCTACTTCAGTCACAACATACTGCAGAATTAATTAACAGTCATGGGGAGGGTTATGTAATATAGGTTCTGAGATTACAGAACTGACGTGATTTCGGCCAGATTGCTGCAGAAGTTAAAACGGCAATTAGTTGTAGGGCTGGTTTTTATCTTATAACTGATTGGCAACTTAAATTTAACGAAGACCTCAACAAAATCATGCAAATTCTGGAATCTCGGAATCTGTTACATAACCAGTCATTGTCTCAAATAGAGTGTGGAATAACAAAGCATAAGCAAGTTTGGACATAACTTTGCACCTCTGTGAAAGGTCCTGTTCTGCAGCATAACTCATACTTGCGTACTCTCCTGGATCGGTCCTGAGGCTCCTGGCACCCTGGAAGGATAGGCAAGTCTTCCGGAGCCGGCATCACCACCCGCAGCCTCCCTGTAGCTGTCCTTTAAAATAGCTAGTCTGGGGATGCCGATGACGCATTTTGCGCTGAAACGCGTCATAGTAACCACGCCCCCCCACTTTTCAATGCCGTTAATATGGGCATTGAATAGAGGGAATGGGGCCACGATGACACAATCGCGTGTCCACACCCAGGTCCCCTGCTGTACCAACCTGGCTGCCCCCTCCCACAAGGGGCAGCCAGAAAGTCAGTAAATATGGCATAACTATATCCACGTGAAGTTTTCCATGACGTTGCACATCCCTATTGCAGCACACAAGAGCACCTAAATGGTCCAATGGATTGTTAGAATTTTATTTATGCAGTACGGCACCAGGAGGGTTTCACTCTGTAAATAAGGATATAACATACAGTATAGCAATTTACATAGTTACAAATTAAAAATACAGACAAGCACATAACTATGTGCCTAATTCAGACCTGATCGCCAGGGTGCGTTTTTTGCATCCCTGCGATCAGGTTGTCACCGCCTACAGGGGGAGGGGGAAATCGCTGTGCAGGGGAGCGATCGCATGTGCAGGAGAGCTGCACAAACAGAAGTTTGTACAGTCTCTGCGCAGCCCAGGACTTACTCTTCCAGTGCAATGATCGGGACGGACCTGACGTCAGAAACCCTCCTTTCAAACGCCTGGCCCTCCTGCATTTTTCCGGACACTCCTCTAAAACGGTCAGTTGCCACCCACAAACAGCCTCTTCCTGTCAGTCACCTTGCGATTGCCTGTGCGATCGCTTTTCTCTCACCATCCCGTCGCTGCTCGGCGCTCCCCGACGCTGCGGACCGATGTGCCTGTGCATTGCGGTGCATACGCATGCACAGTTCAGACCTGATCACAGGCTGTACGAAAATGTAGCCTAGCGATCAGGTCTGATGAATTAGGCCCTATATACGTAATCACAGTGCTCAGGTAATATAAATAGGGATGTGGTTGCTTTACCAGCGGTCGGGATCCCAGCCGTCAGGATACCGACGCTGGAATTCCCACCGCTTGCAGAGGCGGCAAACAGGGACTAGTCCCACTCGTGGGTGTCCACGACACCCATAGAGTGGGAATAGAACCTGTGGCAAGCCACCGTACCCGCTGCGTGGCGAGCACAGCAAGCCCGCAAGGGGCTACGTTGCACTCGCCTCCCCCCAAACCCCCGCTGGCATTCTGACGGTTGGGATCCCATGGTCGGAATGTTAACCTCCAGGATCCTGACCGCCGGCATTACAGCCCCAACCCCATAATTACATAGAGAATACAAAGGGGAAAGGGAGAGAGATGGGAGGTGAGCCAGGTAAAGGCTGTAAGGTTAGAAGAAGGCCAGTAGGATGGAGTGAAAGCAGGAATTTTTAGGAAACGTTTAAAAGTTGGAATGTCGGAGTCATACTGTATATAATTGGGTGCAGGAGGCCAATCTAGAGATTGAGAGTGGGAGAAGATGATCAGGGTGGTGGTGAGAAGGCGGTGCACATTAAGATGCCCATTTTTTGCTCTCATGTGCTGCCTCTATAAAACAGAACAGGCTTGCTCTTGTCAAAACAGAGCGTCTTATAAACCTTTTCATTTAATACAATTTTTAATTTGTGTGTTCAGAGTTAACTTCCATAACGGGCACTTTGTCAAAGTCTAACCCTAAAGAGACGCTACTGTTCCTCCGCCAGCTCAGAGCTGGTGCAAAAAACTTGACTGCAAAGTGGAAATGTCAGTACTTCCCTCTGCAAGGCAAGGCTTAATCCTAAAAAGGGGATGTAGTCAGGATCCCGACGCCGGGATCCCGACCACCAGAATGCCGGCAGCGTCACCACAGCTATTCCCACTCCTGGGTGTCTCTCCAAACATTTGAATAATCTCTGTCTCTGGAAAATGAAATCTTCTTCTGCACTGCTCCACACAACAGGTCCTACTGGTTGGCAAATAGTACCTTCATGTACTCTTCATGGGGCTTTAAGGAGTGCCATAGAGTTCCTATGGAGGTGAAGCATCATGGTATTTTTTTCCAGGAAACCCAGGTGCTTATAACCATTGGTACATGTCTAAATGGTTGTTATTATTATGATTATTATCACTTATTTCTACGGTTCCACAAAACTTGCGCAGTACTGTACACACAAGGTAACAAATTACATTTATACATAATTACGTGTGCAGGCATAGTTACAAGCATATACCTATTGCTGAGCAAGTGAGCATAAGAGGAGGGATGTAACAAGAGGATGGAGGGCCCTGCTCTTGCGGCGATACAAAGGGGTTAAGGATGTAGGAGTGAAAGGACAGATCCTGGGCTCGGGTAAATAGTACCTGCCCCCTCGGCACCCCTGCCTGCTCCGCCCCCCTCTCAGTACCCCTGCCTGCTCAGCCCCCTCTCGGCACCCCTGCCTGCTCCGCCCCCCTCTCAGTACCCCTGCCTGCTCCGCCCTCCTCTCAGTACCGCTGCCTGCTCCGCCCCCCTCTCGGCACCCCTGCATGTCCCCTCTTAATTCATTTAAGCTAAGGCATTTTGCAGTGTGAAATGCATGAGCTACATAAATGACCTCCCTGGTGGAAATGTAATAGCCTGCGATTTACAAGTATTTGGTTTTATGGGTGACTTTTTCTGGCAATTTACAAACCTGCATATCTAATAAAGGAGCCTGAAAATCTGGAGAGAGAAAAACCGTGATTTTAAAACGGGTCAATGCATGATGACGTTCCAATCTTTTTCAGTGTTCTGAATAGATGCTTAGACTATTAAAATTGCAGGCCCATGCTATTGAGCATAGGGTCTGGTTCTCTAGGAAGTCAAGGGAAGGGGCAAATAAACATTGGGCTGCTCCACCTAGAGATAACTGTCCCAATGCTAGGTAACATTGGGCCCATGCTGGTATCCAGGGCCGTAACTAGGTATGGACAAGAGGGTCACTGCACACAGCGCATTTGCTGTGAGGCGGAAAAATCTCTGCAGGCACCCGCCGGGCCACTCAACACTACCGCCCACCAGCCAGCGCCGCCATTTACTGTAGCTGGATGGAGAAGGGAAAGGTTCTCTCCTCTGGCGGACCGGAAGGCCACCTCACCTCCTTCCAAATTGGGATGGCCAGTACCTGCCGTCTGCCAGCTCTGCCCGAGGAGAGGAGCGCCGACTCCCTCCCTCTCTCGCTGAAGTTGTAGCCGAGCCGAGCGGACAGATGGTTGGTTTGTGTGCAGCTGACGGGAGGACGGCGGCTCCGCTCAGGCTGCCAGCTGTGATCAGAGCTCTCAGCTCCGCTCCGCTCCGCTCCGCTCCGATCACGCTGCAACACAGACAGCAGGGCAGAGAAAGCTGCAGTTAAGTGCCCGCAGCATTATACAAGGCAGCCAAGTACTAATGAATCAGCCTGACTCATTTAGTACACTCACGCTGGCAGGCCGACAGAACTTAATTAGTGAGGAGGTGAGGTGGCCGTCCGGTCCACCAGAGGAGAGGAACTTTCCCCTTCCCAATCCTGCCCTGGGTATGATTGGTCTCTGTGGGCTGACCTATTCCTCCTCTCTCTATACACGCAAGCCGGGGAGAGGGGGTGGGGGTCCGACTTCTATGCTTCTATCCTGGAACCAATCCCCCCCCCCCCCCCCCCCCAGTGCCGCGATTCGCGGGTATTTAGGGGGCGGAGCTTAATGCCGTGAAGAGACCGCCCCAAAGACTTGTGGCTGTGTGCTGTTGTTAGCAATGGTAACTGTCTAATGCTGGATCCTATCTCCCCCCCTTCTCTCTCTGACTGACCTAGCCTTTCTCTCTCTCCGTAATACTCTATCTTGCTCCTCTCTATTCTGACACTCTCTCTTGCTTCTCTCTCCCCTCTTATCCATTTCTCCCTGACACTGTCTCTCTCTTTCTCTAATTCCCTCTTTCTCTGACGTCCTAGTGGATGCTGGGAACTCCGTAAGGACCATGGGGAATAGACGGGCTCCGCAGGAGACTGGGCACTCTAAAAGAAAGATTAGGTACTATCTGGTGTGCACTGGCTCCTCCCTCTATGCCCCTCCTCCAGACCTCAGTTAGAATCTGTGCCCTGCCAGAGCTGGGTGCTCCTAGTGGGCTCTCCTGAGCTTGCTAGAAAGAAAGTATTTGTTAGGTTTTTTTATTTTCAGTGAGATCTGCTGGCAACAGACTCACTGCTACGTGGGACTAAGGGGAGAGAAGCAAACCTACCTGCTTGCAGCTAGCTTGTGCTTCTTAGGCTACTGGACACCATTAGCTCCAGAGGGTTCGAACACAGGGCCTGACCTCGATCGTCCGTTCCCGGAGCCGCGCCGCCGTCCCCCTTGCAGAGCCAGAAGACAGAAGAAAGAGATGAAATTGGCGGCAGAAGACTCCAGTCTTCATTAAGGTAGCGCACAGCACTGCAGCTGTGCGCCATTGCTCCCACTGCACACCACACACTCCGGTCACTGTAGTGTGCAGGGCGCTGGGGGGGGGGGGCGCCCTGGGCAGCAATAAGAATACCTTTTGGCAATATATACACATAATACAGTCTGGAAAACTGTATATGTGTTAAAAAAAATAAGAATTTACTTACGATAATTCTATTTCTCGTAGTCCGTAGTGGATGCTGGGGACTCCGTCAGGACCATGGGGAATAGCGGCTCCGCAGGAGACAGGGCACAAAATTAAAAGTTTGACCACTAGGTGGTGTGCACTGGCTCCTCCCCCTATGACCCTCCTCCAAGCCTCAGGATACTGTGCCCGGACGAGCGTACACAATAAGGAAGGATTTTGAATCCCGGGTAAGACTCATACCAGCCACACCAATCACACTGTACAACTTGAGATCTGAACCCAGTTAACAGCATGATAACAGAGGAGCCTCTGAAAAGATGGCTTCCAACAATAATAACCCGATTTTTGTAACAATAACTATGTACAAGTATTGCAGACAATCCGCACTTGGGATGGGCGCCCAGCATCCACTACGGACTACGAGAAATAGAATTATCGGTAAGTAAATTCTTATTTTCTCTGACGTCCTAAGTGGATGCTGGGGACTCCGTCAGGACCATGGTTATTATACCAAAGCTCCCAAACGGGCGGGAGAGTGCGGATGACTCTGCAGCACCGAATGAGAGAACTCCAGGTCCTCCTTAGCCAGGGTATCAAATTTGTAGAATTTTACAAACGTGTTCTCCCCTGACCACTTAGCTGCTCGGCAGCGTTGTAAAGCCGAGACCCCTCGGGCAGCCGCCCAAGGTGAGCCCACCTTCCTTGTGGAGTGGGCATTTACAGATTTTGGCTGTGGCAGGCCTGCCACAGAATGCGCAAGTTGAATTGTGCTACAAATCCAACGAGCAATCGTCTGCTTAGACGCAGGAACACCCAGCTTGTTGGGTGCATACAGTATAAACAGCGAGTCAGCCTTTCTGACTCCAGCCGTCCTTTAAATATATATATATATTTTTAAGGCTCTGACAACGTCGAACAACTTGGAGTCCTCCAAGTCGCTAGAAGCCGCAGGCACCACAATAGGTTGGTTCAGGTGAAACGCTGATACCACCTTAGGGAGAAAACTGAGGACGCGTCCGCAGTTCTGCCCTGTCCCAATGGAAAATCAGATATGGGCTTTTCTACGATAAAGCCGCCAATTCTTACACTCTCCTGGCCGAAGCCAGGGCCAGTAGCATGGTCACTTTCCATGTAAGATATTTCAAATCCACCGATTTGAGTGGCTCAAACCAATGGGATTTGAGAAATCCCAAAACTACATTGAGATCCCACGGTGCCACTGGAGGCACAACCGGGCTGTATATGTAGTACTCCTTTGACAAAAGCTTGGACTTCAGGAACTGAAGCCAATTCTTTTCTGGAAGAAAATAGACAGGGCCGAAATTTGAACCTTAATGGACCCCAATTTGAGGCCCATAGACAATCCTGTTTGCAGGAAATGTAGGAATCGACCCAGTTGAAATTCCTCCGTCGGAGCCCTCTACTTCAGGATCCGGCGTTCAACCGCCATGCCGTCAAACGCAGCCGCGGTAAGTCTAGAGGTAGAGTGCACGGATCCTCCGTGCGCATCTCTTGAAGTTCCGGGTACCAAGTCCTTCTTGGCCAATCCGGAGCCACGAGTATCGTTCTTACTCCCCTTCGCCTTATAATTCTCAGTACCTTGGGTATGAGAGGCAGAGGGGGGAACACATACATTGACTGGTACACCCATGGTGTTACCAATGCGTCCCCAGCTATTGCCTGAGGGTCTCTTGACCCGGCGCAATACCTGTCCAGTTTTTTGTTGAGGCGGGACGCCATCATGTCCACCTTTGGTTTTTCCCAACGGTTCACAATCATGTGGAAGACTTCTGGGTGAAGTCCCCACTCTCCCGGGTGGTGATCGTGTCTGCTGAGGAAGTCTGCTTCCCAGTTGTCCACTCCCGGAATGAACACTGCTGACAGTGCTATCACATGATTTTCTGCCCAGCGAAAAATCCTTGCAGCTTCTGCCATTGCCCTCCTGCTTCTTGTGTCGCCCTGTCTGTTTACGTGGGCGACTGCCGTGGTGTTGTCCTACTGGATCAACACCGGCTGACCCTGAAGCAGAGGTCTTGCCAGGCTTAGAGCATTGTAAATTGCCCTTATCTCCAGTATATTTATGTGAAGTGAAGTCTCCAGGCTTGACCACACTCCCTGGAAATTTCTTCCCTGTGTGACTGCTCCCCAGCCTCTCAGGCTGGCATTCGTGGTCACCAGGACCCAGTCCTGAATGCAGAATCTGCGGCCCTCCAAAAAGGTGAGCACTCTGCAACCACCACAGAAGAGACCCCCTTGTCCTTGGAGACGGGGCTATCCGCTGATGCATCTGAAGATGCGATCCGGACCATTTGTCCAGCAGATCCCACTGAAAGGTTCTTGCGTGGAATCTGCCGAATGGAATCGCTTCGTAAGAAGCCATCATTTACCCAGGACTCTTGTGCATTGATGCACTGACACTTTTCTTGGTTTTAGGAGGTTCCTGACTAGCTCGGATAACTCCCTGGCTTTCTCCTCCGGGAGAAAAACCTTTTTCTGAACTGTGTCCAGAATCATCCCTAGGAACAGCAGACGTGTTGTCGGGATCAGCTGGGATTTTGGAATATTTAGAATCCACCCGTGCTGTTGTAGCACTACTTGGTATAGTGCTACTGCGACCTCTAACTGTTCTCTGGATCTTGCCCTTATCAGGAGAATGTTCAAGTAAGGGATAATTAATACGCCTTTTCTTTGAAGTAGAATCATCATTTCAGCCTTTACCTTGGTAAAGACCCGGGGTGCCGTGGACAATCCAAACGGCAACGTCTGAAACTGATAGTGACAGTTTTGTACCACGAACCTGAGGTACCCTTGGTGTGAAGGGCAAATTGGGACATGGAGGTAAGCATCCTTGATGTCCCAGGACACCATAAAGTCCCCTTCTTCCAGATTCGCTATCACTGCTCTGAGTGATTTCATCTTGAACTTGAACCTTTGTATGTAAGTGTTCAAAAGATTTCAGACTTAGAATAGGTCTCACCGAGCCGTCCGGCTTCGGTACCACAAACAGCGTGGAATAATACCCCTTTCCTTGTTGTAGTAGGGGTACCTTGACTATTACTTGCTGGGAATACAGCTTGTGAATAGCTTCCAACACCGTCTCCCTGTCGGAGGGAGATGTTGGTAAAGCAGACTTCAGGAATCTGCGAGGAAGAGACGTCTCGAATTCCAATCTGTACCCCTGTGATACTACCTGCAGGATCCAGGGGTCGACTTGCGAGTGAGCCCACTGCGCGCTGAAATTCTTGAGACGACCCCCCCACCGGACCTGAGTCCGCTTGTAGGGCCCCAGCGACATGCTGAGGACTTTTCAGAAGCGGGGGAAGGCTTCTGCTCCTGGGAAGGAGCTGCTTGCTGCAGTCTCTTACCCTTTCCTTTGCCTCGGGCAGATATGAATGGCCTTTTGCCCGCTTGTTCTTATGAGAACGAAAGGACTGAGGCTGAAAAGACGGTGTCTTTTTCTGTTGGGAGGTGACCTGAGGTAAAAAAAAAAAAGGTGGATTTTCCGGCTGTTGCCGTGGCCACCAAGTCCGATAGACCGACCCCAAATAATTCCTCCCCTTTATACGGCAAACTTCCATATGCCGCTTGGAATCCGCATCACCTGACCACTGTCGCGTCCATAAACTTCTTCTGGCAGAAATGGACAGCGCACTTACCCTTGATGCCAGAGTGCCAATATCCCTCTGTGCATCTCGCATATAAAGAAAATGCATCCTTTAAATGCTCTATAGTCAATAAAATATTGTCGCTATTCAGGGTATCAATATTTCCAGTCAGAGATTCCGACCAAACCCCCCCAGCACTGCACATCCATGCTGGGGCGATTGCTGGTCGCAGTATAACATCAGTATGTGTGTATATACTTTTTAGAGTATTTTCCAGCCTCCTATCAGCTGGATCTTTGAGGGCGGCCGTATCAGGAGACGGTAACGCCACTTGTTTTGATAAGCGTGTGAGCGCCTTATCTACCCTAGGGGGTGTTTTCCAGCGCGCCCTAACCTCTGGCGGGAAAGGGTATAATGCCAATAACTTCTTTGAAATTAGCAACTTCCTATCGGGGGTAACCCACGCTTCATCACACACTTCAATCAATTTATCTGATTCAGGAAAAACTACAGGTAGTTTTTTTTTTCACACCCCACATAATACCCATTTTTGTGGTACTTGTAGTATCAGAAATATGTAACGCCTCCTTCATTGCCGTGATTATGTAACGTGTGGCCCTACTGGAAAATACGTTTGTTTCTTCACCGTCGACACTGGAGTCAGTGTCCGTGTCTGTGTCTATGTCGACCGACTGAGGTAATGGGCGTTTTAAAGCCCCTGACGGTGTTTGAGACGCCTGGACAGGTACTAATTGGTTTGTCTCATATCGTCAACCGACCTTGTAGCGTGTTGACACTATCACGTAATTCCATAAATAAAGCCATCCATTCCGGTGTCGACTCCCTAGGGGGTGACATCCCATTACAGGCAATTGCTCCGCCTCCACTAACATCGTCCTCATACCTGTCGACACACACGTACCGACACACAGCACACACACAGGGAATGCTCTGATAGAGGACAGGACCCCACTAGCCCTTTGGGGAGACAGAGGGAGAGTTTGCCAGCACACACCAAGGCGCTATAATTATACAGGGACAACCTTATAGTAAGTGTTTTCCCTTATAGCAGCTTAATATATATTAATATCGCCAAAATATGCCCCCCCTCTCTGTTTTAACCCTGTTTCTGTAGTGCAGTGCAGGGGAGAGCCTGGGAGCCTTCCCACCAGCGGATCTGTGTGGGAAAAATGGCGCTGTGTGCTGAGGAGATAGGCCCCGCCCCCTTCACGGCGGGCTCTTCTCCCGG
Organism: Pseudophryne corroboree; assembly: GCF_028390025.1. NCBI lineage: Eukaryota > Metazoa > Chordata > Amphibia > Anura > Myobatrachidae > Pseudophryne > Pseudophryne corroboree. The sequence continues at coordinate 945,398,935 of NC_086445.1, read as the reverse complement.
TTTTTTCTGTAATCCTGGCAGGGGTTAAATACATCCATATAGCCCAGGGGCTATATGTGATGTATTTTTAGCCAGTAAAGGTAATTACATTGCTGCCCAGGGCGCCCCCCCCCCAGCGCCCTGCACCCTCAGTGACCGCGGTGTGAAGTGTGCTGAGAGCAATGGCGCACAGCTGCAGTGCTGTGCGCTACCTTAAGAAGACTGGGACGTCTTCAGCCGCCGATTTCTGGACCTCTTCTCTCTTCAGCATCTGTAAGGGGGCCGGCGGCGCGGCTCCGGTGACCCATCCAGGCTGTACCTGTGATCGTCCCTCTGGAGCTAGTGTCCAGTAGCCTAAGAAGCCAATCCATCCTGCACGCAGGTGAGTTCGCTTCTTCTCCCCTTAGTCCCGCGTTGCAGTGAGCCTGTTGCCAGCAGGACTCACTGAAAATAAAAAACCTAACAAACTTTTATTCTAAGCAGCTCTTTAGGAGAGCCACCTAGATTGCACCCTTCTCGGCCGGGCACAAAAACCTAACTGAGGCTTGGAGGAGGGTCATAGGGGGAGGAGCCAGTGCACACCACCTAGTGGTCAAACTTTTAATTTTGTGCCCTGTCTCCTGCGGAGCCGCTATTCCCCATGGTCCTGACGGAGTCCCCAGCATCCACTTAGGACGTCAGAGAAAACGCCATTAAGCTATACAAAACGTGGGAGAAGCCCGCCGCTGAGGGGGCGGGGCCTTCTTCCTCAGCACACCAGCGCCATTTTCTCTTCACAGCTCCGCTGGAAGGACGCTCCCCAGGCTCTCCCCTGCAGTATCCTGTACAAGAAGGGTAAAAAAGAGAGGGGGGCACATAAATTTAGGCGCAAATAGGATAAAAGCAGATATTGGGAAAAATCACTCATTATAGTGTAAATCCCTGTGTTATATAGCGCTGTGGTGTGTGCTGGCATACTCTCTCTCTGTCTCCCCAAAGGACTTTGTGGGGTCCTGTCCTCAGTCAGAGCATTCCCTGTGTGTGTGCGGTGTGTCGGTACGGATGTGTCGACATGTTTGATGAGGAGGGTTACGTGGAGGCGGAGCAAGGGCAGATAAGTGTGGTGTCGCCCCCGACGGGGCCGACACCGGATTGGATGGATATGTGGAAGGTCTTAACAGACAGTGTCAACTCCTTACATAAAAGGTTCGATGACGCAGCAGCCTTGGGACAGCCGGGATCTCAGCCCGCGCCTGCCCAGGCGTCTCAGAGGCCATCAGGGGCTCATAAACGCCCGCTAGCTCAGATGGTAGACACAGATGTCGACACGGAGTCTGACTCCAGTGTAGATGAGGATGAGACAAATGCACAGTCTACAAAAGCCATCCGATGCATGATTACTGCAATTAAAAATGTATTGCACATTTCTGATATTAACCCGGTTACTACCAAGAAGGGTATTATGTTTGGGGAGAAAAAGCAGTCAGTGGGGTAAATTTACTAAGATTCGTATTTTCCCGTTTCAGGTCAAAGTTCAATCACGAATGACATTGAAAGTGTAAAACTGCAACTTTTTGAATTGGTTACGACGGATTTACTAAGCTGTCGTATTCGTATTTTTTGTTTTGTCCGATGTCGATGTCATTCGTGGTTTTCTGGTGTAGAATGCGGCCGATTTGCTTGATTTGCGGCCGTGTTTTTAGTTTATTTTACGACTGCGTCACATGTCTGTTACGGCAGTGATTTTGATGTTGCGGCCGCGTTTTTAGTCCTAAGTTTCGTTTTTGTCACGCGTCCGTGATTGGTTGTATTCGTGATGGAGGAGTGTCTGTGCACATAGCTAGTGGAGAGGAGAGAGGAAGGTGTATTTGGAGTTGGTGAGTTTGGTGGAGTTTTTGGTGGATTTGTTGCGGAGTTTTGTGATTGTTGAGTGCTGTACTGTGTGTGTAAGGAGTCTTGTCATATTTGTAGTATTGTTTTTTCACAGTTTGTAAACTTTTTTGTCCTTCTTTTTTTTTATAGTCTTTTGTCATTGTTTGTGAGTGAGTGAGCGTGTGTGTTGGCTGTGTGGTGTGTAGTAGTAGTAGTGGAGGAGTGTGTTTTCTGTATTGATTTTTCTGTGTTTTGTGTTGTTTGTCCTCATGTCTGACTCAGAGGTCAGTGTGGTGGAGGAGGTTAGAGAGAGGGAGGCGGTTAGTGAGGTGGAGGCTGTTAGTGAGGTGGAGGAGGTGAGTGAGGTGGAGAGGGTTAGTGAGAGGGAGGAGGTTAGTGAGGAGGAGGAGGAGGGGGTGCCTGTTGCTGCATTCTCCAGTGAGAGTGATGGTGCTGTGGCTCCGCAGCCACGCACCACTACCAAGACTGGCAGGAATATTAAGTTCAGCTATGCTGAAAACATGGCGTTGGTGCGTGAGCTGATGAAGCACCATCGGCAATTGTTTGGGCAGGATGCTGCCAAGGTGTCCTCCCGCAGGAAGTCTGTCCTGTGGGGGAAAGTAATAGTTGCCGTAAATAGTGAGGGTGTGGTGAGGCGGACTGAGGACACGTGTCGCAAGAGGTTCTATGACATAAAGCGCCGTGTCAAGGCCAAGATGGCCAAAGAGGCTAAATCAGCACGCAAAACCGGGGGTGGCCCCCCTTTCCGGGCAACCTATCGGGAGTGGGAGGAGCCTGTGCGGGCACTGATTCCAGCAGAAGTGGTGTCTGCAACTCATGTCCGGGATTCGGACCGACCCACGCAGGATGGTGAGTTTGATAATTCGAAATTATATTTTAAAGTGTGCAAAATGATAATGGTGGAGAAATTTTTTTGGAAAAGTATGCATACATTGTTGGTCATGTATTGCAGGCCTATGCACCCTTATGCTGTTTTTGTGTTTTTAAACTGCATTTCCCATCTTGCCTTGGCTATATTTTTTAAAATTTATAATGCAAAATCAGGTGCAGTGCATGCTGGTATGTGTAGTTGCAATAATTAATATGAGATATTGCTTGGACATAGCTGTTGTATCTAATAGCAGCTTGTTCTGATGTTTTTTTTTTTAATTCAATTTTTAAATAAACTTTTATTTTACATTTTGGCTCAAGTTGCAAGTAATCAATCTATGCAATATCTGACACATAATTCATCAATGTAACTTTTTTTTTTTGGGCAACACCATGAACATTTTTATATACATAACAAATTAAGGAATCACGGAGATCTTAAGCAGAAATTAGTTTAATTTACAATACGTACAAGATGGTTACAGTACACTAAGGCTTTGCAGTTAGCATTTTTTTACAAAGTATGGTCATAATGTTTTTACAACTTTTTCAACAGTCCGACAGACCAGCCGGCCAGACAGGCCACAGACAACTCAGGATGATGCTGGGATTGCAGGTAAGAATTCACTGTAGTCACATATTCTGCAAACACATAGAAGTACAAAATATTAATGTTTATATATTCTCATAGGTTCTGCTTCTGTAAGCCGCCCTCCTCTAAGGCGCCCATCACAGGGCTCGGGGCACTTACCCAGGAGGCCAAGTAAGACACGGCGTCTTGTCTCTGAATCTGCGGCTCCATCTTCCCCACCCAGGCGGCGCATTTCTGCAGTATCACCCCAGCCACCACAGGCACTATTGGCGAGTCCACAGAGTGATGAGCCCAGATCACCTCAGTTATCTGGTGAGTCAAAACATAAACTAAACACATAGCAAATCATCTACACAGTACAGTTACTATGATGTGAGTTGTAGTTGAGATTACATGTTTGCCATAACAAACAATGTGATGTTACGTCTTAAATTTTTAAAGGTGCAAATGCAGAATTTTTCAATATCTTAGTGGTTGCTATCGCCAACATCAAATTTAAAAATGAACAGACATTTGTAAAAATTTAGCCCACACACGTGCACATAAAAATAACAACACATTACTGGCTTAAAATAAAAAAATAACACCCCCTCCACACCATTATAGTGTTCACACACCTCCCCTGTCCTGTATGTAGACTGCTTACTTGCTCCGCTCCTCGGGAATATCCAGGTAAGCAGTCTATATCCTGGACAGGGGAGGTGACAGAACACTGTAATGCTGTGGAGGGGAGGTAGTTAGGTGAGGATTCCGCAAGTCAGTCTATGTGCACGCCTGTGATGGTATATATGTGTTTGTAAACCAAAAAAAATATAAGTTTAAAAACACAACTCAAAATACAAAAATAATGGAGTATTATGAATGTAGAAATGTTTAGAACTAGCAAAAATATTATTTGTAAAGTAAACAGTGCATGTTGTCCACCCCATACAGAGCCAAGCTTGATGCCCGACGTGGACCAGCAGGGACAAGACCAACAGGCAACATTCACACTGCAACTAACACCTGTTGACCCTAGCCAGCCAATACAGCCGCAGGATATCCCCCAAGCCTCCATGAGTCCACAACTGGTACAAGCTCCACCCCAGCCACAAATTCCAGATGACTTTTGGTCCAGTTGGACAAGCCAACAGACCCAAAGCAATGCCAGCCTGACCGCACATACCCAACACCTTGCCAGTCTGCCCCATCATCTACCGCGCATTAGTCGCAACTCGGGCAGACTGATTGTCCAAGTAGGCCGAATCGCAACATCGATGGAGCAAATACGGGCAGACAACAACCAAATGCTGGCTCATTTAACGCGCATCATTGATGAGCAACAGCGCCAGCACCAAACACTCATACAACTAATACAGCACAACCAGGTTGTGAATGAATCTTTATCCCGGATTGTAGCCAGCCACACTGCAACCAACACACAACTGAATGCCAGCATAAATAATTTGAGCAACAACATAACATTGATGGCAGCACAACAAGTGACCTCCAGCTCTGGAACCACGACCCCTACCCAAACACCAGTAACCTCCCCTGTTCGGCGATCCTCCCGAGCACGTGCCAGTGAGCCAGCACAAAGCACAGCACCCAGCACACACAAGCGCAAAAAATAATACATCAAAAACTTTTGAGTAACGCAATAAAAATTTTGTTTTGACAAACACACAACTTCCTGTGTCCGTCTCAAACATTGTAGAAGCTGCTATGTATGTATGTATGTTTTTATGGGGTAATGAATGACAATGTATTGATAACATAAACTAACTACAATGTACACACCACTATAAACAACAAACAGTAAGTAACAAAACACACAATTGTTTGTATTGCAAAGTGTTTAGTCAAGGATAATTACATCCTACAAAAACTTACCCGAAAAATACCGCTGAATCACTTCTTGCCGTACCTGCCTCCCTACATATGTACTCACACTGTCACCAGATGTTTCTAACTCCTCTGCTTGCTGACTGCTTTCTCCCTCATCATGTGCCAGATGTTGACTTAAACACAGATTATGGAGAAAACAGCAGCAGAACACAATTCTAGTCACCTTTGAGGGACTATACAACAAAAGGCCTGCAGATTTATCCAGACACCGAAACCGTGATTTCAGCACACCAAAACATCTTTCTATCACATTCCGCGTAGCCTTATGTGCATGATTGTAACTGTGTTCAGCAGGAGAATCAGGTTGGGACAATGGAGTAAGGAGCCAAGAGTAGCAGCCGTAACCACCATCACCTGAAAAACAGATATAGTCAACATTAGTACATGTGTAAGATTATTCATTACCCAAGTCAAAAATGGAGTTTGTAGTTAAAAGACATACACACAACACATTTTAAACATACCCAGCAGCCAGCCATCAGGCATTTGTCCGTCCTCAAATTTATCGAAGAGCGATGACTGACTGAGGATGAAGGAGTCATGGCAGCCACCAGGGTAACCTGCAACAACACTCATAATTTTTAAATTTGCATCACAGACCACCTGGACATTAGTGGATTGGGCCATATGTCTATTAGTATATATATATTGACGACCCCTAGGTGATCTCAGCTGAACGTGTGTGCAATCTATGGCCCCCAGCACATTGGGCATGCCAGCAAGCTCATAGAAAGCTACCCTGACAGCACGCCACTCCGACTCCTGGGTAGGGAAGCAGATTGAGGCATTAATATGTGGTTCCAAGACATCCAAAACCTGAGTGGACATTAAACAATCTAAGGTGAGTGTCATGTCAGGTATTCTATACAATACTGTGTTGTAAGAGCTTACAGAAGCAACACTTAGACATAACCGGCTATGTATTTTTTGACTCACCTGATTCAAATATTTTGAAAAGGTTGGCTGTGAGATACCAATAACGTCGCCTGCCACAGCCTTGAAGCTCCCAGTAGCCATAAAGTGTAACACAGCCAGGAGTTTGTGCAAGCCTGAGACAGAGCGAGAGCGTGCTGTCTCAGGGTCTAGTCCCAGTTTGACAAGGTCATACAGGCGGAAAATGTTGGTTCTATTTAGGCGGAACATCTGTATGACCCTATCATCGGACAATGCGTTTAAGTTTAAACGACCCCTAAAAAAACGTGGCTGGCGCAGCCTCCGAGGCACCTGGACAACCTGCTGACCATGTTCACTTACCTGGCCCTGATTTCTGGAAGCCTCATGGAGCAGTCTAAGGTATCCCACAGCAAACAGAAAGTCATTGGCACACACCACAGCAGCCATTTCAGAGTGAGAGAATTTCAAAATGTGCCTGGAACACTTTTATAGGGCCAAACATTCAGGTGTGAGTAATGGATAATTGAGTACACATGTAAACACGCTTTTCAAAAGCAGGTGCGTTTTTTTTTAGGACTTTTTTACGATTTGTAGTTTTTCACGGCCGCAAATGCATTTTCACGGCAGACATTACAATTACGAATGGTTAGTAAATGACCGAGATTCATATCTAAACAGGCGTATTTTGACCGATGGTGTATTCATTCGTATTTTTTTACAACTACTTCCAAAAAAATACGAATGCCCTCATCTCTGCCGTGATTTGAGTTTAGTAAATTACCGAGATGACACTTTGATGAAAAAACGGCATCTCGGTCAAAATCGGGACCTTAGTAAATTTACCCCAGTGACTTTTCCCCCATCTGATGAATTAAATGAATTGTGTGAGGAAGTGTGGAGTTCCCCCGAAAAGAAACAAGTGATTTCTAAGAGGTTACTGATGGCGTACCCTTTCCCGCCAACGGACAGGTTACGTTGGGAAACATCCCCTAGGGTGGACAAGGCGCTCACACGCTTATCTAAAAAGGTGGCACTGCCGTCTCAGGATACGGCCGCCCTAAAGGAGCCTGCGGATAGAAAGCAGGAAGCTATCCTGAAGTCTGTGTATACACACTCAGGTACTATACTGAGACCTGCTATTGCTTCAGCATGGATGTGTAGTGCTGCAGCCGCATGGTCTGATACCCTGTCAGACAACATTGATTCCCTCGACAGGGATACTATTTTGCTAACCATAGAACATATTAAAGACGTCGTCTTATATATGCGGGATGCACAGAGGGACATTTGCCTGCTGGCATCTAGAATTAATGCAATGTCCATTTCTGCTAGGAGGGTCTTATGGACTCGGCAGTGGACAGGTGATGCTGATTCTAAAAGACACATGGAGGTTTTGCCTTATAAGGGTGAGGAATTGTTTGAGGACGGTCTCTCGGACCTCGTATCCACGGCAACAGCCGGGAAGTCAACTTTTTTACCTCAGGTTCCCTCACAGCCTAAGAGAGCACCGTATTATCATGTACAGTCCTTTCGGCCTCAGAAAGGCAAGCGGATTAGAGGCGCATCCTTTCTGCCCAGAGGCAGGGGTAGAGGAAAGAAGCTGCACCAGGCAGCCAGTTCCCAAGAACAAAAATCCTCGCCCGCTTCCTCTAAGTCCACCGCATGACGCTGGGGCTCCACAGGCGGAGCCGGGTGCGGTGGGGGCGCGTCTCCGAAACTTCAGCAACCAGTGGGTTCGCTCACAAGTGGATCTCTGGGCTGTACAAATTGTATCTCAGGGATACAAGCTGGAGTTCGAGGCGACTCCCCCTCGCCGTTACCTCAAATCAGCCTTGCCAGCTGCTCGCAGGGAAAGGGAGGTAGTACTGGCGGCAATTCACAAGCTGTACCTCCAGCAGGTGATAATCAAGGTTCCCCTCCTTCAACAGGGACGGGGTTACTATTCCACAATGTTTGTGGAACCGAAACCAGACGGTTCGGTGAGACCCATTCTGAATTTAAAATCCTTGAACACTTATATAAGGAAGTTCAAGTTCAAAATGGAATCGCTCAGGGCAGTTATTGCAAGCCTGGAAGAGGGGGATTTTATGGTGTCGCTGGACATCAAGGATGCTTACTTGCATGTCCCCATTTACCCACCTCACCAGGAGTACCTCAGGTTTGTGGTACAGGATTGTCATTACCAATTCCAGACGTTGCCGTTTGGTCTGTCCACGGCACCGAGAGTATTTACCAAGGTAATGGCCGAAATGATGATACTCCTTCGGAAGAAGGGAGTTATAATTATCCCGTACTTGGACGATCTCCTTATAAAGGCGAGGTCCAGAGAGCAGTTGTTAGTCAGCATAGCACTCTCTCGGGAAGTGTTGCAACAGCACGGCTGGATTCTGAATATCCCAAAGTCGCAGCTGATTCCTGCGACGCGTCTGCTCTTCCTGGGCATGATTCTGGACACAGAACAGAAGAAGGTGTTTCTCCCGGTGGAGAAGGCCCAGGAATTGTCATCTCTGGTCAGGGACCTCCTGAAACCAAAACAGGTGTCGGTGCATCACTGCACGCGAGTCCTGGGAAAGATGGTGGCTTCTTACGAAGCAATTCCCTTCGGCAGGTTCCATGCAAGGATCTTTCAGTGGGATCTGTTAGACAAATGGTCCGGATCGCATCTTCAGATGCATCGGTTGATCACCCTGTCCCCAAGGGCCAGGGTGTCTCTGCTGTGGTGGCTGCAGAGTGCTCATCTTCTCGAGGGCCGCAGATTCGGCATACAGGACTGGGTCCTGGTGACCACGGATGCAAGCCTTCGAGGATGGGGGGCAGTCCCTCAGGGAAGGAACTTCCAAGGACAGTGGTCAAGTCAGGAGACTTCACTACACATAAATATACTGGAACTAAGAGCCATTTACAATGCCCTGAGTCAAGCAGAGCCCCTGCTTCAAAACCAACCAGTGCTGATTCAATCAGACAACATCACGGCGGTCGCCCATGTAAACCGCCAGGGCGGCACAAGAAGCAGGATGGCGATGGCAGAAGCCACAAGGATTCTCCGATGGGCGGAGAATCACGTGCTAGCACTGTCAGCAGTGTTCATTCCGGGAGGGGACAACTGGGAAGCAGATTTCCTCAGCAGGCACGACCTCCACCCGGGAGAGTGGGGACTTCATCCAGAAGTCTTCACGCAGATTGTAAACCGTTGGGAACGGCCACAGGTGGACATGATGGTGTCCCGCCTCAACAAAAAGTTAAAAAAAAAGATATTGCGCCAGGTCAAGGGACCCTCAGGCGATAGCTGTGGACGCACTAGTGACACCGTGGGTGTACCAGTCGGTTTATGTGTTCCCTCCTCTTCCTCTCATACCCAAGGTACTGAGGATAGTAAGAAAGAGAAGAGTAAGAACTATACTCATCGTTCCGGATTGGCCAAGAAGAACTTGGTACCCAGAACTACAAATGATCTCAGAGGACCCATGGCCTCTGCCTCTCAGACAGGACCTGTTACAGCAGGGGCCCTGTCTGTTCCAAGACTTACCACGGCTGCATTTGACGGCATGGCGGTTGAACGCCGGATCCTAACGGAAAAGGGCATTCCAGATGAAGTGATTCCTACGCTGATAAAAGCTAGGAAGGATGTGACAGCAAATCATTATCACCGCATATGGCGGAAATATGTTGCCTGGTGTGAGGCCAGGAAGGCCCCAACAGAGGAATTCCAGCTGGGGCGATTTCTGCACTTCCTACAGTCAGGCGTGACTATGGGCCTAAAATTGGGGTCCATAAAGGTCCAGATTTCGGCCCTATCTATTTTCTTTCAAAAAGAACTGGCTTCACTGCCTGAAGTTCAGACGTTTGTTAAGGGAGTGCTGCATATTCAGCCCCCTTTTGTGCCTCCAGTGGCACCTTGGGATCTTAACGTTGTGTTGGATTTCCTGAAATCCCACTGGTTTGAGCCACTTAAGACCGTTGAGCTAAAATATCTCACGTGGAAAGTGGTCATGCTATTGGCCTTAGCTTCGGCTAGGCGTGTGTCAGAATTGGCGGCTTTGTCATGTAAAAGCCCTTATCTGATCTTCCAAATGGACAGGGCAGAATTGAGGACTCGTCCCCAGTTTCTCCCTAAGGTGGTGTCAGCGTTTCATTTGAACCAACCTATTGTGGTGCCTGCGGCTACTCGGGACTTGGATTACTCCAAGTTACTGGATGTAGTCAAGGCTTTGAAAATCTATGTAGCCAGGACGGCTGGAGTCAGGAAAACTGACTCGCTGTTTGTCCTGCATGCACCCAACAAGCTGGGTGCTCCTGCTTCAAAGCAAACTATTGCGCGCTGGATCTGTAACACGATTCAGCAAGCTCATTCTGCGGCAGGGTTACCGCATCCTAAATTGGTAAAAGCCCATTCCACAAGGAAGGTGGGCTCTTCTTGGGCGGCTGCCCGAGGGGTCTCGGCTTTACAGCTTTGCCGAGCTGCTACTTGGTCGGGTTCAAACACATTTGCTAAGTTCTACAAGTTTGATACCATGGCTGAGGAGGACCTTGCCTTTGCTCATTCGGTGCTGCAGAGTCATCCGCACTCTCCCGCCCGTTTGGGAGCTTTGGTATAATCCCCATGGTCCTTACGGAGTTCCCAGCATCCACTAGGACGTCAGAGAAAATAAGAATTTACTCACCGGTAATTCTATTTCTCGTAGTCCGTAGTGGATGCTGGGCGCCCGTCCCAAGTGCGGACTCTCTGCAATACATGTATATAGTTATTGCTTAACTAAAGGGTTATTGTTATGAGCCATCTGTTACTGAGGCTCAGTTGTTGTTCATACTGTTATCTGGGTATGGTTATCACAAGTTGTACGGTGTGATTGGTGTGGCTGGTATGAGTCTTACCCTGGATTCCAAATCCTTTCCTTGTTGTGTCAGCTCTTCCGGGCACAGTTTCCTTAACTGAGGTCTGGAGGAGGGACATAGAGGGAGGAGCCAGTGCACACCAGATAGTACCTAATCTTTCTTTTAGAGTGCCCAGTCTCCTGCGGAGCCCGTCTATTCCTCATGGTCCTTACGGAGTTCCCAGCATCCACTACGGACTACGAGAAATAGAATTACCGGTGAGTAAATTCTTATTTTTTCAATGAAACCCTCACTTTCTTTTCCTGATTCCCTCCCCCCCTCTCTTTCTTGCTCCTCTCCCTCCTTCTCTCTCTCTCTTCCCCTGTTAATCTCTGTTTCTCACTTTCACTCTCCCCTAAGAAGAATTGTAGTGACAACAGAGAGAGGGGGACGGGGGCCCCTTTCAAGATCGCACCTTCCTGAATCAGCTGCCTTGCCACTGCCTATCCTCTCCTCCTTCCCAGAGCCGTAACTAGGTGTGTGCCGATGGTGCCTTGCCCATAGCGCAAATGCACTGAGGACGCACCATCAAGCATCACACCCGCACGGCCGCAGATTAACTGTTTTAGGTGGCAGCACCGCCTGCATCCGGCTGAAGCCACTGACGCCCACACGACTGAGTCCTGCTGCTGAAGCCGCCACCCGCCCACCCGTGTCCCGGTGAAGCCGCCCGCCTGTGTACAGCTTAAGCCGCTGCTGCTGAGGTCCCGGCAGCGCTGCGGCTGAGTTCTGTGAAGTGGACAGGGGGAGTCAGGAGCTGGTAACAGCATGTAAGTGCCTACACAGACACTACACTATACTACAGTACACTACACTATATTACACTACACTTCACTACACTATATTACAGTACACTTCACTACAGTACACTACACTACAGTATATTACACTACACTTCACTACAGTACACTACACCACAGTACACTACACTACACTACACTACACTCTAAGGGTGGGGGGGGTGTAAGGGAGAATCTGCCTGCCGTACTGTGTTAAAGGGGAACTCTGCCTGCCATAATGTGTAAAAGGGGGACATATCCTGCCATAACGTGTAAACAGTGGGGCCTGCCGAAACGTGTAAATGGTGGTGCCTTTCGTAACGTGTAAAAGGTGGACTCTTTCTGCTGTAATGTGTAAAAGGGGACGCTGTCTGCCGTAATGTGTAAAAGGTGGACGCCGTCTGCCGTAACATGTAAAAAGGGGACGCTGTCTGCCGTAATGTGTAAGAAGGGGACTCTGTCTGCCGTAATGTGTAACAAGGGGACTCTGCCGCAATGTGTAAAAAAGGGGACGCTGTCTGCCGTAATGTGTAAAAAAGGGGATGCTGTCTGCCGTAATGTGTAAAAAGGGGACTCTGCCGTAATGTGTAAAAAAAAGGACGCTGTCTGCCGTAATGTGTAAAAAGGGGGGCGCTGTCTGCTGTAATGTGTAAAAAAGGGGGACGCTGTCTGCCGTTATGTGTAAGAAGGGGACTCTACCTGGTGTAGCGGCGCTACTGTGCGGCGTAATTTGAATAATGGAGACTACTGTGCACCATTATATGAATTGGTATTATTTTGTGGCCACACCCCTTTCCCGTGAAGCCACGCCCCTATATATTTTGCGCGCGCCTACGGCGCACAATGCCACCGGTTTACGTTAAGGGGGGGCGCCGATGCCATTTCTTGCACACAGCGCTAAAATGTCTAGTTATGGCACTGCTGGTATCGCTTGGCCTGTGGGTAATTAGAAAAATGTTTGTCCCTTTATAATTACACTAAACATCTGGTACACAGCAGGCATATACCCCTTTCAGATCTCCAATGCCGGATCCCACCCGGAAATTGGAAACGGGTCCTTCCCGGGTGGGATCCGGCATTGGAGCCTCTGCGCTGGCTTTCAGACCCGGAACTATGCTGGGTCGGTTGCCATAGCGGCAGGGGGTGGAGCAGGCAGCGGGGGTGGCTCTGGGAGATGAGCTCATCTCTGCGCCGACTCTCCCTATGTAGTAAATGGGTCCCCGGGTCGCATCGACCCGGGAACCCGTTTACACTGCCACTGACCCGGTATTTAACCCGGGAATTACACTTATCAATACCCGGGTTGAATTTCCGGGTAAGGCGACCCGGGAATTCTCATGAGACCATTTCACATCGACCACTGACCCGTGTCGGTCCGGCAATATGCCGGGTCGATACCGGGTTATTTTTGCGATGTGAAAGGGGTTATAGAGAGATGTACTAGACTTGGAGAGTGATAAAGTGGAGAGAGCTAAAGTACCAGACGATCAGCTCCTAAATGCCATGTTACAGACTGTTTGAAAAATGACATGTAGGAGCTGATTGGCTGGTACTTTATCTTTCTCCACTTTATCTCTCAGTAAGGATTCGTACATGATCTGCCCCTTAAGCTGCAGCAAGAATCCACTGGTCCATGCTATATTGTGGTAGTCTGGGCAACTGCTGAATAACTCTGCCGAGTTGACTGTCACAGAGCAGTGATAATGGTAAGAAACAGCTGGTTTGGCAGAAACAGTATGATCTGCAAGCTGGCATTGGATCTTCAAAAACTATTAAGGTCAACATCTAAAATGCAGATCTTCTACAACTTTCCCCACCCCGCAGCTACAGCAGCGCTGTGACGGTTCTTGTCCAGGCACAGACTAATGGGAGAAAAGTAGGTTTACACATCAGTTTCTACCAGGCGCTGACTGCGCAGAGTTGAGTCGCATAAAGGAGGGGACTAATTAATTTCCGAATTCAGGAAACACCCCTCTAGAAATCCAGCGTTTACCCCAGAGTGCCGCCTTATAATGAAAATAATCATTTGGTGCCCCCTTATAATTAAAAAAAAAATAACTAATGAACTTGCAGCAAAAATCGTAGATTGTTATATTTCAATCCAATAATGTTTCAAATTCTGTTTCCAATTCTGTCATTTCAGCTTCCTTTCATCTAATGTGACAAAATGGATGCTTCTGTCTGACAGACTTTTTTTTTGTGGATATTATTAAAATAAGAATTTACTTACCGATAATTCTATTTCTCGTAGTCCGTAGTGGATGCTGGGGACTCCGTCAGGACCATGGGGTCCAGCGGCTCCGCAGGAGACAGGGCACAATAATAAAAGCCTTAGGATCAGGTGGTGTGCACTGGCTCCTCCCCCTATGACCCTCCCCCAAGCCTCAGCCAGGATACTGTGCCCGGACGAGCGTGCATAATAAGGAAGGATATTGAATCCCGGGTAAGACTCATACCAGCCACACCAATCACACCGTACAACCTGTGATCTGAACCCAGTTAACAGTATGATAACAACGAAGGAGCCTCTGAAAAGATGGCTCACAACAAGAATAACCCGATTTTTGTAACAATAACTATGTACAAGTATTGCAGACAATCCGCACTTGGGATGGGCGCCCAGCATCCACTACGGACTACGAGAAATAGAATTATCGGTAAGTAAATTCTTATTTTCTCTAACGTCCTAAGTGGATGCTGGGGACTCCGTCAGGACCATGGGGATTATACCAAAGCTCCCAAACGGGCGGGAGAGTGCGGATGACTCTGCAGCACCGAATGAGAGAACTCCAGGTCCTCCTCAGTCAGGGTGTGCCCCTGACCAAGTAGCAGCTCGGCAAAGTTGTAAAGCCGAGACCCCTCGGGCAGCCGCCCAAGATGAGCCCACTTCCTTGTGGAATGGGCTTTTACTGATTTTGGCTGTGGCAAGCCTGCCACAGAATGTGCAAGCTGAATTGTACTACAAATCCAGCGAGCAATCGTCTGCTTAGAAGCAGGAACACCCATCTTGTTGGGTGCATACAGGCTAAACAGCGAGTCAGATTTTCTGACTCCAGTCGTCCTGGAAACATATATTTTCAGGGCCCTGACAACGTCAAGTAACTTGGAGTCCTCCAAGTCCCTAGTAGCCGCAGGTACCACAATAGGTTGGTTCATGTGAAAAACAGAAAACACCTTAAGGAGAAATTGAGGACGAGTCCTCAATTCTGCCCTGTCAGAATGAAAAATTAAGTAAGGGCTTTTATATGATAAAGGCACCCATTCTGACACACGCCTGGCTGAAGCCAGGGCTAATAGAATCTTCACCTTCCATGTGAAATATTTTAATTCCACAGTGGTGAGTGGATCAAACCAATGTGACTTTTAGGAAACTCAAAACAACATTGAGATCCCAAGGTGCCACTGGGGCACAAAAGGAGGCTGTATATGCAGTACCCCTTTTACAAACGTCTGAACTTCAGGCACTGAAGCCAGTTCTTTCTGGAAGAAATTTGACAGGGTCGAAATTTGAACCTTAATGGACCCTAATTTTAGGCCCATAGACAGTCCTGTTTTCAGGAAATGTAGGAAACGACCCAGTTGGAATTCCTCTGTAGGGACCTTCTTGGCCTCACACCACGCAACATATTTTCGCCAAATGCGGTGAAAATGTTTTGCGGTTACATCCTTCCTGGCTTCGACCAGGGTAGGGATGACTTCATCTGGAATGCCCTTTCAGGATCCGGCGTTCAACTGCCATGCCGTCAAACGCAGTCGCGGTAAGTCTTGGAACAGACAAGGCCCCTGCTGGAGCAGGTCCTTTCTTAAAGGTAGAGGCCACGGTTCTTCCGTGAGCATCTCTTGAAGTTCCGGGTACCAAGTCCTTCTTGACCCATCCGGAACCACGAGTATCGTTCTTACTCATCTCCTTCTTATGATTCTCAGTACTTTTGGTATGAGATGCATAGGAGGGAACACATACCCTGACTGGTACACCCACAGTGTTACCAGAGCGTCCACCGCTATTGCCTGAGGGTCCCTTGACCTGGCGCAATATTTGCCTAGTTTTTTGTTCAGGCGGGACGCCATCATGTCCACCTTTGGTTTTTCCCAACGGTTTACAATCATGTAGAAGACTTCCCGCTGAAGTCCCCACTCTCCCGGGTGGAGGTTATGCCTGCTGAGGAAGTTTGCTTCCCAGTTTTCCACTCCCGGAATTAACACTGCTGAGAGTGTTATCACATGATTTTTCGCCCAGCGAAGAATCCTTGCAGTTTCTGCCATTTCCCTCCTGCTTCATGTGCCGCCCTGTCTGTTTACGTGGGCGACTGCCGTGATGTTGTCCCACTGGATCAATACCGGCTGACCTTGAAGCAGAGGTCTTGCTAAGCTTAGAGCCTTGTAAATTGCCCTTAGCTCCAGTATATTTATGTGGAGAGAAGTCTCCAGACTTGATCACACTCCCTGGAAATTTTTTCCTTGTGTGACTGCTCCCCAGCCACTCAGGTTGGCATCCGTGGTCACCAGGACCCAGTCCTGAATGTCGAATCTGCGGCCCTTTCATAGATGAGCACTCTGCAGCCACCGCAGAAGAAAAACACCCTTGTCCTTGGAGACAGGGTTATCCGCTGATGCATCTGAAGATGCGATCCGGACCATTTTCCCAGCAGATTCCACTGAAAGGTTCTTGCGTGAAATCTACCGAATGGGATCGCTTTGTAAGAAACCACCATTTTTCACAGGACCCTTGTGCAATGATGCACTGATACTTTTCCTGGTTTTAGGAGGTTCCTGACTAGCTCGGATAACTCCCTGGTCTTCTTCTCCGGGAGAAAACATCCTTTTCTGGACTGTGTCCAGAATCATTCCTAGGAACATTAGACGTGTCGTCGGAAAAAGCTGCGATTTTGGAATATTTAGAATCCACTCGTGCTGTCGTAGAACTACTTGAGATAGTGCTACTCCGACCGCCAACTGTTCTCTGGACCTTGCCCTTATCAGGAAAGCGTCCATATTTCTTTTAGGAAGAATCATCATTTCGGCCATTACCATGGTAAAGACCCGGGGTGCCGTAGACAATCCAAACGGCAGCGTCTGAACTGATAGTGACAGTTCTGTACCACGAACCTGAGATACCCTTGGTGAGAAGGGCAAAATTTGGACATGTAGGTAAGCGTCGCTGATATCCAGTGACACCATATCGTCCTGGTTCGCTATCACTGCTCTGAGTGACTCCATCTTGATTTGAACCCTTGTATGTAATTGTTCAAATCTTTTAGATCTCACCGAGCCGTTTGGCTTCAGTACCACAATATAGTGTGGAATAATACCCCTTCCCTTGTTGTAGGAGGGGTACTTTGATTATCACCTGCTGGGAATACAGCCTGTGAATTTTTTTCCAATACTGCCTCCCTGTCGGAGGGAGACGTTGGTAAAGCAGACTTCAGGAACTTGTGAGGGGAAGACGTCTCGAATTTCCAATGTACACCTGGGATACTACATGTAGGATCCAGGAGTCCCCTTGCGAGTGAGCCCACTGCGTGCTGAAACTCTTGAGATGACCCCCCACCGCACCTGAGTCCGCTTGTATGGCCCCAGCGTCATGCTGCGGACTTGGCAGAAGCTGTGGAGGACTTCTGTTCCTGGGAATGGGCTGCCTGCTGCAGTCTTCTTCCCTTTCCTCTAATCCTGGGCAGATATGACTGGCCTTTTGCCCGCCTGCCTTTATGGGTACGAAAGGACTGAGACTGAAAAGACTGTGTCCTTTTCTGCTGAGATGTGACTTGGGGTAACAAAAGTGGATTTTCCAGCTATTGCCATGGCCACCAGGTCCGATGGACCGCCCCTTTATACGGCAATACTTCCATGTGCCGTCTGGAATCTGCATCACCTGACCACTGTCGTGTCTATAAACATCGTCTGGCAGATATGGACATCACATCTACTCTTGATGCCAGAATGCAAATATCCCTCTGCGCATCTCGCATATATAGAAATGCATCCATAAAATGCTCTATAGTCAATAAAATATTGTTCCTGTCAAGGGTATCAATATTTTCAGTCAGGAAATCCGACCAAGCCCCCCCAGCGCTGCACATCCAGGCTGAGGCGATTGCTGGTCGTAGTATAACACCAGTATGTGTGTATATACTTTTTAGGATATTTTTCAGCTTCCTATCAGCTGGCTCTTTGAGGGCGGCCGTATCTGGAGACGGTAACGCCACTTGTTTTTATAAGCGTGTGAGCGCCTTATCCACCCTAAGGTGTGTTTCCCAACTCGCCCTCACTTCTGGCGGGAAAGGGTATACCTCCAATAATTTTCTATCGGAGGAAACCCCCGTATCATCACACACTTTAATTTATCTGATTCAGGAAAAACTACAAGTAGATTATTCCCACCCTACATAATACCCTTATTTGTGGTACTTGTAGTATCAGAAATATGTAACACCTCCTTCATTGCCCTTAACATGTAACGTGTGGCCCTAAAGGAAAATACGTTTGTTTCTTCACCGTCGACACTGAAGTCAGTGTCCGTGTCTGTGTCTGTGTCGACCAACTGAGGTAAATGGGCGTTTTTACAAGCCCCTGACGGTGTCTGAGACGCCTGGACAGGTACTAATTTGTTTGCCGGCCGTCTCATGTCGTCAACCGACCTTGCATCGTGTTGACATTATCACGTAATTCCTAAATAAGCCATCCATTCCGGTGTCGACTCCCTAGAGAGTGACATCACCAATACAGGCAATTTGCTCCGCCTCCTCACCAACATCGTCCTCCTACATGTCGACACACACGTACCGACACACAGCACACACACAGGGAATGCTCTGATAGAGGACAGGACCCCACTAGCCCTTTGGGGAGACAGAGGGAGAGTTTGCCAGCACACACCAAAAACGCTATAATTATACAGGGACAACCCCTTATACAAGTGTTTTCCCTTATAGCATTTTCACATATGTAATCATATCGCCAAATAAGTGCCCCCCCTCTCTGTTTTAACCCTGTTTCTGTAGTGCAGTGCAGGGGAGAGCCTGGGAGCCTTCCTCACAGCAGAGCTGAGCAGGAAAATGGCGCCGTGTGCTGAGGAGAATAGGCCCCGCCCCCTAAAACGGCGGGCTCTTCTCCCGGAGTTTGTGAGATCTGGCAGGGGTTAAATACATCCATATAGCCTCAAGGGCTATATGTGATGTATTTTAGCCATAAAAAAGGTATAATACATTGCTGCCCAGGGCGCCCCCCCCAGCGCCCTGCACCCTCAGTGACCGCTGGTATGAAGTGTGCTGACAACAATGGCGCACAGCTGCAGTGCTGTGCGCTACCTTATGAAGACTGAAAGTCTTCTGCCGCCTGTTTCTGGACCTCTGGACCTCTTCAACTTCGGCATCTGCAAGGGGGGTCGGCGGCACGGCTCCGGGACGAACCCCAGGGTGAGACCTGTGTTCCGACTCCCTCTGGAGCTAATGGTGTCCAGTAGCCTAAGAAGCAAATCCATCCTGCACGCAGGTGAGTTTACTTCTCTCCCCTAAGTCCCTCGTAGCAGTGAGCCTGTTGCCAGCAGGACTCACTGAAAATAAAAAACCTAACTTAAACTTTTATTCTAAGCAGCTCAGGAGAGCCACCTAGATTGCACCCTTCTCGGCCGGGCACAAAAATCTAACTGAGGCTTGGGGGAGGGTCATAGGGGGAGGAGCCAGTGCACACCACCTGATCCTAAGGCTTTTATTATTGTGCCCTGTCTCCTGCGGAGCCGCTGGACCCCATGGTCCTGACGGAGTCCCCAGCATCCACTTAGGACATTAGAGAAATACAGTTTATGTGCAAGTTTTCCATTATGAAAATCAACTTAGAGTTAATAATTAAACTGTAATGCAGCACTGCCCTCTAGTGGGAGGTACTTGGAATGCAGGATCTTTGCAGAATTATTTAAAGACAAAACAAAATAATATCTCACTATATAGGGATCTGAAGATGTCATTCTGGAGATGGATAAATTCCACAATCAAGCAGCCCCTGTAGATAAAATATGGAGGCTTTCTATTGCGATTGAAAATTGGGGACTGTAGAAGATATCTCCAATAGGAGGTACTTTAATATAATAATAGATGATACTTAATATTTGTGACTATATAATAAACATCAAGCGGATATTCAATATTTTGACTATGCGATTTCCCTTGAACTCCCCCAAAGCCCAGATAGCACAGATAGGACAGATTTTGACTATCTGTTCTTGAGATTTTGTCTATGTACGATTTTGACTAAGTGCTAATTTTGACTATACTTTGTACTAGATAGTACACTAGATAGTCAAGATTGACTTGCCTGCATAGTCTATCTAACCTTATGATACCGACCTCACGGGAGAGCGCATCGGGATCGAATCTGTATCGCAAGCTGCCTTAAGGCCCATACACACAGTGAGATTCGGGCTATGTCACGTGAAAAGTTGGGAAGTATAGGAATGTAGACTTTTAGCAAAAAGCAGGTGGTAAATAACTGAATGTTTTATTATACATATGGGGCTGTAGATGTAGGAGGCTGTATGTAAAGATTTGTAATAATTTGAATAGTATTCTTTGCATGGGCCTCCTCCTCTCTAGCTGGCGGTCAAGTGGGTAGACACTTACACTATGCCAGAGCCTACTGTGCATGCGCATGTCTCCATGAGAGTGGTGTGGTAGCCATTTTCTCCACAAATGATCTACTACACATGCTTAAAACACTGGGAACAGCGTGCCATTTGGTGATTCATGCAGCACTGTCAAGGTAAGTACTGTATAACATGGGAGCAGGGTGTGCAGTGTGTGGGCCCCCTAGTTCCAGGGGCCCGTGAGTTAGGGACGTGCAGTCAGGGGGGGAGGGGAAGCAGTGCCTCCCCTGTCATTAGTAGAGATGTGCGGGTTCGGTTCCCTGAGAACCGTCCCCCCCCCCCCGAACTTCACACTTTGAGCCCGGATCCGAGTCCGGCTCGGGACTTCCCTCGGAAACCAGAACAAGGCAAAGCATCATCATCCTGCTGTCGGAATCTCGCAGGTTTTGGATTCCATATAAATAGCTGCGCATCACTGCCATTTTGACTCACGGAGAGTGAGTGAGACAGCCCTCTGTCTCTCTGTGGGTGGTGGTGTCGGGTGGAGTTAGTGTGTTCTCTGTAGGGGTGCTGCTGCAGTCACTGTGTTGTTCCTGTGCTGTGTTAGGGGTGCTGTCCTGGCTGTCACTGGTGTTTCATGTGCTGTTACGGGTGCTGCAGCTGTGCATGGGTGTTGCTGTCCTGGCTGTCACTGTGTTGTACAGGTGGCAGGGGCACTGTCCTCCTGTATACTGTAAAATATAGGGGTGATGCTGTTAAAATAACATTACACTGGCCCTGTATGCTGTAAAAATTCAGGGGTGCAGTTGTTAAAAATTAAAAGCACACTGCTCTGTATGCTGTAAAATATAGGGGTGCTGTTGTTAAAATAACATTTCACTGGCTCTATATGAGGTAAAAAAAAATCAGGGGTGCAGTTGTTAAAAATTAAAAGCACACTGGTCCTGTATGCTGTGAAAATATAGGGGTGCTGCTGTTAAAATAACATTACACTGGCCCTGTATGCTTTAAAAATTCAGGGGTACAGTTGTTAAAAATTAAAAGCACACTGGTCTTGTATACTGTAAAAATATAGGGGTGCTGCTGTTAAAATAACATTATACTGGCCCTGTATGCTGTAAAAATTCAGGGGTGCAGTAAAATCAATGTACACTGGCCCTGTCTGGTATGCTGTAAAAATTCTGGGGTGCAGTGAAAATAAATGTACACTGGCCCTGTATTCTGTAAAAATTCAGGGGTGCAGTGAAAATCAATGTACACTGGCCCTGTCTTGTATGCTGTACAAATTCAGGGGTGCAGTGAAATTAAATGTACACTGGCCCTATATGCTGAAAAAATTCAGGGGTGCAGTGAAAATAAATGTACACTGGCCCTGTATGCTGTAAAAATTCAGGGGTGCTGTTGTTAAAATAAAAGTACACTGGTCCTATAAGCTGTAAAAAAATACAGGGGTGCAGTGAAAATAAATGTACACTGGCCATGTCTTGAATGCTGTAAAATTACAGGGGTGTTGTGAAAATACAGGAATGCTGGCACTGTCCACGGTTGCGAAGTCTAGGCATGACCTTCCCAACACTGTGTGAGAAGAGGAGGCTCCTACTACCATTTGCACGCCCCCTGCAAGTGCTGGGAGGAGCACCGCCAATCCAGTTGCTGATATTGAGATTGAGTATGCCACTGTAGAAGTACACAAGGATGAGGAGGATATGGGTGTAGCTAGCGCTGCAATGGAAGTTGACAATGAGGATTCTGATGGTGATGTGGTTTGCTTGAATAAGGCACCAGTGGAGACAGTTGTTGCCCATGGGATGAAAAAGCGCATTGTCATGCCAGGGCAAAATACCAAAAAAGCCACCTCTTCAGTGTGGAATTATTTCTCCACAAATCTGGACAACAGGTGTTGAGCCATCTGTTGCCTTTGTCAATCCATAATAAATAGGGGAAGGACGTTAACCACCTAGGAACATCCTCCCTTATACGTCACCTGCAGCGCATTCATCATAAGTCATTGTCAAGTTCCGAAACTTTGGGTAAAAGCATAAGCAGTCCACTGACACCTAAATGATGTGGTTTGTTTGTTAGAATACTATTTCTCTATGAGGATAAGGATGTATACACTGAAGGGGGGGGGGGGTGGAATCTGAGGATGAGGACGACATCTTGCCACTGTAGAGCCAGTTTGTGCAAGGAGAGATTAATTAATTCTTTTTTGGTGGGGGCCCAAACAAACCAATCATTTCAGCCACAGTCGTGTGGCAGACCCTGTCACTGAAATGACTGGTTTGTTAAAGTGTGCATGTCCTGTTTATACAACATAAGGGTGGGTGGGATGGCCCAAGGACAATTCCATCTTGCACGACAATTCCATCTTGGAGCTCCTTTGAGGCACAAACTGTTACTGAATAAGGCCCAGTATGGAGTCTCATGGTGGCTTACAGCCAGGAAGATGTCTGACTTGCCAGGCTGAGGCATGCTGTGGGCACAGCGGTTAGCATTGCTTCCTCCCACAGTCCTACTTATAGTATGAAATGTGTTTGGAATGTAGAGTGGTAAGCTCCACTAGGGCAGGGGCTCAATAACAAAAAAATTTACAGCACAGTCGTGCTTAGGGGGTAATTCAGACATGATCGCTGGGCTGCGTTTTCTCACAGCCTGCTATCAGGTACGAGCTACGCATGCATATGCACCGCAATGCGCAGGTGCGACGGACCGCAGCAACGGGGACCGGTGCATAGTGATGGGATGGTGCAAAAAAAGCAATCGCACGGGCGATTGCAAGGGGACTGACAGGAAGAGGGCGTTTGAGGGTGGCAACTGACCGTTTTAAGGGAGTGTCTGTAAAAACGCAGGCGTGTCAAAGCATTGGAAGGGAGGGTGTCTGACGTCAATTTCCGGTCCCAGACAGGCTGAAGTGATCGCAGTGGCTAAGTAACTCCTGGGCTGCGCAGAGACTGCGCAAAATCAGTTTGTGCAGCTCTGCTACACATGCGTACGCACACTTGCACAGCTAAAATACACTCCCCCAGTAGGTGGTGACTATCTGATCGCTGGGCAAAAATCGACCAGGTTTGAATTACCCCCTTAGTACTTTACCGTACCCACCCAAACTCAACTTGCCCCATCCAGGGATGCTTTGGGGGCTCAGGAGGGGCTGCTTTATTTAAAAATAAAATATGAATAAAATAAACAAGACATACAGGTATGCTCAAATGCGTGTAACTGGAAGCTGTAAAAAACAAAAATAAGGCATCTGCCACAAAATATGTAAATAAAAATGCAATAAAAAATGGAAAAAAAGAAACCCACGAGATTTTCACAAAATAAGTCTCCAGACTCCATGGAGGGGATAATATCCAATCTTGATCCTGTGGTATACACCAGTTTATTTGCATCCCAGCATTAAATCCAAGATTATCTTAATGCCTGAAAATGGAAAAGGGGGTACAAATTCAGAGGCTTTGGCCCCTAGTTTTTCAGTTTGTCCAGTAATGTGGTAATTAATAATTATATATTTGCTTGGTTGAAGTCCTTTCTATTCCACACTAATATAGGAGTGGAGGTGAAAGCCTGTGTGTTGTTACTGATTGCGTGTACCTTTCTAATTTTTAATCACCTTCTTGACGCTGTCCTCTTCCTCTTGCCTCTTATCATAATGTGAAAAGTCATCAAATATGGATGTGGTATGTTCGGAGAACTTGGCGAGCTTTTTCCAGGGAAACCACCTGTCGCTGAAATGATGGGTTTATTAAACATAAGGGTGGGTGGGAGGGCCCAAGACAATTCCATCTTGCACCCCTTTTTTTTATGCATGATGTGCTCTTTGGGGCCTAGTTTTTAAAACTGCCATCCTGTCTGCCACTGCAGTGCTACTCCTAGATGGGCCAGGTGTTTGTGCCGCCCACTTGTGTCGCTTAGCTTAGTCATACAGCTACCTCATTGCACCTCTTTTACTTCTTTGCATGATGTGCTGTTTGGGGACAATTTTTTTTTAAGTGCCATCCTGTCTGCCACTGCAGTGCTACTTCTAGATGGGCCAGGTGTTTGTGTCGCCCACTTGTGTCGCTTAGCTTAGTCATCAAGCTACCTCGGTGCAACGTTTTTGGCCTAAACACAATTTTGTGAGTTGTGAGGTATTCAGAATAGACTGGAAATAAGTGGAAATGAATGTTATTGAGGTTAATAATACCCTAGGATCAAAACTACCCTCAAATTCTGTGATTTTAGCTGTTTTTATGTTTTTTTAAAAATCATCCAGATACAAAACCAAAACCCAAAAGGGTGGTTTTGGCAAAACCAATCCAGACCCAAAACCAAAACAAAAACCTGAAAAGTGTCCGCCGCACATCTCTAGTTATTAGAGGTTAAAATAATACATAGAAGATACTTATGACACATATTCTGTGTCATAAGTATCTGCTTTCTATCATACTAACCATTTTTACATTAAAATTAGGTTTGGGAGGCACCGATAGCGGCGCCTCCCATTGACAATAGGAAAGGTGTATGAGCAGGGGGCGAGCGCTGGCAGGGCCAAGCCGTGGGCAGTAAAAGCCCATTGAAAATAACATGAAAAGTGGCACTAGTATAAGTGCCTCAGTGACAGGGACGTGCTTTCACTGCACATGAAAACATGCCCCTGTCAGTCAGGGAGATGTGATTGGACAGCGAATCTGTCACTGGATACAGGTGTCCAGTGATGGATCCACTGTCATCACTGGTTGGGCAGCAGATGTACGGCAGGGGGTGCAGGCGTTGGTGGCGGCGGGACCCGGAGTGGATAGCTGGCATGACGGAAGGCCTGGATCCCAGAGGATCCAGTCCCTGTCTGTCATTTTGCAGAGTTTGGCAGCGGAGCAGTTCCAATTTCAAAAATGGTGCAGTTAGCGTAATTTTTGAAATCTAAGATGGCTGCTGCGAGCCAATCAAGGCTCGCCGTGTCATCGCCCCACCCCTCGAGGCTGGCTTACAGAAGCTAGCGCAAGGCAGCGGCTGTCAGTCCGCCGGCAGGGAGGGAACGTGCAAGAGCTCACGAAGACAGAAGATGCTGTGAAGCCTAGGGGAGGCGGCGGCCATGGAAAAGAGCTGCCTAAAGGCCGCCGCAGCCCAGGTGAAGACGCGGAAGCCCTGGGAAGATGGCAGCCCCCCAGGTGAAGACAGAAGACTTTATAAGTCCTGATGAGGCTGCGGACATGGAAGAGAGCTGGCCAAAGGATGCCGCCCCCCTGTTGAAGACCTTGTATTATAAACTGTTTTTTAAAAATGTGTCATGTATTTATTTTAAGATTTTCTTTACAGAAGGACTACAGGTGCCAGTGGGCCCTGAATGTCCAGGTATGCAGGCACTTGTGGTTCTCCAAGTGCTGTCATGCTGGGGCAGGCTTGCTGGGACCTGTAGGACATCTGTAAAGAACAATATTAGTATGTCATGAACCCCGCACCCACCGCCACCAGGGGTGAGGGGCATAGCACTGGGATTTCAGCCCAGTGCTCGTTTTGCTCGGGAGGGGGGACCCCATTTATTTTTTCTGGGGTCCCCACTTTCCAAGAAATTCCAGCTCTGGGTGGACTGGTTTGGGGGGAGTTTAATGTGATGGCAGGGGGACACCACAATGAGTGCCCCCCCTGTGTTGACATTACCCCCATGGGTGGTTCAGTCTGGTGCGGGTTTTGGTTAAATATGGGGAACCCCATATTTTTTTTATATGGAGTAAGGGGTTGTGTTAATCATCCAGTGACTACCTAGCCACTGACCTCACCGCACGTCACTGCCGTGAGTACTGCACACACTGCACCCATTATAGATACAGTAAGTCACTGATTCTCTGATAGTGTCTATCGATCTTTAAATGGAAAAGTTTCTATTTCTACTATTTAAGCCTCATAGCTTGTTTATCGCTAGGAGTTTGTCAGACTTTCTTATATTTTTGGCTGCACCATTTTCAAAATGTTTCACTTTGTTCATCTTGAATCAGAGATTATCTTGGCAGCATTTAAGTCTGTGCTAACACATTTTCTTTCTGAATGAAGCTATGAATATTATCCTGCCATGAATGACAACTTTGAGGCTGATTTGAACACAGGTTGGACATCATTAACCACTTGCCTGGCATGGTCGCATCAGATGCGACCATACCTGCAAGTGCTTTATCTGACCTGGTCGCACAGGATGTGACCAGTCTGATAAACAGTGTTAGCAGCAGCAGGGAAGATAAACTTCCCTCCGCTGCTGCTGTCAGAGTGACCAGAAGGTCCCTCTGCCTCCCTGTACCCTCCCCCTGTGTCTGCCGTGCTGCCGATCACTGCTGATCGGTCAGCACGGCAGGATCCCCCCTGCAGTGGCTGCAGACAATGGCAGCCGCTGGTGTAAAATTAAATCCTGACAGGAACTGCTGCACTGATGCCTGGGCCGGGGTTGCAGCACAGTGTGGGTTACAGGCCCTCTGTTGTACTGTTGTCCAAATTGTTGTACTTGTGCAGTACGGATGGTGTAATGGTAGCATTACTGCCTCACAGTGCTGAGGTCTTGGGTACGATTTCCACCATGGCCCTTGCTGTGTGGAGTTTGTATATTCTTCCTGGACTTGCATGGATTTCCTCCCACAATCCAAAAATATACTGGTAGGTTAAGTGGCTCACAACAAAAATTAACTGTAATGTGTGAGTGTACATGGGCAAACTAGGTGGGGCAAGTGGTTCTTATCTGCCGTGACATTCTATGTTCACACATGGGAGGCCTCCACACATGGCAACATCACCAGCATGGTGGGCACTATGGTATAATATGAAATGGGGTTTTCTGTGTGGCATAATGTGAATTGAGGGCACTACAGTGTGTGGACAGATAATCTTTAAGTGTGTAGGGCCCTCTCAACAGTGAAGGATAAACTTGGCTGACTTGGAGAACAGATCATGGTGGAATAATATTAACGTGCATAGCACTGACTCAGAGTTGTAAGCAAATGCAACTGCGTTTTTCTAGGCTACAGAATTGTTAATGTTAGCAAGTGAAGCTGCCGCCCAGAAATGAAAAGAGACGAACACTGGACCTATAGCAACTCATTCGCAATTGCGTACACAGTCGCAGCCTATATGCAAAAATGAGGAACATCAAACTTAAGGGTAGCCTTATGGCTACGCAGACCAGCAGTAGTGATGCATGTGCCATGTTTTTGTACATACAAGATCACAGCTGACGGAAGATTCATGCCCCCAAAACAGCCATGGCGTGCCTGTGTATTTGCAACCACTCCTCATGAACCCTCCCACTTTCTGTCAATCACTCTGCAATGAATTACTCATTTCAAGCGGGATCACAGTAGCGCATTGAGGCCTGCGCAGTGTGATCTCGGCACATGTGCAGTCTGCCGATAATCGATCACTTGTGTGAACATCGGCCATGGTGTACAACTCTGAATCAAGCCCTCTGTCTCTAATGAATAACTGGCAGACTATTTCCATATTGTTTCAGAACTTTCTCCCTTCAGCTTCTCAACAGGACCTGCTAACTGACCATACACATCACCTTCCTAAACTGAGAGTGGGAACAAGTAATCTCTCAGATGATACCTTGATGCAAGTCCACTTTCTCCACATTAAAGAGAGTTTTCTGAGAGATGCAAGGCAAGTTGATGGGACTTATCTGCTGGGATGCCTACAGACTTATCCACACCTGTCAGCCACATGCAGCGGCGCCGGAAGCACAAAACCTTTTCTCCCCCTTGGCGCTGACAGCACAAAGCCTCCTCTCCCCCTCGGCGCCGGCAGCACAAAACCTCCTCTCCCCCCTCCCCTCCCCTGTGTGACATTCAGTGGCCGGGAGGGAGCCAAAGTGGGCAGAGCTAAATGGGAGTAAGGGGCGGAGCTACACGGGACCATGCTGCAGCAGGAGGATGATCTGCTACAGCTTCGGCCAGCCAGACTTCATTAGATAAGTGTCTGGAAAGAGAGTGAGTGTGTGTGTATATATACAGTGTCTGTGTATACTGTATATATGTGTGACTGTGTATGTGTGTAATGTATGTGTAAACGGTACTTGGAGAGGGGGCATTACGTGTGTAAGCGTCACTGGTATAGGGGGTGTTATGTGTGTAAGCATCACTGGTACAGGGAGCGTTACGTGTATAAGCGTCATTGGTACAGGGGGCGTTACGTGTGTAAGCATCACTGGTACAGGGGGCCTTACGTGTCTAAGTGGCACTGATACAGAGGGCGTTAAGTGTGTAAACGTCACTGCTACAGGGGGCATTACGTGTGTAATTGTCACTGCTACAAGGGGTGTTACTTGTGTAAGCGCCACTGGTACTGGGGGGCGTGACATGTGTAAGCGTCACTGGTTCAGGGGGCATTACATGTGTTAGCGTCTCTGGTACAGGGGGCATTACATGTGTAAGTGTCTCTACTACAGGGGTCATTATGTGCGCTGTGCATTTGTAAAGTATGCGAGGGTGCAAATTTATAGTTTGCAGGGGGGCGCCGAACACTCTAGCACCGGCCCAGACTGCACACCCACTGCAGTGCACTGCACTGTCACCTTTTACATTGATTCAGCGTCCATACATTACCCTCCATGATATCACCCTCTCTATCCGCTACATTAACTATCTCGGGGCTTCCAGGCCGGCAGGCCAGGTGCTGTGTTGCGGAGTCAGGGCCTCTGGGGATCTGGGTGCGGCTGTGGTGGGGAGGCACTTCTGTGACATCACACGCAGAGCAGGCTCCGGGGCTCAGAGAGTATGCAGCGCAGGGAGGGCTATGAAAGTCTTCCGCTGCACCGCTTTCATACACATCTATGCCGGTGGCCGCAGCAGCTTTTGTTCCACCTGCGGCGCGGCTAGGGAGTGGGGATTGTTGATGCCGGAGGGGGCAGGTGGACTGGCAGCAAGACATTGGTGGTCATTCCGAGTTGATCGCTCGCTAGCAGTTTTTAGCAGCCGTGCAAACGCTATGCTGCCGACCAGTGGGAGTGTATTTTAGCTTAGCAGAAGTGGGAACGAAGGGATCCGAGAGCGGGCACAAAAATTTTTTGTGCAGTTTCAGAGCAGCTTCAGACCTACTCGGCGCTTGCGATCACTTCAGACCATTCAGTTCCTGATTTGATGTCATGAACACGCCCTGCGTTCGGCCAGCCACGCCTGCGTTTTTCCGAACACTCCCTGAAAACGGTCAGTTGACACCCAGTAACGCCTTCTTCCTGTCAATCACTCTGCGGCTGCCTATGCGACTGAAAAGCATCATCGCTAGACCCTGTGTAAAACTACATTGTTCGTTGTAATAGTAAGCCGCACGTGCGCATTGCACTGCATACGCGTGCAGAAGTGCAGAGTTTTTGTCTGATTGCTGCACAGCGAACTAATGCAGCTAGCGATCAACTTGGAATGACCCCATAGGACGCTGCAGTAAAAGGATTGTTTTTTCCCCTATCTACAGCACAGAGACTTGCTGCAGATGCAGTGGCATACCCTCCAGCTGGACCTTTTAGGCAGGTACGGGACCTTTTTTTTTATGGTCTGTACCGTTTTTTGACTCTCCAAGCTTCCATTGAAAGTATAGAAAAAATAAGATTTTACTTACCGATAAATCTATTTCTCGTAGTCCGTAGTGGATGCTGGGGACTCCGTCAGGACCATGGGGATTAGCGGCTCCGCAGGAGACAGGGCACAAAACTAAAGCTTTAGGATCAGGTGGTGTGTACTGGCTCCTCCCCCTATGACCCTCCTCCAAGCCTCAGTTAGGATACTGTGCCCGGACGAGCGTACACAATAAGGAAGGATATTGAATCCCGGGTAAGACTCATACCAGCCACACCAATCACACCATATAACTTGTGATATAAACCAAGTTAACAGTATGACAAACGTAGGAGCCTCTGAACAGACGGCTCACAACAAATAACAACCCGATTTTTTTGTAACAATAACTATGTACAAGTATTGCAGACAATCCGCACTTGGGATGGGCGCCCAGCATCCACTACGGACTACGAGAAATAGATTTATCGGTAAGTAAAATCTTATTTTCTCTGACGTCCTAAGTGGATGCTGGGGACTCCGTCAGGACCATGGGGATTATACCAAAGCTCCCAAACGGGCGGGAGAGTGCGGATGACTCTGCAGCACCGAATGAGAGAACTCCAGGTCCTCTTTAGCCAGGGTATCAAATTTGTAGAATTTTACAAACGTGTTCTCCCCCGACCACGTAGCTGCTCGGCAGAGTTGTAATGCCGAGACCCCTCGGGCAGCCGCCCAGGATGAGCCCACCTTCCTTGTGGAATGGGCCTTGACAGATTTAGGCTGTGGAAGGCCTGCCACAGAATGTGCAAGTTGAATTGTGCTACAAATCCAACGAGCAATCGTCTGCTTAGAAGCAGGAGCACCCAGCTTGTTGGGTGCATACAGTATAAACAGCGAGTCAGATTTTCTGACTCCAGCCGACCTTGAAATGTATATTTTCAATGCCCTGACAACGTCCAGCAACTTGGAATCTTCCAAATCGCTAGTAGCCGCAGGCACCACAATAGGCTGGTTCAGGTGAAACGCTGACACCACCTTAGGCAGAAACTGAGGACGCGTCCGCAGTTCTGCCCTGTCCGAATGGAAAATCAGATATGGGCTCTTATACGATAAAGCCGCCAATTCTGATACTCTCCTGGCTGAAGCCAGGGCCAGTAGCATGGTTACTTTCCATGTAAGATATTTCAAATCCACCGATTTGAGTGGCTCAAACCAATGGGATTTGAGAAAATCCAAAACTACATTCAGGTCCCACGGAGCCACTGGGGGCACAACCGGGGGCTGTATATGTAGTACTCCTTTTACAAAAGTCTGGACTTCAGGAACTGAAGCCAATTCTTTCTGGAAGAAAATCGACAGGGCCGAAATTTGAACCTTAATGGACCCCAATTTGAGGCCCATAGACAATCCTGTTTGCAGGAAATGTAGGAATCGACCCAGTTGAAATTCCTCCGTGGGGGCCTTCCTGGCCTCACACCACGCAACATATTTTCTCCAAATGCGGTGATAATGTTGTGCAGTCACCTCCTTCCTGGCTTTAACCAGTGTAGGAATGACCTCTTCTGGAATGCCTTTTTCCTTTAGAATTCGGCGTTCAACCGCCATGCCGTCAAACGCAGCTGCAGTAAGTCTTGGAATAGACACGGTCCCTGCTGAATCAGGTCCCGTCTTAGAGGTAGAGGCCACGGATTTTCCGTGAGCATCTCCTGAAGTTCCGGGTACCAAGTTCTTCTTGGCCAATCCGGAGCCACGAGTATCGTTCTTACTCCCCTTTGCCGTATAATTCTCAGTACTTTGGGTATGAGAGGCAGAGGAGGAAACACATACACTGACTGGTACACCCACGGTGTTACCAGAGCGTCCACAGCTATTGCCTGAGGGTCTCTTGACCTGGCGCAATACCTGTCCAGTTTTTTGTTGAGGTGAGACGCCATCATATCCACCTTTGGTTTTTCCCAACGGTTTACAATCATGTGGAAGACTTCTGGATGAAGTCCCCACTCTCCCGGGTGTAGATCGTGTCTGCTGAGGAAGTCTGCTTCCCAGTTGTCTACTCCCGGAATGAACACTGCTGACAGTGCTATCACATGATCTTCCGCCCAGCGAAGAATCCTTGCAGCTTCTGCCATTGCTCTCCTGCTTCTTGTGCCGCCCTGTCTGTTTACGTGGGCGACTGCCGTGATGTTGTCCGACTGGATCAACACCGGCTGACCCTGAAGCAGGGGTTTTGCCAGGCTTAGAGCATTGTAAATTGCTCTTAGCTCCAGTATATTTATATGAAGAGACATCTCCAGGCTTGACCATACTCCCTGGAAGTTTCTTCCCTGTGTGACCGCTCCCCAGCCTCTCAGACTGGCATCCGTGGTCACCAGGACCCAGTCCTGTATGCCGAATCTGCGGCCCTCTAACAGATGAGCACTCTGCAACCACCACAGAAGAGACACCCTTGTCCGTGGCGATAAGGTTATCCGCTGATGCATCTGCAGATGCGATCCGGACCATTTGTCCAGCAGATCCCACTGAAAAGTTTGTGCGTGGAATCTGCCGAATGGAATTGCTTCGTAAGAAGCCACCATCTTTCCCAGGACTCTTGTGCATTGATGCACAGACACTTTTCCTGGTTTTAGGAGGTTCCTGACAAGTTCGGATAACTCCTTGGCTTTCTCCTCCGGAAGAAACACCTTTTTCTGAACCGTGTCCAGAATCATTCCCAGGAACAGCAGACGTGTTGTCGGGGTCAACTGAGATTTTGGAAAATTCAGAATCCACCCGTGTTGTTGCAGCACTACTTGGGTTAGTGCTACTTCGTCCTCCAGCTGTTCTCTGGACCTTGCCCTTATCAGGAGATCGTCCAAGTAAGGGATAATTAATACGCCTCTTCTTCGCAGAAGAATCATCATTTCGGCCATTACCTTGGTAAAGACCCGAGGTGCCGTGGACAATCCAAACGGCAGCGTCTGAAACTGATAATGACAGTTTTGCACTACGAACCTGAGGTACCCTTGATGTGAAGGGCAAATTGGGACATGCAGGTAAGCATCCTTTATGTCCAGGGACACCATAAAGTTCCCTTCTTCCAGATTCGCTATCACTGCTCTGAGTGATTCCATCTTGAACTTGAATTTTTGTATGTACAGGTTCAAAGATTTCAGATTTAGAATAGGTCTTACCGAGCCGTCCGGCTTCGGTACCACAAATAGCGTGGAGTAATACCCCTTTCCCTGTTGTAGGAGGGGTACCTTGACTATCACCTGCTGAGAAAACAGCTTGTGAATGGCTTCCAATACCGTCGCCCTGTCTGAGGGAGACGTTGGCAAAGCAGACTTTAGGAACCGGCGAGGGGGAGACTTCTCGAATTCCAACCTGTAACCCTGAGATACTACCTGCAGGATCCAAGGGTCCACCTGTGAGCAAGCCCACTGTGCGCTGAAATTCCTGAGTCGACCCCCCACCGCTCCTGAGTCCGCTTGTACAGCCCCAGCGTCATGCTGAGGGCTTTGCAGAACCCTGAGAGGGCTTCTGTTCCTGGGCAGGGGCTGCTTGCTGCCCTCTCTTACCCCTTCCTCTGCCCCGGGGCAGATATGACTGTCCTTTTGCCCTCTTGTTCTTATAGGACCGAAAGGACTGCGGCTGAAAAGACGGTGTCTTTTTCTGTTGGGAGGGGGTCTGAGGTAAAATGGTGGATTTTCCGGCAGTTGCCGTGGCCACCAGATCCGATAGACCTACGCCAAATAATTCTTCCCCTTTATACGGCAATACTTCCATATGTCGTTTGGAATCCGCATCACCTGACCACTGTCGCGTCCATAACTTCTTCTGGCAGATATGGACATCGCACTTACTCTCGATGCCAGAGTGCAAATATCCCTCTGAGCATCTCGCATATAAAGAAAAGCATCCTTTAATTGCTCTATAGTCAATAAAATACTGTCCCTATCCAGGGTATCAATATTTTCAGTCAGGGAATCCGACCAGACCACCCCAGCACTGCACATCCAGGCTGAGGCGATGGCTGGTCGCAGTATAACACCAGTACTTTAGGGTAGTTTCCAGCCTCCTATCAGCTGGATCCTTGAGGGCGGCCGTATCAGGAGACGGTAACGCCACTTGTTTTGATAAGCGTGTGAGCGCCTTATCCACCCTAGGGGGTGTTTCCCAGCGCGCCCTAACCTCTGGCGGGAAAGGGTATAATGCCAATAACTTTTTTGAAATTAGCACTTTTCTATCTGGGTTAACCCACGCTTCATCACATACATCATTCAATTCCTCTGATTCAGGAAAAACTACAGGTAGTTTTTTCACCCCCCACATAATACCCCTTTTTGTGGTACTTGCAGTATCAGAGATATGCAAAGCCTCCTTCATTGCCGTGATCATATAACGTGTGGCTCTACTTGAAAATACGTTTGTTTCTTCACCGTCGACACTAGATTCAGTGTCCGTGTCTGGGTCTGTGTCGACCGACTGAGGTAGAGGGCGTTTTACAGCCCCTGACGGTGTCTGAGACGCCTGGGCAGGTACCAACTGGTTTTCCGGCCGTCTCATGTCGTCAACTGATTTTTGTAATGTGCTGACATTATCACGTAATTCCATAAACAAAGCCATCCATTCCGGTGTCGACTCCCTGGGGGGTGACATCACCATTACCGGCAATTGCTCTGCCTCCACACCAACATCGTCCTCATACATGTCGACACACACGTACCGACACACAGCAGACACACAGGGAATGCTCTTATCGAAGACAGGACCCCACTAGCCCTTTGGGGAGACAGAGGGAGAGTTTGCCAGCACACACCCAAGCGCTATAATATATATGGGAACAACCTTATATAAGTGTTGTATCCTTATAGCAGCTTAAATATATAAAATATCGCCATAAAAAGTGCCCCCCCTCTCTGTTTTACCCTGTTTCTGTAGTGCAGTGCAGGGGAGAGTCCTGGGAGCCTTCCTCACAGCGGAGCTGAGCAGGAAAATGGCGCTGTGTGCTGAGGAGAATAAGCCCCGCCGCCTATTCCGGCGGGCTTTTCTCCCGTAGTTTGTAATATCTGGCAGGGGTTAAATACATCCATATAGCCTCAAGGGCTATATGTGATGTATTTTTTAGCCATAAAAATAAGATTTTACTTACCGATAAATCTATTTCTCGTAGTCCGTAGTGGATGCTGGGGACTCCGTCAGGACCATGGGGAATAGCGGCTCCGCAGGAGACAGGGCACAAAAGCAAGCTTTTAGGATCACATGGTGTGTACTGGCTCCTCCCCCTATGACCCTCCTCCAAGCCTCAGTTAGGTACTGTGCCCGGACGAGCGTACACAATAAGGAAGGATCTTGAATCCCGGGTAAGACCCAAACCAGCCACACCAATCACACCGTACAACTTGTGATCTGAACCCAGTTAACAGTATGATAACAATGAAGTAGCCTCTAAAAAAGATGGCTCACAACAATAATAACCCGATTTTTGTAACAATAACTATGTACAAGTAATGCAGACAATCCGCACTTGGGATGGGCGCCCAGCATCCACTACGGACTACGAGAAATAGATTTATCGGTAAGTAAAATCTTATTTTCTCTAACGTCCTAGTGGATGCTGGGGACTCCGTCAGGACCATGGGGATTATACCAAAGCTCCCAAACGGGCGGGAGAGTGCGGGTGACTCTGCAGCACCGAATGAGAGAACTCCAGGTCCTCCTCAGCCAGGGTATCAAATTTGTAGAATTTTACAAACGTGTTCCCCCCTGACCACGTAGCTGCTCGGCAAAGTTTTAAAGCCGAGACCCCCTCGGGCATCCGCCCAAGATGAGCCCACCTTCCTTGTGGAATGGGCATTGACAGATTTTGGCTGTGGCAGGCCTGCCACAGACTGTGCAAGCTGAATTGTACTACAAATCCAACGAGCAATAGTCTGCTTAGAAGCAGGAGCACCCATCTTTTGGGGTGCATACAATATAAACAGCAAGTCAGACTTTCTGACTCCAGCCGTCCTGGAAATATATATATATATATATATATATATTTTTAGGGCCCCGACAATGTCTAGCAACTTGGAGTCCTCCAAGTCCCTAGTAGCCGCAGGCACCACAATATGTTGTTTCAGGCGAAACGCTGACACCACCTTAGGAAGAAACTGGGACGAGTCCGCAGTTCTGCCCTGTCCGAATGGAAAAACAAATATGAGCTTTTTTTTAAGACAAAGCCCCCAATTCTGACAATCGCCTGGCCGAGGCCAGGGCCACAACATGGTCCCTTTCCATGTGAGATATTTCAAATCCACAGATTTGATCGGTTCAAACCAATATGATTTGAGGAATCCCAACACTACGTTGAGATCCCACGGTGCCACTGGAGGCACACAAGGGGCTGTATATGCAATACTCCCTTGACAAACGTCTGGACTTCAGGAATTGAAGCCAATTTTTTCTGGAAGAAAATCTACAGGGCCGAAACTTGAACCTTAATGGACCCCAATTTGAGGCTCATAGACACTCCTGTTTTCAGGAAGTGCAGAAATCGAACTAGTTGAAATTTTTTTTCGTGGGGCCTTCCTGGCCTCACCCACGCAACATTTTTTCACCACATGTGGTGATAACGTTGTGCGGTCACCTCCTTCCTGGCTTTGACCAGGGTAGGTATGACCTCTTCCGGAATGCCTTTTCCCTTAGGATCCGGTGTTCAACCGCCATGCCGTCAAACGCAGTCGCGGTAAGTCTTGGAACAGACAAGGTCCCTGCTGGAGCAGGTCCTTTCTTAGAGGCAGATGCCACGGTTCCTCTTGGAACAGACATGGTTCTTGCTGAAAGCAAATCCCATCTTAGCTCCCGAGGCCATTAGTCCTCTGTGAGCATCTCTTGAAGTTCCGGGTACCAAGTCCCTCTTGGCCAATCCGGAGCCACGAGTATAGTTCTTACTCCTCTACGTCTTATAATTCTCAATACCTTGGTTATGAGAAGCAGAAGAGGGAACACATACACCGACTGTTACACCCACGGTGTTACCAGGACGTCCACAGCTATCGCCTGAAGGTCTCGTGACCTGGCGCAATACCTGTCCCGTTTTTTGTTCGGGCGGGACGCCATCATTTCCACCTTTGGTCTTTCCCAACGGTTCACAATCATGCGGAAAACTTCCCAATGAAGTTCCCACTCTCCCGGGTGGAGGTCGTGCCTGCTGAGGAAGTCTGCTTCCCAGTCGTCCACTCCCGGAATGAACACTGCTGACAGTGCTATCACATGATTTTCCGTCTAGCGAAAAATCCTTGCAGTTTTGACCACTGCCCTCCTGCTTCTTGTGCCGCCCTATCTGTTTACGTGGGCGACTGCCGTGATGTTATCCCACTGGATCAATACCGGCTGACCTTGAAGCAGAGGCCTTGCTAAGCTTATAGCATTACAAATTTGCTCTTAGCTCCAGTATATTTATGTGGAGAGAATTCTCCAGACTTGATCACACTCCCTGGAAATTTTTTCCCTGTGTGACTGCTCCCCAGCCTCTCAGGCTGGCCTCCGTGGTTACCAGCATCCAATCCTGAATGCCGAATCTGCGGCCCTCTAGAAGATGAGCACTCTGTAATCACCACAGGAGAGACACCCTTGTCCTTGGATATAGGGTTATCCGCTGATGCATCTGAAGATGCGATCCGGACCATTTGTCCAGCAGATCCCACTGAAGAGTTCTTGCGTGAAATCTGCCGAATGGAAGCGCTTCGTAATAAGCCACCATTTTTTACCAGGACTCTTGTGCAATGATGCACTGACACTTTTCCTGGTTTTAGGAGGATCCCGATTAGCTCGGATAACTCCCTGGCTTTCTCCTCTGGGAGAAACACCCTTTTCCTGGACTGTGTCCAGAATCATCCCTAGGACCAGCAGACGTGTCGTCGGAACAACTGCGGTTTTGGAATATTTAGAATCCACCCGTGCTGTCGTAGAACTACTTGAGATAGTGCTACTCCGACCTCCAACTGTTCTCTGGACCTTGTTCTTATCAGGAGGTCGTCCATTTTCTTTGAAGACGAATCCTCATTTCGGTCATTACCTTGGTAAAGACCCGGGGTGCCTTGGACACTCCAACGGCATCGTCTGAAACTGATAGTGACAGTTCTGTACCACGAACCTGAGGTACCCTTGGTGAGAAAAGCAAATTTTGGGACATGGAGGTAAGCATCCCTGATGTCCCGGGACACCATATAGTCCCCTTGTTCCCAGTTCGCTATCACTGCTCTGAGTGACTCCATCTGGATTTGAACCCTTGTAAGTGTTCAAATTTTTCAGATATAGAATCGGTCTCACCTAGCCTTCTGGCTTCAGTACCACCCTATAGTGTGGAACAATACCCCTTTCCTTGTTGTAGGAGGGGTAATTTTATTATCACCTGCTGGGAATACAGCTTGTGAATTGTTTTCAATACTGCCTCCCTGTCGGAGGGGGACATTGGTACAGCAGACTACAGGAACCTGCGAGGGGGGAAACGCCTCGACATTCCAATCTGTGCCCCTTTGATACTACTTGTAGGATCCAGGGGTCCTGTACGGTCCCACGTCATGCTGAGAACTTAGTAGAAGCGGTGGAGGGCTTCTGTTACTGGGAATGGACTGCCTGCTGCAGTCTTCTTCCCTTTCCTCTATCCCTGGGCAGATATCTTATAGGGACGAAAAGACTGAGGCTGAAAAGACGGTGTCTTTTTCTGCAGAGATGTGACTTAGGGTAAAAAACAGTGGATCTTCCAGCAGTTGCCGTGGCCACCAGGTCCCATGGACCGACCCCAAATAACTCCTCCCCTTTTATACGGCAATACATCTTTGTGCCGTTTGGAATCTGCATCCCCTGACCACTGTCGTGTCCATAAACATCTTCTTGCAGATATGGACATCGCATTTACTCTTGATGCCAGAGTGCAAATATCCCTCTGCGCATCTCGTATATATAGAAATGCATCCTTTAAATGCTCTATAGTCAATAAAATACTGTCCCTGTCAAGGGTATCAATATTTTTAGTCAGGGAATCCGGCCAAGCCACCTCAGCTCTGCACATCCAGGCTGAGGCGATCGCTGGTCACAGTATAACACCAGCATGTGTGTGTATACTTTTTAGGATATTTTTCTGATAAGCATGTGAGCGCCTTATCCACCCTGAGGGGTGTTTCCCAATGCGCCTTAACTTCTGGCGGGAAAGGGTATACCGCCAATAATTTTCTATCGGGGGAAACCCACGCATCATCACACACTTCATTTAATTTATCTGATTCAGGAAAAACTACAGGTAGTTTTTTCACCTCACACATAATACCCTTCTTTGTGGTACTTGGAGTATCAGAAATATGTAACACCTCCTTCATTGCCCTTAACGTGTGGCCCTAAAGGAAAATACGTTTGTTTCTTCACCGTCGACACTGAAATCAGTGTCCGTGTCTGGGTCTATGTCGACCGACTGAGGTAAATGGGCGTTTTTACAAGCCCCTGACGGTGTCTGAGACGCCTGGACCGGTACTAATTTGTTCGCCGGCCGTCTCATGTCGTCAACCCACTTGCAGCGTGTTGACATTATCACGTAATTCCATAAGTAAGCCATCCATTCCGGTGTCGACTCCCTAGAGAGTGACATCACCATTACAGGCAATTTGCTCCGCCTCCTCACCAACATTTTCCTCATACATGTCGACACACACGTACCGACATACAGCACACACATAGGGAATGCTCTGATAGAGGACAGGACCCACTAGCCCTTTGGGGAGACAGAGGGAGAGTTTGCCAGCACACACCAAAATGCTATAATTATACAGGGACAACCCTTATATAAGTGTTCCTCCCATATAGCATTTAATATATATGTATATCGCCAAATCAGTGCCCCCCCTCTCTGTTTTAACCCTGTTTCTGTAGTGCAGTGCAGGGGAGAGCCTGGGAGCCTTCCCCTCAGCCTTTCTGTGAGGGAAAATGGCGCTGTGTGCTGAGGAGAATAGGCCCCGCCCCCTTTTCGGCGGGCTTCTTCTCCGGAGATTGTGAAGTCTGGCAGGGGTTAAATACATCCATATAGCCTCAAGGGCTATATGTGATGTATTTTTCGCCATACAGGTATTCTACATTGCTGCCAGGGCGCCCCCCCCCCCGCGCCCTGCACCCTCCGTGATCGCTGTGGGAAGTGTGCTGACAGACAATGGCGCACAGCTGCAGTGCTGTGCGCTACCTGAGGAAGACTGAAAAGTCTTCTGCCGCCTGGTTCCGGACCTCTTCAATCTTCAGCATCTGCAAGGGGGTCGGCGGCGCGGCTCCGGGACGAACCCCAGGGCGAGACCTGTGTTCCGACTCCCTCTGAAGCTAATGGTGTCCAGTAGCCTAAGAATCCAATCCATCCTGCACGCAGGTGAGTTGAAATTCTCTCCCCTAAGTCCCTCGATGCAGTGAGCCTGTTGCCAGCAGGACTCACTGAAAATAAAGAACCTAAAAACTTTTTCTAAGCAACTCTTTAAGAGAGCCACCTAGATTGCACCCTTCTCGGACGGGCACAAAAACCTAACTGAGGCTTGGAGGAGGGTCATAGGGGGAGGAGCCAGTACACACCATGTGATCCTAAAAGCTTGCTTTTGTGCCCTGTCTCCTGCGGAGCCGCTATTCCCCATGGTCCTGACGGAGTCCCCAGCATCCACTAGGACGTTAGAGAAAGGTATTTACATTGCTGCCCAGGGCGCCCCCAGCAGCGCCCTGCACCCTCCGTGACCGTTGGTGAGAAGTGTGTGACAAACAATGGCGCACAGCTGCAGTGCTGTGCGCTACCTTCAAGAAGACTGAAGAGCCTTCTGCCGCCGGTTTCTGGACCTTCAATCTTCAGCATCTGCAAGGGGGGTCGGCGGCGCGGCTCCGGGACGAACCCCAGGGTGAGACCTGTGTTCCGACTCCCTCTGGAGCTAATGGTGTCCAGTAGCCTAAGAAGCCAATCCATCCTGCACGCAGGTGAGTTGAACTTCACTCCCCTAAGTCCCTCGATGCAGTGAGCCTGTTGCCAGCAGGACTCACTGAAAATAATAAACCTAAAAACTTTTTCTAAGCAGCTCCTTAAGAGAGCCACCTAGATTGCACCCTGCTCGGACGGGCACAAAAACCTAACTGAGGCTTGGAGGAGGGTCATAGGGGGAGGAGCCAGTACACACCACCTGATCCTAAAGCTTTAGTTTTGTGCCCTGTCTCCTGCGGAGCCGCTAATCCCCATGGTCCTGACGGAGTCCCCAGCATCCACTTAGGACGTCAGAGAAATGGGCGTGGCCACGTCGATGTACTTGTGGCCACGTCCCCTTTTCGAATTTGCATCAATGTTTATGTGTAAATTGTTGGAGGGTGTGTTGCTGCAGATGCAGTGGGACTATTTTGGGGTGTGGGTCTGGAGCTGCAGCTCCATCAGTCCCATTGCTAATCCTGCTCTGTGAAAACACAGCAGGCAAAGGGCAGAGCCTCCCATTGGATGTAACCTGTGTGGGAGGGCGTTTCTCGCCCAATCAGCTGTGGGCTGGGTGTGATAGACCTGCCACTAACCCAATGAGAGCTCCTAGCCACGCCCAGCGTTAGAAACCCAGGCACAGAATCACAGGGCTATTATATAGGAGATTTTTAGAAATGCATTAAAATTATATATGTAATTAAACCCCCTAGATACAAAAGGTTGACAGTGGTTAAGGATGACAGGGACAAAAAGTCAACAGGTTCAAAATGTCAACATGATAGTTGTCAACACACAAATGGTCGACACAAGTGTTTTTGGCCAAATCTTGTATATTTCATGTTATGTGACCACTATCAGTACAAACGTGTACTCTCATGGGCTTGCTTCACTTTCCACAGGTTACTATTTCCAATAGATGTCCACGAGCAGAGCCGGATTAACAATGGGGCGAGTGGAGCTGCAGCTCCAGGCCTCCTCATGAAAATAGGCCCACGGGAGACTGGCAGTGATGACAGGAAAAAAAATAATTCCTATCCAAAGGTGCCAGCGGCCGTCCTACCAGAGCCCCATGCAAAACCTGTTGGCCGTCACCTCCCCTCCTCGCCCAGGAGAATGCCTCATTTATCTTGGGAGTCAGGTCCCCGTCATTAAAAATAGCGGTGCAGTGAAAAGCTTCATAAGCCCTCCCTGTGCTGCATGACTTCACATAGGTTCCACCCCAGCTAGGGACAGTGGCGTAAGTACCATGGCTGCTATAGCGCCCCAGCTGCCACTAGATCCTGCCGCTCCCTCTTCATCTAGTCATGTTGTGCCCTTTAAAATTGTGGGGCCGACGGTACTCCGAGCTATTACCGGTGCCT
Organism: Pseudophryne corroboree; assembly: GCF_028390025.1. NCBI lineage: Eukaryota > Metazoa > Chordata > Amphibia > Anura > Myobatrachidae > Pseudophryne > Pseudophryne corroboree. The sequence goes on along the minus strand of NC_086445.1, from coordinate 945,356,806 downwards.
CAGTCCTCCCGCGTCATCATAGTCCTACAGTGTTGGCTTTCGATGTCTGGCTGAGCTTTCTGCAGCCTCATGATGTCTGTGCTGTGGGAGGAGGAGTCAGGGGGAGCCAGTCCTGCAGACAGCTGAGTGGGGAGAAACTCTGCAAAGAACGGAGGAGTGGGATAGAACTTAAAAGATTGTGAAATTAATAGTAAGAAAAAATGGGGGAGAGAGTGGAGGGTGTTGTGTTAGCAAATTGTATTGGAGTTACTAAGATACTGCCCATTTGTTTAGTAAAAGCCTTGTATTTTAACAAATGCAATGAGGAGCACTTTGTATACAATAGCTGCAGTAGCTACAGACAAATATAAGTAGACAGAAGGGTCAGATACATTAAATTCAATACAAATTTCAATTCTATGCACGGGTTGGGTACAGGTACTCTGGACTGGGGCTGGGGATCCCGGTGGACAGTATACTGACTGCGGGATCCCGGCAGCAGAATGCCGCGGGGTGGGGGGCAGGGGTGTGATCGCAGCGAAGCCCATTGCGGGGGTGTCGTGGACACCCATGAGTGGGAATAGTCCCTGCTAGTCGGAGACAAAGAAGCGACAGGTTGGGAGGAGAAGATGGAGAAGCGACAGGTCGGGAGTAGGAGATGGAGAAGTGATAGGTCAGGAGGAGGAGATGGACAAGCAACAGATCAGGAGGAGGAGATGGAGAAGTGACAGGTCGGGAGGAGGAGATGGACAAGCAACAGATCAGGAGGAGGAGATGGAGAAGTGACAGGTCGGGAGGAGAAGATGGAGAAGCGATAGGTCAGGAGAAGGAGATGGAGAAGTGATAGGTCGGGAGGAAGAAATTGAGAAGCGACAGATCAGGAGGAGGAGTTGGAGAGGCGACAGGTCGGGAGGAGGAGATGGGGATGCGACAGGTCGGGAGGTGATGGAGAAGCGACAGTTTGGGAGGAAGAGATGGAGAAGCGACAGGTTGGGAGGAAGAGATGGAGAAGTGACAGGTCGGGAGGAGGAGATGGAGAAGCGACAGGTCGGGAGTAGGAGATATGGTAGCGACAGGTCGGGAGGAGGAGATATGGAAGTGACAGGTCGGGAAAAGGAGATGGAGAAGCGATAGGTCGGGAGGAGGAGATGGAGAAGTGACAGGTCGGGAGAAGGAGATGGAGAAGCAACAGGTTGGATGGTGGAGATGGACAAGCGACAGATCAGGAGGAGGAGATTGAGAAGCGACAGGTCGGGAGTAGGAGATATGGTAGCGACAGGTCGGGAGGAGGAGATATGGAAGTGACAGGTCGGGAAAAGGAGATGGAGAAGCGATAGGTCGGGAGGAGGAGATGGAGAAGTGACAGGTCGGGAGAAGGAGATGGAGAAGCAACAGGTTGGATGGTGGAAATGGACAAGCGACAGATCAGGAGGAGGAGATTGAGAAGCGATAGGTCGGGAGTAGGAGATATGGTAGCGACAGGTCGGGAGGAGGAGATATGGAAGTGACAGGGCGGGAGAAGGAGATGGAGAAGCGATAGGTCGGGAGGAGAAGATGGAGAAGTGACAGGTCGGGAGATGGAGAAGCAACAGGTCGGATGGTGGCGATGGACAAGCGACAGATCAGGAGGAGGAGATTGAGAAGCGATAGGTCGGGAGGAGGAGATGGAGAAGCGACAGGTCGGGAAGAGGCAATGGAGAAGCAACAGGTCGGGAGGAGGTGATGGAGAAGCGACAGTTTGGGAGGAAGAGATGGAGAAGCGACAGGTTGGGAGGAAGAGATGGAGAAGCGACAGGTCGGGAGGAGGAGATGGAGAAGCGACAGCCAATACAACTAAGGGAGTAATAATTATTTTTTGTTTTGTTATGTGTGGAGAAGTTCTTTAGGTGAGACTGAGAGAGATAATTAGAGAGTTAATGAACACGAATGGAATTACTTGATATGGATTTAATTAATAATAGGGATTGGGGAGATAATGATTTCAAAGTGGTTAATTATGTTATGACCATGATGTAGTAGTTAATACTGTAATTTTATGTGTAGGGGTTAAATACTAATGAAATTGTATGGTGATCAGAAATAATCTATGGAGTCGATTCATTCAACGCAAATTGAGTAATGCCATCTTATATATACCCTTCTTTTTACTGCAGCACAGCCAGTACTATTTGTGAGAGGAGATATGAAAAAAAACAAAAACAGATAGATAGATAGATAGATAGATAGATAGATAAATAGATAGATAGATATATAGATATAAAGAGGTAGACAGAGAGACAGGCAGACTGGGCCTAATTCAGACCTGATCGTAGCCGGCTAAGATCAGCCACCCTAACATGCGGGGGACGCCCAGCACAGGGCTAGTCTGCCCACATGTCTGGCTCTGCCCCCCCCCCCCCCCCATCCCCCGCACAGGTACAAAAGCATCACACGGAGGCGATGCTTTTGTACCTGAAGAGTAGTTCCCTACCAGTGCAACTCCTGCGCCTTGACAGGGAGCTACCCGTCGCTCTCCGGGTTGCAGCAACTACGTATGATGTCACACAGCCACAGCGGCCCGCCTCCTGCATGGTCCGGGCACGCCTGCGTTGCCCGGACCGTGGCCCAATGCCGCCGGACTGCCCCCTCCCGCCCAACGAACAATTAGGCAGGGGCGATCGCTGGGCTGAGATGCTGGTAGCATCTCTGGCATGTGCCGGCGCACTGCGGAGCCTGCGCAGTTCAGACCTGATCGCCCGCTGTGCGAAAACGCACAGCAGCGATCAGGTCTGAATTAGCCCGATAGATAGATAGATAGATAGATAGATAGATAGATAGATAGATAGATAGATAGATAGATAGATAGATAGATAGATATAAAGAACCTGGTTCCTGATTATGTCAGCCCCCTCCCGCCTAGCAACCGCCTCTGTCTCAGAGGCGACCGCTAGGTAACGAAAGCTGCCATGCGCCGGCGCACTGCGGCACTGGCGCATGCGCATTTCTGACCCGATCGCTGCGCTGCGACAAATTGCAGCGAACGATCGGGTCGGAATCACCCCCCATACCCCTAAGTGTCATTGTTTTTTGTTTTTTTTTTGTCACATTAACAGGTGGTGTTTCCTTTTCTTCATTTGTATACTTTCAAATTACGCTGTGGATCTAAACAAAGTTGGGAGGGCAATTGAGGTGACTGAAGGAAGGCAATAACCACAGCCCATAACGCAGGCCACACCTCCACAGAACTGGTCATGCGCCCCATATCACTAGTCACACCCACTGTGGTGGCACACAATAGGCCCTTCAAAAATTTCAGCTCCAGGCCCATGTGGACCTTAATCTGGCACTGAGCCCTTGATGTCTTCATTTTTCACTTTAAAAAGCTCTTTTCAGGAGATCTGTTGTATGCCTGCACTGCATAGCATGAACTACAAAACTGAGCTCATGTGCACGGAGGCAGGGTTATAGAGGAGGCGGCGCTATGCATTCTGGGAAAGGTCAAAGCTTTTGGCCTGTTGGTGCCTCAAAGTCCTACTCTACACCTCCAATGTCATTCCCTGTGGAGCCCAGTGTACCGCGCAGCAGAAATAAATATATACAGGGGAGTATCTACCCATTGGCCAGGATAGCACTCACCAGGGTCGCCAAGCAAGGATGGGCGCCGCCCGGAGGTGCCACCCGTGGCTAGGGGGTAGTCTCACATTGTAGAGGCAGAACCAGTCCTGCCTTCCCCGTGCAGTACCTCACCCGCAGTGACGCCCGGCTACAACTACAGCAGAGTGACGTGCGGTGGGGTGAGGCAGGTGAGGCAGAGCCTTTCCTGTCATACTAACATTTGTGACAAAGTTTTTACTGTATAAATTATATGAAAAATACAAAGAATATGTTAGAAATATCTTCTTTGCATTATTCTGCTCATTTTTATAGCCAAAACTATGGAGTAAAAATAAGATTTTACTTACCGATAAATCTATTTCTCGTAGTCCGTAGTGGATGCTGGGGACTCCGTCAGGACCATGGGGAGGATATAGCGGCTCCGCAGGAGACAGGGCACAATAATAAAAGCTTTAGGATCAGGTGGTGTGCACTGGCTCCTCCCCCCATGACCCTCCTCCAAGCCTCAGTTAGGACACTGTGCCCGGACGAGCGTGCATAATAAGGAAGGATATTGAATCCCGGGTAAGACTCATACCAGCCACACCAATCACACCGTACAACCTGTGATCTGAACCCAGTTAACAGTATGATAACAATGAAGGAGCCTCTGAAAAGATGGCTCACAACAAGAATAACCCGATTTTTGTAACAATAACTATGTACAAGTATTGCAGACAATCCGCACTTGGGATGGGCGCCCAGCATCCACTACGGACTACGAGAAATAGATTTATCGGTAAGTAAAATCTTATTTTCTCTGATGTCCTAGTGGATGCTGGGGACTCCGTCAGGACCATGGGGATTATACCAAAGCTCCCAAACGGGCGGGAGAGTGCGGATGACCCTGCAGCACCGAATGAGAGAACTCCATGTCCTCCTCAGCCAGGGTATCAAATTTGTAGAATTTAGCAAACGTGTTTTCCCCTGACCAAGTAACTGCTCGGCAAAGTTGTAAAGCCGAGACCCCTCGGGCAGTCGCCCAAGATGAGCCCCCTTCCTTTTGGAATGGGCTTTTACCGATTTTGGCTGTGGCAGGCCTGCCACAGAATGTGTAAACTGAATTGTATTACAAATCCAGCGAGCAATCGTCTGCTTAGAAGCAGGAGCACCCATCTTGTTGGGTGCATACAGGCTAAACAGCGAGTCAGATTTTCTGACTCCAGCCTTCCTGGAAACATATTTTTCAGGGCCCTGACAACGTCAAGTAACTTGGAGTCCTCCAAGTCCCTAGTACCCGCAGGTACCACAATAGGTTGGTTCATGTGAAAAACAGAAAACACCTTAAGGAGAAATTGAGGACGAGTCCTCAATTCTGCCCTGTCAGAATGAAAAATTAAGTAAGGGCTTTATATATGATAAAGCCGCCAATTCTGACACACGCCTGGCTGAAGCCAGGGCTAATAGCATCGTCACCTTCCATGTGAGATATTTTAAGTCCACAGTGGTGAGTGGTTCAAACCAATGTGACTTTAGGAAACTCAAAACAACATTGAGATCCCAAGGTGCCACTGGGGCACAAAAGGAGGCTGTATATGCAGTACCCCTTTTACAAACATCTGAACGTCAGGCACTAAAGCCAGTTCTTTCTGGAAGAAATTCGACAGGGCCGAAATTTGAACCTTAATGGACCCTAATTTTAGGCCCATAGACAGTCCTGTTTTCAGGAAATGTAGGAAACGACCCAGTTGGAATTCCTCTGTAGGGGCCTTCTTGGCCCCACACCACGCAACATATCTTCGCCAAATGCGGTGAAAATGTTTTGCGGTTACATCCTTCCTGTCTTCGACCAGGGTAGGGATGACTTCATCTGGAATGCCCTTTCAGGATCCGGCGTTCAACCGCCATGCCGTCAAACGCGGCCGCGGTAAGTCTTGGAACAGACAAGGCCCCTGCTGGAGCAGGTCCTTTCTTAAAGGTAGAGGCCACGGGTCTTCCGTGAACATCTCTTGAAGTTTCGGGTACCAAGTCCTTCTTGGCCAATCCGGAACCACGAGTATCATTCTTACTCATCTCCCTCTTATGATTCTCAGTACTTTTTGTATGAGAGGCATAGGAGGGAACACATACTCTGACTGGTACATCCACAGTGTTACCAGAGCGTCCACCGCTATTGCCTGAGGGTCCCTTGACCTGGCGCAATATCTAGTTTTTTGTTCAGGCGGGACGCCATCATGTCCACCTTTGGTTTTTCACAACGGTTTACAATCATGTGGAAGACTTCCCGATGAAGTCCCCACTCTCCCGGGTGGAGGTCATGCCTGCTGAGGAAGTCTGCTTCCCAGTTTTCCACTCCCGGAATGAACACTGCTGAGAGTGTTATCACATGATTTTTCGCCCAGCGAAGAATCCTTGCAGTTTCTGCCATTTCCCTCCTGCTTCTTGTGCCGCCCTGTCTGTTTACGTGGGCGACTGCCGTGATGTTGTCCCACTGGATCAATACCGGCTGACCTTGAAGCAGAGGTCTTGCTAAGCTTAGAGCATTGTAAATTGCCCTTAGCTCCAGTATATTTATGTGGAGAGAAGTCTCCAGACTCGATCACACTCTCTGGAAATTTTTTCCTTGTGTGACTGCTCCCCAGCCACTCAGGCTGGCATCCGTGGTCACCAGGACCCAGTCCTGAATGCCGAATCTGCGGCCCTTTCATAGATGAGCACTCTGCAGCCACCGCAGAAGAAACACCCTTGTCCTTGGAGACAGGGTTATCCGCTGATGCATCTGAAGATGCGATCCGGACCATTTTTCCAGCAGATCCCACGGAAAGGTTCTTGCGTGAAATCTACCGAATGGGATCGCTTTGTAAGAAACCACCATTTTTCACAGGATCCTTGTGCAATGATGCACTGATACTTTTCCTGGTTTTAGGAGGTTCCTGACTAGCTCGGATAACTCCCTGGTCTTCTTCTCCGGGAGAAAACATCCTTTTCTGGACTGTGTCCAGAATCATCCCTAGGAACAGTAGACGTGTCGTCGGAAAAAACTGCGATTTTGGAATATTTAGAATCCACTCGTGCTGTCGTAGAACTACTTAAGATAGTGCTACTCCGACCTCCAACTGTTCTCTGGACCTTGCCCTTATCAGGAAAGCGTCCATATTTCTTTTAAGAAGAATCATCATTTCGGCCATTACCTTGGTAAAGACCCGGGGTGCCGTGGACAATCCAAACGGCAGCGTCTGAACTGATAGTGACAGTTCTGTACCACGAACCTGAGGTACCCTTGGTGAGAAGGGCAAATTTGGACATGTAGGTAAGCGTCCCTGATATCCAGTGACACCATATCGTCCCCTTCTTCCTGGTTCGCTATCACTGCTCTGAGTGACTCCATCTTGATTTGAACGCTTGTATGTAAGTGTTCAAATATTTCAGATCTCACCTAGCCGTCTGGCTTCAGTACCACAATATAGTGTGGAATAATACCCCTTCCCTTGTTGTAGAAGGGGTACTTTGATTATCACCTGCTGGGAATACAGCCTGTGAATTGTTCCCAATACTGCCTCCCTGTCGGAGGGAGACGTTGGTAAAGCAGACTTCAGGAACTTGTGAGGGGGAGACGTCTCGAATTTCCAATGTACACCTGGGATACTACGTGTAGGATCCAGGAGTCCACTTGTGAGTGAGCCCACTGCGTGCTGAAACTCTTGAGATGACCCCCTACCGCACCTGAGTCCGCTTGTACGGCCCCAGCGTCATGCTGCGGACTTGGCAGAAGCTGTGGAGGGCTTCTGTTCCTGGGAATGGGCTGCCTGCTGCAGTCTTCTTCCCTTTCCTCTACCCCTGGGCAGATATGACTGGCCCTTTTGCCCGCCTGCCCTTATGGGGACGAAAGGACTGAGACTGAAAAGACTGTGTCCTTTTCTGCTGAGATGTGACTTGGGGTAACAAAAGGTGGATTTTTCAGCTGTTGCCATGGCCACCAGGTCCGATGGACCGCCCCTTTATACGGCAATACTTCCATGTGCCGTCTGGAATCTGCATCACCTGACCACTGTCGTCTGGCAGATATGGACATCACATTTACTCTTGATGCCAGAATGCAAATATCCCTCTGCGCATCTCGCATATATAGAAATGCATCCTTAAAATGCTCTGTAGTCAATAAAATCTTGTCCCTGTCAAGGGTATCAATATTTTCAGTCAGGAAATCCGACCAAGCCCCCTCAGCGCTGCACATCCAGGCTGAGGCGATTGCTGGTCGTAGTATAACACCAGTATATGTGTATATACTTTTAGGATATTTTTCAGCTTCCTATCAGCTGGCTCCTTGAGGGCTGCCGTATCTGGAGACGGTAACGCCACTTGTTTTTATAAGCGTGTGAGCGCCTTATTCACCCTAAGGTGTGTTTCCCAACTCGCCCTAACTTCTGGCGGGAAAGGGTATACCGCCAATAATTTTCTATCGGAGGAAACCCACGTATCATCACACACTTCATTTAATTTATCTGATTCAGGAAAAACTACAAGTAGTTTATTCACACCCTACATAATACCCTTATTTGTGGTACTTGTAGTATCAGAAATATGTAACACCTCCTTCATTGCCCTTAACATGAAACGTGTGGCCCTAAAGGAAAATACGTTTGTTTCTTCACCGTCGACACTGGAGTCAGTGTCCGTGTCTGTGTCTGTGTCGACCGACTGAGGTAAATGGGCGTTTTTACAAGCCCCTGACGGTGTCTGAGACGCCTGGACAGGTACTAATTTGTTTGCCGGCCGTCTCATGTCGTCAACCGACCTTGCAGCGTGTTGACATTATCACGTAATTCCTAAATAAGCCATCCATTCCAGTGTCGACTCCCTAGAGAGTGACATCACCAATACAGGCAATTTGCTCCGCCTCCTCACCAACATCGTCCTCCTACATGTCGACACACACGTACCGACACACAGCACACACACAGGGAATGCTCTGACAGAGGACAGGACCCCACTAGCCCTTTGGGGAGACAGAGGGAGAGTTTGCCAGCACACACCAAAAACGCTATAATTATACAGGGACAACCCCTTATACAAGTGTTTTCCCTTATAGCATTTTTATATATGTAATCATATCGCCAAATAAGTGCCCCCCCTCTCTGTTTTAACCCTGTTTCTGTAGTGCAGTGCAGGGGAGAGCCTGGGAGCCTTCCTCACAGCAGAGCTGAGCAGGAAAATGGCGCCGTGTGCTGAGGAGAATAGGCCCCGCCCCCTTTTCGGCGGGCTCTTCTCCCGGAGTTTGTGAGATCTGGCAGGGGTTAAATACATCCATATAGCCTCAAGGGCTATATGTGATGTATTTTAGCCATAAAAAGGTATTATACATTGCTGCCCAGGGCGCCCCCCCCAGCGCCCTGCACCCTCAGTGACAGTTGGTGACTGTTGGTGAAGTGTGCTGACAACAATGGCGCACAGCTGCAGTGCTGTGCGCTACCTTATGAAGACTGAAAGTCTTCTGCCGCCTGTTTCTGGACCTCTGGACCTCTTCAACTTCGGCATCTGCAAGGGGGGTCGGCGGCACGGCTCCGGGACGAACCCCAGGGTGAGACCTGTGTTCCGACTCCCTCTGGAGCTAATGGTGTCCAGTAGCCTAAGAAGCAAATCCATCCTGCACGCAGGTGAGTTTTCTTCTCTCCCCTAAGTCCCTCGTAGCAGTGAGCCTGTTGCCAGCAGGACTCACTGAAAATAAAAAACCTAACTTAAACTTTTATTCTAAGCAGCTCAGGAGAGCCACCTAGATTGCACCCTTCTCGTCGGGCACAAAAATCTAACTGAGGCTTGGAGGAGGGTCATGGGGGGAGGAGCCAGTGCACACCACCTGATCCTAAAGCTTTTATTATTGTGCCCTGTCTCCTGCGGAGCCGCTATATCCTCCCCATGGTCCTGACGGAGTCCCCAGCATCCACTAGGACGTCAGAGAAAAGTCTATGGCAGGTGAGGCAGTGCCTCACCTGGCTAACTTTTCCGCACATCTCTAATCAATTCAAAACGCGCAAAATTTTCAGGAGTTTATACTGCTGCACCTGTGTATAATGCCCCCATGTACCCTTTGGCTCATATATTGCGTGTAAATCTGGCTCTGGTGCAAGCCAGTGCCTCCTAAGCAATTTAGCTCACCGCACGTCCCTGCTACAGCAGCCAGTGTTATTTGCCCTGGTGTCTGGTGGCTCTGCACAGCACTACAATAAAGAAACTGCATAACCCACAGCTACCAGCAGCCCTTGCTACTGTGAGCTCTGGCAGCAAGGGCTGCCGGGAGCAGTGGTGCAGAGAGATGGGGGGATAGGGTACAAATTACCTGGGCCCAGGTTTGATGGAGGGGCCCAGTAAGGGCCCAGGTCCCCCCCTCCCCCCTTACCTGGAAGCATCAACTGCAGCTTTTCTTCTCAGCCCAGCACACACTGCTATGTGCTGTGCTGCAGTGTGGCCAGGGAAGTGCTTAAAATACAATTTCTTCTGTATTTTTTTTAAGGGTGCATGGCTATGCCTCCTGTGATTACGCCATGCCCCCTGGAAAGTACCTGTTCCCAGCCAGGCTCTCTACTGCCCTGGCTGGGAGGAATGCCATGCTTCTGTGAGTGGGTACTTCTCATGTGCTAGATACCCCCCCAAAGAGGTGTGGCCATGCCCCCAGCATGCTGTGGTCACACCCCCTCCAGGGGGGCCCAAGAAGTTGATGTACCGGGGCCCAGGCTTACTCTTGGCAGCCCTGGCCGGGAGCTGTAGTTTATGAAGAGTTTCTTTACTGTAGTGCTGTGCGGAGCCGCCGGACACCAGCGCAAATAACACTGCCTGCTGTAGTTGTAGCCGGGCGTCACTGCAGATGAGAAACTGAATGGGGGGTGGGGAAAACTGGTGCTGCCTCTACAGTGTGAATTTTATATATACTGTGAGTATATATATCAGGGGCGTCAGAACGTTTTTAGGTTGGGGGGCAAGATATAATTTCTGTTTGGCGCCCCTAAATCGCTAAATGTCGTCTCCTCTGTGTTATACCTCATAACAGAAATGGAGAGAGAGAGAGAGGTATACCATCATCAGCAGAATTTGAGGTGCCCAGGAGAGCAGTTACCTGGAGGTCTCCGGGAGGAGGCTGCATTGTCTCTCCGGCCAGGCAGTGGTTCTGCAGGAGCTATGCGGGGCTCCCAGGCCATAGGCAGTTGTACGGCAAAAATTTGGTGGTTGTGGGAGGGAGGTAGGCGTGAGGAGGAGAGGATAGGCTGATGCAGGATGGTGTGAGGCAGGGGTGTAACTGGAACTTTGTGGTTCCCACAGAAATTTTTTGAAAGAGCCCCCCCTGCTGTCACTATAATGCCACTAAGGGGTAGCAGGAGAGAGTGAGACAGACAAAGTGGGTATCAGGGGGAGAGAGAGAGAGAGAGGAGCGAGAAAGAGGAGGAGAGAGAGTTTCATGGAAAAAGAGGAAATGAGCATAAGAGAGGAGCGAGAGAGAGAAGGTGTCAGGAAGAAAGAGAAAGATGAGAGAGTGTCAAGGAAAGAGAGAGAGTGTCACGGAGAGAAAGAAAGGGAAAGAGAGAGAAAGAGAGGGAGAAACAGTGTCAGGAGAGAGACAGTGTCAGGGAGAGAAACAGTGTTAGCGAGTGAGAGGGAGAAAGAGAGCGAGGGAGGGAGGGAGAGAGACAGTGTCAGGGACAGAGAGACAGTGGCAGGGAGAGATATTTAGACAGCATCAGGGAGAGACAGTGTCACAGAGAGAGAGAAAGATAGAGTGTCAGGGAGAGAGACACAGTGTCAGGAATAGAGTGGGGTAGACAGTGACAAAGAGAGAGAGTGTGGGGAAAGGACAGAGAGACAGTGTCAGGGAGAGATATACAGGAGTATATTCAATAGGAGTCGGATCCATTCCGACATGCAGTTGTCGGAATGGATCCGGCAACCCCTATTCAATGGACAGCCAAATCTGACTGTCGGATTTGGCCGTCCTGTCAGACCACTGCTGTCAGCGGCTGCAGATGCGCTGACAGCAGCGGCCAGGGGAGCAGAGAGCGGCGGCCGTGAGTGGGAGGGGCTGGCTGTGGAGGACATATGTGGAGCTGCAGGCGGAGCAGGCAGCAGGAAGAGAGGGGCTGTGGTGGCGGGGGGAGCAGAGATCGGCGGCCGGCAGGAGGTGCTGGCAGCAGGGTAACATGTCTGCGGCGGGGGGGTGGTGCGCTGCAGAGAGAGAGGTGCCTGGCCTGGAGACGGCCAGGCACCTCTCTCCCTGAAACGCCTCCCCCCGCCGCCGCAGACATGTCCCCCCGCAGCCTGCTCCTCCCGCCGGCCGCCGATCTCTGCTCCCCCCGCCGCCGCACCACTAGTCTCCTCATCTCAATCTGACTTTTTTTAAAGTCGGATTGAGATTGTCGGAAACAGGGCTAAAACCTGTCGGGTTTGGCCCCGCTTCCGACAATGCACGCCGATTGGCGGCATTCCGATAGCATTCCGACAAGTCAGAATAAACGGGGCACTAATGAATAGGTCGGAACCCCTTCCGGCCTAAAACTGTCGGAAGCTGCCGTCTTTCTGACAAGACGGCAGCTTCCGACAGTTATTGAATATACCCCATAGTGTCAGGGAGAGATGGGTGCCGTCCACCTAGGAAAGGCACCGATGCAGGATTTGTCTCCTTGGGGACTGCTAGAGTGCGGGATCCTTTGTATGGTGTGTGTTTTATATATATATTATATATATATATATATATATATACACACACACACACAGTGGTCAAAGTGGAAATTTTGAAGTGGGGGTATGTAAAAGTGAAGGTTGCAATTATGCGCGCACCAGAAAAGTGGACGTGGCCACTCAAAATGGGGCGTGTCTTTCAGTGTAGTTTACCACACCATATACCCCTTATACACATTATGCACCACAATAGCAGGACCCCTTATACTATCTAGTTAGTACTGATGCCCCTTTCACATTATAGCACACAGTATGAGCCAAAATAAACATAATACACAGAATTATCCGAAATTCACATTATAGCACATAGAATGAGCCATAATTCACATTATAGCACACGGTATGAGCCGAAATTCACATTATAGTACACGGTATGAGCCTGAAATTCACATTATAACACACGTAATGGGCTGAAATTCCCATTATAGCACACGGTATGAGCCAAAATTCCCATTATAGGACACAGTATGAGCTGAAATTCACATTATAGCACACAGAATGAGCCGAAATTCACATTATAGCACACTGTATGAGCCTAAATTCATGGAATGAGACAAAATTCAGGGAGAGTAACAGCAGGGACATAGGGACAGGGAGAGTGACAGCAGGGACATAGGGACAGGGAGAGTTGCAGGGAAAGTGACAGCAGGGACATAGGGACAGGGAGAGTTGCAGGGAAAGTGACAGCAGGGACATAGGGACAGGGAGAGAGAAAAGCAGCAGGGCAAGATTAAACTATTTAGCCGCGGTGGTGGTAAGGATGATGTGGTCTGCAGTGCGATAGATGAGGAGGCTGTGGTCGGCATGGTGTGAAGGAGTCGGAGGTGCACAGAAGGACTAAGGGCGGTGGCGGAGCGGCTGAGGGCAGCGGCGGTGTAGCAGAGTAGGAGGCAGTGGGCGGCGGCGGTGCAAGGAGGAGGAAGCTGTTGTTGGTGGCACTGCGGCTCCTATGTCTGCGGCGCTACTATTTCAAATCTGCTGCGGGCCGGCTGCCAATCAGGAGCTTGTTCTTCGTTAGTGCCAGGTCATTTATATGTGCAGGCCAATATGGACAATCTCATCCATATTAGCATGCAGGGCTATGGGGCCGGGTGACCGGGGTGGGGGGGGTGAAGAAACTTCATGTCAATGTCATTGCATAGGTACTGAGCTTCCACTGCAGATACACAGAAGGTTTCCTATCTAAGTGACCTTTCAGTACCTTGGTTTCTGAATTTTTTATACAAGTTGTCTCACCATAAGGCCGCACTGGTTGTTTATCAGAAAAGCCCCGGTAATACATGGGATTTTCCACCATGCACGTGTGAACGTGTCATTTCGTATTATACTATTTGTATAAACAACTATACGTTCCAGTCATTTGAGATGTACCCCATATGAAGTCTTTTGTATAAGACGAAACGCGTTGGGTTGTCTGTGTTGTGATGCTATCTCCGAACAAACTTTCAGGAGAAGGAGGATATCACTGACCTGGTTTGGGAGCGTTGTGGACTCGGGGTTTCTTCCGGTGACCGGGAAGAGGAACCGCAACTGGGCCGCAGCAGGGATGGCCGAATGTAAGTTTTCCTCTTGCAGGATTAGGTCGGCAGACAGGAAGCACGTTTGGACGCTGAAGGTCTCCTGAAAGACAGAACTTGAAAGGCGCTGATGAATCAGTGAAGAATACCAGGTGCTGGAGGCACAAACTGCGCTAAAGTGCACTGGGTGCTTGGAGACACTGAGGTGCTTGGAGGCGCGGAGGCGCTTGGAGGCACCAAGGTGCTTGGAGGCACAGAGGTGTTTGGAGGCACAGAGGTGCTTGGAGGTATAGAGGTGCTTGGAGGCGCGGAGGCGCTTGGAGACACTGAGATGCTTGGAGGCGCAGAGGCGCTTGGAGGCACCGAGGTGCTTGGAGGCGATCAGGCGCTTGGAGGCACGGAGGTGCTTGGAGGGACGGAGGTGCTTGGAGGCACGGAGGTGCTTGGGGGCTCGGAGGTGCTTGGAGGCACGGAGATGCTTGGAGGCACGGAGGTGCTTGGAGGCACGGAGATGCTTGGAGGCACGGGGGTGCTTGGAGGCATGGAGATGCTGAGAACACTGGAGACTGTGAGATGGAGGGCACGCTGAATGCTGAGAACACTGGAGACTGTGAAACAGGGAACACGCTTGCACAAAGGGAGCACAGAAGTCTATCACTAAGGAGAGACGATACTCAGGCGCCGGGCTCTGTCCGGCGTCCACCTTTGAATTCCCCATCCTTCCTCCGATTGGTGGAGGGGAGCCAGCGACGTCACCCGCCCACCACCCACGTGACAGCCGGGCGCAATGGCGGCGCCCACGCTCTGGGGAACCGCCGGGAGCAGCGCCGCCAGACGCCGGGACCCAGCGACCACCGGAGACGGGGACCGCCAGGAGGACCAGCGGACACGCAGGGGTAAGCGCGGCGGCCGCTGCCCCTGGCGTGTGACAGAGGAGACTGTTGTGATCCATCAGCATTTGTATTCAACGCTAAGAGTTTTACCGCTAAAAGTGTGGAATAATACATCTCCTCTATCAATTTGGATAGTTGAAGTTGTTATGTTTTTAATAAATTTTTTATGATGGAACATGTTATTACCTTATTTCAAAAAGTGATAACTGTTTAAGGGTTAAAAATTGGAGGTTGATACGACCCCTTGGCGCCAATTCTCCTATTGTTGTATATCCCTATTTCTAGTCCCGTCTAACAGGGGACTTAGCTGAATTAGGCTGCCTGTATCAAATATTGTACTTTATCTAAGGTGACAGTCTTGACTAATTAGCGCAGAGGGAGAGTATTTGTTTGATATATATATATATATATATATATACACACACACACACATATACATACAGTACATCTGTACATATGTATAGACATACACACACATACAAACATCTTACTTACAAACATACGCACAGCATATACATAACATACATACACACAGAGGGGGTCATTCCGAGTTGATCGTAGCTGTGCTAAATTTGGCACAGCTACGATCATCTTCCCTGACATGCGGGGGACGCCCAGCACAGTGCTAGCCCACCCCGCATGTCAGGACGGCCCCCCCTCGCAGAAATGCAAAGGCATCGCACAGCGGCAGCGATGTTGGTGCGCGTATGGCCAGTGCGCGTATGGCCACTGTGGTTGGGGGTGGAGTCACTGCAGGGGAGGAGGTGGCATCATGGAGGAGGAGTTCGGGACCACCTGACCTAGGACAGTCGAGGAAGCAGGAGGAGCTGCTGCACATTAGCTGTACAGTGCGGCAGCCAGCAGCGGTTAAGCACCTGACCGTCTGCCGCTCCCCTGCTAAAGTAGACAGGCGCCTCTCTCATCTTTGCGGGGGGCAAGCTGCCCCCTTGCCCCCTCCATTCCGACGCCTCTGATATATATATATATATAGTAGTGTCAACAGCCCGGCACTCTCTTGAATAATGAAATATGAAATGCCCCGGTGCCCTCGGGATCAAATGAACACAAAGCAAGGAAAAAGGCTGCGGCACTCGGGGACTGCTGAAAAGTCACTGTATTAAATGCAATACATCATTCATCGACGTTTCTGGGAATTTAACCCTTTTCTCAAGATGTGAAAGATGTGTCTCTTTCACATCTTGAGAAAGGGGTTAAATTCCCCCGAAACGTCGATAAATGATGTATTGCATCTAATACAGTGACTTTTCAGCAGTCCCCGAGTGCCGCAGCCTTTTTCCTTGCTTTGTATATATACACACACACACACACACACACACACACACACACACACACACACACACACACACGTAGTTCATGTGGCGGATGCTGCTCTCATGGGTCTTGCTAACATCAGAACATCACAGGCATCTCCTGGCTGTCAACATTTCATTTATTTACATAAATGCCTGTGATCTGATGTGAGTGCTGCATCCGCCAAGATGAACTGTATGTGATTTCTTGATGGCACCCGGGCATAGTACTGCAAAGTGGATTGTGAGTGCCAGCTCTATCTTTATGATTTTATATATATATATATATATATATGGGTGTGGTATAGCTCGTAGACAGTTACAAGATAGACCGTCATTAGTTAGACACTATATGGTCAACAGTCAAAGGTCAGACAGTCAAAACTGAGATAGGGTCATAAGTCAGACACAAAAAAAATATGTTTTTTTTGTGTTTGTAAACATTTTTAACCCAAATTTGGTGAAATTCAGCCGCTCGCCACACTTCGGGCTTGGTGTCTCGCTCTGCTCCGCTTCGCTCGCCACAACTTTACTAAAAGGTAATAGTTTGTGACATGGATAGTAAATGAGGCAAAAGTTGTAAAATACACAGAAAACAAAAAAAATTTTTTTTTTGGGTGTCTGACTTTTGACCCTATCTGACTTTTGACTGTCGACCATATAGTGTCTAACTAATGACTGTCTATCTTTTAACTGTCTGTCTATAGATAGGAACCCATGCCATAAATGGTATCGTGCAGTCAGGCAAAAGTGAGATAGGGTCAAAAGTCAGTCACCAAAAAAAAAAAATTTTTTTTGTTTTCTGTGTATTTTACAACTTTTGCCTCATTTACTATCCATGTCACAAACTATTACCTTTTAGTAAAGTTGTGGCGAGCGAAGCGGAGCAGAGCGAGACACTGAGCCCGAAGTGTGGCGAGCGGCTGAATTTCACCAAATTTGGGTTAAATTTTTTTACAAATACAAAAAAAAAAAACATTTTTTTTTGTGTCTGACTTATGACCCTATCTCACTTTTGACTGTCGACCATATAGTGCAGGAGTGGCCAACTAGTCGGAGTCAAAAAGCCCAGAATTGTCTCCAAGAAAGCTGAAGAGCCGGTATCATGCGTGCGCCGTAGGCACGCGTGCAAAAGTGGGTGTGGTCTAGTAAAAATCGGTCCCTTGTGCCAGCAGCTCCGACAGCTGGCACAAGGTCACGCCCCATCCCCAGCTCTCAGAAAACTCCTCTCGCCTCTCCTTCCCCCCAGTTCTCAGACAGCTCTTCTCTCCACCCCCATCCCCAGCTCTCAGACAGCTCTTCTCTCCACCCCCATCCCCAGCTCTCAGACAGCACCTCTCCCCCCCAGCTCTCAGACAGCACCTCTCTCCTCTCCCCCCCAGCTCTCAGACAGCACCTCTCTCCTCTCCCCCCCAGCTCTCAGACAGCACATCTCTCTTCCCCCCATCCCCAGCTCTCACACAGCACCTCTCTCCTCTCCCCCCCCCCCAGCTCTTAGACAGCACCTCTCTCCTCTCCCCCCCAGCTCTCAGACAGCACATCTCTCTTCCCCCCATCCCCAGCTCTCACACAGCACCTCTCTCCTCCCCCCCCCCCAGCGCTCAGACAGCATCTCTCTCCTCCCCCCATCCCCAGCTCTCAGACAGCACCTCTCTCCTCTCCCCTCCCCCCCAGCTCTCAGACAGCACCTCTCTCCTCTCCCCCCCCCAGCTCTCAGACAGCACATCTCTCCTCTCCCCCCAGCTCTCAGACAGCACATCTCTCTTCCCCCCATCCCCAGCTCTCACACAGCACCTCTCTCCTCTCCCCCCCAGCTCTCAGACAGCATCTCTCTCCTCCCCCCATCCCCAGCTCTCAGACAGCACCTCTCTCCTCTCCCCCCAGCTCTCAGACAGCACCTCTCTCCTCTCCCCCCCAGCTCTCAGACAGCACCTCTCTCCTCTCCCCCCCAGCTCTCAGACAGCACCTCTCTCCTCTCCCCCCCCCAGCTCTCAGACAGCACATCTCTCTTCCCCCCCATCCCCAGCTCTCACACAGCACCTCTCTCCTCTCCCCTCCAGCTCTCAGCACATCTCTCTTCCCCCACATCCGCAGCTCACACAGCACCTCTCTCCTATGTCCCCCCAGCTCTCCGACAGCACATCTCTCCTCTCCCCCTCTCAGCTCTCAGACAGCACCTCTCTCCTCCCCCCCCCCCCTCAGCTCTCAGACAGCACCTCTCTCCTCCCCCCATCCCCAGCTCTCAGACAGCACCTCTCTCCTCCCCCATCCCCAGCTCTCAGACAGCACCTCTCTCCTCTCCCCCCAGCTCTCAGACAGCACCTCTCTCCTCTCCCCCCCAGCTCTCAGACAGCACCTCTCTCCTCTCCCCCCCAGCTCTCAGACAGCACATCTCTCTTTCCCCCCATCCCCAGCTCTCACACAGCACCTCTCTCCTCTCCCCTCCAGCTCTCAGCACATCTCTCTTCCCCCACATCCGCAGCTCACACAGCACCTCTCTTCTATGTCCCCCCAGCTCTCCGACAGCACATCTGTCTTCCCCCCCATCCCCAGCTCTCACACAGCACCTCTCTCCTCTCCCCCAGCTCTCAGACAGTACCTCTCTCCTCCCCCCCATCCCCAGCTCTCAGACAGCACCTCTCTCCTCCCCCCCATCCCCAGCTCTCACACAGCACCTCTCTCCTCTCCCCCAGCTCTCAGACAGCACCTCTCTCCTCCCCCACATCCCCAGCTCACACAGCACCTCTCTTCTATGTCCCCCCAGCTCTCCGACAGCACATCTGTCTTCCCCCCCCCATCCCCAGCTCTCACACAGCACCTCTCTCCTCTCCCCCAGCTCTCAGACAGCACCTCTCCCCCCTTCCGCTCTTAGACAGCGCCCACTGTCTGCAGTCTTCCCGCTCCTGGGACCCGTCCTCCTTGCGGCTCCGCATCTCAAGCGCTGTGCGGCTGTGACATCATGAAGTCACTTTGGACGCACAGAGCCGAGCGGAGATGAGCTGAGATACACATGAAGGGCAGGATGTACTAAGCGGAAAATGCGGTAAACCCCCTGTTTACCGCATTTTCCTAATATACTATCCCCCGGCCACCAGGTTAGCGCCGTGGAAGGGCTCGCCAGCTGGCGATACCCCATAGAAGCCTATAGGCTTCTTTCCGCAGTGTTGTGAGGGATCTGATCAGATCCCTCCCAGCATGCCCCACGGCTGCCCCCGTCATTCTGCACATGCGCAGAATGACACAGGCTGCCGGAAGTCAGGGAGACGCCGGGGATCACGAAGGACAGCTCTTATCGGAAGAGCTGTCCTTCGCAGCGCTAAGCGCATATGTAAGTACATATGCGCTTAGCATCGTGATGACGGGGGCGATGTCACAGAGTACATCCCGCCCGAAGCCTCCTCTGATTTGCTGAACGTCAGTCAGAGGAGGCTTCATGTGTGTAATGGTGAGCAGTGGCAGCCAGTGAGCCGGGAGCCGCATTAACACAAAGAAAGAGCCGCATGCGGCTCGAGAGACACGGGTTGGCCACCCCTGATATAGTGTCTAACTAATGACTGTCTATCTTTTAACTGTCTGTCTATAGATAGGAACCCATGCCATAAGTGGTACCGTGCAGTCAGGCAAAAGTCAGATAGGGTCAAAAGTCAGACACAAAAAAAAACAATTTTTTTTTGTTTTCTGTGTATTTTACAACTTTTGTCTCATTTACTATCCATGTCAATGTATGTGATTTCTGCTTGATGATTCCTGCAAACTATAACTCTTGATCTGTATTCACACCAATGTATAATTTAGCAGTGTATGTAATTGTATTTGTATAATATTAGTACTTGCTTATAGCTGATATTATCTCTTGTATGGATGTTGGTCAGTGGAGTGGAGTTTATTAGCATACATGGACTGGTGTTTACTTAACACAGGGTAATATAAGCCCTTTGATTAGATGTCCAATTGGCTTCAGCTGAAGCCTTTGTAAATTAGAACTAGTATATGTTAGCATTCAGTTATGGGGCAGTTGTCAGAGTTTAGAAATATACGAAGTTTGGAAATTACAAAGTTAGGAAATTTTAAAAAGAACAGTTAAACCAACAGTTGAACAAACATTGAAAAACTTTAGAAAGCAGGTAAAACTACCATTTAACTAACAATTTCCATAAGCATTTTCCTATCTATACTTTTCTCTTTAAAAACTCCACAAACTGTTTTTCCTCATAGCACTTCATGGTATCCTCTATAAAATGACATCGTCCTTTACTATTCCTGTTATGTATCGTTCTGTACACATTGCAGCCTCATTAATCCACTCCCCTCTTATTAACACTCATGAGCTTTTAACCTATCTATGTACACTAACTGTCACATCCTCTACCTGTCACCATAAGAAACTATCACACACCTCCCCCAACTATACCTATCTCTCTCTTCTTCTGCTTCTACTAGCTGGTGACATATCCCCAAATCCAGGTCCCATCCACATACCACGCTCACATTCAGCTGATTCACAATGGAATATAAAACCAACAAACCTTATCAACATCACATGTCTCCCATTTACCTCCAAGTCACTAAAATGTGTTTTATGGAATGCACGCTCGGTTTGCAACAAATTAACAGCTATTCATGACCTTTTCATAGCAAACAAATTCAATATGCTAGCCATAACAGAAACATGGCTCACACAATCAGACACTGCCTCCCCTGCAGCACTGTCACATGGTGGCCTCCACTTCACACCCCCCCCCCCCCAGGCCTGCTAACATTAAAGGAGGTGGTGTTGGAATATTACTGTCCAAATATTACACGCACATCGTTTTACCACCTGTCCCCTCACTCACATTTACATCCTTTGAAGTACACTCTATTAGGATTTTCACCCCTTTCTCTCTGCGTGTTGCAGCTATCTATCGCCCACCTGGGCAACCCAAAAAGTTTCTGGGAGATTTTTCTGCTTGGCTCCCTCACTTTCTATCCTCTGACATCTCCACCATCATTATGGGCGATTTCAATCTCTCTATTGACAGTCCACAATCTCCCCATGCCTCTAAACTACTCTCTCTTACCTCCTCTCTTGGCCTCTCCCAATGGACTGACTCCCCTACTCATCAGGAGGGCCACTGCCTTGATCTTGTATTCACCAGACTATGCTCTGTTTCTGAACTCACTAACACTCCTTTCCCTCTCTCAGATCACAACCTTATCACCTGCATGCTCTCCTCCATTACTTCAAACTCAATGTCCCTAAAAGGAAAAAAGGAAAAAAGTACTGCGCTATAAAACCAGCAGCTCCATTGAATATAAATGGTATATTTAATGTGTATATGGAGCGCTTGATAATGTGTCACTGTCTAATGCTGAAAAAGAAAAACAGGTTTAAACACAGTGGGGTATATTTACTAAGCTCCCGATTTTGACCGAGATGGCGTTTTTTCTTCAAAGTGTCATCTCGGTCATTTACTAAACACTAATCACGGCAGTGATGAGGTCATTCGTATTTTTTTGCTAGTCCAAGTTCAAAATTACGAATGAATACACCATCGGTCAAATTACGCCTGTTTAGATATGAATCTCGGTCATTTACTAACCATTCGTAATTGCATTTGCTGCCGCGAAAATGATTTCGCGGCCGCGAAAAATTACGATTCGCATTTTTTTCCTAAAAAAAAACGCGCCAGCCTTTGAAAACCGCGTTTACATGTGAACTTAATTATCCATTACTCACACCTGTTTTTTTGGGCCTATAAAAGTGTTTCAGGCACATTCTGAACTACTCTCACTCTGAAATGGCGGCTGTAGTGTGTGGCAATGGTTTTTTGTTGGCTGTGGGATACGTTAGACTGCTCCATGAGGCTTCCAGGAATCAGGACCAGGTAAGTGAACATGGCCAACAGGTTGTCCAGGTACCGCGGAGGCTGCGCCAGCCTCGTTTTTTTAGAGGGCGTTTAAACTTAAATGCATTGTCCGATGATAGGGTCATACAGATGTTCCGCCTAAATAGAAACAACATTTTCCACCTGTATGACCTTGTCAAACTGGGCATAGACCCTGAGACAGCACGCTCTCGCTCTGTCTCAGGCCTACACAAACTCCTGGCTGTGTTACACTTTATGGCTACTGGGAGCTTCCAGGCTGTGGCAGGCGACGTCATTGGGATCTCACAGCCCACCTTTTCAAGATTTTTGATGCAGGTGAGTCTAAAAATACATATGCGGTTATGGCTAAGTGTTGCTTGTGTAAGTTGAAACACCACAGTATTGTAGAGAATACCTAACATGACACTCACCTTAGCTTATTTAATGTCCACTCAGGTTTTGGATGTGTTGGAGCCACACATTAAAGCCTCAATCTGCTTCCCTACTGAGGAGTCGGAGTGGAGTGCTGTCAGGGTAGCTTTCTATGAGCTTGCAGGCATGCCCAATGTGCTGGGGGCCATAGATTGCACACACGTTCAGCTGAGATCACCTAAGGGCCGCCAGTATATATATACTAATAGGCATATGGATCAATCAACTAATGTCCAGGTGGTCTGTGATGCAAATTTAAAAATTATGAGTGTTGTTGCAGGTTACCCTGGTGCCTGCCATGACTCCTTCATCCTCAGTCAGTCATCGCTCTTCGATAAATTTGAGGAGGGACAAATGCCTGATGGCTGGCTGTTGGGTATGTTGAAAATGTTATGTGTGTATGTCTTTTAACCACAGCCTAGATTTTGGAGGAGGTGATAGAATAATCTAACATATGTCCTAATGTTGACTATATATGTTTTTCAGGTGATGGGGGTTACGGCTGCTACTCTTGGCTCCTTACTCCATTGTCCCAACCTGATTCTCCTGCTGAACACAGTTATAATCATGCACATAAGGCTACGCGGAATGTGATAGAAAGATGTTTTGGGGTGCTGAAGTCACATTTTCGGTGTCTGGATAAATCTGGTGGCCTTTTGTTGTATAGTCCCTCAAAGGTGACTCGGATTGTGTTCTGCTGCTGTTTTCTCCATAATCTGTGTTTAAGTCAACATCTGGCACATGGTGAGGGAGAAAGCAGTCAGCAAGCAGAGGAGTTAGATACATCTGGTGACAGTGTGAGTACAATTGTAGGGAGGCAGGTACGTCAAGAAGTGATCCTGCGATATTTTACAGGTAAGTTTTATTATGCTGTAATTATCCTTCACTAAACACTTTGCTCTACTTTCTATTGTGTGTTCTGTTACTTACTGTTTGTTGTTTATAGTGGTGTGTCCATTGTGCTTAGTTGATGCTAACAAAACATTTACAGTCATTACCCTTGAAAAACATAACTACATACATACAGACCAGCTTAAAAATTTTTGGAGACGGACACAGGAATGTGTTTTTTTAACAAATTTTTGTATTTATTTGCACAAAAAGATTGGTGTTATTTTTTTCGCTTGTGTGCTCTTGCTGGCTCACTGGCACGTGCTCTTGAGGAACGCCGGACAGGGGAGGTTACTGGCGTTTGAACAGGGGTCGTGGTCCCCGAGCTGGAGGTAACTTGCTGAGCTCCCATCATAGCAATATTGCTGCTCAAATTATTTAAACTGGCAATCAGCTGAGTGTTTGTAGCAGTGTGGCTGGCTACAATCCTGGATAAGGCCTCATTCACCACTTGATTGTGTTGAATGATCTGAACGAGTGCCTGCTGATGTCGCTGTTGCTCATCTATAATGCGGGATAAATGTGCATTCATTTGGCTGTTTTCAGCCCTAATTTGCTCCATTGAGGTAGCCATTCTCCCTACTTGTACTATCAGTCTGCCCGAGTTGCGACTAATACGCGGTAGATGATGGGGCAGACTGGCAAGGTGTTGTGTATGTTGGGTCAGGGTGGCATTGCTTTGGGCCTGTTGGCTTGTCCAACTGGCCCAAAAATCGCCAGGAATTTGGCTTGGGGGCGGAGCTTGTGCCAGTTGGGGACTGATGGATGGTTGGGGTATATCCTGCAACTGTATTGGCATGCTTGGATCAACAGCTGTAAGTTGCAGTGTGAAGGATGGCTCTTGTTCTGGTCCCTGCTGGTCCTCGGCGGACATCAAGTTGTGCTCTGTATGGGGTAGGCAACATGCAATGTTGTAATTTTTTTTAATTTGGCCTGGCTAATGCAACACATTAATACATTCCTAATACTACATTTTTGCATTATTAGCACTTGTTTTTCTCAACGTTAACAATTTATAATTTTTATATTTTAAAAAACCAACACAGGCGCAAACATTGCCAAATTTGCATATTCCTCACTTAACTAACTTCCCTCCACACCATTACACTGTTAGATTCCCTCCCCTCACCACGATATAGACTACTTACCTGTATAGTCCAGAGGAGCGGAGCAAGTAAGCCATCTACATACTGGACAGGGGCGATGTGTGAACACTCTAATGGTTTTTTTTTTTCGGTCCAACATTTAATTTTATTCATATTTTTTTAAAAATGTGAACGTGTGTGTGCTTAATGTATCCTCAAATCTGTTCTTTTTATACAAATAGGTTGTCTAGACCATCCACTAAGACCTTATCTAATTTTATTAAAGCACCTTGAGCAATTGAAGACGTTACATCACATTGATTGTTGAGGAAAACATGTAAACTCCAAACCAACTAACAACATCTTAAGTGTACTGTGTATATTATTGCTTATGTGTTTAATTTATGTTTTTACTCACCAGATAACTGAGGTGATCTGGCCTCATCACTCTGCGAACTCGACAATAGTGCCAGTGGTGGCTGGGGTGACACTGACGAAAGTCTTCGCCTGGGTGGGGATGATGGAGGTGCGGAATCAGAGCCAAGACGCCGTGTCTTAGTTGGCCTCCTGGGTAAGTGGCCCAAGCCCTGTGATGGGCGCCTTACAGGAGGTCGGCTTCCAGAAGCAGAACCTAGGTGCAAAATTTAAACTTAATATTTTGTACTTCTATGTGTTTTCAGAATATGTGACTACAGTGAAGACTTACCTGCAATACCGGCATCATCCTGACTTGTGTGAGGCCTGTCTGGGCGGCTGGTCTGTGTGACTGTGGAAAAAGTGACCCCAACATTATTACCATGTTTTTGGAAAAATGACCCACTGAAAACCATTAATGTACTGTAAGCATCTATATGGTTTTGTTTAAAACAAATTTTTAAGCTTAAGAGCTTCTACATTCATGATTTTGAGTTGAATATCAAAATGTACTTGATGTGGCACACAATAAATTTATTTAAAATAAGTTTTTGGTCTCAGATATTGCAGAGATTGAGTACTTGCAAATATTTTTAAAATGTAATGTTTTAAAAATTTCCCCGCTTTTCTGTTTTTTAAAAAAACAAAAACCTTTTGTGGATTTTAAACAAACACACATGTTCAAGCATTATCGCCAAAAATTGCAACAAAAAAGAAAAAAAAACATTCAAAACACAAACACACCTTAAGGGAGCATAGGCATGCAATCTGTTTTGTGAGAAAAAAATCATCCTTTAAACTTTAAAAATGAAATTAACTAAATTTTACAGACATTTTAAGAACAATATTACAAAACAAACTTACCATCCTGCGTGGGTCGGTCCGAATCCCGGACATGAGTAGCAGACACCACTTCGCCAGGAATCAATGCCCGCACAGGCTCCTCCCAGTCCCGATAGCTTACACGTAAAGGTGGCCCACCTCCGGTTCTCCGTGCAGATTTGGACTCTTTGGCCATCTTGGCCTTGACACGCCGCTTAATATCATAGAAACGCTTGCGGCACGTGTCCTCTGTCCGCCTCACCACACCCTCACTATTCACAGCAAGTATGACTTGCCCCCACAGGGCAGACTTCCTGCGGGAGGACACCCTGGCAGCATCCTGACCAAACAATTGGCGATGGTGCTTCATCAGCTCACGCACCAACGCCATGTTTTCAGCATAGCTGAACTTTATATTCCTGCCAGTCTTGGTAGTGGTGCGTGGCTGCGGTGCCACAACACCATCACTATCACTGGAAAATCCAGCAACAGGCACCCCCTCCTCCTCCTCCTCCTCACTAACCTCCTCCCTCTCACTACCCCCCTCCACCTCACTACCAGCCTCCACCTCACTACCAGCCTCCACCTCACTACCAGCCTCCACCTCACTAACCTCCGCCACCACACTGACCTCTGAGTCGGACATGACAAACAACATAAAACACACAAAAATGAAAACACAAAACACACTCCTCCACTACTCCTACTACACACCACACAGCCAACACACACGCTCACTCACTCACAAACAATGACAAAAGACTGGAAAAAAAAAACAAGGACAAAAAAGTTTACAAACTGGGAAAAAACAATACTACAAAGATCACAAGACTACTAACACACACAGTACAGCACTCAACAATCACCAAACTCCTCTCCAAATCCACCAAAAACTCCACCAAACTCACCAACTCCAAATACACCTTCCTCTCTCCTCTCCACTAGCTAAACCCACGAGGTGCGGAGTGTTTGGGGCGTTTTTATAGTAACATGCACAGACACTCCTCCTTCACGAATACAACCAATCACGGCCGCGTGACGTAAACGAAACTTAGGAGTAAAAACGCGGCCGCAAATTCCAAATCACTGCCGTAACAGACTTGTGACGCAGTCGTAAAAAAAACGCAACAACGCGGCCGCAAAATAGCAAACGCGGCCGCATTCAGCAGCAAAAAAGCACGAATGACATCGACATCGGAAGATACGGAAAATACGAATACGACTGCTTAGTAAATGAGTCGTAATCAATTCAAAAAGTTGCAGATTTACACTGTCGATGTCAGTCGTGATTGAACTTGAACATGATTCTGAAAAATACGAATCTTAGTAAATATACCCCAGTGGGTTAGTTGTAAACTCAGGGTGCCCTGTAATGTTTAAGCTCTTTTTTGAAAATTTTAAAAAGTCCCGATCTCCAGCTTAATGTGGACCCTCCAGGCACAATAGCAAGGTCCCCGGCAGGTGTACTAGCTGTCCCTATCCTACCTCTGGGTCCTCTGGTCTGTGGATCTCACACTGGTCAGTTCGTTCTCGGCGGCCGGCGTCTCTTCTTCCTAACCGGAAGTTGATGAGGCGCCGCGGGACGTCACTTCCGGGTGACGCGGTGACGGGAACTTCGTGTATCGACGCGTTTCATGCACTGCGGCACTTCGTCCCGTTAAGCGGCGCCTCATCAACTTCCGGTTAGGAAGAAGAGACGCCGGCCGCCGAGAACGAACTGACCAGTGTGAGATCCACAGACCAGAGGACCCAGAGGTAGGATAGGGACAGCTAGTACACCTGCCGGGGACCTTGCTATTGTGCCTGGAGGGTCCACATTAAGCTGGAGATCGGGACTTTTTAAAATTTTCAAAAAAGAGCTTAAACATTACAGGGCACCCTGAGTTTACAACTAACCCACTGTGTTTAAACCTGTTTTTCTTTTTCAGCATTAGACAGTGACACATTATCAAGCGCTCAATGTCCCTAAAGTCTACAAGGACACCTCTTACCCGCAGAAATATTAACGCTATTAATTTTCAACAACTATCTACCTCTCTGCAACCACAGCTCTCACCAATTTCTACATTCACCTCTCCAGAGACTGCTGTGTCACACCTTAACCAAACTCTAGAAACAGCACTTGATGAAGTGGCTCCAGCTACCCATCACACTCCACTAGACTTAGATGTCAACCGTAGCACTCTAAATACACTAGACACTTACAAAAACTCTCACGTAAAGTTGAACGCCAGTGGCGTAAATCTCGTAGTTCAAGTGACTTTCTCACATATAAGACCACCTACCACTCTTATCGTAATGCTCTGGACACTGCCAAACAAACATATTTTCAATCTCTCATCGTCTCAATCTCTCATATTTTCAATCTCTCATCTCTGCTCAAGCATCTAACCCCAAGCGACTTTTTAATACATTTAAATCACTTCTTGTCCCTCCCTCACCTAACCCACCAGCCACTGTCAGTGCGCAAGATCTTGCTTCCTATTTCAAGGACAAGATTGACAAGATCCGAAATGAAATGGTATGCTCTTCCACAGCAAGTGACCTGCTCAATTCCCTGCCTGAACCCTCTAACACCTTCTCTTCCTTTGATCCTACAAATGAAGATGAAGTATCTGCACTCTTTTCATCTGCCTACTCTAATACCTCTCCCCTGGACTCTATACCCTCACAAATTAGTAAAGCTCTGTCTACTGTGCTCATCCCAACCTTAACGAAAATCTGTAATCTCTCCCTGTCTACTGGTATCTTTCCTTCTCTATACAAGCATGCAGTGATTACTAGTGATGAGCGGATTCGGTTTTACTCGGTTTTACTCGGTTCTCAAAACCGAATCTTATTGGCTATCCAAAACACGTGACATCAGTGAGCCAATAAGATTCGGTTTTGAGAACCGAGTAAAACCGAGTAAAACCGAATCCGCTCATCACTAGTGATTACTCCCATTCTGAAAAAACAAAACTCTGACCCGAACTCTCTCTCTAACTACCGTCCCATCTCTCAGCTCCCATGCCCCTCCAAGCTACTTCAGAGACTTGCCTACACTCGCCTCACACACTTTCTTAACTCACACAGCCTACTGGACCCACTTCAGTCAGAATTTCGTGCCCAACACTCCACAGAGACAGCACTGACTAAGGTAGTGAATGATTTGGTCACTGCTAAATCTAAAGGACATTACTCTCTACTTATTCTCCTTGATCTCTCTGCTGCTTTTGACACTGTTGAGCACTCTCTTCTCATACAAACACTACAATCCCTAGGTATTCAGGACACAGCCCTTTCTTGGTTCTCATCCTACCTATCTAATCGCTCCTTCAGTGTTCGTTTCTCTGATTCACCTATCCTTCGCTACCTCTCTCAGTTGGAGTACCGCAAAGCTCAGTCCTAGGTCCTCTGCTTTTCTCTATCTAAACCACATCTCTTGGCAAACTAATCAACTCTTTCGGATTTCAGTACCATCTGTATGCAGATGATACTCAAATCTACCTATCCTCCCCTGATTTGTCACCATCTGTATTGGGCTGTGTATTACAGCGCTAATACAACTGATGCTAATGATATACAAATTTATTCATTAAAACAGACTGATGTTTAGTATACATAAAAATATAAAAATTGCTCTTAAACCAATTTATGGACATATAATAGACTCCTCAGCAATAACCTTATCTAGGCAAGTCCATATATTAATGTTTGGACAACAGGTCTAATTTTCAGCAGGACCAGTTTTAATTAGTTACCCATCAGGTGTTCCAATGCATGGATCCGGATCAAGGTCCTTAGTGGAATGGACTCTGGTTCACAGTTCGTTTTTATTTGACATTTCAATGTCCAGCACACTGTGTTCCACTTGTAAATGAATCCTGGAAAACTTTCCTTCCTTAGACCAAGTTGGATTCGGGATCCTGGTTCACAAATAGCATAAAGATGGGTGGTCCTGGGTGAAGAGCCTGATAATGCTGTCTTGAGTCGCGTCCAATGGTTAAGAGCAGTGTTCCCTTACGCGTTTCGCCGCTCCAGGCAGCTTTCTCAAAGGGTGATGTGTTGGTAAGAATTTGGCCCCTTTTTATAGGGGAAATGATGTCATCAGTCAATTAGCATAAACAATTTACTAAAATCAAGCATCAGATTTTTAATTTTCTATGAATACAGAAACAGCAGAGAATGATAAATAATAACATGTTTATTGATATTTAAATAACTACTAACAGATCGCCTAGAAAATTGCATTATAAGTTCCCAATTATTAGTCATGTGATCGGGTCACCGATCACATGACACTACGTGTGACAAGTTCCTCTAGTATTATCCACTTATAGGGGCAGTCTTCTGTCAATCTACATCTCCCGCCCCATTTAGGAATCAAATGTTTCTCTGACCTCGGAAGTGTATTGCTCCCCATGACTACGGAGCCGTCACTTCCTCAGTAACTCGTCACCATAACTACAACGTCGTCACTTCCTGAATGATCCGTTGCTGGGTGACCGCAACATAACAGGAAACGTAATTCTCGGAGGGGACGGTTTTGGCGGCCAGCGTGTTTACCGGAAGTGACTGGTTTCTATGGTGACGGGCCCGGCACATCCTGTTTTGCTTAGCTAATAGCCGTATGTCTCGTATAATAAAAGTAACCCGTTTTCTTTACCTACAAAACATGGTTACCTCATAACACGTAGTTCTGCTAGTTCACACAATATGTAAAAGGACTGCTTAAGAAACTTCATTATAATTACAAAATATTTATCAATTATAATTACAATTACCGGAAGTGATGGTTTCCATGTCAACGAAACCATCTCTACCCGATACACCGGAAGTGACCAATTTCTATGGTAACAATCCCTGCACTTCATGTTACATTTGGCTAATAGCCAATTATCCTTTGTATTAGAAGGGACTCAATAATTCTGACTACAGGATAAATACCTCATATCATATATTTCTACTGATTTTTATCACATATCGGAGGACTACATTAAAACTTATTTTAATTCATAAAGTGTTTATTAATTCTAAATACAATCACCGGAAGTGATGGTTTCTATAACAACAAAACCATCCATACCCGGCATATATTAATACTAAACACCCACATGGATGAAAGGGACAATATGTCAATTACCAAAATTAATAGAGGTTAATTGGATAATATAACAAAAACAAGGAGGCATATATAAAATATTATAGAAGTACTTTCCAATTGTAAATTTAGAGTTTATAGAGACAATAATTTAGGGATAAATTCAACTTATTTTTGGTAACCAACTATTTTATCAATTCTTATCGAAAATATAGTAACGAAATCAATCAAGTATTGTATTAAGTTCTAAAGCCTCATTAAGACCTTGTGGATGTAATGTGTTTAATTGAAACGTCCAATAAATCTCTTGCTTACACAACCTAGCGAATCTATCCCCTCCTCTTTTTGTTATTGGAATGTACTCTAGTCCAATAATTCTTAGGGATGCTGGATTACTATCATGATGTTTGTTAAAGTGTCTGGGTATACTATGATTAGTAATTCTATTAATTACATTCCTTCTGTGCTCCATGAATCTTGTTTTAAGTGGCCGGGTGGTTCTTCCCACATATTTCAAATTACAACCACATATTAGTACATAAATGACCCAGCTGGAGTCACAATTAATAAAGCTGGTAATGGCATAATTCTTTTGTACCCAATCTCGGGGCAGAGTTAGTGTTCTATTTATCGTATGCTGACAGGTAGTACATCTTGTTTTACCACATTTGAAAAATCCTTTTTGTTTCGTAGGCAGCCAAGATTGGCATCCAGTATTCGTCTCTTTTTCTTTTATTGGTTTCATATAACTGGGAGCAAGAAGGGTTTTCAGAGATTTATTTTTCTTAAATGTGAATTTTGGATCAACGGGAATACAATCTTTCAAAATCATATCATATCTTAAAACATTATAATTTCTCTTGATAATGCGTTTAATCTCCCCCGATTGATTATTAAAAGTAGATATAAATGAAATCTCTCTCTCATTGTTTTTCAATTCTTGTTTAGGTTTAGATGCCAATAACTCACATCGATCCATTAGTAAGACTTCGTCAAATGCTTTCTTTAACAATGATTCGGGGTAACCTCGACCTCTGAAAGTTTCCCACATTACTTTCGCTTGTGACTCAAATAAACTAACCGATGAACAGTTGCGTCTAATACGCATGAACTGTCCTTTGGGGATATTCAATTTCCAAGGCATGTAGTGGGAACTATTATAATGCAGGTAGGTCCCACTACCTACCTCCTTAATATAATTGGAGGTTTGGATGAAATCTCCATCTACTTTTAGGGTCACATCAAGGAAGGTAATTTCGGATGGATGATAAGTGTAAGTGAACTGTAAATTAAACGTGTTGGTGTTGAGAAAAGAAACAAACTCCTGAGCAGTGTTAAGGTCCCCATCCCAAATAAAAAATAGATCGTCAATGTAACGGCCATAGAGGACCAGGCTCCCCGAGAACCCCCCCCCCCCACACGAGCCGGTCTTCGACCATGCCCATGTAGAGGTTGGCGTAACTCGGCGCGAACCTGGTCCCCATGTCCGTACCCATGACTTGAAGGTAAAACGTGTCTGAAAAAAGAAAAAAATTGTGCTGAAGAATGAAAGAGATAGAGTCCAACAGAAATTTCCTATGTCTCTCCGTGAGGTCACCATCTGCATTTAGTCTTTCTTCGACTGCCTGCAAACCCAATGTATGTGGAATGTTAGTATAAAGGCTTTGCACATCTAATGTCAAAAAAGCGTATGTCGATTCCCATTTGACATTTTGAATGAGTTGTAAAAAGTGAGTTGTATCACGTATATGGGACCTCAACGAAGAGACACGGGGCTGGAGAAAACTATCTACATAAGCAGAAAGATTAGAGGTTAAAGAATTCACACCAGAAATTATGGGACGTCCAGGGGGTGAAGTGATGGACTTGTGGATCTTGGGTAAGTGATAATAGATAGGAATGACTGGAAATAAAGGAAACAGAAATCGAAACTCCTCTCTTGATATGACCCCATCGTGACAGGCCAGTGACAGCAGATGTTCCAATTCAACAGAAAATTCGGCAGATGGATTCTTTGACAATTTCCGATAGAACAGCTGATTCTCCAGCTGTCTATTTGCCTCTTCTATATAGTCACACCTATTTTGAACCACTAGCCCCCCCCCCCTTTGTCGGCCTGTTTTATTATTATTGATGTATCGCTGGTTAGTCTTTTTAAAGCAATCCTCTCTCTTTTACTTAGATTCCCACATGTTTTGAATTTTTTGTTTGATCTATCACATAAGGTTCTGAAGTTATCAAGTGTTGTTCTGTAGAAGCACTCAATACTACTGCTCTTCGAAGTGATAGGGAAAAAGTCAGATTTTAGTTTAAATTTTTTCCTATTAATATCAAAAATCTTATTCTGGGTGGACATGATCTCATTAGTCGCACCTTCCTGCTGTAATTCTTCTAATAGTGATAATAAAGGTTTATCTGTATCATCCAGCAGGACTGGGGAAAGATCATCATCAATTTTGTTGATTTTCTTTTGTGCAAAATATCTTTTTCTGCAGAGTGTTCTTATGAACCTATTAAGGTTCACAAACAAATCAAAAAGGTTAGGTTCTGTTGAAGGAGAGTATTTCAATCCTTTAGCCAATAATGAGATCTCATTTTTACTTAAAGTCTTACTAGACAGATTGAAGATACCTGTAGAGCCTGAACTCGTTTCTTGAGATGTTAGAAATTTCTTACATTTCTCCTTTTTCCCTCCTCTACATCCTCTAAACTTGGGCTTCTGTTTCTCTTGGGGGTCTGTGGTTGGTGCGTTTTGTTCTGTTGATTTTTGCGACGGCTTTCTTCTAAAAAAGAGTCGCTAGAATGGTCTACCCCCCATTTATTGCCTGTCTTTGGGCGTGCCCCCAGTTTTCTATCTTCATCAGAGTATCGGGGAGATGGTTGAGCATTCTTTCTATTATCCCTACTTGATTCTCTATTTTTCTGTTTTCTACTTTCTGAAAAACCTCTCTGTCTCATCTGTAGACGTCTAGAGGGATATCTATCTTCTCTATTTCTCCATCCAAGCTGTCTAGTATCTAGATTGGATGAATTGGTTCGTTCTATTTGATTTGTCTGTGATTTTTTCTTATAAGTCCTGACTTCCCCTTTCATGTAGTCATCTAAATCCCTTTTAAACTTTCTACACTTCAGATCAGTTATGGATTGTTCAAATTTTATGATTTTTTCAGTGATTGTTTGGTCTCGTTCTTTAAATTCCTTTGATAGACTATAGGGCTCAATTCTTTCTTTGATCTTATCAATCTCGCCTACTAGTGTCTTAACCTTATCACTTCTATATTTAATTACCAGTTCCATCAATGAGAAGGAACATTTATCTAAAATTGCCTCCCAGTTTTTCTGATATTCTTCATTTTCTTCAAAAATACTTGGTTTAAAGATGCGTAGTCCCCTCGGTATCATCCTTTTATCCAAATACTTTTGAAGATTAACACTGTCTAGCCAGTTCTTAGTTTCTTGTTTAAGCAAGTCCTCTAATTTAAAAAAAATCATCTCTCAAAGATGTTTCCTCACAGGTGAGATCAACTGATTCATTAGTCTCCCATTTAGACATGTAATTTTGTCTTCTGCTGTTTCTGTTTTCAAAATTGGAAAAACAACTAATTTCTGCTGCCCGGACTGGACTATGTGTAAATGCAAAAATGTAATATATATCAAGTATATATATACAGGCGCAATAAATGAGTGGTTTTCTCCTAGCTGCTGTAAATGGAGAAAGTCAATCTCCAGAACAAGGAAAACAAAAGGAAGTGAATTACAGCGCTAATACAACTGATGCTAATGATATACAAATTTATTCATTAAAACAGACTGATGTTTAGTATACATAAAAATATAAAAATTGCTCTTAAACCAATTTATGGACATATAATAGACTCCTCAGCAATAACCTTATCTAGGCAAGTCCATATATTAATGTTTGGACAACAGGTCTAATTTTCAGCAGGACCAGTTTTAATTAGTTACCCATCAGGTGTTCCAATGCATGGATCCGGATCAAGGTCCTTAGTGGAATGGACTCTGGTTCACAGTTCGTTTTTATTTGACATTTCAATGTCCAGCACACTGTGTTCCACTTGTAAATGAATCCTGGAAAACTTTCCTTCCTTAGACCAAGTTGGATTCGGGATCCTGGTTCACAAATAGCATAAAGATGGGTGGTCCTGGGTGAAGAGCCTGATAATGCTGTCTTGAGTCGCGTCCAATGGTTAAGAGCAGTGTTCCCTTACGCGTTTCCAGGCAGCTTTCTCAAAGGGTGATGTGTTGGTAAGAATTTGGCCCCTTTTTATAGGGGAAATGATGTCATCAGTCAATTAGCATAAACAATTTACTAAAATCAAGCATCAGATTTTTAATTTTCTATGAATACAGAAACAGCAGAGAATGATAAATAATAACATGTTTATTGATATTTAAATAACTACTAACAGATCGCCTAGAAAATTGCATTATAAGTTCCCAATTATTAGTCATGTGATCGGGTCACCGATCACATGACACTACGTGTGACAAGTTCCTCTAGTATTATCCACTTATAGGGGCAGTCTTCTGTCAATCTACATCTCCCGCCCCATTTAGGAATCAAATGTTTCTCTGACCTCGGAAGTGTATTGCTCCCCATGACTACGGAGCCGTCACTTCCTCAGTAACTCGTCACCATAACTACAACGTCGTCACTTCCTGAATGATCCGTTGCTGGGTGACCGCAACATAACAGGAGACGTAATTCTCGGAGGGGACGGTTTTGGCGGCCAGCGTGTTTACCGGAAGTGACTGGTTTCTATGGTGACGGGCCCGGCACATCCTGTTTTGCTTAGCTAATAGCCGTATGTCTCGTATAATAAAAGTAACCCGTTTTCTTTACCTACAAAACATGGTTACCTCATAACACGTAGTTCTGCTAGTTCACACAATATGTAAAAGGACTGCTTAAGAAACTTCATTATAATTACAAAATATTTATCAATTATAATTACAATTACCGGAAGTGAT
Source organism: Pseudophryne corroboree (assembly GCF_028390025.1). Classification (NCBI taxonomy): domain Eukaryota; kingdom Metazoa; phylum Chordata; class Amphibia; order Anura; family Myobatrachidae; genus Pseudophryne; species Pseudophryne corroboree. The sequence goes on along the minus strand of NC_086445.1, from coordinate 945,321,245 downwards.
GGTTTCCATGTCAACGAAACCATCTCTACCCGATACACCGGAAGTGACCAATTTCTATGGTAACAAGTTCCCACTACATGCCTTGGAAATTGAATATCCCCAAAGGACAGTTCATGCGTATTAGACGCAACTGTTCATCGGTTAGTTTATTTGAGTCACAAGCGAAAGTAATGTGGGAAACTTTCAGAGGTCGAGGTTACCCCGAATCATTGTTAAAGAAAGCATTTGACGAAGTCTTACTAATGGATCGATGTGAGTTATTGGCATCTAAACCTAAACAAGAATTGAAAAACAATGAGAGAGAGATTTCATTTATATCTACTTTTAATAATCAATCAGGGGAGATTAAACGCATTATCAAGAGAAATTATAATGTTTTAAGATATGATATGATTTTGAAAGATTGTATTCCCGTTGATCCAAAATTCACATTTAAGAAAAATAAATCTCTGAAAACCCTTCTTACTCCCAGTTATATGAAACCAATAATTACGTTTCCTGTTATGTTGCGGTCACCCAGCAACGGATCATTCAGGAAGTGACGACGTTGTAGTTATGGTGACGAGTTACTGAGGAAGTGACGGCTCCGTAGTCATGGGGAGCAATACACTTCCGAGGTCAGAGAAACATTTGATTCCTAAATGGGGCGGGAGATGTAGATTGACAGAAGACTGCCCCTATAAGTGGATAATACTAGAGGAACTTGTCACACGTAGTGTCATGTGATCGGTGACCCGATCACATGACTAATAATTGGGAACTTATAATGCAATTTTCTAGGCGATCTGTTAGTAGTTATTTAAATATCAATAAACATATGTTATTATTTATCATTCTCTGCTGTTTCTGTATTCATAGAAAATTAAAAATCTGATGCTTGATTTTAGTAAATTGTTTATGCTAATTGACTGATGACATCATTTCCCCTATAAAAAGGGGCCAAATTCTTACCAACACATCACCCTTTGAGAAAGCTGCCTGGAGCGGCGAAACGCGTAAGGGAACACTGCTCTTAACCATTGGACGCGACTCAAGACAGCATTATCAGGCTCTTCACCCAGGACCACCCATCTTTATGCTATTTGTGAACCAGGATCCCGAATCCAACTTGGTCTAAGGAAGGAAAGTTTTCCAGGATTCATTTACAAGTGGAACACAGTGTGCTGGACATTGAAATGTCAAATAAAAACGAACTGTGAACCAGAGTCCATTCCACTAAGGACCTTGATCCGGATCCATGCATTGGAACACCTGATGGGTAACTAATTAAAACTGGTCCTGCTGAAAATTAGACCTGTTGTCCAAACATTAATATATGGACTTGCCTAGATAAGGTTATTGCTGAGGAGTCTATTATATGTCCATAAATTGGTTTAAGAGCAATTTTTATATTTTTATGTATACTAAACATCAGTCTGTTTTAATGAATAAATTTGTATATCATTAGCATCAGTTGTATTAGCGCTGTAATTCACTTCCTTTTGTTTTCCTTGTTCTGGAGATTGACTTTCTCCAATTACAGCAGCTAGGAGAAAACCACTCATTTATTGCGCCTGTATATATATACTTGATATATATTACATTTTTGTATTGGGCTGTGTCACTGAATGCCTTTCTGCCATTTCATCTTGGATGACATCTCGCCACCTCAAACTTAATATTTCCAAAACAGAATTAATTATATTTCCACCGGCCAATAGTAGTTTCCAACCTGATATCTCTATCACTGTTGAGAACTCGGCAATCACCCCTACCCCACAAGCTCGCTGCCTAGGTGTCATTCTTGACTCTGAACTGTCCTTTGTTACCCACATTCAATCTGTCTCAAGATCATGTTACATACATCTAAGAAACATATTCAAAATACGACCATATCTTACACAAGACACAGCAAAAACTCTAATCCATGCTCTCATTATCTCCCGCATTGATTATTGTAATAGTCTCCTGACCGCTCTTCCCAAACATAGGCTCTCACCACTACAATCCATTTTGAATGCAGCTGCGAGGCTAATCTTCCTTGCCAGACGTTCATCGTCTGCAGATCCGCTCTGTCAGTCCCTCCATTGGTTACTGGTATTCTACCGTATTAAATATAAAATACTTTTACTCACGTACAAGGCTATTAACCAAACTGCACCAACATACATCTCTTTACTCATCTCAAAATATCTCCCTACCCGACCTCTCCGCTCTGCACAAGATCTACGTCTCTCATCCACACGCATTACTTGTTCACACTCAAAATTACAGGACTTTATCCGGGCTTCTCCCACTCTGTGGAATGCCCTCCCACGCACAGCAAGACTCGCCTCTAGTCTCCAAACCTTTAAATGTTCCCTGAAAACTCACCTCTTCAGACAAGCCTATCAAATTCCAGACCCACCCACATAACCTTCAGTGCTTCCCTATCTAATTACATCCTCTGTAGAGTATTCATAACATCACATATCTTGTCTTTCTTTAGTCTCACACCCTCCTGACACTTGGCCAACTTTGTGGGGTATCATCATACAACCCATTAAGAACCTAGCAATCTGGTGGACCATTATGCAATAGGTAGCATCTATCCTTGTGTATCTATGCCTATTTCCCTATAGATTGTAAGCTTGCGAGCAGAGCCTTCCTACCACTATGTCTGTCTGTTTTTACCCAGTTTTGTTCTATTACTGTTGTTCGAATTGTAAAGCGCAACGGAATATGCTGCGCTATATAAGAAACTGTTAATAAATAATAAATAAATAAATGTCACAAACTATTACCTTTTAGTAAAGTTGTGGCGAGCGAAGCGGAGCAGAGCGGAGACACCGAGCCCGAAGTGTGGGGAGCGGCTGAATTTCACCAAATTTGGGTTAAATTTTTTTACAAATACAAAAAAAAAACACATTTTTTTTTGTGTCTGACTTATGACCCTATCTCACTTTTGACTGTCTGACTTTTGACTGTTGACCATATAGTGTCTAACTAATGACTGTCTATCTTTTAACTGTCTACGAGCTATACCACACCCATATGACATTTAGCATACTGTTATGCCACCATCAAGGATTGATGTATGTCTTTTAAATCTACGAAGAAGGACATCAGGTGGCGGCCCGAACCCTCCCTTGTGGTGCATAAACCGAACCCCTCTCTCCTTAGCCTAAACCCCCCGCAGTTTAACTCTAACCCTCCCTGGTGGTGCCTAACCTACCACCAGCACCCCCACCCCGGCACGGCAGCCTACTCTAGCCTCCCCTGGGTTCCCAAACCTGTGTGTACATGTGTTAGATGTATAGCTATGCATATATTTTTTCCTGCTTTTCTGACTGTTAAATGACTGCAGGTTGACAAACGTATTCTAGTCTGGATAAATGAGTAAGCAAAACATTACCTCACACACAAGGGAAACCATCATTAATGAAAATAAAGAACCATATAAAAATAGCAATGCGCACAATAAGCCTGCAGCCCGGTAGTTACAGCTCCCTGTCACATTATAATCACATCTAGTAGTAGAATCAGTGTGTGTTAGGAGACAGGGCTGCAGCACACAGCCAAGCAGCACAGGCACCAGCACTGAGTGTATACACACTACAAGGGGCGCACTACCGCCACCGCCCCGCCCACTCACTGTATGACAGACCATTCTAAAAGCTGTTACTGACAACTACACTCTCAGCCAATCGCTGGCGGCCGGGCTGAAACGTCATCTCTCCCAGAGACAGACTGTTGACGGATATAGGGGACGACCAATCGACGATGACCATTGAAACTTCGGCTAACACAGCCCCGCCCCATTCACTTGATCGAGTTCTCTCTTGGCCAGTGGCGTCGTGGCATGGGCGGAGCAGGAAGAGGTGGGGGCGGTTGCCCGGCGGTAGCTGTACGCGCAGGTCGGGGACAGCAGCATGGCGGAAGACGAGAGTGATCAGGAGTCGGAGAGGCTGGTGGAAGAGCTGGAAGCCATAACCGAGGAGGAGCTGGGGGGGCTGGGAGTGGGGGCGCTGAGGAGCCAGGAGTACTGCCGCCGCTTCTGTGAGGTGAGGGTATATGTGAGCGCAGGGAGATGTCTGCCAGGGGCAGTTACATTAGGTCTGTGCCTGTCTGTGGCCCGAGGCTTCCAACTGCCATACTCGTCTGGCCCTGCAGTCCTGCCCCTCACCTGAGTAATGCACTGCCCCTCACCCGGGTGTTGTTACACTGTCCATTACACCTGCCTGCCCCTCACCCGGGTGTTGTTACACTGTCCATTACACCTGCCTGCCCCTCACCCGGGTGTTGTTACACTGCCCATTACACCTGTCACTCACCCGGGTGTTGTTACACTGCCCATTACACCTGCCCCTCACCCGGGTGTTGTTACACTGCCCATTACACCTGCCCCTCACCCGGGTGTTGTTACACTGCCCATTACACCTGCCCCTCACCCGGGTGTTGTTACACTGCCCATTACACCTGCCCCTCACCCGGGTGTTGTTACACTGCCCATTACACCTGCCCCTCACCCGGGTGTTGTTACACTGCCCATTACACCTGCCCCTCACCCGGGTGTTGTTACACTGCCCATTACACCTGCCCCTCACCCGGGTGTTGTTACACTGCCCATTACACCTGCCTGCCCCTCACCCGGGTGTTGTTACACTGCCCATTACTCCTGCCCCTCACCCGGGTGTTGTTACACTGCCCATTACTCCTGCCCCTCACCCGGGTGTTGTGACACTGCCCATTACTCCTGCTCCTCACCTGGGTGTTGTGACACTGCCCATTACTCCTGCTCCTCACCTGGGTGTTGTTACACTGCCCATTACTCCTGCCCCTCACCTGGGTGTTGTTACACTGCCCATTACTCCTGCCCCTCACCTGGGTGTTGTTACACTGCCCATTACTCCTGCCCCTCACCTGGGTGTTGTTACACTGCCCATTACTCCTGCCCCTCACCTGGGTGTTGTTACACTGCCCATTACTCCTGCCCCTCACCTGGGTGTTCTAACACTGCCCATTACACCTGCCCCTCACCCGGGTGTTGTTACACTGCCCCTCACCCGGGTGTTGTTACACTGCCCATTATACCTGCCCCTTTACTCGGCTGTTGTTGTTACACTGCCCCTATACTCGGGTGTTGTTACACTGCCCGTTACACCTGCCACTCACCTAGGTGTGCCCTACACTGCCCGTTACACCTGCCACTCACCTGGGTGTGCCCTACACTGCCCGTTACACCTGCCACTCACCTGGGTGTGCCCTACACTGCCCGTTACACCTGCCACTCACCTGGGTGTGCCCTACACTGCCCGCTACACCTGCCACTCACCTGGGTGTGCCCTACACTGCCCGTTTCACCTGCCCCTCACCTGGGTGTGCCCTACACTGCCCGTTTCACCTGCCCCTCACCTGGGTGTGCCCTACACTGCCCGTTTCACCTGCCCCTCACCTGGGTGTGCCCTACACTGCCCGTTTCACCTGCCCCTCACCTGGGTGTGCCCTACACTGCCCGTTACACCTGCCCCTCACCTGGGTGTGCCCTACACTGCCCGTTTCACCTGACCCTCACTTGGGTGTGCCCTACTCTGCTTATTATACCTGCCCCTATCCTGGGTGTGCCCTACATGGACTATTGTTCCAGCCTCTCGCCCTGAGCTGCCATGCAAGCCTGCCTCCAAGAGGCACACTAACTTGATGTACTTATTATATATACTAAACTTAACCATTGCTCATATAGCATCTACATATTGTGCAGCACTTTTTATAGCAAACTTTTAATCATTCAAATGTATCCCTGCTCCTAGAAATGGAATGCATATTTTAATTAACCGCACAGTTTGTGTAGGTAGTTTTAACTAAATTCTCTGTTTCTTTGTAACTATCACAATTATTGATTTGAGTTGTGTATGGATTGCCTTAATACCTTTTGCAATACTACAGTTTGTGATCTCTTAGACATTATCATGTCAGCACGTTATTCTAAGCTTATTCAATATCAGGTTTATGGTATCATCCATGGTGCCAAACCATCTTTACTTTTTGTGGCCATTCTTGTTTCTCTGGATTTTTTTTGTTTTAAGTGTCACGTTGTTCCCCAGTGAGTCTTTCCTTTGCATTGTGTAGTTTGTGCACTGTTTTGGAGCTTTAACTTTACTATTCTTTGTTGAAGTGGGTAGTCAGTATTCACTTATAGGCCCTACACACTTGGCGATATTCTGAAAGATATGAACGATCTCGTTCATAAATGAACGAGAACTCGTTCATATCTTTCAGTGTGGAGACTTAAGCGATGAACGATGCGCGTCCCCGCGCTCGTTCATCGCTGGTCTCCCGTCGGCTGTGCATGCAGGCCAATATGGACGATCTCGTCCATATTTGCCTGCACTTCAATGCAGCCGGGTGACGGGGGGAGTGAAGAAACTTCACTCCCCCCGTCACTGCCCCCCCGCCGCCGGGTTGCTCGTCGGGCGTATCAGCCGTCGGGCACCTCGGCGGCGCATCGCCGAGTGTGTAGGGCCCCTTATTTTGCTTTCTGTTGTAAAGTGTTTACAATAACAGCCTTGTTTGTTCTGTGTCAGTCTTGTTTCCATATTTGCCCTCTACACAGGCACTTGTTACATTTATTGTTGCAAAGTTGTTTGCAATACATTTTAAATAAAAGCATTGAAATAGTAGAGTTGGGTTTGCTATGCTGTATTGTGTTAAGTTTAGTACATTGATTGATGAGCCCTGTAATGTGCCAGTACACTAGTAGTAGTGATACTCCATAACAAGTACCAGTCATGCACAACAAAACGTGCAGCGGTTAGTCTTTTTATACCAGGCCTGGCCAACCTGTGGCTCTCCAGCTGTTGTAGAACTACAGGTCCCAGTATGCCCTGCTACAGTTTTGCTATTAGGGAATTCTAGAACTGTGGAAGGGGATGCTGGGATGTGTAGTTTCACAACAGCTGGAGAGCCACAGGTTTGCCAGGCCTGATCCATTCTTTCCTTGTCACTGAGCTTAAACCCCCTTCTCCTGATCCAGCTGCTTGCTTCGTCCTTACATAATATTGCTCTGGCTACGTTCATGGTTTGGAGGGTAATTCAGACCTTATCGCTTGCTAGCGTTTTTTTGCTGCGATCAGGTCAGAACTGCGCTTGTGTATGCACCGCAATGCGTAGGCGCTTCGCACGAGTACAAAGCGGATCGTTGCTGGGCGATGGATTTAATGAAGCATCCATTCGCACAGCCGATCGCAAGGCGATTGACAGGAAGAGGGCGTTTATGGGTGGCAACTGACCGTTTTTTGGGAGTGGTTGGAAAAACGCAGGCGTGTCTGACGTCAATTCCGGCCTCGGACAGGCTGAAGTGATCGCAGCGGCTGAGTAAGTTCTGGGCAACTCAGAGATCCCTTGTCTTTTTCTAGAACTCAGAGACTGCACAAAGTTTTTTTTTTTGTTGTTGTTTTTTTTGTACCGCTCGGCTGCACATGCGATCGCACACATGCACAGCAAATATACATTCCCTAGTGGGCGGCGACTATGCGAACACTGGACTGCATAAAAACAGCGAGTGATGAGGTCTGAATTAGCCCCCTTGTCATTTGGTGTGAGGTTTGCTGCATGTGCAATATCAGTAACAATAAGGTATTTTTCTAATATAAAAAGTTGACTGCTTCCTATTGGGCAATGCGGCATTGTTTTGCCCTATGTCAGTGATTGCAGCTAGTGTTAGTGAGGAAATTATATTACAGACCTACAGTTTTCCATGCCAGAAGTAGTGTTGCCGGCTGTCACTAGTAATTTATCATAAAAATGGATATACAGTGCTAGTTTGTTTTAGATTATTCCGTGCAGATTGGGCATCATTAAAAGTTCTTGACAGGGATCTTATTGTGCTTGTGAATCGTCACATTCCGCTTATTGTGACTGCTCAGGAACATGTTGTTGGGGGTAACAAAGTGGTTTCTAAAGGCCCCCATACATCAGCAATTGACTGGGACGATTTGACGTTTTGCTGATAATTGTGTAATTAAATCTGCACTATATGGGGGATTAGAGATCACAGATTACAAGCAAAAAGTGAATGGGATTGGTAAATCAGGCTGTCCAACATGTTGGGTCTGTAGATTGTTACCATACACTAGCAAACAGCAGATTAGCAGACCTCTTCTACTAAACTGATGAGCCTTTCAAGATTGGCAGATCTGTATTTGCTGAAAACTATCTGTAATGTATGAGTGCAGATTAGGGAATCTTTAAAACTGGGGGGAAATCTCAGAACATGCAAATCTTAGAGGGGGTATTCAATTGTTTGAAAAGTCAGCTGCGTGTCTGTTTTTTCCTATCTAATAGACCGATAAAAGCAGACACCCAACTGACTTTTCAAACAATTGAATTCCCCCCTTATTTTGTGATTGCTCATGCCTTTATTTGCAAGTAATTAGCTCATTCAATAACTTGCTGTGCATGGTTTTATTGAATGACTGCGCTGTGTAATAACATTTGGGTATTGTTTTATATGCTACTGCATACAGTTCATAGTGAGCTGTTTATAAAACAGAGCTATCTCTATTTCTTTTGCTATTGTTAAGCTAACGGCTAATTTTTATTTATTCACTCTTTAGTCCTAGAAGTAATATCATCAACAGGTTGTAACAGTGGAGTCGCACTATAACTAATAGTAAAAATATACTTTATTACCTGTCATTACCCTATAAAAGAAACATTACTTTGCCCTGTTTTATTCAGCATGCAGGTACATGCTATTCACCTGTACTGTATTAAAAAAAATAAAAAATAAAAATTTTTCCCTTGTGTTGCCAATGCTTCTAGTGAAGAAGATATTATCGCTTCTTGTTGGGACATTGCAATAAGGATATGCGTTACAATTGAAAATAATGATAACATATTGTAGAAAGATATATGTACGTGTTATAGCGGTTTCCCTGCACTAAAGATTTGAGATGGTTTTTGGCTCTGAAATTAATTCCTGACTTCCACCTTCAAATTCTTTAACATTTTTGTGTTATAGTATAACCAAGTTTGGTTGTATGAACTACTCAATCTCCTTCTAATTACGAGGTGGGAGTGCTGTAATATTAAAGCCACCAGGACAATGCTAATACAAGTGCTATCATGAATTAGGATTTCAGTGATTTATTGGTTAGGGATCTGTCTATATATCCATTTATATACTTTTATTGCTCAACCTAAACCAGGGGTGGCCAACCCGCGGCTCTTGAGCCGCATGCGGCTCTTCCATCGTCCGCATGCGGCTCAATCCGCTCCCGGCCTCCGCTGCGCTACTTCAATGGACTCTCTCAGTGGCGTGTGAGGAGAGCGCAGCGCGCGCCTCTCCTGCCCTGACTCCTGCGGCGATGTCTAGCTTCAATTTGGTGCCGGACCATGAGCCAATCGGAGCTCGCCCTCCCCAAGTGTTGCTCACCGTGCTGCTGCTCTTGCTGCTGTGAGGGGAGGCGAGGAGAGCGCGCGCCTCTCCTGTTCCTCTGACTCCGGTGGCAGTGTATATCTTCAATACAGCGCCGGCCCATGAGCCAATCAGAGCTCGCGATCCGGCAGCTAAGGCTCCTGATTGGCTGCCGGATCGCGAGCTCTGATTGGCTCATGGGCCGGCGCTGAATTGAAGATATACACTGCCACCGGAGTCAGATCAACAGGAGAGGCGCGCGCTTCCTCACAGCAGCAAGAGCAGCAGCACTTGGGGGGGGGGGGGGGGGGGGGGTGAGCCACTGTAGGGACGTGTACCTGCACTGTGTGGCCATAGCTGGCACTGTGGGGGTATGAGTGTCTGCGCTGGGGGCATAGTTGGCACTGTGGGGGCATGAGTCCCTGCGCTGGGGGCATAGCTAGCACTGTGGGGGCATGAGTCTCTGCGCTGGGGGCATAGCTGGCACTGTGGGGGCATGTGTGTCTGCACTGGGGGCATAGCTGGCACTGAAGGGGCATGTGTGTCTGCGCTGGGGGCATAGCTGGCACTATGTGGACATGTGTATCTGGCACTGGGGGAATATCTGGCACTGTTAGGACATGTGTATCTGCACTGGAGGCATATCTGGCACTGTGGGGACATGTGTATCTGGCACTGGGGCATATATTTATCTGGCACTGTGTGGACATATGTGTATCTGGCACTGTGGAGGGGGGTATATATATCTGGCACTGTGGAGGCACCCATTTATTGGCATTTTTATATGTATGTGGCACTGTACTGGGACATTATATGTATGTGGCACTGTACAACATGACTAAAAACGGGGTTATGACACAAGGTCATACTCCTACAAATGTCATACCGAAAGGTGCGCGCACAAAAATTAGGTGTGGCTTGGTGAAAACTAGGCCACGCCCCCATTTTTGGAAGTTTCTTCACTCCACCCGGCTCCATAGAAGTGCAGGCAAATATGGACAAGATCGTCCATATTGGCCTACAGGCGACGGGGCACCAGCGATGAACGAGCGCGGGGCCACGCATCGTTCATCGCTGGTGCCTCCACACTCATAGATATGAACGGTATCTCGTTCATTAATGAACGAGAACGTTCATATCTTTGAGTATTATCGCCCAGTGTGTAGGGCCTATTACAGCTTATAGCCGTGTTGACACCTCTAGCAGTAAAATGAAGTTTAGAGTTTGCTTTAACAATTGACAGCTCCTTTTGAATGTGAATGGCACCATGTGAACTATAATGATTGGTAAACCTTTTAAAGAAATGTCAGTTTTAGAACTTTCAGATCCTTGACGAGTCTGCAGAGTTGGCTAAGCTTGAAAACGAGCACAAAAGTATTAAAATGTGATAAGTCATTATTTATGGTCTATAAAATTTCAAAACTTCAGCATTGTTTCTTGTATTTTCTGGGCCTTTGATTTGTATTTGCTAATTGTTTAACTGTTATCTGTTATGGTTAGTTCCTTATATAACATGTCTTTAGCGATTGTTGATTTGCTATGTTGCACTTGAAATGTAAAAAAAAAAATTGATAAATATAAAGGCACACACTTTATAATTTTTGAGTATTAGTCAGTCATAAATTTTCTTAAACATACTTTTGTTGCGTGGTCCACCATTCCTAGACAGGAGTAGCCCCATGAATGTGAATGAAAATCTAGACTTTGATCTCCTATCTGCAACAGGTCCTGTCAGGTAGTTGACACTTCTGTCGGTATAATTACTACTGGGCGATTTTACACTACCCCTAATTTATGCTTTCCCATGTTGGTAACTATAATTGAGTGGTCCTTAAAATAGTGGTGAATGCCCAAAAGGGCAAAAACACAACAAGGTTCATTCTGAGACCATTAGACAAAGTACAGCAAGTACTGACAGGCAGCATTTACCATCCTGTAAAACCGCCTGCACCTGTAAAATTTTATTTATTTTCTTTTCACTTTGTTTCAACAATTCTGCGGCAAAACTGTTAAATCTTAAGGTGTGTGTACACACGGTGAGATTCTTGCTATGCCCGATTTTGATTATGCGATTTCCCTTGAACTCCTCCAGATAGCACAGATTTTGACTATCTGTAATTTCTCTTACGTCCTAGAGGATGCTGGGGACTCCGTAAGGACCATGGGGTATAGATGGGCTCCGCAGGAGACATGGGCACTATAAAGAACTTTAGAATGGGTGTGCACTGGCTCCTCCCTCTATGCCCCTTTTCCAGACCTCAGTTAGATCCTGTGCCCAGAGGAGATTGGGTGCACTACAGGGGAGCTCTCCTGAGTTTCTCTGGAAAAAGAATTTTGTTAGGTTTTTTATTTTCAGGGAGCACTGCTGGCAACAGGCTCCCTGCATCGTGGGACTGAGGAGAGAGAAGCAGACCTACTTAAGTGATAGGCTCTGCTTCTTAGGCTACTGGACACCATTAGCTCCAGAGGGAGTCGGAACGCAGGTCTCCCCCCGCCGTTCGTCCCAGACCCGCGCCGCTGTCCTCCTCACAGAGCCGGAAGATTGAAGCCGGGTGAGTATAAGAAGAAAAGAAGACTTCTAAGGCGGCAGAAGACTTCAGATCTTCCCTGAGGTAAGCGCGCAGTGGTAACGCTGCGCGCCATTGCGCCCACACATTACACACACTACCAGGCACTGATGGGTGCAGGGGGGGCGCCCTGGGCAGCAATATAAACCTTTAAGTCTGGCAATATGGATATAGGCTGCGGAGGCAGTAAGTGTATAAATCCCCCGCCAGTTTTATAAAATAGAGCGGGACCGAAGCCAGCCGCTGGAGGGGGTGGAGCTTGGTCCCTCAGCACTAACCAGTGCCATTTTCTCCACAGAGCACTGCAGAGAAGCTGGCTCCCCGGACTCTCCCCTGCTGAACACTGTGACACAGGGCTGAAAAGAGGGGGGGGCACTTGTGTATTACACAATTTATTATATATAAAAGCGCTATTATCTGGGAATTCTGTTTCCAGTGTCAGTTGGCGCTGGGTGTGTGCTGGCATTCTCTCTCTCTGTCTCTCCTAAGGGCCTTGGTGGGGAACTGTCTCCTTATAGATATATCCCTGTGTGTGTGCGGGTGTCTGTACGTGTGTGTCGGCACGTCTGAAGCGGAAGGCTAATCTAATCCCCATCCCATTGTTTTGTATTGTATATAATCTAAGGAGGAGGTGGAGCAGATGATTGTGGTGTCTCCGTCGGCAACGCCGACTCATGATTGGGTGGACATGTGGAATGTTTTAAATGCAAATGTGAACTTATTACATAAGAGAATGGACAAAGCAGAGTCCAGGGAAAAGGCAAGGAGTCAATCCACGGATTGTACTGTCACAGGGCCCTTCAGGGTTTCAAAAGCATCCCCTATACCAAATAGCAGACACTGATACCGACACGGATTCTGACTCCAGTGTCGACTACGATGATGTGAGGTTACACCCAAGGGTGGCCAAAAGTATTCATTATATGATTATTGCATTTCACAGAGGACCCCTCTGTCCCTGACACGAGGGTGCGCATGTATGAGGAAAAGAAACCTGAGGTAACCTTTTCCCCGTCTCATGAGCTGAATGAGTTGTTTGAAAAAGCTTGGGAAACTCCAGACAAAAAACTGCAGATTCCCAAGAGGATTCTTATGGCGTATCCTTTCCCAGCACAGGACAGGGTACGCTGGGAATCCTCACCCAGGGTGGACAAGGCTTTAATGCGCCTGTCCAAGAAGGTGGCGCTACCGTCTCCAGACACGGCAGCCCTCAAGGATCCTGCTGATCACAGACCGGAAACTACCTTGAAATCTATTTATACGCATACGGGTGCTTTACTCAGACCGGCAATAGCATCGGCATGGGTATGTAGCGCAGTTGCAGCTTGGACAGATACCTTGTCAGCTGACCTTGATACCCTAGACAGGGATACCACTTTATTGACTTTAGGTCACATCTACCGTGGGTAAATCTACTTTTTTGCCTTTTGTTCCCCCACAGCAAAAGAAAACTCCACAATATCGGATGCAGTCCTTTCGGTCGCATAAGTCCAGAGGTAAGGGTAGAGGGAAGAGAACACCTGCTTTGGCTAGTTCCCAGGAGCAGAAGTCCTCCTTGGCTTCTACTAAATCCACCGCGTGACGCTGGGGCTCCACTGAGGGAGTCCGCATCGGTGGTGGCACGTCTTCGACTCTTCAGCCAGGTCTGGGTTCTGTCAGACGTGGATCCTTGGGCGATGGATATTGTATCCCAAGGATACAAACTGAAATTCGAAGAGGTGCCCCCTCGCCGATTTTTCAAGTCGGCCTTGCCGGCTTCTTCCCCAGAGAGGGAAGTAGTGTTAGCTGCAATTCAAAAGCTGTGTCAACAGCAAGTGATTGTCAAGGTTCCCCTAGTCCAACAGGGGAAAGGGTACTATTCAACCCTGTTCGTGGTCCCGAAGCCGGATGGCTCGGTCAGACCCATTTTAAATCTAAAATCCCTAAACCTGTACTTGAAAAAGTTCAAGTTCAAGATGGAATCGCCCCGGGCTGCGATCTCCAGTCTGGAAGGGGGGGATTTTATGGTGTCACTCGACATAAAGGATGCATACCTTCATGTCCCCATATATCCTCATCATCAGGCGTACCTGAGATTCGCTGTACAGGACTGTCATTACCAGTTTCAGACATTGCCGTTTGGGCTTTGCATGGCCTCAAGGATTTTCACCAAGGTAATGGCGGAAATGATGGTGCTCCTGCGCAGACGGGGAGTCACAATTATCCCGTACTTGGACGATCTCCTGATTAAAAGCAAGATCGAGAGATCAATTGCAGAAGAGCGTGTCGCTCTCCCTGAGAGTGCTACAACAACACGGTTGGATTCTCAATCTGCCAAAGTCACAATTGATTCCAACGACTCGACTATCATTCCTAGGCATGATTCTGGACACGGAACAGAAGAGGGTTTTTCTCCCGATGGAAAAAGCCCAGGACCTCCAGAACATGGTCAGAGACTTGCTAAAACCAAAAAGAGTGTCACACCAGTCATTTCTCTAACGTCCTAGAGGATGCTGGGGACTCCGCAAGGACCATGGGGAGAGACGGGCTCCGCAGGAGACATGGGCACTTTAAGAAAGAATTTAGTTCCTGGTGTGCACTGGCTCCTCCCTCTCTGCCCCTCCTACAGACCTCAGTTTGATTCTGTGCCCAGAGGAGCTGGGTGCTTTTCAGTGAGCTCTCCTGAGTTTGCTGATAGAAAGTTATTTTGTTAGGTTTTTTATTTTCAGGGAGCTCTGTTGGCAACAGACTCCCTGCATCGTGGGACTGAGGGGAGAAAAGCAGCCCTACTCTCTGAAGCTAGGTCCTGCTTCTTAGGCTACTGGACACCATTAGCTCCAGAGGGATCGGTACGCAGGATCTCACCCTCTCCATCCGTTCCAGAGCCACGCCACCGTCCCCCTCACAGAGCCAGAAGACTGAAGCCGGGTGAGTATGAGAAGCAAGAAGACTTCACAGGCGGCAGAAGACTTCGTGATCTTCACTGGAGGTAACGCCCAGCACTGCAGCTGTGCGCCATTGCTCCACACACCTACACATACTCCGGTCACTGTTAGGGTGCAGGGGGGGGGGGGGGGGGGGGAGCCCTGGGCAGCATTTGAGACCTCATTCTGGCAAATGAACACATATATACAGCTGGGTACTGTATATATGTAGGAGCCCCCGCCAAAGAAATAAAGTTTAAGCGGGACAGAAGCCCGCCGCCGAGGGTCGGGGCTTCTCCCTCAGCACTCACCAGCGCCATTTTTTCTCCACAGCACGCTGAAAGGATGCTCCCCAGGCTCTCCCCTGCTGATGCACGGTAGAAGAGGGTTGAATAGAGAGGGGGGCACATAATTAGGCGCAAAAAAAGTATATAAACAGCAGCTACTGGGTTAACATTAAGTTACTGTGTTATTCCTGGGTTATATAGCGCTGGGGTGTGTGCTGGCATACTCTCTCTCTGTCTCTCCAAAGGGCCTCGTGGGGGAACGGTCTTCAGAAAGGACATTCCCTGTGTGTGTGTTGTGTGTCGGTACGCTTGTGTTGACATGTCTGATGTGGAAGGCTATGTGGGAGAGGAGCGGGTGCAAATGAATGTGGTGTCTCTGCCGACGGCGCCGACACCTGATTGGATGGATATGTGGAAGGTTTTAAATGATAATGTAAATTCCTTGCATAAAAGATTAGACAAGGCTGATGCATTGGGACAGGCAGGGTCTCAACCGTTGCCTGATCCTATGTCGCAGGGACCATCGGGGTCTCGTAAGCGCCCACTATCCCAAATTGTTGACACAGATACCGACATGGATTCTGACTCCAGTGTCGATTACGATGATGCAAAGTTACAGCCAAAGTTGGCTAAATCACTCTGATATATGATTATAGCAATTAAGGAAGTTTTGCACATCACAGAGGAAACCCCTGTCCCTGACAAGGGTTTATATGTATAAGGGAAAGAAACCTGAGGTAACTTTTCCCCCCTTACACGAACTGAATGAGTTATGTGAAAAAGCTTGGGAATCTCCAGATTAAAAAATGCAGATTTCCAAACGGATTCTTATGGCGTATCCTTTCCCGCCAACGGACAGGTTACGATGGGAATCCTCCCCTAGGTTGGACAAAGCTTTAACACGCTTATCCAAAAAGGTAGCCCTGCCGTCCCAGGATACGGCTACCCTGAAGGATGCTGCTGATCGCAAACAGGAGGGTACCCTGAAGTCCATTTATACACATTCAGGTACCTTGCTCAGACCGGCAATCGCGTCGTCCTGGGTCTGTAGTGCAGTAGCGGCATGGACTGATACCTTATCAGAGGAGTTTGATACCCTAGATAGGGATACTGTTTTATTGACCCTGGGGCATATTAAAGACGCTGTCCTTTATGAGAGATGCTCAAAGAGACATTAGTCTGCTGGGTTCTAGAATAAACGCTATGTCGATTTCTGCCACAAGGGTCCTGTGGACTCTGCAATGGACAGGTGATGCCGACTCTAAACGACATATGGAGGTTTTACCTTACAGGGGTGAGGAATTGTTCGGTGAAGGTCTCTCGGACCTGGTCTCCACAGCTACGGCTGGAAAATCAAATTTTTTGCCTTATGTTCCCTCACAGCCTAAGAGAGCACCGCATTACCAAATGCAGTCCTTTCGTTCACAAAGAAACAAGAAAGTCCGAGGTGCGTCCTTTCTTGCCAGAGGGAGGGGCAGAGGAAAGAAGCTGCACAATACAGCTAGTTCCCAGGAACAGAAGTTCTCCCCGGCCTCTGCAAAATCCATCGCATGACTCTGGGAGTCGGGGCCAGTGGGGGCGCGTCTTCGGAATTTCAGCCACATGTGGGTTCACTCCCAGGTGGATCCCTGGGCAATAGAAATTGTGTCTCAGGGTTACAAGTTGGAATTCGAAGAGGTGCCTCCTCGCCGGTTTTTCAAATCGGCCCTATCGTCTTCCCCCCTAGAGAAGGAGATAGTGTTAAATGCAATACAAAAATTGTATCTTCAGCAGGTGGTCGAGGTTCCCCTCCTTCAACAGGGAAGGGGTTATTATTCGACCATGTTTGTGGTTCCGAAACCGGACGGTTCGGTCAGACCCATATTGAATTTAAAATCTCTGAACCTATACTTGAAGAGGTTCAAGATGGAATTGCTAAGAGTGGTCATCGCCAGCCTGGAAGGGGGGGATTTTATGGTGTCACTGGACATAAAGGATGCGTACCTTCATGTCCCCATTTATCCACCTCATCAGGCGTACCTAAGATTTGCGGTACAGGACTGTCATTACCAATTTCAGACGTTGCCGTTTGGTCTCTCAACGGCTCCGAGGATTTTCACCAAGGTAATGGCGGAACTGATGGTGCTCCTGCGCAAGCAGGGTGTCACAATTATCCCGTACTTGGACGATCTCCTCATAAAAGCGAGATCAAGCGAGCAGTTTCTGAACGGCGTATCTCTTTCACTGAAAGTGTTAGAACAACACGGCTGGATTCTCAATATCCCAAAGTCGCAGTTGGTTCCTACGACTCGTCTGCCTTTCTTGGGCATGATTCTGGACACGACCCAGAAAAGGGTTTGTCTTCCGATAGAAAAAGCCCAGGAACTTATGACTCTGGTCAGGAACCTTTTGAAATCAAGACAGGTGTCCGTGCATCATTGCACTCGAGTCCTGGGAAAGATGGTGGCCTCATTCGAGGCCATTCCCTTTGGCAGGTTCCATGCGAGGACTTTCCAATGGGATCTGTTGGACAAGTGGTCCAGATCACATCTACAGATGCATCGGTTGATCACCCTGTCCCCCAGGGCCAGGGTGTCACTCCTGTGGTGGCTGCAGAGTGCTCACCTTCTCGAGGGCCGCAGATTCGGCATTCAGGATTGGATCCTGGTGACCACGGACGCAAGCCTCCGAGGTTGGGGAGCAGTCACACAGGGAAGAAATTTCCAGGGTCTTTGGTCAAGTCAAGAGACTTGTCTGCACATCAACATCCTGGAACTAAGGGCCATATACAACGCCCTACGTCAAGCGGAGGCCTTACTTCGCGACCAACCAGTTCTGATCCAGTCAGACAACATCACCGCAGTGGCTCATGTAAACCGCCAAGGCGGCACAAGGAGCAGAGCGGTAATGGCGGAAGCTACCAGGATTCTTTGCTGGGCGGAGAATCATGTAAGCGCACTGTCAGCAGTGTTCATTCCGGGAGTGGACAACTGGGAAGCAGACTTCCTCAGCAGACACGACCTACACCCGGGAGAGTGGGGACTTCATCCAGAAGTCTTCGCACAGATTGTGAGTCGGTGGGAACTGCCACAGATAGACATGATGGCGTCCCGCCTCAACAAAAAGCTACAGAGGTATTGCGCCAGGTCCAGAGACCCTCAGGCAGTAGCGTTAGATGCCCTCGTGACACCGTGGGTGTTCCGGTCCGTCTATGTATTTCCTCCTCTTCCTCTCATACCCAAGGTGTTGAGAATAGTAAGAAGAAAAGGAGAACAATCCTCGTTGTTCCAGATTGGCCACGACGGACCTGGTATCCAGATCTGCAGGAAATGCTCACTGAAGATCCGTGGCCTCTTCCTCTAAGGCAGGACCTGTTGCAACAGGGACCCTGTCTGTTCCAAGACTTACCGCGGCTGCGTTTGACGGCATGGCGGTTGAACGCCGGATCCTAGCGGAAAAAGGTATTCCGGTTGAGGTTATCCCTACGCTGATAAAGGCTAGGAAGGAAGTAACAGCAAAACATTATCACCGTATATGGCGAAGATATGTTTCTTGGTGTGAGGCCAGGAATGCTCCTACGGAAGAATTCCATCTGGGCCGTTTCCTTCACTTCCTACAAACTGGAGTGGATTTGGGCCTTAAATTAGGCTCCATTAAGGTCCAGATTTCGGCCCTATCCATTTTCTTTCAAAAAGAATTGGCTTCTCTCCCAGAAGTTCAGACTTTTGTTAAGGGAGTACTGCATATTCAGCCTCCGTTTGTGCATCCGGTGGCGCCTTGGGACCTTAATGTGGTCTTGTGCTTCCTAAAGTCACACTGGTTTGAACCACTGAAAACGGTGGAGTTGAAATATCTCACTTGGAAGGTGGTCATGTTATTAGCCCTAGCTTCGGCTAGGCGAGTGTCGGAATTAGCGGCTTTATCACATAAAAGCCCCTATCTGGTTTTCCATATGGATAGAGCAGAATTGCGGACACGTCCTCAGTTCCTGCCAAAAGTGGTTTCATCCTTTCATATGAACCAACCTATTGTGGTGCCTGTGGCTACACGGGATTTAGAGGATTCCGAGTCCCTTGATGTGGTCAGGGCTTTGAAGATTTATGTAGCCAGGACGGCTAGAGTCCGAAAAACAGAAGCACTGTTTGTTCTGTATGCAGCCAACAAGCTTGGCGGCCCTGCTTCAAAGCAGACTCTTGCTCGCTGGATCTGTAACACGATTCAGCAAGCGCATTCTACGGCTGGTTTGCCGTTACCAAAATCAGTGAAGGCCCATTCCACTAGGAAAGTTGGCTCTTCTTGGGCGGCTGCCCGAGGGGTCTCTGCACTACAGCTGTGTCGAGCTGCTACTTGGTCGGGTACAAACACCTTTGCAAAATTCTATAAGTTTGATACCCTGGCTGAGGAGGACCTCATGTTTTGCTCAATCGGTGCTGCAGAGTCATCCGCACTCTCCCGCCCGTTTGGGAGCTTTGGTATAATCCCCATGGTCCTTACGGAGTCCCCAGCATCCTCTAGGACGTTAGAGAAAATAAGATTTTACTTACCGGTAAATCTATTTTTCGGAGTCCGTAGAGGATGCTGGGCACCCGTCCCAAGTGCGGACTTCTTCTGCAATACTTGTATATAGTTATTGCTTCAATAAGGGTTACGTTATTGTTGCATCAGGCGTGAACTGATGCTATGTTATTGTCATACTGTTTACTGGATTGTTATCACAAGTTATACGGTGTGATTGGTGTGGCTGGTATGAATCCTTGCCCTTGGATTAACAAAAATCCTTTCCTCGTACTGTCCATCTCCTCTGGGCACAGTTCTCTAACTGAGGTCTGGAGGAGGGGCAGAGAGGGAGGAGCCAGTGCACACCAGGAACTAAATTCTTTCTTAAAGTGCCCATGTCTCCTGCGGAGCCCGTCTCTCCCCATGGTCCTTACGGAGTCCCCAGCATCCTCTACGGACTTCGAGAAATAGATTTACCGGTAAGTAAAATCTTATTTTTCTTTTACAAAAAACTAGCCTAATGTCACTTTCCCTGATTCTGCAGAGTTAGATGACCTATTCAAGCTGGCCTGAAAAAATCCAGACCAAAAAAGTTTTTGCGCACTTTCCCATTTGCTTCTGAAGGTAGGAAATTTTGGGAGGAACTCCCGAGGGTTGATGTATCAGTCTCTCGACTGTCCAAAAAGGCGGTGCTGCCTACCCCGGGCTTCTTTACCATAAAGTGTCCTGAGGATAGAAAAATAGAAGCTACACTCATATCTATTTACATGGCAGCAGGTGTATCGCAAAGGCAGGTCATTGCGGGTTGCTGGATGACTCATGCCTAGTGTTCACTCTAGGGGACGGGCAGGGCGCCGGTCCATGAGGGGCACAAGCATGCGCCAAAAAGGGGAATGACCATGCAAATAGGGGCGTGGCCAATTACAAGTAATACCAGAGGGCGGTTCAGGCGGCGTCCCTGTTGGGGGCTTCCCCCAAGCGCTCTCACAGCGTGAATGGTGTGGCATCTTTATACGCTGAGAGAGCAGAAAGAGGGTGGCTGTTTTAGCAGGGCGCCGCAGAAAGGGCAGGGTGGGTTTTGCCCTTAAAAAATCGGGCAGGGCGTGGCGCCCTGCTAACACAGCCTAGCGTGAACACTGCATGCCATTCATTCATGGACCACTCAAATTCAGGAGGGCCTCTCCGTGGCTATGCCCCTGGTCACTATGGTGACCCTCCTAAAGCACAATCAGGTCACTACACACGTCCTCTGTGATTCGCTCAAGGAGATGAGCAACATTAATGCTAGGACTTCTGCCATGGCAGTGTCGGCGCAAAGAGCCTTGTGGTTGCGTCAGTGGATAGCAGACTCAGAATCTAAGCGCAGTGTGGAATCCCTCCCTTTTTCAGGGGAATGGCTCTTTGGGGTTGAGTTGGATACCTGGATTTCCAAAGTTAAGGCTGGGAAATCCACGTTTTCTCCCCTCTGGGGCCCCGCCTGCAAGACGCTCCTAGCCGGGGCCGTCTGTACAGTCCTTTCGGTCTCACAGATTTCGTTCTTAGGCCAGAGGTGCCTCCAATGCGACTTGAGGCACCAGAGGTAAGTTAAGAAAACCTGCAAGCACCAGCTCTCAGGAACAGACTACCAGTTCTGCTTCCACTAAGGCTTTAGCATGACGGTGCCAACCCAACCCGAGGGGATCTCGAGGTGGGAGCTCGATTGCGTCACTTCAGCCGCATCTGGGAGGCTTCCTGCCAGGATACCTGGGTCAGGGATCTAGTTTCTCAAGGCTACAAGCTGGAGTTCGACCGTGCTCCTCCCCAACGATTTTTCAAATCAAGCTTACCAGCTTTGGAGGATATGCAGGTTACGTTGTAACAGGCCATCCTAAAGTTGGTCCAGTCCCACATCATTGTCCCAGTACCAGTACTGCAACGAGGCAAGGGTTATTACTCCAACCTGTTTGTGGTACCGAAACCAGATGGTTCGGTAAGGCCCATTTTGAATCTAACATCCTTGAAGGTGTTGATGTTCAAGCTGGAATCCTTGCGAGCAGTGATTGCGGGCCTGGAAGATTAGGAATTCATGGTCTCCTTGGATATTAAGGACACCTACCTCCATATTCCGATATGGCCGCCTCATCAGGTGTACCTGAGGTTTGCCTTGCTGGACAATCACTACCAATTCCAGGCGCTGCCCTTTGGCCTGTCCACAGCTCCGAGGGTGTTCACAATGGTGATGGCGGAGATGATGTTCCAGCTCCGAGTCTAGGGAGTCCATATTGTTCCTTACCTGGATGATCTTCTGATTAAAGCAAGATCCAGGGAGCTTTTGTTGCTTCATATCGACCGCACTATCCAACTTCTGTCACACCATGGGTGGCCCCTCAACTTACAGAAGTCCCACCTGGAGCCAACTCTGCGCCTCCTGTCTCTGGGGATATTGCTGGATACTGTGGCCCAGAAGGACAAGGTGAGAACACTTCAGGAGATGGTCCGCATGGTACTCTGACCTACTTGTGTCCATCCATCTTTGCATAAGATTGTTGAGAAAGATGGTCGCTTCATATGAGGTGATCCAATATGAAAGGTTCCATGCCAGAACTTTACAGCTGGATCTCCTGTGCAAATGGTCCGGATCACAGTTTCAGATGCAGCGGATGATACGGCTGTCGCCTCAGGCCAGGATTTCCCTACTGTAGTGGCTGCAGTCACCAATCTACTGGAGGGCCGGCGTTTCAGGATTCAGGATTGGACCCTCCTCACAACTGTTGTGAGTCTGAGTGGATGGGGAGCTGTCACCCAAGGGGAGCAGTTCCAGGGCAGGTGGTCAGCCCACGAAAGCCTCCTTCCGATCGACATTCTGGGACTTCGGGCGATCTGCAATGCTCTGCTTCAGGCCTCTTCTCTGCTCAAGGATCATGCGATCCAAAAGTACAGTCAAACAACGCCACAGCAGTGGCGTACATCAATTGGCAAGGAGGGACAAAAAGCTGAGCCTGTATGTGAGAGGTGTCCAGGATACTCCTCTGGGCAGAAAGAAATGCAAGAGCAATGTCCGCAATCTTTATTCCGGGAGTAGAAAACTGGGAAGTGAACGTCCTGAGTCGTCACGATCTACACCCGGGGGAGTGGGGTATCCACCAGCAGGTGTTCCAGCAGATCATCCACTGGTGGGGCTGCCCACATGTAGACATGATGGCTTCTCGTCTCAACAAGAAGCTTCACTGGTATTAATTACAAACCAGGGACCCTCAGGTGAGGGCAGTGGATGCACCGACGTCGCCTTGGCCTTTCCGGCTCGTCTACCTGTTTCCTCCGATTCCGTTGCTCCCAAAGGTGCTCCAGCACATCAGAAATCAGGGAGTCCAGGCAATTCTAATTGCCCGGATTGGCCTTGGAGAGCGTGGTACGCGGATCTTCTGTACATGTCCGTTGAAGACCCTTGGTCTCTACCACTACGAAGAGATCTTCTTCAACAAGGACCATTCGTCTACCCGGACTTACGGCGACTTCATTTGACGGCATGGAGGTTGAGCGGAACATCCTAGCTCACAAGGGCCTTTCTAAAAAGGTTATTGCTACCATGGTTCAGGCCAGGAAACCTGTGACGTCAAAACAAAAATATGATAATATCTGGAGGAGATATGTCTCTTTGTGCGTGGAACGCACGTATCCGCCTGCTGAGTTTTACTTGGGATGTTTCTTGCATTTCTCCATTTTCTTCCAGAAGAAGTTGGCAGTGTTGCCAGAAGTTCAGACCGCTTCACATTCAACCTCTGTTTGTTTGTGCCGCCTATGGCACCCTGGGATTTGAATGTAGTGTTGGAATTTCTGCAGTCCTCCTGGTTTGAACCTCTGATGACTGTAGAAGACAAGTACCTTACGTGGAAGACTGTGATGTTACTGGCTCTGGCTTCTGCTCGACATGTCTCAGAATTGGGGGCCTTATCGTGTAAAAGTCCGTACTTGGTCTTTTATGAGGACAGATCGGAGCTCCGGACTAGACAGCAGTTCCTGCCGAAGGTTGTCTCCGCGTTTCACCTGAATCAACCTATTGTGGTTCTGTTGCGTTCTGGTTCTTCTGCTCCTACGGAGGCATTGGATGCTGTGCGAGCCTTGAAGATCAATATGAAGCGGAAAGCTCAGATCAGAAAGACTGATTCCTTATTCGTGCTCTATGATGCGCAGAAAAAGGGTTGTCCTGCTTCGAAGCAGTCCATTGCTTGTTGGCTTAGGCTTACTATCCAACAGGCCTATGTGTCGGCAGCCTTACCTGTTCCTAAGTCTCTAAAGGCCCACTCTACAAGATCGGTATCGGTGGGCTCTTCCTGGGCGGCTCCCCTTGGAGTCTCGGCCTTGCAACTATGCCGAGCGGGTCGGGGAAGAACACTTATTTTGTTAAGTTCTACAAGTTTGATACCCTGGCCAAAGAGGATACCCAGTTTCGGCAGGTAGTGCTGCAGCAGTCTCTGCACGTTCCCGCCTGTTCTGGAAGCTTTGGGACGTCCCCATCATACTAGATTCCCCAATATCCCTTATGGATGCTAGAGAAAATAAGATAATAAAATAAGATTTAAATTACCTACCGGTAAATCATTTTCTCGTAGTCCATAAGGGATATTTGGCGCCCGTCTCAGTGCGTTGACTATGCTGCAGGTTCTCTTTTAGGTGGTTACCTGTTCAGCTGCTGCTGTTGCCAGCAGTTGCTAGTCGTTATATGTTGGTGGTGTCCTGGTATATAAATCTCACCACTCTTTGTTCTCATGTTTCCTTCTCTTATATATGTCCTTTCTCCTTCGGCACGTTTTTACCTATAACTGCCTGTATGGGGGGGCATAGAGGGGAGGAGCCAGCACACCCAGTGAAGAAATTTAAAGTGCACCGGCTCCTTTGGACCCCATCTATACCCCATCGTACTAGATTCCCCAATATCCCTTAAGAGAAAAGGATTTACCGGTAGGTAATTAAAATCCTATTTTTAGCTTGAGGCAGCAGAAAAATAAATGAGATTGCAGTATTAGCAACTTAAACTACTGGTACATAAACATAGACCTTCAGAATGAACCGGTCTCCATGTTTAGTTAATTTTTTTTGTTATTGCGTAATGTCTTAGGCAATACAGCATCTCAATTTTAGAATTATGTGGTGGGAATAAGCTGTATTATTATGCATATTTTAAGATGTGTGCAAACTGGCATAAAAATGTAACTCCTTTAACCTATATGTAGGCCAAGATGAGTTTGAGCTGAAACACACATTTGTCTGATGTTTGTGTAAAAACATAGTAAGTGTATACATAAACACATTACAAATACAGTATCAATGTATACTTGGCATTACAGCGAATACATGTTATATAGAGATACATTTACTAAGCAGTGATAAGAGCGGAGAAGTGAGCCAGTGGAGAAGTTTCCCCATGGCAACTAATCAGCAGCTCTGTATAATTTTATAGTATGTAAATTATAGATGTTACTTCAGTGCTGATTGGTTGCCATGGGCAACTTCTCCACTGGCTCACTTCTCCGCTCTTATCACTGCTTAGTAAATGTCCCCCTAAATCCTTATATTTGCAAAATAGATGTTTACAAAGGTGTATCTTTTTTCCTAAGTGTACAACAGTACAGTGTGTGTGTGTGTGTGTGTGTGTGTGTGTGTGTGTGTGTGTATATATATATGTATGTATGTATGTATATATATATATATATATATATATATATATATATATATATATTTATATATATTTTTTTTTTTATTATTACAGGTTGAGTATCCCATATCCAAATATTCCGAAATACGGAATATTCCGAAATACGGACTTTTTTGAGTGAGATAGTGAAAACTTTGTTTTTTGATGGCTCAATGTACACAAACTATGTTTAAATACACAGTTATTAAAAATATTATATTAAATGACCTTCAGGCTGTGTGTATATGGAACATAAATGAATTGTGTGAATGTACACACACTTTGTTTAATGCACAAAGTTATAAAAAATATTGGCTAAAATTACCTTCAGGCTGTGTGTATAATGTGTATATGTAACATAAATGCATTCTGTGCTTAGATTTAGGTTCCATCACCATGATATCTCATTATGGTATGCAATTATTCCAAACTACGGAAAAATCATATATCCAAAATACCTCTGGTCCCAAGCATTATGGATAAGGGATACTCAACCTGTACTAGTTTAGTGGGACTCAGGTTCTGCCTGTTGATGCCTGCCATTGTAACAATATGAAATTACAGATTGGCTATGTAGATGTGTTATTCTGAGCCTACTGTTCCAGCTGTATGCTTATGATCCTGTTCTTGTGTCTCCACCAGGTTGTTGAGGAGTATACTGCGCGATGGCAAGTTCCACTGCCCCAGCTTCAAGTACTACAGACGGCTTTGTGTTGCTTCACATCCGCAAGTGTGTCTTTCCAAGCTGAATGTGAGCACGTACAGTATGTTTTGAGTAGACTAGCTTTGTAAGTACACTTTTACATTTAACATATTAGTCTCTTATTTTTCTCCCAGGAATATTGTTTTTATATTCTCCCTTTGTTATCCCTTGTAATGCTAAGTATTGTAGCTAGGTTATGCCCTTGAAAGATATACCCCTTTTCCACTAGCTTAAAAAACCCGGGTTTTCTCCGGCAGGGTCCACAGGTTATCCACGGGATAACAATAGGATATGATGAAGCGACAGCGGATTTACACCAATCGGTCAAAGCTTTTCCGAACTCCCAGCATGCAACGGGCCCATCCATATATCCCCGCCTCCTTGCTCAGGCAAATCAGGTTTTTGTTTGGTGCGGCAGGAGCCGGACCATGGTTAGAAGGCTGCTGGTTTTTAGCAGCCCTAAGATTTCTTATTTTATTTTTATAGTCTTACTATTTTTCTTGAGTGATCTTTCTAAACAGCGTCTTATACGTACCTTAGAAAGAGTCGCTACAACAACTCTCCGCCGGGTCGTGACAACGCATACCCACGAGTACAGTGCTGTTTCGGCGGGCGTCTGTGTTGGATATACTAGCAGGTCCAGCAGACGTTACCAGGCTGTGGCCGGAGCACGGGGAGAAGGTAAGGCATCAGTTCCGCTTAGTAGGGAAATACGGACACAGCCGCACTGTTTTGGGAGGAGACTACCAAACAGTCGCTGACGCGGCTGCCACCACAGGTGCGCCAGCGCTAGGCCTTAGGGATCAGAGGCTCCAGGAATAGTATGAGGCCGTGATCCCTAGGGTTGATGTCAGCAGTGGGGAGTCAGATGCTCTCCTGGTAGCCTCTCCCCCGGTTCTTGACCAGTTTCCTCTGAGTCTCCTGCCATGAACTGTAACAGGCTTCCGTCTCAGACGCTGTACATGCAGGGGACCCAGTCGCAGCATAGACGTCTGTATGACTGGTGCGTCGGTGTTCACTGAGTGTCTGTGCTCACTATAGGTACATGGAGCGGCAGTGTACACTAGTGGTGTCTGGATCCACTCAGCGTTCGCTAACGTATTGATCGGTCCTGGAAGCGAGGTGAGTCTCCCTGTATCCCACTCTACTGAGTACGGGTAATTCAGCACTAAGTCTCTATCTACCCTTTTGATTACGAATAGTTGGATAAGTGCCTATTGCATATGAGTCTGTATACATTTACTGTTTCTTTCGCAGTTGCGTCTGAATACGTTAGATCTGTTTAAACCTGATGCAGTAATATGTTCTCCTACATTCTTAAAATGTAGTTGATGATATGCTCATATTGCTTATTATACTAATGTATAACATGTGACTGCTAGTGTGATTGCTGACTTTACTATATTTCTGTCAGTTTGTTTATTCCGATCCTCAATGCTGGTGCATGGGTAGGGTCGGATTGTATGTCACTTTAAAAAGTTTAAAGTGATTACAGTCACAAATTGTGTAGTGCACTGTGGCAGTGTTGATTATTTATCATGTCTAAGAGCGGCAAAGGTGAAGAAGGTACACTCACAGCAACACCAACACTCATATCATGTTTGTCTTGCAAAGCTGTGTTATCCTCTCAGGATCTGGTTCAGGATGGTTTGTGTGCAAATTGTTTTAGCTTTCACCAGGGGTTAATGAAATATACAATGCAGATTAAGGTGCAGATGGATCCACCTTGGGCTATGTTTGCACAGACTTTATCCCAGTATAGCTGAACGGATAATTCCTCCAACTCCTGTACCAGGGATAGGTTACACTGTTAATCCTTACATGCAGCTCCCCACCTATGGTGTATTACTTCTAGCAGCAGACTCTCAAAAGAAACAAGCTGATAAGACGGTGGTAAGTAAATCTACACCCTCACAGGCTACACATGATTCAGATGAGGATTCATCAGAAGATGAAAGCTCAATAAAATCTACTTGGCATACGAAGAGGAGGAGTAAGGTCTCTGTTCAGTGGATGTAGCTGAGTTAATTAAAGCAATGAAGCTATTCTATCCTTAGAGGATTCAGCAGAGCCTGTGTTAAAAACCAAGGCACCTGTGTTTAAACTACCCAAAACAGTTAAGACTGAGTTTCCAGGGTCAGATCAGCTGACGGAAATTATGGAAGAGGCTTGGGCTATGCCCAATAAGAACTTTAGAATTTCTAAGAAATGGAATTCCAATTATCCTCTTCCAGCTGGGGATTGTTTAAAAAGGGAGGTGGCTCCTAAAGTAGATACGCATGTAATTCGATTAGTGCGAAAATCTACATTCCTATGCGTGACATCATTTAATGTTGTTGAAGGCAAAGGTAGAGTGGATGGTTTTCTAAAAAACATTTTTTTCCCTGTCTGGGACAGTCATAAGGCCAGCCTTGGCTTCAGCTTGGATGGCAAAGGCAGTGGCCGCCTGGGCTGATGCATTGGAGGGGGATTTTTCAATAGCTTCTAGAGACCAAAAATCTTATATAGCTCATATAAAACAGGCTGCAGTGTTCTTGGAAGAAGCAGCATTGGATATGGGTACTATTGCCTCCAGGGCATCAGTTTCAACAATAGCTGCTCGCAGAGCAGTTTGGCTACGAACGTGGAAATCTGATTCAGAATCTAAGAAGGTTTTGGAATCTTTGCCCTTTTCTGGAGATATTCTTTTTGGTAAAGAATTGACAGATATTCTGGAGTCAGAAGCAGACTCCAAGAAGGTCAAGTTTCCTTCCACGTACAATTTCAAACCCTAACGTTCCGGCTTTTTCAGCCCTTTGGGTCTCAAGGAAAAGCTAAAGGAAAAAGTGATGGCAAGCAGCCCCAATACAACAAGTCTGGTAAGACTAAAAAGCATTGGGCTACCAGAGGACCGGTTTAGATAAGCCATCAGCCTGATGGTGCGGGCCTCTACCTGAGGGACCCCAAGGGGGAAGGCCGACTTCTTTAGTTTGCACAGATCTAGCAGCAGTTTACAACAGATACCCTCGTCGAAGGTTTTTTTTTTTGTACCAACCCGTCTCCAGGGCTTTGTTAGAGGCAGTTCAGAAATTGCTTTGCTCGGGAGTAGTCATTCCAGTTCCTCCTGCACAACGAGGACAGGGTTTCTACTCCAACCTGTTTTTAGTTCAGAAGCGAATGGGTCATTTCGGCCCATTCTCAATCTCAAGTACTGAAGAAATACATTTGGGTACTCTGTTTCACATGGAGACGTTACGTGCCATCATTTTGGCCATGGAGCCCAGGGGATTATATGGTATCCCTGGATATACAGGATGCTTACCTACATGTTCCTATAGCACTGTCCCATTAGTGCTATCTCAGGTTCGCTATCCTCCAACAGCATTTTCAGTTCCAGGCCCTACCTTTTGGGTTAGCCACAGCTTCAAGATTATGGTGGTAGTGGCAGCTTATCTCCGCCAGCAGGAGATAAGAATATTTCCATACCTCGACGATCTTTTAATCCTGGCACGGACGCAGGAATTTCTCTTGCGTCATCTGCAACAGACAATAATGTGGCTGCAGAACCACGGGTGGCTCATAAATTGGGCAAAATCGTCTCTGGTTCTGTCACAACGGATGACTCACTTGGGTGCTGTACTGGATTCAAGTCTTCAGAGAGTAATTTTACCTCTGAACAAGATATCCAAGGATTCAGGACTTGCTATACAGTAAAAAGGTATCCATTCACGCAGCGATGCGTGTGATGGTGTCAACATTCGACATGGTGGAGTATGCACAATTCTACTCGAGGCCTCTGCAGCGTCTGATTCTTGCCAAATGGAATGGGTTGCATCAGACGATAAAAACAGACTATGGTTCTTACAATAGAAGTAAGAAGGTCATTAGCCTGGTGGCTACAGACATCCCATCTGGACAAGGGGAGACCCCTTTGGTAATCAGATTGGGAAATTCTGACGACAGACGCCAGTCTCCAGGGCTGGGGAGCAGTGTCAGGAAGGTTGTGTTTTCAGGGGCAATGGACCAAGGAAAAAAGTTGCCTGTCAATAAATATATTTGAACTTCGGGCCATATACATGGCACTGATTCAGGCAAAGGACATTCTTCGAGGAAAACCAGTCCAATGCGACGGCAGTAGCGCATCTCAACCATCAGGGACAAACTTGTAGCCGAAAAGCAATGAAGGAGGTAAGTCGCATACTAAAGTGGGCAGAACTTCATCATCCAGCCTTGTCCGCAGTGTTTGTTCCGGGAGTCCTAAACTGGGAAGCGGACTTCCTCAGTCGACATGCCATTCAGGAAAGCGAATGGACTCTACACCCGGAGGTCTTTCAGACTCTAGTAGACAAGTGGGGGTTGCCAGAGAGAGATCTCATGGCGTCCCGGCTGAACAACAAAGTACTCGCATATGGGTCAAGAACAAATGATCCCAGAGCGATCTTTGTGGATGCCCTGTCGTTGAGATGGGATTTTCATCTGGCTTATGTGTTTCCTCCAATCACCCTATTACCCAGGGTGGTGAGAAAGAGATAAAGCAAGGAAAAGGTGCCGTGATACTAATGGCTTCGGCTGGCCAAGAAGACATTGGTACACAGATCTGCAGAGGATGTCGATGGATGTTCCATTTCTGCTCCCTCAACGTCCAGATCTACTGATGCAGGGTCCTTGTTTTCACAGACATCTGGATCGACTGTCTTTTACGGCGTGGCTCTTGAAACCTCTATCCTGAAGTCAAGAGGATTCTCACAACAGGTAATTCAAACTATGCTCAGAGCAAGGAAACCTTCCTCAGCTCGCATTTATCACCGAGTATGGCAAACTTTTATATTCATTGGTGCAGTGAACGGAAAATGGACCCTAAGTCTTTCAGAGTTTCCAGGGTCTTAGCATTCCTTCAGGCAGGAATGGATAAAGGTTTGAAGGTGGCTTCCTTGAGAGTGCAAGTATCGGCATTGACTGTATGGTTCCAAAAGAAAATAACCAATTTACAGGATGTGCATACTTTTTTCCAGGGAATGCTGCGCATTAAACCTCCTTTTATTCCTCCTATAGTGTCTTGGGACTTCAGTCTAGTCCTGAAAGCCCTTCTAGTTGCCCCGTTTGAACCACTTAATAAAGAGGATCTTAAATGGTTGACAGTTAAAGTTCTCTTTATACTGGCTATGGCGTCAGCTAGAAGAGTATCAGATTTAGGAGCATTATCATGTCATTCCCTATTTCTGATTTATTTTTATTTTTTTTATCCAGATAAAGCAGTTCTCAGAACTAGATCTGGGTATCTTCCGAAGGTGGTGTATAAATTCCACCTTAATGAAGAAATTGTAGTCCCGGCTTTCCAGGTACCGGGCCTTTCTGCGGGAGATGCATCACTGGACGTGGTCCGTGCATTAAAGATCTACGTGGATTGTACCAGTGCCATCAGAAAGACCGAATCTCTCTTTATTCTCTACGGATTTCACAAGAGAGGGTGGCCTGCTGATAAGCAGACACTGGCAAGATGGCTTCAGATGACTATTTCAGAAGCATATTCTCAGGCTGATCTCCTCCTTGTTCCGGCTAATGTCTCTTCTCACTCTACTCGTAAGGTAGGTCCATCATGGGCAGCACAACGTGGTGCTTCAGCAGTACATATATGTAAGGCAGCCACATAGTCTTCCATTAACACATTCATTCGACATTATGCCTTGGATACCTTTTGCCTCTCATGGCGCTGAATTAGGGCGAAGGATTCTTCTGTCTAATCAGGAGCATCCCCACCACTAAATTGCTTTGGGAAATTCCATTGTTATCCTGTGGATAACCTGTGGACCCTGCCGGAGAAATATACGTTGTGGTAAGAACCTACCGTTGATAACGGTATTTCTCCTTAGTCCACAGGATCCACAGGGATCCCACCCTGATGCACCTGATTTGAGGATCCTTTTACTCACTAACTTCTTCCTTCTTGTACGGAAGTGTGTGCATGTGTGTTCTTATTGCCTGATTAGGGCTATCTATGATGCTCCTGCCTTGAGCTTTGGAATACAACTGATTTGCCTGAGCAAGGAGGCGGGGATATATGGACGGGCCCGTTGCATGCTGGGAGGCCGGAAAAGCTTTGACCCCGATTGGCTGCAAATCCGTTGTCGCTTCATCATATCCCATTGTTATCCTGTGGACTTAAGAGAAATACCGTTATCAACGGTAAGTTCTTACCATAATGTAGTGTTCCTTCTAGGATTAATACAGGGCAGTGCGCCGGACTCCGGGGGCATATTGCGCCCGAAACAGGGGAGCGGCCATGTAAATTAGGGGGCGTGGCCATGCAAACGTAATTTTAGTGGGCGGTGCGGCCCACAGATGTTGCTATAGGGGCGTCTGTGGCCGGCGACGTCACTGTTGGGGGCGTGCGGCTTCCCCCAGCTCTCTCCCATAGCGTGAATGGATGCGCACAGCATCTTTGCACGCTGGGAGGGCAGGAAACGGGCGGCTGTTCTAGCAGGGCACCGCAGAAGTGGCAGGGCGGATTTTGCCTTTAAAAAATCGGGCAGGACGTGGCGCCCTGCTAAAACAGCCTAGCGTGAACACTAATAATGTATATTTTGCACAGGAGCGCACATCGACCCGGGTGTTTTGGTAGTGGAAACAGCTCCCTCAAGAAAACCTTGGGACAAGAGACCTGGGAATCCTACCCGGGTAGCTACCTGGGTTGGACCCGGGTAAGAGTGTAGTGTAAACAGGTTACCTGGGTCATCCAACCTGGGACACGTTTACAGCATGCCTAGAGCCAATACCTCCCTGACCGCATTGTCCCGCGGTTGGGGGGACAGCGCATGCTGTCAGCGCTGCTGTCTGTCCTGCTATGCGGACAGCAGCGCTGGCCGGGAAAGGTGTGTGCTGGAGGCTGGGGACAGCCCAGCAGCTACCAGAGTGCCGGGCTTGCCCCCAGCGTGACGGTGGTCACCTTCGAATTGGGGGCATGGCCTAACAGGACTGTGGACATGCCAAGTGTCCCAATCTGCCAGTTTTCCCCGCGCTTGGAGATGACTTCATTTCCAAGCGCCGGCCAGAATACACTGCACCCGGGTGCAGTGTAAATGGCGCTGACCCGGATATTCCAGGGTCACACCGCAGTGGGAAAAGGGGTAATGTCTCTGGTCTGACCTGGCTTGGAACCGTGTTCCAAATCCCGGGTCGGACCCGCGACTTTAGTGGAAAATGGGTAGTAATTAAAAATGAGGTATCTGCATTGGATATTTGGGGATTTTTGCACTTTATCTTTTAGATCTGGCAGTTACTGTGTGTGAAGGGAATTTGTATATTTACAGTACTGTGCAAAAGTTTAGGCAGGTGTGGGAAAAATGCTGTAAAGTAAGAATGCTTAAAAAAAAATAGTTTGCATTTTGTTAATTGATTAAAGTGAATGAACAGAAGAGAAATCAAATCAACATTTGGCGTGTCCTCCCTTTGCCTTCAAAACTGCATCAATTCTTCTAGGTAGAGTTGCACAGTTTTTGAAAGAACTCAGCAAGGAGATTGTTCCAAACATTTTTGAAATCTAACAACAGATATTCTGTGGATGTAGGCTTGCTGAAATCCTTCTTTCTCTTCATGTAATCCCAAACAGACTCGATTTTTAGATCAGGGCTCTGGGGGCTATATCATCACTTCCAGGACTCCTTGTTCTTCTTTACGCTGAAGATAGTTATTAATGTCATTGGCTGTATGTTTAGGGTCGTTGTCCTGCTGCATAATAAATGTGGAGCTAACTAGACACCTCCCAGATGTTATTGCATGATGGATAAGTATCTATTTCTGAGCATTAAAGCACAAAGAGACGGGCAAAGTTGAGGACTGTAGATTCAGTGGTCGGCTGCGGAAACTTCTTGCATCAAATGAAATAACATGCTTACTTAAAAATCAAATAATGTCCAGCGGTGGCATCAGCTCAGAACTGGCAGAAACCAGTGGGACCCATGTACACCCATCTACTGTTCAGAGAAGTCTGGCCAAAAGAGGTATTCATGGAAGAATTGCGGCCAAAAAAAACCATACCTCCAACGTGGAAACAAGTCCAAGCGACTCAACTATGGATGAAAACATAGGCAGCAGGTGCTCTGGACTGATGAGTCAAAATGTTTAATATTTGGCTGTAACAGAAGGCAGTTTGTTCTCCGAAGGGCTGGAGAGCGGTACAATGAGTATCTGCAGGCAACAGTGAAGCATGGTGGAGGTTCCTTGCAAGTTTGGTGCTGCATTTCACCAAATGGAGTTGGAGATTTGGTCAGGATTAGTGTTGTCTTAAATGCTGAGAAATACAGGCAGGTACTTATCCATCATGCAATATCATCAGAGAGGCATCTGATTGGCTCCAAATTTATTGTGCAGCTGTACAATGACCCCAAACCTACGGCCAATGTCGTTAATAAATATCTTTAGCGCAAAGATGAACAAAGGGTGGTCACACCAATTTTTTTTAATTTGATTTCAATTTCTCTTCTGTTCTTTCACTTTGCATTTTTTAATATTGTGTGTATATATGTGTGTGTGTGTGTGTGTGTGTGTGTATGTATATATATATATATATATATATATTTTGTGTGTATATGTAATTGTTGGTTTTCTCATACGTCCTAGAGCAGGCATTCCCAACCACGGTCCTCAAGGCATACCAACAGTGCAGGTTTTAGTGATATCCAGGCTGCAGCACAGATGGTTAAATCAAAATACCTGAGCTACTAATGAAGTCACCTGTGCTGAAGCCTGGATATCACTAAAACCTGCACTGTTAGTGTGCCTTGAGGACCGTGGTTGGGAATGCCTGTCCTAGAGGATGCTCGGGTCCACTTCAGTACCATGGGGTATAGACTGTTCCGCAGGAGCCATGGGCACTTTAAGACTTTTTCAGAGTATGAATTGGCTCCTCCCTCTATGCCCCTCCTCCAGACCTCAGTTTAGAAAATGTGCCCAGGCAGACTGGTCGCATTCTAGTGGAGCTCTACTGAGTTTCACTAAAAGACTTATGTTAGGTTTTTTATTTTCGGGGAGACTGCTGGCAACAGTCTCCCTGCTTCGTGGGACTATGGAGGAAGAAGTAGGAACCAACTTCCTGAATAGTTTCATGGCTCTGCTTCTTGCTGACAGGACACCATTAGCTCCTGAAGGGTACTGAACACTAGCTGCGGCTATGGGCTCACTCCCACAGCACGCCGTCACCCCCCATACTGAACCAGAAGTCAGAAGACGCGTGAGTATTATTACCGGAGATCTGCAAAAGGGACCTCCGGTCATCATGACTGCTCAAGGTACCGCGCAGCGAGCGGGAACGCTGCGCCGACATGCTATCCATACACAGCGCATACCAAGGTGGGGGGGGGCGGGCCTGGGCAGCATGAAAACCTACTCTGACTGACAAACAGGTAGCATATTGGGCCGTGGCACAATCCTACACCCCCGCCAGTATATATATTACCTCATGTTTTCTGAGGGGAAACGCGCCATTGCAGGGTGCGGGGCTTCCTCCTCAGTCAGCCAGCGCTGCTCAGCGCCATTTTCTCCAGGCAAGCTGCAGGGAGCTGACACGCTGGCCCTCCTCCACATCTGAATCAAGTATCAGGGTGTATATTAAGGGGGGCAGAGTGAAAAGTGGTGCTCAAATTGGCATATAATAGTGCTAAAGGTCTTTGTAGATACACAGCAATTTTTTTACATTGGCGCTGAGTTGTGAGCTGGCAAGTCCTTTCTGTGTCCTTTTGACAGATTTACTGTGGGTCTGTCCCCTATAAGTCCCGGAGTGTCTGTAGAGTGATTGTGCATGTGTGTGACATGTCTGAGGCAGGGAGCTCTTCCCCTGAGGGAGCCATTTTAGGGACACAGAGTTGTAATGTGGTGGCGCTGCCGGCACACCATGAGTCTGAATGGGTGAAAGAATTACGTTATAGTGTGAATCATGTCAGTAAGAGATTGGATAAGTCTTGGTCTCATGCAGAAACCTGGAGAAAATCCGTGGAAGATGTGATTTTTAGTGGTTCTGTTTTTTCATCCACAGGGGATCCCTCTGGGTCACATATAAGGTAATTTGCAGAAATAGTACATACTGATACCGACACGGACTCTGATTCCTATGTCGACACTAGTGACTCCAGGGGAATAGATCCAAAATTAGCAAAAAAAAATTCAATACATGATTCTGGCTATAAAGGTGGTCTTAGAAGTTACGGAGCCTCAGGAGAAGGCTTACTTTTATAAAGAAAAGAAACTTAATGTAACTTTTCCTCCATCTCATGAACTGAACAGTTTATTTGAGGGAGTCTGGGCAAATCCTGAAAAGAAGTTTCAGATTCCTAAAAGAATTCAGGTAGCGTACCCTTTCCCTGCAGAGGACAGGAAAAGGTGGGCGTCACCCCCTGTTTTAGACAGTGCCCTGTCACGGTTAACAAAAAAGGTGATTCTCCCTGCACCTGGGACGGCTTCACTAAAAGCCGGCTGACCGCAAGTTAGAGAATACGTTGAAAACTATTTATGTGGCTAATGGGACATTACTCAGGCCTACCATTGCCTGGTCGTGGGTGAGTAGTGCTATTGAAAAGTGGTCAGAAAACTTGTCATCAGAAATTGACACAATAGATAGAGACGAGATACTCCTAACTTTAGGTCATATAAAAGACGCTGCTGCGTATATGCTAGAAGCCATGAAAGATATTGGTCTCTTGGGTTCAAAAGCCGCTACAATGGCAATCTCAGCACGGAGGGCGTTGTGGATTCGCCAATGGAATGCTGACGCAGATTCCAAAAGAAATATGGAGGCTCTCCCGTACAAAGGGGAGGCCTTGTTTGGAGATGGGCTGGATGCTTTAGTGTCTGCGGCTACCGCAGGTAAGTCGACATTCTTGCCTTATGCTCCTGCACCGGCGAAAGACGCATCACTCTCAGATGCAGTCCTTTCGGCCTAATAGATACAAAAAAGGTAAAGGTTCCCCTTTCTTTGCGGGTAGTGGAAGGGGAAAAGGAAAAAAGCCCACAGTGTCTCCGGGATCACAGGAGCAGAAATCATCCTCTGCTTCTGCCAAACCCGCAGCATGACGCTGGGGCTCCCTTGCGGGAGTTCGCTCAGGTGAGGGCACGTCGGAAACTTTTCAGTCACTTCTGGGTTCAATCTGGCCTAGACCCGTGGGTCGTACAAATAGTGTCCCAAGGGTACAAACTGGAGTTTCAAGACGTCGCCCCATGCAGGTTTTTCAAATCGGCCTTACCAGCTTCTGTTCCGGACAGGGAAGTGGTAGCAGCAGCAATACAAAAATTGTGTCAGGATCAAGTTTTTGTCCTGGTTCCCTTGTCACAACAAGGAGAAGGGTTTTATTCAAGCCTAGTTGTAGTTCCGAAGCCGGACGGCTAGCTCAGACCAATTCTAAACCTGAAAAATCTGAATCTCTACCTGCAAAGGTTCAAGTTCAAGATGGAATCTCTGAGGGCAGTGATTTCCAGTCTGGAGGAGGGGGAATTCATGGTGTCAGTAGACATAAAGATGCCTACTTACATGTTCCCATTTATCCTCCGCATCAAGCTTATCTGAGATTGCCATTACCAGTTTCAGACGTTGCCGTTTGGACTCTCCACGGCACCGAGGGTATTCACCAAGGTGATGGCGGAGATGGTTGTCCTCCGACAGCAAGGAGTCAATATAATTCCTTACCTGGACGATCTCCTGATAAAAGCGAGGTCCAGGGAAAAGTTGATGCAGAACATTGCACTCTCCCTGACGGTACTCCCAACATCACGGATTATAAATTTTCCAAAGTCACAATTGGAACCGACAACAAGATTGTCCTTTCTCGGGATGATACTGGACACGGAAGTACAGAGGGTTTTTCTTCAAGTAGAAAAGGCTCTGGAAATTCAGAAAATGGTCAAACAAATTCTGAAACCAACAAGTGTCGATTCATCAATGCATTCGGTTGTTGTTAAAGATGGTAGCGGCCTACCAGGCCATACAGTTTAGCTGATTCCATGCCAGAGTATTCCAGAGGGACCTATTGGACGAGTGGTCCAGATCCCATCTACACATGCATCAGTGGATAATCCTGTCATCCAAAGCCAGAATTTCACTCCTGTGGTGGCTACACAGTTCTCACCACCTAGGGGAGCGCAGGTTCAGGATTCAAGACTGGATCCTGGTGACCACGGATGCAAGTCTCTGAGGCTGGGGAGCAGTCACACAGGGGGAGAGCTTCCAAGGAAGATGGTCAAGTCAAGAAACTTGTCTTCACATAAACATTCTGGAGTTGAGAGCCATTTACAACGGCCTTCCACAACCGGTACATCTTCTTCAAGATCAACCCGTACAGATCCAGTCGACAGTGTAACAGTAGTCGCGTACATAAACCGTCAGGGCGGAACGAAAAGCAGATCGGCAATGACAGAGGTGTCCAAGACCTCCTCTGGGCAGAAAGACATGCAAAAGCTCTGTCGGCAATTTTCATTCCGGGAGTGGACAACTGGGAAACAGACTTCCTCAGCAGACACAATCTCCATCCAGGAGAATGGGGCCTCCACCAATAAGTTTTCGCAGAGTTGACAGGTCTTTGGGGAATTCCTCAAATAGACATGATGGCGTCTCGTCGCAACAAGAAGCTTCGGAGATATCGTTCCAGCTCGAGAGACCCTCAAGCAATAGCAGTGGATGCACTAGTGACCCAGTGGGTGTTTCTGTCGGTATATGTCTTCCCTCCACTTCCACGGATACCAAAAGTTCTCAAAATCATAAGGAGAACAGGAGTTCGAGCGATCCTCATTGTCCCAAACTGGCCAAGGAGGGCTTGGTATCCAGATCTTCAAGAGTTGATCATAGACGATCCTCGGCCTCTTCCTCTCCGCGAGGACCTGCTGCAGCAGGTGCCGTGCGTGTATCAAGACTTACCGTGGCTAAAACAAAGGAACAGGCCCAGACGCGCTGTCACAGCTGCCAGTAGGGATTGTCAGTCCCAATAAAAATTGCAAAGAAAAAGTGTAAACTGGCGCTAGGTGTTTCCCCAATAATAAAAACTGTGGATTGATTTCAATAAAATAACATGTAATTTATTAATTACTTAACTAGACATAACATGCTAAAAAACAGGAATAAATTCCAATGAACACAAATAGTTAGGGCATTGATGGAGCTCAAAAATTTTTTTTCAATGATGGCTGCTAGTGAGTGTCCACAAAGGATCCCGGACTGAAATGATAAGCAGAGTTCCCTGGGGAGAAGAAATGCAATCAGCTGGTGTTACCCTTTTTGATGGAGGCTTCCAGAAAGTTGCAATTGTCAGCAGGCAAGCTGTGCTGTTGATGTGAATACTGGGTCCCTCCAATCGGTGCTGTATAAGGTCAATCCCACACAGGAAACTTTTCAAAGTAGTTTGTTCAAAAGTCCATATCTGGATCCATTTGAAGAGCAGGACACTGATGTAGTAGCAGCATACACACTAGTGTGTATGCTGCTACTACATCAGTGTCCTGCTCTTCAAATGGATCCAGATATGGACTTTTGAACAAACTACTTTGAAAAGTTTCCTGTGTGGGATTGACCTTATACAGCACCGATTGGAGGGACCCAGTATTCACATCAACAGCACAGCTTGCCTGCTGACAATTGCAACTTTCTGGAAGCCTCCATCAAAAAGGGTAACACCAGCTGATTGCATTTCTTCTCCCCAGGGAACTCTGCTTATCATTTCAGTCCGGGATCCTTTGTGGACACTCACTAGCAGCCATCATTGAAAAAAAATTTTTGAGCTCCATCAATGCCCTAACTATTTGTGTTCATTGGAATTTATTCCTGTTTTTTAGCATGTTATGTCTAGTTAAGTAATTAATAAATTACATGTTATTTTATTGAAATCAATCCACAGTTTTTATTATTGGGGAAACACCTAGCGCCAGTTTACACTTTTTCTTTACCGTGGCTATGTTTGACGGCATGGCTGTTGAGCGCCGAATCCTAGCCCAAAAGGGTATTCCCAAAGAAGTCATTCCCACTCTTATTCAAGCCAGGAAAGGAGTAACGTCTAAACATTACCACCGTATTTGGAGAAAATATGTGTCTGGGTGTGAAACCAAGAAGGCTCCAACGGAAGAGTTTTAGGACGTTTTTTCCATTTTCTCCAGGCGGGTGTGGATGCGGGCCTAAGATTGGGTTCAATCAAGGTCCAGATTTCGGCTTTGTCTGTTTTCTTTCAGAAACAATTGGCCTCCCTTCCAGAAGTTCAGACCTTCGTGAAAGGGGTGCTACACATCCAACCTCCATTTGTGCCTCCTGTGGCACCATAGGATCTTAACGTGGTGTTGCGATTCCTTCAATCGGATTGGTTTGAACCTCTCCAGGAGATAGAGTTGAAATTTCTCACTTGGAAAGTGGTCATGCTGTTTGCCTTGGCATCCGCAAGAAGGGTGTCTGAATGAGGGGCCTTGTCTCACAAGAGCCCTTACTTGGTTTTCCATGAAGATAGGGCTGAATTAAGAACTCGTCAGCAATTTCTTCCACAGGTGGTTTCTTCTTTCCATATAAACCAACCTATTGTAGTGCCATGGCTACTGACACCATCGCTGCTTCAAAGTCTCTGGATGTGGTCAGGGCTTTGAAAATCTATGTCGCAATAACGGCTCAGATACGGAAAACAGAGGCTCTGTTTGTCCTGTATGCTCCCAACAAGATTGGGTGTCCTGCTTCTACGCAGACTATTGCGCGCTGGATCAGAGGTACGATTCAGCACGCTCATTCTACGGCAGGATTGCCGATACCGAATTCGGTGACTGCCCATTCTACTAGAAAGGTGGGCTCATCCTGGGCGGCTGCCCGGGGGTTTCTCGGCATTGCAACTTTGTCGAGCAGCTACTTGGTCAGGGGCAAACACGTTTGCTAAGTTTTACAAGTTTGACACCTTGGCCGATGAGGACCTACAATTTGGTCAATCGGTGCTGCAGGGTCATCCGCACTCTCCCGCCCGTACTGGAGCTTTGGTATAACCCCATGGTACTGAAGTGGACCCCAGCATCCTCTAGGACGTATGAGAAAACAGGATTTTAATACCTACCGGTAAATCCTTTTCTCCTAGTCCGTAGAGGATGCTGGGCACCCGGCGCAATGCGTACTTTACCTGCAGTTGTTATTTTATTAAAAATGTTTGCAGCATGGTTGCTTTAATGTTCATGCCGTTGGCATGTGTTTTGTTGAATGCCATGTGTGCAGCATGGTTGAAGTGTGAGCTGGTATGAATCTCACCAGTAACTTAAAAGTAAATCCTTTTCTCGAAATGTCCGTCTCCCTGGGCACAGTTCCTATACTGAGGTCTGGAGGAGGGGCATAGAGGGAGGAGCCAGTACACACTCTGAAAAAGTCTTAAAGTACCCATGGCGCCTGCGGAACAGTCTATACCCCATGGTACTGAAGTGGACCCCAGCATCCTCTACGGACTAGGAGAAAAGGATTTACCGGTAGGTATTAAAATCCTGTTTTTTAAGTGACACTAGCAAAAGTATAGATGATCTGTGACTTGTTGGTGTACTTCTACAGTTATGAACATCCCCTCAGAGTATGATGGGGAGGACAAGCTATGTGGCTTATATTAATGGCAATGATTAGGGAGTAGTATTCTTTATCAATATTGTTTTTGACTGTGTATTCGTCCTTCATGCAGCTTACTCACTTGAGGAGACTTCCTCAATAGCAAACTGTTACTGCTGTGACGATACAATGGGAAATCGTTAACAGTATAGGATGCAGATGAAGACTTCAACTAGCTACATTGGAGTGAAACACACAGAGAACTAGGTGTCTGCAGAGAATGGAATGAGAATTTGTATGTGGCCCCTGATCAGACAGGTGCAGCAGTCATCCAATCATTCCACACCATCTGCTGCATGCCTAGAGTCATTAGGGTATGTTCAGGTCTCCAGTGTTCTCTCACTCCTGTACCACACTGCAGTCCAACGGCCACTGTCAGTAGGAACTCTGAACGTCACAAAAGACATCCTGTGAGATGTATTATTTAGTGCCTTGGTGCCAAAGATAGGCTCTAATGTCAGAGAAGAACATGATACCCAACATACAACCGCTCTTCCTTATAGACATAGCTGAATTCTTAGTGGGGGCTTCATTTCAGTTATTGAAGAGTCTCTAAATGAACGTTTTGTTAATCTGATAACATTGTATAAATAGTATGAATATTATCGTCTGGTTTGCATGAGATTGCCAGGTCTGACACAGTATAGTCATTTTGCACTGTTAGTATTTCATAACCAGATATGTGAAAGCGGTTGATCATTATTGTGAGATGAACAAGGGCCTCATATTGGCCCTCATTCCGAGTTGATCGGTCGCAAGGCGAATTTAGCAGAGTTACACACGCTAAGCCGCCGCCTACTGGGAGTGAATCTTAGCTTCTTAAAATTGCGACCGATGTATTCGCAATATTGCGATTACTAACTACTTAGCAGTTTCAGAGTAGCTCCAGACTTACTCTGCCTGTGCGATCAGTTCAGTGCTTGTCGTTCCTGGTTGACGTCACAAACACACCCAGCGTTCGCCCAGGCACTCCCACCGTTTCTCCGGCCACTCCTGCGTTTTTTCCGGAAACGGTAGCGTTTTCAGCCACACGCCCCTGAAACGCCGTGTTTCCGCCCAGTAACACCCATTTCCTGTCAATCACATTACGATCGCCGGAGCGATGAAAAAGCCGTGAGTAAAATTACTTTCTACATAGCAAAGTTACTTGGCGCAGTCGCAGTGCGAACATTGCGCATGCGTACTAAGCGGATTTTCATTGCGATGCGATGAAAAATACCGAGCGAACAACTCGGAATGAGGGCCATTATGTGTAAGCCTGCTCAGATATACTGATTGTGTGGGATAATGCATGGCTGTTTTGTTCCAGGAGTCTGTTTGAGTTGCTGCTGTTTTTTGGAAAGGATGAATTCTACGAAGCCCCTTTAAAAGACATTCTTGGCTCTGTTCAGGTACTCTTTGCTGCTTTTATTATCAATATACAGATTTTGCATAGCTAGTTCTGACAATATTATCCAGGGAGAAATTCACATGTTGACTAAGGGCTAGATTTACTAAGGGGGTTTTGGGTTGCGGGGGGTCATAATACAGTCAGCGGCATCCCGATGTGCAGAATCCTGACACCTACTAGGTAAGTATGCTCTACCCCCCAAACCTTAACCCTCCCTCCCTGCAGCTTAACCCTAACCCTCCCCTTATCGCAGCCTAACCCTCCCCAGCATACGGGAGCAGTCGGGATTCCAGCGCCGGCATTGTGAACGATGTTGGGATCACGGCGTTTGTCTTGTGACTTGTGTCGGAGTTCCGGCTGCTAGCATCGTGAACTGACCGCGGATCCCTTTCCAAGCAGCCACTGCTATTCAATGCGATTGACCTTGAAAAGCAGCACTATTATTGTGACGCCCATTTATCGAGTTTTAACTATTTATAACTTGTTAATACGACAAATGGTGCTCCAGCTAATCTGCTCCCAACTGTCATTTTTCAAACACATGACAGTTAGGAGCTGATTAGCTGGAGCACCATTTATCATATGCAACAAGTTTTAAATGGCTATAACTCGTTGCTAAATGGGTCCCTATGTGTGAAATTTGCCATGTAGTGATTGCAAATGCTGCCTCTTAGTAAATCTGGACATTTCATATGTTTGTGTCTCTTTATTGTCTGCATTTTGGACTTGCATTTAAATATGATTAGAGGGGAGCAGTTAGAATTAGGATCTTTTTCAGGGACAACTTAAATTTTTATCCTGTTTGCGCGCGCGCACACACTGGAGTAAAAATAATTGTTAATTATGCAATGTCTAAAAAAAGAAATAATAAAACGCTAACCATAAAAATTAATTGAACGTGAAGTTTAACCAGTGTCCTATTACACAGTTACATTTACAGTGGGCCAAGACAGGCGCATTCATTGACCATAATATAATTTTTCAGGAATGCCATGACCTCTTAATCCGCTATGACAACATAGACCTACGGTTGGTTACTTGTGTTATTAAGGATGGAGGCCCTTGGGAGAATCTAGTATTACAAGCTATACTCAAGGGAAAATCAGAACCTCAAGATATTGGTAAGTGTTTTCCTTTTAGACCAAAGAAAGTCTCTGTTTCATTTATATACCATGAGAAATCTAGACTGGCAATTTAGCTGCCATTAATCCATTGTATGGGACTATTTACTAAATAGCGGCTTTGTAAACCCGCTATCAGTGCTTTTACCACAGGATCTAATATAGCAGGTTCTGTAAGCAAAAATGGGATTATTAATGAACCCCCAGTGTTGATGACGCAGGTAAGCTCTATTACTTGCAGTAGTAGTAGTCGTCGTCACATTTATGATGTATAACAGATTAAACCTTATGATACCGCTTTCACACGCATGGGAAAAAGCAAAGTAAACCCAG
Organism: Pseudophryne corroboree; assembly: GCF_028390025.1. NCBI lineage: Eukaryota > Metazoa > Chordata > Amphibia > Anura > Myobatrachidae > Pseudophryne > Pseudophryne corroboree. Next base: position 945,276,859 of record NC_086445.1, on the reverse strand, counting down.
GTGGTGTGTTGGCGTGACAGGGTCAACCCAGGTTATGGGTGAGGGCGATTCTTTGGCCCGATCCGGATATGCTGCGATGTGAAACTGAGGACTCTGGTTACTTGACCCAGGTTATGTTTAAAAAGTGCTCAACGAACTACTTTTAGCATAACCTGAGAACACCCTTTCAGACAGCAGGCAAAAACTCTGGCCATAACCAGGTTCGCAGACCTGGAACACATAACCCGGGTTAACCCATTCACACCGACATACGACCTGACTTATTCCCAGGTCCTTGCCTCTGTGTGCAAGGGTCTCAACGTGGATTGAAACGGTGTTCATTGGGGGTAATTCCAAGTTGATCGCAGCAGGATTTTTTTTAGCAGTTGGGTAAAACCATGTGCACTGCAGGGGAGGCAGATTTAACATGTGCAGAGAGAGTTAGATTTGGGTGTGGTGTGTTCAATCTGCAATCTAATTTGCAGTGTAAAAATAAAGCAGCCAGTATTTACCCTGCACAGAAACAATATAACCTACCCAAATCTAACTCTCTCTGCACATGTTATTTCTGCCTCCCCTGCAATGCACATGGTTTTGCCCAACTGCTAAAAAAAAATCATGCTGCGATCAACTTGGAATTACTCCCATTATCCTGAATCGGACTCAGGATTTTGGTGTGAAAGGGGTATGACGGGAAAGCTGACCCCTCCTCTAGGAAGTTCTATGGCTTTAGATCTGTCAGTTATAGCTGTATGTGGGGTTGTTCATGACTGGACACTGCTGTAAACGTTTCCAACTCCATTGGAAGTACAAAAAGAAAATACATTAGTATTGGTGACAGTTTTGCTAGAACTCTGCATTATTGTACAGCCAGCGGTTCCTGCTTACTGCATTAAGGGTGTATAAAGTATTGTAACAAAGGGAAAGATTAATGTTAATATTTACAACAAGCTTGCCCACTAAATCTAGTGCAAATGTATGCGAGTCATTTGGTAGGGTTTAAATATTATTATTATTTTTTAAATGTTTATCGTTTTAATTGTGTTTCTGCAAGAGGTGTTTATGCAGTTCGCTTTATGATTTCACCTAATACATAATTTGTCCTGAATATAGAGAATTACACAATGTTATTTGGTATACTTGCAGATTTAATTTTTACTTCTGTGTGAATTTTGAGTCGTTTTATTGAAGAATGCTATATGGAGTATTTGTGTGTTAATATATTAGACCTTCTAATAGTTAGTCCAGCATAGAAGATGCTTTCCTGTATATAAATGTTTAATCTGTTATGTTTCTATTGAACATCTGGTCTAGTACAGTATATTGCAGAGATGTAAATTTAGAATTTTCAGAAATAACCAGGAGATGCACTAATTTGATTTAACAATTTTTTCTTCTAGTTGATAAATACTTGAGGTCTGAGAATCAGCTGTTCTTCGAATTGCGCGTTAGATACCTCATCGCCTGTGAACGCATTTCGGAAGCCGTGGCTCTAATAACAACTTGCCTAAGTCATCCTGAAATCGGTAGAAATCTGTATTACCATCAGGCCTATTTTACATGTCTGTATATGACTCGCTTAACTGACAGGCTGCTCTCTGAGGTTTGATACTTACTTTTTTGTCTCTTAATAGAGTTCATTTTTCTCTCATAATGTGTTAGAGCATACCAGGGTAGCAAATAAATTAATGCCAACACTTGTTATTATTATTATTATTTATTATTAAAGACCTTATAATAAACTTTTTTTTTTTTTCCATTTGTGGTTGTGTAAGATGAATATTAGGCAATAAAAGAATAATACAATTCTTGTTGTAGGACTTTATGGAGTTTCTATGGTGGCGCTAGCAAGTCTGCTTGCTGTCTTGTTGCTTTGGTATCTCTGCTCCATAATACTTTTATTGCCTCTGACCCCATTTGTGAGTCTAATTCATATTTGATAATCCTCTCACAACGTTTTAATTAGGAGCATGACCTTATGGCAACGTATGTGTTTGATATCATTGGGGCCACCGATAATATAACTCCTTTATGTACAAAGATGTGGCGAGAACTGGAACATAAACCTGTTAGTGGTGCCCTCCAACAGTAGCAGTAGTTTCTCCCATTTATATTTGTTTCAGAATACTACTAAATGGGTTCTTAAACTTTCCCTGTGACACACGCACAGTAATCCAAATAGAGAGTACCCTGGGTTCCCTGAAATGTGTATGGGTGCTGCTGGTCTTGGACATGTCTTCAACTCTGTAGTATCCTTTACCAGCTACTGGGTATGTAGCCCCGACCCTCCAGTGGCAAATGCCAGATTAGCCCTATAACTATGTGTCCACGTCCGATAGCGGGTCTCCTGGGGTGCTTATCGGGGTTTCTGCTTCGCGTGCCTCATCCCCGATAAGTGTCTGCTTACGAGGCTAAATGGATAGCCCCATGAGAGTCCTTTAGCTGCGGTAACTCACTGCTGCTAATAGGATACCGCCCAATGTCTGGCTAGCTAGAGGGATCTCCTCTGGACTATTCTCCATCTTTCTCCATCTTTTCTAGTTAGACAATCAATAGATAGACACCATATGTTAGACAGACATTAGGTCGACAGGGTCAAAAGGTCAACGTGAAAAAGGTAGACGGTACAAAATGTCAACAGGGTCAAAAGGTCGACATGAAAATGGTCGACATAAAAAAGGTAGACACAGGAGTAATTTTACATGTTTTTGGACTTTTTCATACCTTCTCTATCCATGTCGGCATAGAGGTGGTTATAAGCCTTGTGTAAATTGGGGGTCCCAGATGACAAAACTATCCACACAAACCCCAAAAATGCAAAAAAAAAAAGTTGTCTACCTTTTTTATGTCGACCTTTTGACTGTCTAACTAGACACTGTCTGTTATACCACACCCCTTTTTATTATATTTTAATAAAGCTTGGCCTTTTAAATGACCATCTGCTTCTACGTTGATGCAACACGCATTGCAATCTAATTTTCTTATGTTTGCATACTCGTTGAAATTGTGTTTCCACTTGGCTAGATAAAAAAAAAAACCGAAGTGCAGTTTTGTGTGTTTGTCTTAAATCGATTGCAATGTATGTGCGTCAATTGTACGCTGATGTGATTGTACAGAAAAGCAGCCCTGTTTTGTTTAGATAAGAAAAGTTTATATAAGTAAAGATCTTTAAATGCTAAATATTTACTAGCATCTGCTGGCATAATTCAGATATCTTCCTACTCTTTTCATAGCCTTGTCTAATTCTGTTCTTCCCACTGTTGCAGCATGTGCTCAGAATAGATTGCTGCGATGGAGTGAAAATTATTTGCGATATTGAAAAAGAAGGAAAAACGGCTTTGGCGCTGCAGCTCAGTGAGGCTTTTCTCATAACACAGTTACAGACTGGGAAAATGTATTGTGTTTGGTAAGTGTCTAAAAATAAATAAAATAAAATAGTAAATTTACTTTAAAATACAGCTTCTTATGCCTTATTGCTAAGCCGCATTATAGGAGGTGACAAGGAATGGCTAGTTGCTATAATCTGTTACTTAAAGATGTGTTCTCATACACGTACGCAGCTTGATATGTGTGTTGCAAGTGAGCTGACAGGTACTGTGCAACTCCATTAGCGCCAGGCATCCATTTTTACCGAAAATGCATCAGGAGACTGTGCTGATTAATTTGATATGCAACACTTGTATGTCTCTGCGCGACTGAGTCTGTATATGAAGCACAACAGAACTAAGTATGGGAAAAAGCCACAGCTGCTGCATTGTAGCTTTTCGTATGCAGATTCAGTCGCACACAGATATACAAGTGTTGCATATGGGAATTGTTAACAACCAAACAGTGAGTGTGTGGGGCTACAGTTGTTTATTATGGCATGATAAATGAGTCCTTACACTTGAAACTCATTAGCTGTTTCTCTGACGTCCTAGTGGATGCTGGGGACTCCGTAAGGACCATGGGGATATAGCGGCTCCGCAGGAGACAGGGCACAATAATAAAAGCTTTAGGATCAGGTGGTGTGCACTGGCTCCTCCCCCTATGACCCTCCTCCAAGCCTCAGTTAGATTTTTGTGCCCGGCCGAGAAGGGTGCAATCTAGGTGGCTCTCCTGAGCTGCTTAGAATAAAAGTTTAAGTTAGGTTTTTTTCTTTCAGTGAGACCTGCTGGCAACAGGCTCACTATAACGAGGGACTTAGGGGAGAGAAGTAAACTCACCTGTGTGCAGGATGGATTTGCTTCTTAGGCTACTGGACACCATTAGCTCCAGAGGGAGTCGGAACACAGGTCTCACCCTGGGGTTCGTCCCGGAGCCGTGCCGCCGACCCCCCTTGCAGATGCCGAAGTTGAAGAGGTCCAGAAACAGGCGGCAGAAGACTTTCAGTCTTCATAAGGTAGCGCACAGCACTGCAGCTGTGCGCCATTGTTGTCAGCACACTTCACCAACAGTCACCAACTGTCACTGAGGGTGCAGGGCGCTGGGGGGGGCGCCCTGGGCAGCAATGTATAATACCTTTTTATGGCTAAAATACATCACATATAGCCCTTGAGGCTATATGGATGTATTTAACCCCTGCCAGATCTCACAAACTCCGGGAGAAGAGCCCGCCGAAAAGGGGGCGGGGCCTATTCTCCTCAGCACACGGCGCCATTTTCCTGCTCAGCTCTGCTGTGAGGAAGGCTCCCAGGCTCTCCCCTGCACTGCACTACAGAAACAGGGTTAAAACAGAGAGGGGGGGCACTTATTTGGCGATATGATTACATATATAAAAATGCTATAAGGGAAAACACTTGTATAAGGGGTTGTCCCTGTATAATTATAGCGTTTTTGGTGTGTGCTGGCAAACTCTCCCTCTGTCTCCCCAAAGGGCTAGTGGGGTCCTGTCCTCTATCAGAGCATTCCCTGTGTGTGTGCTGTGTGTCGGTACGTGTGTGTCGACATGTAGGAGGACGATGTTGGTGAGGAGGCGGAGCAAATTGCCTGTATTGGTGATGTCACTCTCTAGGGAGTCGACACTGGAATGGATGGCTTATTTAGGAATTACGTGATAATGTCAACACGCTGCAAGGTCGGTTGACGACATGAGACGGCCGGCAAACAAATTAGTACCTGTCCAGGCGTCTCAGACACCGTCAGGGGCTTGTAAAAACGCCCATTTACCTCAGTCGGTTGACACAGACACGGACACTGACTCCAGTGTCGACGGTGAATAAACAAACGTATTTTCCTTTAGGGCCACACGTTTCATGTTAAGGGCAATGAAGGAGGTGTTACATATTTCTGATACTACAAGTACCACAAATAAGGGTATTATGTAGGGTGTGAATAAACTACTTGTAGTTTTTCCTGAATCAGATAAATTAAATGAAGTGTGTGATGATACATGGGTTTCCTCCGATAGAAAATTATTGGCGGTATACCCTTTCCCGCCAGAAGTTAGGGCGAGTTGGGAAACACACCTTAGGGTGGATAAGGCGCTCACACGCTTATAAAAACAAGGGGCGTTACCGTCTCCAGATACGGCAGCCCTCAAGGAGCCAGCTGATAGGAAGCTGAAAAATATCCTAAAAGTATATACACACATACTGGTGTTATACTACGACCAGCAATCGCCTCAGCCTGGATGTGCAGCGCTGAGGGGGCTTGGTCGGATTTCCTGACTGAAAATATTGATACCCTTGACAGGGACAAGATTTTATTGACTATAGATGCATTTCTATATATGCGAGATGCGCAGAGGGATATTTGCATTCTGGCATCAAGAGTAAATGTGATGTCCATATCTGCCAGACGAAGACACGACAGTGGTCAGGTGATGCAGATTCCAGACGGCACATGGAAGTATTGCCGTATAAAGGGGCGGTCCATCGGACCTGGTGGCCATGGCAACAGCTGAAAAATCCACCTTTTGTTACCCCAAGTCACATCTCAGCAGAAAAGGACACAGTCTTTTCAGTCTCGGTCCTTTCGTCCCCATAAGGGCAGGCGGGCAAAAGGGCCAGTCATATCTGCCCAGGGGTAGAGGAAAGGGAAGAAGACTGCAGCAGGCAGCCCATTCCCAGGAACAGAAGCCCTCCACAGCTTCTGCCAAGTCCGCAGCATGACGCTGGGGCAGTACAAGCGGACTCAGGTGCGGTTGGGGGTCATCTCAAGAGTTTCAGCACGCAGGGGGCTCACTCACAAGTGGACTCCTGGATCCTACACGTAGTATCCCAGGTGTACATTGGAAATTCGAGACGTCTCCCCCTCACAAGTTCCTGAAGTCTGCTTTACCAACGTCTCCCTCCGACAGGGAGGCAGTATTGGGAACAATTCACAGGCTGTATTCCCAGCAGGTGATAATCAAAGTACCCCTTCTACAACAAGGGAAGGGGTATTATTCCACACTATATTGTGGTACTGAAGCCAGACGGCTCGGTGAGATCTGAAATATTTGAACACTTACATACAAGCGTTCAAATCAAGATGGAGTCACTCAGAGTAGTGATAGCGAACCAGGAAGAAGGGGACGATATGGTGTCACTGGATATCAGGGACGCTTACCTACATGTCCAAATTTGCCTTCTCACCAAGGGTACCTCAGGTTCGTGGTACAGAACTGTCACTATCAGTTCAGACGCTGCCGTTTGGATTGTCCACGGCACCCCGGGTCTTTACCAAGGTAATGGCCGAAATGATGATTCTTCTTAAAAGAAATATGGACGCTTTCCTGATAAAGGCAAGGTCCAGAGCACAGTTGGAGGTCGGAGTAGCACTATCTTAAGTAGTTCTACGACAGCACGAGTGGATTCTAAATATTCCAAAATCGCAGTTTTTTCCGACGACACGTCTACTGTTCCTAGGGATGATTCTGGACACAGTCCAGAAAAGGATGTTTTCTCCCGGAGAAGAAAACCAGGGAGTTATCCGAGCTAGTCAGGAACCTCCTAAAACCAGGAAAAGTATCAGTGCATCATTGCACAAGGATCCTGTGAAAAATTGTGGTTTCTTACAAAGCGATCCCATTCGGTAGATTTCACGCAAGAACCTTTCCGTGGGATCTGCTGGAAAAATGGTCCGGATCGCATCTTCAGATGCATCAGCGGATAACCCTGTCTCCAAGGACAAGGGTGTTTCTTCTGCGGTGGCTGCAGAGTGCTCATCTATGAAAGGGCCGCAGATTCGGCATTCAGGACTGGGTCCTGGTGACCACGGATGCCAGCCTGAGTGGCTGGGGAGCAGTCACACAAGGAAAAAATTTCCAGAGAGTGTGATCAAGTCTGGAGACTTCTCTCCACATAAATATACTGGAGCTAAGGGCAATTTACAATGCTCTAAGCTTAGCAAGACCTCTGCTTCAAGGTCAGCCGGTATTGATCCAGTGGGACAACATCACGGCAGTCGCCCACGTAAACAGGGCGGCACAAGAAGCAGGAGGGAAATGGCAGAAACTACAAGGATTCTTCGCTGGGCGAAAAATCATGTGATAACACTCTCAGCAGTGTTCATTCCGGGAGTGGAAAACTGGGAAGCAGACTTCCTCAGCAGGCATGACCTCTACCCGGGAGAGTGGGGACTTCATCGGGAAGTCTTCCACATGATTGTAAACCGTTGGGAAAAACCAAAGGTGGACATGATGGCGTCCCGCCTGAACAAAAAACTAGACCGATATTGCGCCAGGTCAAGGGACCCTCAGGCAATAGCGGTGGACGCTCTGGTAACACTGTGGGTGTACCAGTCAGGGTATGTGTTCCCTCCTATGCCTCTCATACCAAAAGTACTGAGAATCATAAGAGGGAGATGAGTAAGAACGATACTCGTGGTTCCGGATTGGCCAAGAAGGACTTGGTACCCGAAACTTCAAGAGATGTTCACGGAAGACCCGTGGCCTCTACCTTTAAGAAAGGACCTGCTCCAGCAGGGGCCTTGTCTGTTCCAAGACTTACCGCGGCCGCGTTTGACGGCATGGCGGTTGAACGCCGGATCCTGAAAGGGCATTCCAGATGAAGTCATCCCTACCCTGGTCAAAGACAGGAAGGATGTAACCGCAAAACATTTTCACCGCATTTGGTGAAGATATGTTGCGTGGTGTGAGGCCAAGAAGGCCCCTACAGAGGAATTCCAACTGGGTCGTTTCCTACATTTCCTGAAAACAGGACTGTCTATGGGCCTAAAATTAGGGTCCATTAAGGTTCAAATTTCGGCCCTGTCGAATTTCTTCCAGAAAGAACTGGCTTTAGTGCCTGACGTTCAGATGTTTGTAAAAGGGGTACTGCATATACAGCCTCATTTTGTGCCCCAGTGGCACCTTGGGATCTCAATGTTGTTTTGAGTTTCCTAAAGTCACATTGGTTTGAACCACTCACCACTGTGGACTTAGCATCGTCACCTTCCATTGAGATATTTTATTAGCCCTGGCTTCAGCCAGGCGTGTGTCAGAATTGGCGGCTTTATCATATATAAAGCCCTTACTTAATTTTTCATTCTGACAGGGCAGAATTGAGGACTCGTCCTCAATTTCTCCTTAAGGTGTTTTCTGTTTTTCACATGAACCAACCTATTGTGGTACCTGCGGGTACTAGGGACTTGGAGGACTCCAAGTTACTTGACGTTGTCAGGGCCCTGAAAAATGTTTCCAGGACGGCTGGAGTCAGAAAATCTGACTCGCTGTTTAGCCTGTATGCACCCAACAAGATGGGTGCTCCTGCTTCTAAGCAGACGATTGCTCGCTGGATTTGTAATACAATTCAGTTTACACATTCTGTGGCAGGCCTGCCACAGCCAAAATCTGTAAAAGCCCATTCCAAAAGGAAGGGGGCTCATCTTGGGCGACTGCCCGAGGGGTCTCGGCTTTACAACTTTGCCGAGCAGTTACTTGGTCAGGGGCAAACACGTTTGCTAAATTCTACAAATTTGATACCCTGGCTGAGGAGGACATGGAGTCTCTCATTCGGTGCTGCGGGGTCATCCGCACTCTCCCGCCCGTTTGGGAGCTTTGGTATAATCCCCATGGTCCTTACGGAGTCCCCAGCATCCACTAGGACGTCAGAGAAAATAAGATTTTACTTACCGATAAATCTATTTCTCGTAGTCCGTAGTGGATCCTGGGCGCCCATCCCAAGTGCGGATTGTCTGCAATACTTGTACATAGTTATTGTTACAAAAATCGGGTTATTCTTGTTGTGAGCCATCTTGTCAGAGGCTCCTTCGTTGTTATCATACTGTTAACTGGGTTCAGATCACAGGTTGTACGGTGTAATTGGTGTGACTGGTATGAGTCTTACCCGGGATTCAATATCCTTCCTTATTATGCACGCTCGTCCGGGCACAGTATCCTAACTGAGGCTTGGAGGAGGGTCATAGGGGGAGGAGCCAGTGCACACCACCTGATCCTAAAGCTTTTATTATTGTGCCCTGTCTCCTGCGGAGCCGCTATATCCCCATGGTCCTTACGGAGTCCCCAGCATCCACTACGGACTACGAGAAATAGATTTATCGGTAAGTAAAATCTTATTTTTTTTTCAGTGCCAGATCTGCAGTGTGGTAATTAGTGAGTCATTTAGTCCACAACCATAGGGTTGAGACTAATTAAACTGAGCTAGATTACAATATGACGTGTTCTGCTGATTAAACCAGTTTCCAAAAAAATGCATGAAGTGAAAACTTTTGAGCTTCTGTGTTGCGTTAGTCTCAATAGGAAAACCTGTGGGTTACGTGTTTAAGACATCACAGTTTCACACTGCAGCAATATTCATTGATCATCCTTTGAATATACCGCAGACAACTATACAGTTGTAGGCTTTTACTTGTGTTAGGCACAATTTACATTGATTCGGCCTCGTAGTGAGCGGTTTGTGGGCACAACAAATGATCACCTTGGGACTAGTATCGCTTATTCACCGCCTATTGCTGCAGTAGTGAGAAACTAAGCATGATAATAGTGCCATCTAATAACTGGGGCACTGATTTATTAAGCTCGGTGAAGTGATAAAGTTGAAGTTGATAAAGTACCAGCCAGTCAGCTCCTAACTGTCATTTTTCAAACCCAGCCTGTGACATGGCAGTAAGGATCTGACTGGCTGGTCCTTTATCACCTTCCACTTTATCACTTTACTGAGCTTAATAAATTTGCCCCTGAGTTACTGCATACACCTCCTTTATCAGTTATCCTAGTGTGAAATCAAATGTCAGATATTGCTAATAAAGAATTACTATAGAGCTATCAGTGTGGAGATAGCAAATTAGAACTGGGTCACCATTTGGTGAAATACATTATTATTAATACAGCATACTCATCTCGTTGATTAACATAGGGATCTGAAAAGCACTTGGGAATTCACCTAAGTATTATCCTGTTACTCATCACACATTGATATATCCCCGAATTACGCAACCGCAGGAGGTTGACCCTTCTGTGAAGTTTTTCTTTTTCCCTTGAATAAATCTCGCTGCAACGATTTCTGTTAGTCAGATGTAAGAACCAAATGAAGATGTTTTGAATCTGCAAGATATCAATTTCTTTAGGTCACGTATTCTACTTTATGGGGGGGTATTCAATTAGTTTCGACTTATTCAATGCCCATGCCATTTTTTTGACTGGTCGAAAAATCCGGCACTGGCGAAAATCGCATGTATTGGAAAATTTGCCGCTGATGGACATGATTTGAAGAATTTGCGGACGTTTTCTCCCGGTTTTAGCGCAATTTTTTCACCCATGCCGATTAAAAAAAACAACCAAAAAGTGAAATGGCATGGGCGAAAATGGATTAAAAAATGGGCGAAGACACCCGCAGTTGAAAAACTGCAATTAATTGAATACCCCTCCCCCCCCTAAGTCCAAGAGAGAGAGCTTTATGATTTAACAATGTTATCTGTTTGCAGGGAGTTAATATTTATTTGGAGTAAACTTCAACTGAAAGTAAACCCCTCGAAGCAAGTGTTTGTTGAGCAGTGCTACAATATGTTAAGGATTGCGGCCAATGTTAAAGTCATATTTCCCTTCATGAAGATCTTCAAAGAGGAGGTAAGTGTGTTTGTGTACAGGTAAATACTGGTGACTACGATTCTCTGGGCAGAACTGAGAAACGTTGGTTTTCTAGAAACCGAAGAAATAACCGGTTAGGAATATTAATATATATTTTGTTTTGAATTATTTTTTATTTTGAAAACTACAAAGATCTCACCCTTTCCATTTTAATATGTGAAGAAAAAGAAGAGGAAAGAATGTCTCTCTTGCTGGCGCACAAATGATAATTAAAAATTAACCTTTAATAGATTCATTAAAATTCTCTAACCACGAAATAAAGAAGTGCAGTATGGTAATCACATTATATAAGCTTACTGCACTTCTTTATTTCGTGGTTAGACAATTTTAATGAATCTATTAAAGGTTAATTTTTAATTATCATTTGTGCGCCAGCAAAAGAGACATTCTTTACTCTTCTTTTTCTTCGTATAATTCAATTTGTCTCTGGTAGCACCTCCGAACGTCCAGTAATAGGCACCCAGTCAAACAGACGGACATTTGTCGGAGTTCTCCTTTTCAAATATTAAACATTCAGTATTTCTCTAACGTCCTTGAGGATGCTGGGACTCCGTAAGGACCATGGGGAATAGACGGGCTCCGCAGGAGATAGGGCACTTTAAGAAAGCTTTGGACTCTGGGTGTGCACTGGCTCCTCCCTCTATGCCCCTCCTCCAGACCTCAGTTTTACACTGTGCCCAGAGCAAGATGGGTGCACTGCAGAGAGCTCTCCAGAGTTCTCTGCCTAGAAGCATTTTTGTTTGGATTTTTTCTTTCTACCTTTTACTACATTTTCACAGGGAGCACTGCTGGCAACAGGCTCCCTGCATCGAGGGACTGATGAGAGAGGAGCAGACCTTTTTGTCAAAGATAGGCTCTGCTTCCTCGGCTAATGGACACCATTAGCTCCAGAGGGGGTGAACGCAGGTTCTTACTGGGCGTCCATCCCAGGAGCCGCGCCGCCGTTCTCCTCACAGAGCTAGAAGTACAGAAGACAGAAGTCGTCAGGCGGCAGAAGCCTTCAGCTTCACTGAGGTAACGCACAGCACTGCAGCTGTGCGTCATTGCTCCCATACACCTCACACACTCCGGTCACTGTAAGGGTGCAGGGGGGGGGGGGGCGCGGCCCTGGGCAGCAATATAAACCTCTGCATGGCAAAAAGACTATATACATGTACAGGTGGGCTCTGTACATGTATATAAATGAGCCCCCGCCATATTTTACTAAGTTTGAGCGGGACAGAAGCCCGCCGCCGAAGGGGCGGGGATTCTCCCTCAGCACTCACCAGCGCCATTTTCTCTCCACAGCACTGCTGAGAGGAAGCTCCCCGGACTCTCCCCTGCTTGCACACGGTGAAAGGGTGCTTAAAAGAGAGGGGGGGGGGCACATAATTGGCGGTTTATATATTATACAGCGTTTCTGGGGAAAAACAATTTGTGTTGGTCTCCAGGGTTATTGCGCTGGGGTGTGTGCTGGCATACTCTCTCTCTGTCTCTCCAAAGACCCTTGACAGGGATACTGTCTTCAGGAAAGGGGTTCCCGGTGTGTGTGTGAAGTGTTTCGGTACGCGTGTGTCGACATGTTTGACGAGGAAGGCTCGCTTAATGTGGAGGGGGAGTGCTTGACTGTCAGGTCGCCGTCGGCGACACCGGAATGGGTGGATATGCTGAATGTCTTGAATGCAAATGTCAATCTATTGCATAAAAGATTAGACAAGGCAGAAGCTAGGGATCAGTCAGGTAGCCAGTCCATGCCTGTCCATGGGGCGCCAGGTCCCTACGGGGTCTCAGAAGCGCACCATATCCCAGATAGATGACACAGATACCGACACAGATACTGACTCTAGTGTCGACTATGAAGATGCAAAATTACAGCCAAAGGTGGCTTAGGGTATACGGTACATGATTATGGCCATTAAAGAGGTTTTGCATATTACTGAGGAACCCCCTGTCCCTGACACGAGGGTACACATGTATAAAGGGAAAAAGCCTGAAGTCACTTTTCCATCCTCATTTGAATTAAGTGACTTGTGCGAAAAGGCTTGGGAATCTCCGGATAGGAGACCACAAGTTCCCAAAAGGATTCTCATGGCGTATCCTTTTCCACAAACTGATAGGATACGCTGGGAATCTTCGCCAAAAGTTGACAAGGCGCTGACACGTTTGTCCAAAAAGGTGGCACTGCCTTCTCAGGATACGGCTTCCCTCAAGGAACCTGCTGATCGCAGGCAGGAAATTACCTTAAAGCACATTTACAATCATTCCGGTACCATTGCTCGACCGGCTATGGCGTCGGCCTGGGTTTGTAGTGCGGTTGTAGCATGGGCAGATTCCTTATCTACGGAAATTGACACCTTAGATAGGGACGCCATTCATATGACCATAGAGCATATCAGAGATGCTGCCTTGTATATGAGGGATGCTCAGAGAGACATTTGTTTATTAAGCTCCAGAATAAATACTATGTCTATTTCTACTAGGCGGCTCTTGTGGACCCGACAGTGGACGGGAGATGCCGATTCAAAGCGGCATATGGAGTCCTTGCCTTACAAAGGGGTGGAGTTGTTTGGAGACGGCCGCTCGGATCTTGTCGCTACGGCTGGTAAGTCAAATTTCTTACCTTATGTCCCCCCGCAACATACAAAAAAGGCACCTCATTATCAGTTGCAGTCCTTTCGTTCCAATAAAAACAAGAAGGGACGTGGATCATCCTTTGTTGCCAGAGGGAAAGGCAGGGGAAAAAAGCTGCACACAGCTAGTTCCCAAGAGCAGAAGTCCTCCCCTGCGTCTTCAAAGTCCACCGCAGGACGCTGGGGCTTTCCGAAGGAAGGCAGATCTGGTGGGGGTTCGTCTTCGATTTTTCAGCCACGTCTGGGTTCACTCGCAGGTGGATCCCTGGGCATTAGAGATTGTTTCTCAGGGATACAGGCTGGAATTCGAAGACTTGCCTCCTCGACGATTTTTCAAATCGGCTCTGCCGGCTTCCCCGTCAGAGAGGGAGCTAGTGTTGGCAGCAATCCAAAAATTGTATATTCAACAGGTGATTGTCACAGTTCCTCATCTCCAGCAAGGAGAGGGATATTACTCAACCCTGTTTGTGGTCCCGAAACCGGACGGTTCGGTCAGACCCATTTTAAACCTGAAATCTCTGAACCTGTACTTGAAGAGGTTCAAGTTCAAAATGGAATCACTCAGGGCGGTCATCGCCAGCCTGGAGGGAAGGGGGGATTGGATGGTGACCCTGGACATAAAGGTTGCTTACTTCATGCTCCGATATTCCCCCCCGCATCAGGCATTCCTGAGATTTGCAGTGCAGGACTGTCACTACCAATTTCAGATGTTGCCGTTTGGGCTTTCCATGGGCCCGAGAAGTTTCACCAAGGTAATGGCGGAAATGATGGTGCTCCTGCGCAGGCAGGGAGTCACAATTATCCCATACTTGGACGATGATCTCATAAAGGCGAGATCTCGGGAGAGGTTGCTGGACAGCGTGTCTCTGTCCATGAAGACGTTGCAGATACACGGCTGGATTCTCAATATACCGAAGTCCCAGCTAGTCCCTACAACGCGTCTGACCTTTTTGGGCCTGATTCTATACACAGACCAGAAAAAGGTTTTTCTTCCGATCGAAAAGGTTCAGGAACTCCTAGCCATGGTCAGGAACATATTAAAACCAAAAAAGGTTTCAGTGCATCATTGCACGCGGGTCCTGGGAAAGATGGTGGCTTCCTACGAGGCCATCCCTTTCAGCAGGTTCCATGCGAGGACTTTTCAGTGGGACCTCTTGGACAAGTGGTCCGGGTCCCATTTACAAATGCATCAAAGGATCACACTATCTCCCAGGACCAGGGTATCTCTCCTGTGGTGGCTGAACAGTGCTCACCTACTAGAAGGTCGCAGGTTCGGCATTCAGGACTGCGTCCTGGTGACCACGGACGCAAGCCTCCGAGGCTGGGGAGCAGTGACACTGGGAAGAAATTTCCAAGGTCTCTGGTCAAGCCTAGAGTCTTGTCTCCACATCAACGTCCTGGAGTTGAGGGCCATATACAACGCCCTGCGTCAAGCGGAGGAATTGCTTCGGAGAAAACCGGTTCTGATTCAGTCAGACAATGTCACGGCAGTGGCTCATATAAACCGCCAAGGCGGAACAAGGAGCAGAATGGCCATGGCAGAAGCGACCAGGATTCTACGCTGGGCGGAAGGCCATGTAAGCGCGCTGTCAGCGGTGTTCATCCCGGGGGTGGACAACTGGGAGGCGGACTTCCTCAGCAGGCACGACCTGCAATCGGGAGAGTGGGGACTTCATCAAGAAGTCTTCGCACAGATCACGGATCGTTGGGGACTGCCTCAAATCGACAGGATGGCATCCCGACTCAACAAAAAGCTAAAGCGGTATTGCGCCAGGTCAAGGGACCCTCACGCGGTAGACGCTCTGGTGACACCTTGGGTGTTCAGATCGGTCTATGTGTTTCCTCCTCTTCCTCTCATACCCAAGGTGTTGAGAATAATACGAAGAAGCAGGGTCAGAACAATACTCATTGTTCCGGATTGGCCACGGAGGACTTGGTATCCGGAGCTGCAAGAGTTGCTCGCAGGGGATCTGTGGCCTCTTCCTCTAAGGCAGGACCTGCTGCGGCAGGGGCCCTGTCTGTTCCAAGACTTACCGCGGCTGCGTTTGACGGCATGGCGGTTGAACGCCGGATCCTAGCGGAAAAAGGGATTCCGGAGGAAGTCATTCCTACCCTGATCAGGGCTAGGAAAGATGTGACGTTAAAACATTATCACCTTATATGGCGGAAATATGTTGCTTGGTGTGAGGCCAGAGCTGCTCCTACGGAGGAGTTCCATTTGGGCCGTCTACTCCACTTCCTTCAAACAGGAGTGACTTTGGGCCTAAAATTAGGGTCCATAAAGGTCCAGATTTCTGCCTTATCCATTTTCTTTCAAAGAGAATTGGCCTCTATTCCTGTAGTACAGACCTTTGTGAAGGGAGTGCTGCATATTCAGCCTCCTTTTGTGCCTCCGGTAGCGCCTTGGGATCTTAACGTGGTGTTACGTTTCCTTAAGTCACCTTGGTTTGAAACACTCAAAACTGTGGAGTTAAAATACCTCACGTGGAAAGTGGTCATGTTGTTGGCGTTAGCTTCGGCAAGACGTGTTTCCGAATTGGCGGCTTTATCACATAAAAGCCCATACTTGGTTTTTCACGTGGATAGGGCAGAGTTGAGGACTCGCCTTCACTTTCTGCCAAAAGTGGTCTCATCTTTTCATGTGAACCAACCTATTGTCGTGCCTGTGGCTACACGGGACTTGGAGGATTCCGAGTCCCTGGATGTAGTCAGGGCTTTGAAGATTTATGTGACCAGAACGGCTAGAATCAGGAAGACTGAAGCTTTGTTCGTTCTGTATGCGGCCAACAAGGTTGGCGCTCCTGCTTCAAAGCAGACTATTGCTCGCTGGATCTGTAACACGATTCAGCAGGCACATTCTACGGCGGGATTGCCGTTACCGAAATTGGTTAAGGCCCACTCCACTAGGAAAGTGGGCTCCTCTTGGGCGGCTGCCCGAGGGGTCTCGGCATTACAGTTGTGCCGAGCAGCTACTTGGTCGGGGACAAACACCTTTGCAAAGTTCTATAAGTTTGATACCCTGGCTGAGGAGGACCTCCTGTTTGCTCAATCGGTGCTGCAGAGTCATCCGCGCACTCCCGCCCGTTTGGGAGCTTTGGTATAATCCCCATGGTCCTTACGGAGTCCCAGCATCCTCAAGGACGTTAGAGAAAATAAGATTTTACTTACCAGTAAATCTATTTCTCATAGTCCGTAGAGGATGCTTGGCGCCCGTCCCAAGTGCGGACTACTTCTGCAAGACTTGTATATAGTTATTGCTTACATAAGGGTTATGTCATAGTTTTCAGTGGTACCGTGGCTATGTTGTTGTTCATACTGTTAACTGGGTAAGTTTATCACAAGTTATACGGTGTGATTGGTGTGGCTGGTATGAATCTCGCCCTTAGATTTACAAAAATCCTTCCTCGTACTGTCCATCTCCTCTGGGCACAGTTTCCCTAACTGAGGTCTGGAGGAGGGGCATAGAGGGAGGAGCCAGTGCACACCCAGAGTCCAAAGCTTTCTTAAAGTGCCCTATCTCCTGCGGAGCCCGTCTATTCCCCATGGTCCTTACGGAGTCCCAGCATCCTCTACGGATTACGAGAAATAGATTTACCGGTAAGTAAAATCTTATTTTAACAGCCTGTGCAGAACATATCCCCATTCCCTGTACATTTTAATATGTGCACACATTTGGTCCTGAAAAAAAGGGTTTCTGATCTGTTGCCCCAGTGATTATTTAGTTCTATCTAAAAAAAAATGTAGCGTACAAAGTAATAACACATTTATGCAAGAGACCCAGATTAATTGGGAAAATCTTTTCCTGGGCCCATGGTTCAGGTCTTCTTTAATAATGTACTTTACTGTGGGGGGAGGGGGGAGCTACAACTAAAATATATTTTTTTCCATACACATGAAACCAATTTGATACGGGATCCGTGTGTTTAAGATGCCGACTGTCAAAATACCGACAACAGCATGCTGGAGCCTAGGATCCCGACAGATACTAATAAGTAAGGTAACCCTGAACCCATAACCTGCCTTTCTCTATCGTCCTAAGTGGATGCTGGGGTTCCTGAAAGGACCATGGGGAATAGCGGCTCCGCAGGAGACAGGGCACAAAAAAGTAAAGCTTTTACCAGATCAGGTGGTGTGCACTGGCTCCTCCCCCTATGACCCTCCTCCAGACTCCAGTTAGATTTTGTGCCCGAACGAGAAGGGTGCAATCTAGGTGGCTCTCCTAAAGAGCTGCTTAGAGAAAGTTTAGCTTAGGTTTTTTACTTTACAGTGAGTCCTGCTGGCAACAGGATCACTGCAACGAGGGACTTAGGGGAGAAGTAGTGAACTCACCTGCGTGCAGAGTGGATTTGCTGCTTGGCTACTGGACACTAGCTCCAGAGGGACGATCACAGGTACAGCCTGGATGGTCACCGGAGCCGCGCCGCCGGCCCCCTTGCAGACGCTGAAGAGAGAAGAGGTCCAAAATCGGCGGCTGAAGACTCCTGAGTCTTCATAAAGGTAGCGCACAGCACTGCAGCTGTGCGCCATTTTCCTCTCAGCACACTTCACACAACAGTCACTGAGGGTGCAGAGCGCTGGGGGGGGCGCTCTGAGAGGCAAATAAAAACCTTATTAGAGGCAAAAAATACCTCACATATAGCCCACAGAGGCTATATGGAGATATTTAACCCCTGCCTAACTTCAAAAATAGCGGGAGACGAGCCCGCCGTAAAAGGGGCGGGGCCTATCTCCTCAGCACACAGCGCCATTTTCTCTCACAGAAAAGCTGGAGAGAAGGCTCCCAGGCTCTCCCCTGCACTGCACTACAGAAACAGGGTTAAAACAGAGAGGGGGGGCACTGATTTTGGCGATATTGTATATATATAAAAGATGCTATAAGGGAGAAACACTTATATAAGGTTGTCCCTATATAATTATAGCGTTTTTGGTGTGTGCTGGCAGACTCTCCCTCTGTCTCCCCAAAGGGCTAGTGGGTCCTGTCCTCTGTCAGAGCATTCCCGGTGTGTGTGCTGTGTGTCGGTACGTGTGTGTCGACATGTATGAGGACGATGTTGGTGAGGAGGCGGAGAAATTGCCTGTAATGGTGATGTCACTCTCTAGGGAGTCGACACCGGAATGGATGGCTTATTTAGAGAATTACGTGAGAATGTCAACACGCTGCAAGGTCGGTTGACGACATGAGACGGCCGACAATCTATTAGGACCGGTCCAGGCGTCTCAGAAACACCGTCAGGGGTTTTAAAAACGCCCATTTACCTCAGTCGGTCGACACAGACACAGACACGGACACTGAATACAGTGTCGACGGTGAATAAACAAACGTATTTCTCATTAGGGCCACACGTTAAGGGCAATGAAGGAGGTGTTACGTGTTTCTGATACTACAAGTACCACAAGAAAGGGTATTATGTGGGAGTGGAAAAAACTACCTGTAGTTTTTCCTGAATCAGATAAAATAAAATGAAGTGTGTGATGATGCGTAGGGTTACCCCGATAGCAAATATTGGCGTTATACCCTTTCCCGCCAGAAATTAGGGTACGTTGGGAAACACCCCTTAGGGTGATAAGGCGCTCACACGCTTATCAAGTGGCGTTACCGTCTCCAGATACGGCCGCCCTCAAGGAGCCAGCTGATAGGAAGCTGGAAAAATATCCTAAAAAGTATATACACACATACGGTGGTTATACTGCGACCAGCGATCGCCATCAGCCTGGAGATGCAGTGCTGGGTTGGCTTGGTCGGATTCCCTGACTGAAAATATTTTATTCATGTAGAGCATTTAATAGGATGCATTCTATATATATGTATGTGAGATGCACAGAGGGATATTTGCTCTCTGGCATCAAGATAAGTGCGTTGTCCATATCTCCCAGAAGATGTCAGGGACACGACAGTGGTCAGGTGATACAGATCCCATACGGCAGATGGAAGTATTGCTGTATAAAGGGAAGGAGTTATTTGGGGGTCGGTCCATCGGACCTGGGGACCACAGCAACAGCTGGGAAATCCAACCTTTTTTACCCCAAGTTACATCTCAGCTAAAAAAGACACCGTCTTTTCAGCCTCAATCTTTCCTTTCCCATGAGGGCATGCAGGCAAAAGGCCAGTCATATCTGCCCAGACATAGAGGTAAGGGAAGTAGACTGCAGCAGGCAGCCCTTTCCCAGGAAAAGAAGCCCTCCACCGCGTCTGCCAAGTCCTCAGCATGACGCTGGGGCCGTGCAAGCGGACTCAAGGTGGGGGGGTAGTCTCAAGAGTCTCAGGGCGCAGTGGGATCACTCGCAAGTTGACCCCTAGATCGTACGAGTATTATCCCAGGGGTAAAGATTGGAGAGTCGAGACATCTTCTCCTCGCAGGTTCCTGAAGTCTGCTTTACCAACGGCTCCCTCCGACAGGGAGGCAGCATTGGAAACAATTCACAAGCTGTATATCCAGCAGGTGATAATCAAAGTACCCCTCCTACGACAAGGAAAAGGGTATTATTTTTCCACACTATATTGTGGTACTGAAGCCAGACGGTTTGGTGACACATAGTCTAAATCTAAAATGTTTTGAACACTTACATAAAAGGTTCAAATCGAGATAAAGTCACTCAGAGCAGTGATAGCGAACCGGAAAAAAGGGGACTATATGGTGTCCCTGGACATCAAGGATTACCTCCATGTCCAAATTTTGTCCTTCTCATCAAGGGTACCTCTGGTTCGTGGTACAGAACTGTCAATATCAGTTTCAGACGATGCCGTTTGAATTATCCACGGCACCCCGGGCCTTTTTACCAAGGTAATGGCCGAAAAGATGTTTCTTCAAAGAAAAAAGGCATCTAAATTATCCCTTACTTGCACGACCTAAAAAGGGCAAGTTCCAGAGAACAGTTGGAGGTCGGAAGAGCACTATCTAAAGTAGTTCTTCGACGGCACGACTGGATTCTAAATATTCCAAGAATCGCAGCTGTTTTCCGACGATACGTCTGCTGTTCCTAGGGATGATTCTGGACACGGTTCAGAAAAAGGTTTTTCTTCCCGAGGAAAAAGCCAAGGAGTTATCCGACCTGTCAGGAACCTCCTAAAACCAGGAAAGGTGTCTGTACATCAATGCACAAGAGTCCTGGGAAAAATGGTGGCTTTTTACGAAGCAATTCCATTCGGCAGATTCCATGCAAGAATTTTCCAAAGGGATCTGTTGGACAAATGGTCAGGGTCGCATCCTCAGATGCACCTGCGAATAACCCTGTCGCCAAGGACAAGGGTATATCTTCTGTGGTGGTTGCAAAAGGCTCATCTATTGGAGGGCCGCAGATTCGGCATACAGGATTTGATCCTGGTGACCACGGACGCCAGCCTGAGAGGTTGGGGAGCAGTCACACAAGGAAGAAACTTCCAGGGGGTATGGACGAACCTGGAAAAGTCTCTTCACATAAACATTCTGGTACTAAGAGCAATCTAAAATGCTCTAAGCCAGGCGGAACCACTCCTGCAAGGAAAACCGGTGTTGATTCAGTCGGACAACATCACGGCGGTCGCCCATGTAAACAGACAGGGCGGCACAAGAAGCAGGAGTGCAATGGCAGAAGCTGCCAAGATTCTTCGCTGGGCGGAGAATCACGTAATAGCACTGTCAGCAGTGTTCTTCCCGGGCGTGGACAACTGGGAAGCAGACTTCCTCAGCAGACACGATATTCACCCGGGAGAGGGGGGTCTTCATCCAGAAGTCTTCCACATGCTAATAAACTGTTGGGAAAGACCAATGGTAGACATGATGGCGTCTCGCCTCAACAAGAAACTGGACAAGTATTGCGCCAGGTCAAGAGATCCACAGGCAATAGCTGTGGACGCACTGGTAACACCTTGGGTGTACAAATCAGTATATGTGTTTCCTCCTCTGCCTCTCATACCAAAGGTATTGAAGATTATACGGTGAGGAGGAGTAAGAACAATACTAGTGGCTCCGGATTGGCCAAGAAGGACTTGGTACCCGGAACTTCAAGAGTTGGTCACGGACGACCCGTGCCCTCTACTTCTGAGAAGGGACCTGCTACAACAGGGTCCCTGTCTCTTTCAAGACTTACCGCGGCTGCGTTTGACGGCATGGCGGTTGAACGCCAGATCCTAAAAGGGAAAGGCATTCCAGAAGAAGTCATTCCTACCTTGATTAAGGCAAGGAAGGAAGTCACCGCGAAACATTATCACCGCATTTGGCGAAAATATGTCGCGTGGTGCGAGGATCGGAGTGTTCCGACGGAGGAATTTCAACTGGGTCGTTTCCTACATTTCCTACAATCAGGATTGTCTATGGGTCTCAAATTGAGATCTATTAAGGTTCAAATTTCGGCCCTGTCAATATTCTTCCAAAAAGAATTGGCCTCAGTTCCTGAGGTACAGACTTTTGTTAAAGGAGTACTGCATATACAGCCTCCTGTGGTGCCTCCGGTGGCACCGTGGGATCTAAATGTAGTTTTAGATTTCCTCAAATCCCATTGGTTTGAACCATTGAAAAAGGTGGATTTTAAATATCTCACATGGAAAGTGACTATGTTACTGGCCCTGGCTTCCGCCAGGAGAGTATCTGAATTGGCGGCTTTATCTTATAAAAGCCCTTATCTAATCTTCCATTCGGATAGGGCAGAACTGAGGACTCGTCCGCATTTTCTCCCTAAGGTGGTATCGGCGTTTCACCTGAACCAACCTATTGTGGTGCCTGCGGCCACTGGCGACTTGGAGGACTCCAAGTTGTTGGACGTTGTCAGAGCCTTAAAAATATACATTTCAAGGACGGCTGAAGTCAGAAAATCTGACTCGCTGTTGATACTATATGCACCCAACAAGTTGGGTGCCCCTGCTTCTAAGCAGACGATTGCTCGTTGGATTTGTAACACAATTCAACTTGCTCATTCTGTGGCAGGCCTGCCACAGCCTAAATCTGTTAAGGCCCATTCCACAAGGAAGGTGGGCTCATCTTGGGCGGCTGCCCGAGGGGTCTCGGCATTACAATTCTGTCGAGCAGCTACGTGGTCGGGGGAAAACACGTTTGTAAAATTCTACAAATTTGATACCCTGGCAAAAGAGGACTTGGAATTCTCTCATTCGGTGCTGCAGAGTCATCCGCACTCTCCCGCCCGTTTGGGAGCTTTGGTATAATCCCCATGGTCCTTTCAGGAACCCCAGCATCCACTTAGGACGATAGAGAAAATAAGAATTTACTTACCGATAATTCTATTTCTCGGAGTCCGTAGTGGATGCTGGGCGCCCATCCCAAGTGCGGATTATCTGCAATACTGTACATAGTTATTGTTAACAAATTCGGGTTATATTGTTAAGGAGCCATCTTTAAGAGGCTCTTTCTGTTATCATACTGTTAACTGGGTTTAGATCACAAGTTGTACGGTGTGATTGGTGTGGCTGGTATGAGTCTTACCCGGGATTCAAATTGCCTCCCTTATTGTGTACGCTCGTCCGGGCACAGTACCTAACTGGAGTCTGGAGGAGGGTCATAGGGGGAGGAGCCAGTGCACACCACCTGATCTGGTAAAAGCTTTACTTTTTTGTGCCCTGTCTCCTGCGGAGCCGCTATTCCCCATGGTCCTTTCAGGAACCCCAGCATCCACTACGGACTCCGAGAAATAGAATTATCGGTAAGTAAATTCTTATTTTCTTGCTGCCTGACCTTAACCTCTTCACCCCCATCCCCCCCTCCCCAACCTAAACCTAACTCTCCCACCCCTGCAGCCTAACTGTAACCCTGTCCAGTGGGGCATAACCCCCCATTCCCCACAGGCGGTTTTCTAGGCATGTATCTGACATCAGTTGCAATGGATTGCGACTAAAAACTTACTGCATTCTCATTATTCTGAGTAGCCATGGGTCAACCGCAATTGTCGATGGCACTCTGGGTATGCAGCGCAATTTTGCGATCATTTTGTTGAGCGTCTTTTACCTTTCTGGGCGGTTCTTCACGTGCGATTTTTAGCAGAAGCAGAAATGAGAAAAATCACAATATCTGTCTCAATAGCTATCCAAGCTGAATCGGGTCCATTGTTTGGTACTTCCATGCTGTTATTCTGTAGTTTACTCTACTTGGTACCACTTAGTGACAGTATCCACTGCGTATAATTTCTGCTACTATTAAGAGAGTGATGTTTCTCTCTTCTGTCTTTTTAGTATTTAAAAAAAAAAAAAAGAAGAAACCTACTTGTGAGGGTGCAATGTTTTCCATTCAACAGAAGATCAGACTTAATACTTTTTTTAGTTTATTTTATAAATAAATATGTTGTACAACATTTCATGATTTACCTTTTAGATGTACAACAGATTTTTTATTAACATGTACTTTTTTTTTATTATTTATCTATACAGATAGGAGAAGCTGGTGTACAACTGTCGGTCGAGCTATGTGGATGTGCGTTACAGTTGGACCTTCACAATAATCCTGAAACAAAATCTTTAATTTATAAAACTATATCTTACCTTTTACCCACTGACTTGGAGATTTGCAGAATCTGTGCATTATCCGTTTTCTTTTTGGAACGAACCCTAGAATTTTATAGGGATGTGGAACGTTTGTACAAATACTCAGATGAGGATTATAACGAGTTCACCAGCTACGTCGAAAACCGGGTGCGCTTTGAACTACTTCCAATCTTAAAAAGGGGTTTAGTGTTCGATCCAGAATTTTGGAGTTTTGAAATGATCCAGACAAACTGTGCTTCTCTGCTCGGAGAGAAGGCTGCAGTGGCTTTATCAAACCCTACTACACCGGAACCCCTGCAAACTCCAAACACTGTGTGCCCCGTTGTCTGTCCGGATGTTAAACAAAGTTTGTCTTCAGATATTTCTGGGATGCAGTTACGTAATGGCGTATTAAAGCACAAAGAAATCAGGAGCAGGCTGAGAGTTTCTACAAATGCTAGGAGAAACCATACCGTGTTCAGTCCTCCTATGCTGGAGCATTATGTTCCGAAGCATCTTTGTACTTTGTGTAATAAGGAATTTTTGGGCGGTCATATCTTTAGGCATGCACACACTCATCACACTAAAGGCTGCTTTTCATGTGTTATATGTGCCCGAAAGTTCAGGAATAGAATAAACATGGTAAGGCATTTAAAACATCACTTGAAGATAATGCAAAGGCATCCAGTTACAAGTCCACCAGAAGCTCCACCGAACGGTCCCCTCCATTTGGCTTCGGATACAAATGAAGTTCACTCCTCGGAAGCTTCATCTTTATCTTTAGAAAATGGAAATTCTAGTAGTTCAGCCAATGAAATATTGAGTGCTGCAGACTTGCCGTACCAGGATCCAGCCCCAGAACTTATCATTCCAGAACAAAATCACGTCAGTGAACTCAATACAGTAGATTTAAATCACTCAACTGCCACACAGACGTCTGTCTCCACTGATGTCAGTAATTCAGAAGATACGACTACAGTACATGAAATGCAAGACGTGAAAGAGACACCAAGTAAAAATCTGACTGAGTGTATTAAATTAAATGGATCTTTGTGTAGGAAAGTAGACACTGTAGTAAATAGGCAAATTAGCTACCAATGCCCTGCTCATGGATGTGACCGTCTTTTCCAAAGGGTAAGGGCTTTGAATAAGCATGCAAGGAACGCCCACCCATCTGACATGAAGGTACAGCAACACATAATGGCATGGAATAAGGGGAAATGTCGCTTCTGCCAGAGAAAGTTTTCGGATTGCAGTCACTTCATGGACCATTTAAAGAGGCACAGCTATCCCAATGTCTACTTTTGCCAGCAATTAAACTGCAATAAAAGATTCAAGCTAGCTACTCAGCTCACAGAACATCAGTTAAGCCATGAGTCTTTCATAGCTCAGTGCTGTTTCTTGAACTGTCGTGAAGTTTTTGAACAAGTTTCTTCCCTTTATGAGCACGAAGCTCTGCACTATGGACAAAATTCTCTGGTGGTTGGTCCTCCATTACTGGACATGACTAAGCCCATAGAGACTGTTCCTGTCCCACAGGAGGATATTATATTAGAAGACAAGCCTGCACTACCTAGTAAGAGGGTTGAACCTGTCCAGGAAGAGGAAGCTGTAGACTTGCCAGTTCCCATCTGGAGGTCCAGGAAGGATGTAGCAGAACCAAAGACGTATAAACAAGTGGAGAAAAAACTGAATGCCGAAAATAGTTGTAAAGTTTCAGAGGTAAATGTTAGGCCGGATCTAGTTCAAGAAGTGCCACCAGCTGCGGTTGAGGAACAAATCCCCAATGGATGTGGTATGCTTGAGCAGACTGCGGTGGAAGTAGAAACCTCAGGAACTGTAGCTAATACTACAGAAAGAGATGTAAATGATGCATTGGGCTCAGATACTGCACAAGAGGGTCTACTGACAAGCAGTGCTACTGTAAACACACAAACTCCCTCCAAGCCAAATCCCGCCCCTTGCACGAGTGATTATGGCACAGCTGAAAAGCGGCAATACAGAAGACCGTTGCCACCAAGTTACCTAGATGAGCAGTACCTTAGCATGCCAAAACGCAGAAAGAACAACCAAGGACAACTTGATGAAAACCAGACTGTTTCCAAAACTTCCGTGGACAAATTTAGATGCTCCAAGTGCCTAACGAATTACTGCAGCTCAGAAGCACTTGAACAGCATCTAGCACAAAAGAAGTGTCAGCTGTACTTTGGGTTCGA
This sequence comes from Pseudophryne corroboree, assembly GCF_028390025.1. NCBI lineage: Eukaryota > Metazoa > Chordata > Amphibia > Anura > Myobatrachidae > Pseudophryne > Pseudophryne corroboree. The sequence goes on along the minus strand of NC_086445.1, from coordinate 945,250,600 downwards.
CTCAGATGATGAAAGTGAGTATTTTACACATGCACAGTAAGGGGGAAATGTATCTAAACTTCTAAAGAGTGGACAAGTGGAGGCGTTACCCATAGCAACCTATCAATTTGTATCTAGCATTATTGAGTAATCTGCTTGGCAGAAGCTGATTGATTGGTATGGGCAACATCTCCACTTCTCTACTCTTCAGAAAGTACATAAATCTCTATCTAAAATGAGTCCATGTTATGTCACAAAGAATTACTTTAAAGTGAAGCTTTATAGGAAAGTGTCAATGACTTCTGAAAAAGCCTAAAAATAATTATGCTAAATATGACTAGGCAATAACTAATAAATTACAAATAATAGATTCATTACTTAATAGTGTCCTCCCTTTTTCTCAGCTCCCATTTTTTTTCTCATTCTCCTGATGAACCACTACATTTAGCATGTAAGGTGCCTGAAGCTACAAAACTCTACATTGCCTTAGAATAGTGAGAGGGGAACAACAGCTCAAGACAACTCTGCTACCTTAGAGTTGTCTAGTTACCTTACATTGATATTTGATCTTTCTCTTTCTTCGTGGCTGGTGGACATGTCCATGGGGTTGTAGGTCTTTGGACCGCTGGAGCAGGCACTTGGACTGTAGCTTTAAATTCTAAGCTACCCCCCCCCCCCACCAACCCCATCAAGCCAATGTACTTGGCTTTCCCTTGCATAGCTGCAGCTGTGTTCCAGTCTGTTCTGCTGCACATGAATCTGTAGCAGCATTCCCCAGCTCTTATCTAGAATGGAGGCTGTTCTGCAGGCTGGGATCACAATGATGCAGCTTTATCATCAGCTCCTCTCCTGCATTTGTTTTCTACAGGAAGGCTAAGTATGTGTGTTTTGTTGTCTTTGCTTTTTCTGGAGATTGTGCAGGTGCTCAATGACCTGTTTTATTTACCTGTTTGGGGTTTTTTGTTCCACCTGCGCCACTGCAAACATTGGGACCATGTGGGTACTATGTCAGACAAATCGAAACCTATCAAGGCAAAAAGTGCTACTAAGGCATTTGTTTTTCATTTGCGCCCAGTGTAATATTAAATTGCCATGTGAACAGGTGGACTGTCATACAGGGCCTGGTGTCACGCAGGCATCGGGGGGCACAACTTCTGCCCTGTCATCGGTCTCAGACTTAGTGAAGCTCATGGCGCTTCAGCGAGCGAACCAGGTTAGAGCAGCTGCTGCACCTGGTTCATTAGTGCTTGGTACCGAGTCACCTGCTCCTGGTGGTGCAGCTCTCCATCTGGTCTGATACACCCTGGCATTGTATCATGAAGCATATGGCGTCAGAGTTTAATAAACTTTCTTCTTATTTGGAACGTTTCTCTGAGTATCCTAAGCTGCGCGAGTCGCATAATTGTCTTCCTTCTTCCAGTGTACCTTTACAGGTTTCGGAAGAGGAGGGCAAACTGAGTTTGTGCCTTTTTCTAGACTGCTTAGATATGGATGGCTGTGGGTCTGTTAAAGCTTCAGTGCAAGAGGGTTGTTCCTTTCCCTTCTTTGGATGTCTCTGATCTCATCGAGGAGGACTGGAAAAGAAGTTCGCCATACCTTGCAAGTTTACATCCCTTTATCCTCTTCAGGCAGATCATGTGTTCAAGTGGGAGCTGCCTCCTAAGGTTGACACTGCAGTGGCTTGATTAGCTAAACACGCTCTTCCTGTTCAGGGCTCGACGTCCTTTAAAGATCAGCTAGATAAAAAAAATTAGCAGGTTGTCTCAAGTGCCTCATTTTTATAGGTTCTGGGATCGTTAACCGACTTTTACTAGCATGGGTGGCGTGAGCTATGGTTTCTTAGGCAAACAGACTCATCTCAGGGCTCCTGAGTGATTAATCCAGGGATTCCCTACTGGATTTGGTGAAGTAACTTTGTGGTGCAGCTATGTGTGAGGCCATGCAAGACTGTGCTCTGGTAGTTTCAAAGGTTTCTGATACAGCTGTCTAGACTTAGAGGGCCCTTTGGCTCTGAGCTTGGAATGCAGATTCAGAATACTTGGAATCTCTTACTTTTTGTAGTGGCGTTAGTTTTGGGCCAGAACTGGATACAATTATTGCCCAAGCTACTGGTTGTAAAAGCACTTTTCTTCTGGTAGCTGCTCCAAAACAGGGTATGCATTTGAGAGCTTTTTGCTCTTCCTTTCTGGGCGGAGTGTCCACTAGAGTTCAGTCTGCCAGAGGGTGTTTCTTCCCAGGAAGGGGTTCTTCACCTAAAGGCAGATTTTCTGGTGCTAACAAGCTCTTGGGGGCCAGGGTTTCTCCCCACCCAAGCCAGTCGCAGGTTTAAGGGTATTGGCTTCAGTTCAGAGACCATTGCGTGGTGTAATCTTTAGGCATCTGCGTGCTGGGTATCCTTTACAGAGGTTATGTCATTGACCTGGGTCAACTGCCATGGTGTTTTTCTGCTATTGCTCTTCCCAGGGATAGGGTGTGGCATAACATTGAGCTTTCAATTCTTTCCAGGGAGACTGGGTCATTGCTCTAGTGCTGGAATGCAAACTGTAGTTTTACTTAAACGTATTCCTTGTTCAAATGCTGAACTGCTCAATTTAAATTACACCAGGCTGTGTCTGGATAATTTTTTGCATGGAATCTCTGTGTTCATTGATCTACAGAATGGAGGCCATCAAATTTTCACCAGATGTCAGGAATTCGTATCTTCACGTTCTTATTTTGGGCAGGTCATCACTCTCTCTCTCCTCCATTTTGCAGCCGAATTGCATCACTATCTGTTCCAGGCACTGTCATTTGGTACAGCCACGGCACCACGCATTTTCACCAATATCATGTCTGTGATGGTGAGCCTTCTGCGCAAGGAAGGTATTGCGATCATACCTTATTTAAATGATCTGCTCGCAAAGGCCCATTTGTTTTCACAATTGAAAAGGCACCTGGGTCGCATTATACAGGTGCTTCAGCATCACGGATGGAACCTGAATATCGAAGTCTCAACTGATTGTCAGCGCCCCCTTTCTGGGTGTTGTCTTCTACACTTCTCTACAGAGCGTGTTCCTACCAGAGTCCAAAGCCTGGACCCTCCAGACCTTAGTCACGACGGTCCTGTCTGTACCTTGTTCGTCAGTCTTGATGTGCATACTTTTCTAGGGGACAATGTTCTCCACCTTCAAGACCATTCAGTATGCCAGGTTCCACTTACGAAAACTCCAGTGGGAATTGTCCACCAGTACTCATCAATCTCTCCAGTGGTGGCTAGTTTCCGATCATCTGCTCCAGGGGCAATCCTAGGTCAATCCTAGGTCACATCGAATTGGGTCAATCGTGACCACGGACGTCAGTCTCCAATTTTAGGGTGCTGTGATATTACATCTTTGGATCCAAGGTCTTTGGTCACAGTCGGAGACAGTTCTTCCAATTAATGCACATGGGCTCTGAGCCATTTTTCTGTATCTCTTGGGGGCCCAGTCCATCCTGGCCAGTGCTGATTCAGTCACGATGCCATGGTGGTGGTATATGTAAATCATCAAGGAGGCACCAAGAGTGCGGGAGCAATGGTGTAGGTGGCCCGAATTCTTTCCTGGGTAAAGGCTCACAGTGGAAAATTGGGAAGTGGACTTCTCAGCAGAACCACATTACTCCAAGGGGAGTGGTTTCTCCATCCAGAGGCGTTCCAACAAGTTAGTTCAGAAGTGGGGCCTTCTGCATGTGGAATTCATGGCCTCTCAACACAATTTCCACAGTTTTCTGCAAGATTCAGGGACCAAATGGCATTTTGTGGTGGATGTCATGACCTGTGGTTTTTTCGTCTGGTGTATCTGTATCCCCTGATCCCAGTGTTGCCTCGAGTACTGAAGCGGATGGAGGTTCAATGGGTGTCTGTAATCCTAATAGCTCCAGATTGGCTGCGCAGGTAATGGTACGCCAACTTTCTACAAATATTGGTAAATCGCTAAAAATATTGCTAGGTCTTATGTCGCATCTTCCTCTGTTGCCAGACCTGTTGCTACAGTGTCCATTTCTGCACAAGGACGTTCCTTGTTTGGCTTTAATGGTCTGGCTTTTGAGACCAAGCTTTTAAGGCTAAAGGTTTTTCTCTCTTGGGGGCCCTTACTATACTGTGGGCCCGGAAATCGGATTTGTCATGCAGTTATCACAGGGTATGAAAAATCTACATCTTGTGGTGTGAACAGAGGGGTCTAGTACTCCAGGTCGACACCAAAAACGTCGACATCAATTGGTCGACACAGGTAGACATGGAAAAAGGTCGACATGAGGTTTTTTTTAAATGTTTTTTGGGTGTCGTTTTCTTCGTAGAGTGACCGGGAACCCCAATTAGTGCAGCATGTTCGCTCGCCATGCTTCGGGCAAGGTGCCTCGCTGCTCTCGGCACATGTTACCGTTCCCAATCGTAGTCCACGTAGATCGTAAAGTATGAAAAAAAATGGGAAAAACTCATGTCGACCTTTTTGTCCATGTCGACCTTTTTGGTGTCGACCTCGAGTCTGGATACCGAACAGAGAAGGGTTCATGCTTCCAGGTTTCACCTCTCGTTTTCTTTGCCTTCCTTCAGGGGGGTTTTGGAGGTCAGTTTAAAGTTTTGTTCTTTGAAAGTACAAATTTTGGCCAGCGGCTTCTGTCTTTTCTTGCTAAGGTTCAAACCTTTTTTACAGTGTGTGTTGTATGTTCACCACCATTTCGTCTGTCCGTAGCTCTGTGGGATCTTAATCTGGTTCTCTTGTCACTCAATCAGTCTCCTTTCGAGCCTTTGTATTTGGCAGACCTTTGGTTCGTTACTTGGAAGCTGGTCTTCCTTATGGCCATTGCCTCAGCTCTGTGTGCTTCCGAGTTGGTGGCTTTATCTTGTAGGTTGTTACTTCTCATATTTCATGAAAATAGAGCAGTTCTCTGTACAGTTCCTACATTCCAGCTGAAGGATGTTTTGGCTTTTCTCTTAAACCAAGTAAATTCTATCCAGTGTTTCCTCTATCAGCGACTTTCCCGGACCAAGATCTGTTCTTTAAGACACAGGTGGTTGGCTGGCTACAAAGCAGACCATTGCACGTTAGATCCGCGCATCATCACTTGGGCCTTTTCTAGTGCGGGGCATCCGGGGTGTCGGCACATTCTACTGGTGCAGTGGCGACCTCCTGGGCAGGGCTTTGGTGAAACAGATCTGCTGTGCAGCTACATTACCTGGTCCTCTGTCCACATGTTTGCGCTTGTTTCTACTGGCTTCATGTTTTTGCCTCCTGCGATGCCACTTTGGGCTTACAGTTTTCTGATCTGGCAGCCTGAGCTTCCCCTCATCTGGAAGCGGCTGTTGAACGTCCCATGGTGCAGTGTCCCCCAGCCATGATGAAAGAGGAAAAAGGCTAGTTTTGATTCTTACCATTGAAGACTTTTTTTCTGAATCAGGCTGGGGTTTCTTGTCAATCTTTTCCTTATGGTTTTGTTGTATTGTTTTAAACAGTTTCACTGGTTCCTGCTACTCCTTACCAGGCTCTTTTAAAGTAGTACTGGCATGATGGGGTTGCAAGGGGGGGAAGCTTAGAATTTAAAGCTACAGTTTAAGTGCCAGCTCCAGCAATCCCAACCTGCAACCCCATGGTCCAATGTCCCCCAGCCTGATTCAGAGAAAAGGAAGTAACAAAAATCCACTAATTTCATTGTACAGACTATAACGGAAGAACAGGGCTGAAGCTTCCATGAATCATTATCATGAAACTAACAAAAAAATATGTATCTTCCATTTTTTAAGGTGGGGAGTGTAAGGATTAAATGGGAAACCCCTGTTTGGCAGACACCACATACTGATCTAGCAGTTGCTAGTGTCAGGTTTATTCAGTCTGAATTGTATGCACTGACTAAAGCAAAGGTTTTTTTCTTCCATTTTATAAACTGGCAATATTCCAACAATTACTATATTTCTGTAATAAATCTGTTGCGTTTTTTATTATAAGGCTGATAACTAGGTCATTTTTTTTGAGGACCTCCTTCTATGGAAACAAGTTGAATACATATTTGGCCCTATCAAATAAACGTATATTTAAAAAGACATTCTTAATTCTTTTGGGAATGTTTGAGAACTATTGTTAAGAATCCATTTGAGACTGATTGGGTTCTACTCCAACTTTTAAAGAAGAACCACATTCCAAGTTGAAAATAGTGTTTTAAATATACTTTCAGATCAGGGTTGGAATTAGTTTAAAAAAAGAAAAATGTATGATTTAATAAAAAAATAAAATTGAATCCTGTATTAGAAACCTTGTTCAGTCATGTTTTTAATGCTTTCTAACATTAATAATGTTGTTAGGCTTTGATTTATTTTACTTCTTTCAATAAAACCATTTTTTTTATAACTTATTATTCCTATTACATCTGAATATTTGTAAAGGGACTAACATATTAATACATACAAAGTACACTCAGGGATGGATGAAATTGAAAATAAAAACAAGTTAATGTTAAACATTAGTCCTACTTATTAGTTGTTATAATTAAATAAATCTGAATACAAAATGAAAAATGCAAGAGCACTTTTCAGAAAAACACACAAGCAGAAGTTAAGAATTAGCACGGAGCATGTCACACTGACTTTAAACATTTTGTATAACAATAGTTTTTTAGTATAGTAGGCTTTTATAAGAAGTCTCAGTGCCGTGCCAGCAGTCAAAGCATAATTTTTAAAAAAGCCAACCTTGTTTCAGATATTAACTATATATATTATACGTGATTGTTACCAGGCCCATCCCAGTAACAACCATTTATTTCCTTCTGTAGAATATCACTTACTTGATACCAGCAAGCGCAGTAGTTGTTGCCCTGTCTCTAATGCATTTGTCACAAGTGAATGTCTGTCTTATGGTCTGGTGTTGAATGTGAAAGGACAGATCTAAGGGGGTCATTCCGAGTTGATCGCTAAGGGGGTCATTCCGAGTTGATCGCTAGCTGCCGTTCGCAGCGTAGCGATCAGGCTAAAATTTGGCATTTCTGCGCATGTGTATAGGCCGCAGTACGCACGCGCAAAGTACTTTCACACAAAACTGTGCAGTTTTACACAAGGTCAAGCAACGCTTTTCAGTCGCTCTGCTGATCGTTGAGTGATTGACAGGAAGTGGGTGTTTCTGGGTGGTAACTGAGCGTTTTCTGGGAGTGTGCTAAAAAACGCAGGCGTGCCTGTGGAAACGGGGGAGTGGTTGGCCGAACGCAGGGCGTGTATGTGACATTAAAGCAGGAACTAAATTGTCTGCAGTGATTGCAAGGAAGGAGTAGGTTTGGAGCTACTCAGAAACAGCATGAAAATTTTTCCGAGCAGTTCTGCTAACCTTTCGTTCGCACTTTTGCTAAGCTAAGATACACTCCCAGAGGGCGGCTAAAAGCAGCTAGCGAGCAATCAACTCAGAATGAGGGCCTAAGTCCCATGCGTTAGACTGGCACACGTTTGTGACCCTTGAGGGAGGGACCAAGCAAGAGGTGTCTGCTATGGCGCTGACCTGTGCAAGCAGTGGTATACATACTATGGCATACAGATGTTTTAGAATGGGAACTGACACACAAATACTTTAAGACGCTTAGGTTTATTTAGTTGTTTACATTTAACATTGAATTGTTAATTTTGACTTGTTTTCTTTGTTATGAATAAATGCCGCATTACAGCATGTGTGTTTTAGAATTTATTTATTCCCCCCCTCATTTCAGTGCTATAGATTAGTTAATATCTTGGAGTGTTGTTGTGGGTTGGTGAGTGGTACTCTGTTGTTGACCCCTTAACATAATAGAGGAAGCAAACATGAAGCATCACTGTAAATAATACATTCCCAGTTAAATAACTTAAAATGTGGATGCAGTATTTAACGATTTACAGTTTTGTTGTTTTAATGATCTTGTGTCTGACTTGTATAGTTTTTCCTATTTTTGTTTCATAGTCTGCATGTAAGATCTAAAAGCTAATGTTAATATATTTTTTAATGTGAAAAGGTTGAAGATAGTAGTACAGACACACATAAATAAGCTATTTTGAACTTCTTAGTAGGTTACCAGTGTCCGTTCCTGTTTCCCTCTGTGTTCTCATTTTGACACCACTGTCTAAGAACCAGTGCCTTACCAAGGTTAATGTATATTGCAGAAGTTGTTTTGTAATAAAGTTACATAGTAACTTAACAGTCTTTGGTATAACCTTTATCCCTAAGCTTTATCATGTAGTCTTGTATGTGTGGGTTGAAAAACAGAATCTGGAATCCATCAAGTGATTAATATTTAAGTCCAGTGTTGTGCTAAAGTAGTTAAGAGTTTATCTGCCTTTTATAGACGCTATTTCTCTCTGACATTAGAATTTTTAAATCCATTGGGCTTAGCTATTTGCCAATGCAAATATAATTTCCCCCCTACTCCCATCTCTCCCCACTCTAGCAGAGTTTATGTAATAGGTCCGTGAACCTGCAGAGGTTTACAAGCAATTATCCTTGACTCCACAAACCTGTAGTGTTCTTATTGCTCCACATTGGGTGGAGACCAAACCTTGGAGAGAGAGAAAATACTAACCAATCCGCTTCTAACCGTATTATTACAGGTTGTGTTTGAAAAAGGTCAGATAGAAGCTGATTGGCTGGTACTTTATCTCTGCCCAAGGTTTGAGGCATCGCCTTCTGGGAAACCAGCTGAACAAGGCAGGTGACACCATGTTTTGAGTGTCAGTAATGTTTACGCTTGACCCATGCATTTATTACGGAAGCATACAGTTTGCTAGGGCTCTGAGGAAATTCTGAGTCTCGTGATCTGGCGCTTGGGAACCCTTTGGTTGGGGTAGAAGTCTCCTGTGTATGACTTTCTTTTAAACACTAATAACGTTGAAAGAACTGCAGTTCCCAACCCTTCTTGATTCTGTGATACACCTGCTGATATGCCTCTACATTTTGTTTTACTCTTAGTAATGACTAAAGTATCAACAAGTTAAGTTCAAACTAGTGTAGTTTGGATGAATATTTTATTTCCGGTGACCTATAGTTCTCTCTTCCTACAACACCTAGGGGGAGAATCAATTATTGATGAGGTTCCGTTCCTAAACTCTGTCCTCAAGGACACCCAACAGTTCTTGTTTTCCAGGTCACTTAGCACGTGTACAGGTGCATTCATTACTCACTGACACATTTTAAAAGATCCACAGGTGGAGCTAATTATTTCACTTGTGATTCTGGGGTGGGGCAGATGTAACATGCAGAGAGACTTCGATTTGGGTTGGTTATTTTGTTTCTGTGCAGGATAAATAGTGACTGCTTTATTTCTACACTGCAATTTAGATTTCAGTTTGAACACACCCCACCCAAATCTAATCTCTCTGCACATGTTATAACTGCCCCATATGCAGTGCAACATGGTTTTCCCAATTGCTAACTTATTGGTTTGGTAAGAAACCTGAATAAGGCCCTCTGTTAGGCGATATGGAAAACGTGAAGTGTTGGAGGTCCTTGAGGACCGAGTTTGGGAACCACTGCGTTAGAATCTCACACGTTAATACAACTCTGTTTATCTGGTAGGAAAACCTTGCTAATATTTGCTTGCACCTCGTGAGCAAGAATGTGTGAGGGTTTCCTTGTGTCATTACCCGTAAGGTGTGCAGTCCGTCAAGTAAAATATTCTGTGAGGTTTTTATATAAACACTTTTTTTTTTTATTTTTTAGAACTAAACTATGTAAGGGAGATGGTATTTAATTGGCTTGCTGTATTAAACATTAATATACTCCATTGTTTTCACAGGTGCCTGGTGAACGCTTGCACAAGAAGATAAAACAAACATCGTTTTTTTTGTTTTGTTTTTATAAATTTGGCCTTAAACAATGGGACTTAACCAGCTTTCACATTTTTACTAAGAATATTTGTAGAGTGCTAGGTGTGTATATTTCAAGTCCAGAAAAAAAATGTTCACTTTTCACATTTTAGCAACAACAAAAAATTGTGCCATGTAATTTTGAAGTGTGTACTGCCTTGAAGATTGAACTAAATAAAATATTTTATATTTATCACAGCTGCCTATGTTGAGAGTCATTCAACCAGGCAATACAATAACTAGTTTATTGTGTTAAACTGAGATCTGGGTTCTCCTGCAACTGATTTTTTTATTTTTTAATGCTAACATACAAGAAGTTGGGCTAAGTTGAAAGGCTCTGAAGATGGATATCTTTAATATGGACCAATCATCTTCAAGAGGCAGCTTTTTTGGCTAAGTCAATAATTATTAGGAACTAGTGATATCCTTGCGGCATGAGGCAACTTATGTTGTGGGAACTGTTATTTTATAAATGTGTTAGACCAGGTCTGTTACTGCTGGAGCATATCAATCCATTTTCCATTCTTCAGTGTGTGTGTATTTGGTGGCAGTGGGATCGGGTACATAGGTCAATACCAGAAACACAATATAAGGAAGGTGATTATCTTTAAAAGTCAAAATAGAATGACAACAGCAAGCTATTACTTCAACATTTTATTCAAGAAATAGTTTAAGTCCTATCAAGTGGAATAATTTTGCAGCTTTAAATATGAATATACCCTTTAGGGTGCTTAAATATTTCAGAGGGAATTACTTCACAACCCATGGTTTAGCTTTTCTTGTTAATATTATTTATACTTTGTCTCTATTGTTGCCTTGTACTTTTTTTTTTTTTTATAATTTAGTAGAAACTGTATGTACAGTATCATATGTATTAGGAGATGACCATCCATTTTTTTCTTTATCCTGTAGAGAATGTTGCAAACATCCCAAAAATCCATACAAAATAATAGGTAAACCATAGTTCTGCCATACGTTCTTGCTGTTCATGTGTGTGTATGTATGTATGTATGTATATGTGTAAATATGCGTGTGTGTATATGTATGTATGTATGTATGTATGTATGTATATATATATATATATATATATATATATATATATATATATATATATATATATATATATTAGTGAAATACTTGTTTCCAGCATTTAGCAATATGTTTTGTAGATGCCTGACATAATGGATTACAACCACTTCTGTAATGTTGCAATTGTGGTTCAAAGGATCAAGAGGATGCTCGATGACTATAATTTCAAAATTAATGGTCATTGAGCATCTTGTCATATACAGATGATCGAAAACGCTTTTCACATGACATTCAATGTGTTTATATTGTTTAGAAAGTCTATTAAATGAGTGGCTTTAAGCAATAACTCCATATAAAACAAAAAGTTAACTTGTGCTTCCACTTTCTTTCGGACCCGGAAGTCCTGTGATTCCTACTGTAACTGCACAAGTTTTAAAAAGTTTACTATCCAGATTAGCTATAGTAATAATTCACCAAGCCAAAATGTCCAAGTTTTTATTATGTTATGTCATATTGGTTGTTTTTTTGTGTGTTTTTTTATTGATGTAATCTTCGTTTTATATAAGATGCTCCTAAATGACTACATTCATGTGAAACTGATTCTAAAGAAAGTTAACAAACACCTATGGGCTTTTCTCGAAGAGCACCTAGGTACAAGCATGTAATGTGTGGGTGCAGCATTTTTAAATGAAGAAATAACTTTGAGCCAATTGGAGTATAAGTAATCAGAAGCTATAACTAAAACGTTGATCAGGTAAACTTGCTGGATCATCCCTTGTCTGCTCATAATCAAAGAGGAAACCCTACACACCTATATGGTTTTTAATGTTACCCACAAAAGTAGCAAAAATTCTTATTTTTTGGATTAATTCCTATTAATGTATCATCCAAGATGTCTGACAAAAATTGTTAGACTACAAGGTAAAATACATGTTCATGAATACAATAGTCATTGCGCTATTCCCTAAGGCATTAACCTCTGCTGTACGTAAAAGCTTGTCTGTGCTTGGCAACCATTGGGTAACATGCCTTGATATACATTCTCTGATGGGAAAACAGTTGAATACTGTCCAGACTTGCATCTATGCACAATAAGGGATAATGCATGAAATGCATAAGTGATCGTAAAGAACTGCAGTGCTAATGTGGATGATCCCTGGGACGGACGGTGATCTCAATCCTAAATTCTGATCATTCAGTAGTTTCATGACCATCTTTTGGTATAAAGAAGGCAAACTTGTTACATAAGCACAGACCGATTTAGGTTAGGAGAACAAAACTGTTCATCAGTTAAGGAATTATTTTCTCCTCTGTGATGTGAAATGCGTGGGCGTTTTCTCTAGAAGTTCACTGGTGGAAATTGCGTTTTATACATATCTGACGTGGAAGAAAAAGTATCAGTAATGTAAAACTTCCCAAAGCTTTTCTGTTTAATAGCGTGTTACATTTTCTATTTGTATAGTTATGTTCTCAAAACATAAACGCCAAATTACGCCGCATAAAACTTTAGGAAGCTGATGGCATTAATTTGTTGTACATTTGAGGACACAGATCTGTTATACTTATTTTATGCTGAATACTCTATTGTATACCTCTTCTAGCCAAGTCATCTTATGGTACTAGCAATGTTTGACTTTACATAACACTTTGCGACGTTCTTCTGCCATGTCTAGAAACTCGAAATTACAAGCAATATGGCAGCTGCAACCTCTGTAGGTAAATGCAAAGATGTAAGTTTCCCTGGATGGAACACATTTGTATTGCTGTTACACTTAAGTATGTAGGATGGTGGTAAATAAAATCCTTTGTATAAATCATACTATTTCTCAAATGTAATGTCAAGGGCTTAGTATTGGAAGTTTTGCCAGTCATACTGTAAGTCAGGAAATGGTTATTAGAAAAAGCAATTTCTCATGTATGCGCTTTAGGGTCGGCCCACACTGCAAGTCATCTTTGCAGATATTAGCCATTTACGTCGATAAGGGTTAGATTTGTGATTGAAATCAAAATATAACTTTTTGGTTGCAAAGTTTTAAAAAGTGGTAAGATTTCAGTGATCCCTTTTTTTATTTTTTTTACCATTATTACTCGTCCGTCTTCCTCAACCTTTTTCTTTTTCCTGTCTCAGCTGGGTGTCTGAGAATATGCTGAAGCTTGTATGACTTCTGTCCTGTTCATTGGATCTTCACAAAGTGAATTAGAGTTAATGGAGACCCTTGGGTCAGTGAGACGAAGCATATGGAAAATGAAAACTTAAGTTTGATAACTGGAATAATTTCATGTTACTTTTATTTAATATTTTCGGTGTCACTCGTTGAATAGTAACAAATGAACATTTTCCAGAACTCAAGAAGATCTCAAAATTCTTGTCTGTGGCCATTAACATTTTTCATTTTTTAGTGGTATAAGGTTGATCATAAAATCTTTTACTCTTTGATATTTTCATTTTTACACTTGCCTTGACATTTGAATTGAATTATTAAAATGCAATCTTTTAATAATTCAATCTTTGATTACATTGTATGAAAAATGTGTATTAAGGAGGTGTGTGTGTGTGTGTATAAGACACAGGTTCTCAAACGTGGTCCTCAAGGCACCCCAATGGTCCAGGTTTATCCATGCTTGGCCACAGGTGACTTTAATTAGCCCCTCGGTCAATTGTTTTAACCATCTGTGCTGAACCATAGATATACCTAAAACCTGGACAGTTGTGATGCCTTGAGGGTTGCCTGTGATAACCTCTGGAAAAAGGATTTTATTTTTGTTTTTACTTTGATATTTACACCTCTTAAACTGAAATTTAGAAAGCAGTTACATTTTACTTTGGGGATATTAAAATGCACATTTTCACTGTCTGGATCTGAAACTGTAACATTTGCAAATATATACATAAAAGTTTAAGTCATTGAATAACTTCCAGCAAATGCGTAGTAACTTTTTAGAAGCAGGTGTGCACATACACTTGGCTCCCAATGATCACAGCCTTCTACCGCTTGCAATTTAACTCACTCCTCAAGGCATACACTCTGTTTGAAGTATTGATCTACAAAAACTGGTATTACCTTGTTTAGACATCATTCATACTTTGCTATGACTTCTGTCCTTATTTGTGGACCTTTCTAGTTATCTACATTTTTGTAGAACTGTTGATGGTAATTATTTGATATTAAGTGCAATAGAAATTCTTACTGGTAGAGCAGTTACCAGTTTTTTCATTTTTGTAATTTGCTTTTTACCATGATTTTATATCATACAACCTAAAAACTGAATAGTCTAATGTTAATTTTTAAGTTTGTATAAATATTTTTTGGGTGGACAAATGCACTTTTTCAATGTGTCCAATATCTGAACGAACGTGTGCTATTATTATTGTTGTTGTTGTTGTTATTATTATTATTATTATTATTATACTTATAATATATATTTTTGTTTTTAAATCAGAATTTCAATAAAGAATGAGCCATTGAAATGCATTCAGTCATTAAGTGATTTCCTGAAAGACTTTTGTATTAGACATTTGTTCAATAAAAATAATTTTTGCTTGATAAAGTAGTGTGATTCAATGTTTGGCAAATATCTGATTTGTATTTGTGTGCCACTATATTTAATATCCATTAGTACAAATATGAAATAATTTTGGTCCATTATAAATAGGCATAATCCATACCTGCTGATTTTTATACCATTTCTGATTTAATGGATCCACAATTCCTTTTTTTTTTCTAAAGCACTTTATTGGACAATTGCACAATATAAACATATAATTAGTCAAAAAAGAAACTGCTTATAAGTAATTGACAATGTTGCATCAAAGTATACAGCACGTAAGGGTATACGGAGCAAAAGAACCATCAATCAATACACATCAGAAAAAGACTCAACTAGAGAAAACAGGAGAAATATACACATACGGATATATGCTTTTTTAAGATTCAAAAAGGTGGATGACCTAGGGTGAGCACCTCAAGATTGTACCATGTGGTGAGTATTACTGCCCGTCTAAGGGAATCCTTTATGGAGTCAGGTAACATTTTGACATATGGGAGCCAGATATCAAATAATCCCTCTACCCTCTCTTCTCTATTTATTGCCATCTCCAACCATTCCATATGGAAGAGATACGATAAGCGAGTCAGTTACAAAGTCAAAGACAGAGTGTCCGTGGATATCCATTGTGAAAGGATAGATTTTTTTACCCGCTGCAGCTATTTTAGCTAGTAAGCTATGTTGCCCTAGTGGAATTCTGGGGGTGTGGGTTGGCGAATAAATGTCCCATAAAGCCCACTCAGGGGATATAGCAATATTTATACCTAATTTCTCTTTGATGAAAGATTGAATTACTCCAGAATTTGGAGACCTCTGGACAACTCCACAGACAGTGATATATACCCGCGTCTACCATTTCACATTTAAAATATTTGGAGTCCGTTGATAAACCCATTTGAAATCGTAGTTTTGGGGTGATGTAGTATTAGAGTATGTAGAGCGGTGTAGTATTTGATAATTCGTTTCAGCGTATGAGGCTGATATAAGGTTTCTCTTACGTCCTAGAGGATGCTGGGGACTCCGTAAGGACCATGGGGAATAGACGGGCTCCGCAGGAGACATGGGCACTATAAAGAAACTTTAGAATGGGTGTGCACCGGCTCCTCCCTCTATGCCCCTCCTCCAGACCTCAGTTAGATCCTGTGCTCAGAGGAGACTGGGTGCTTTCAGGGGAGCTCTCCTGAGCTTCTCTGTAAAAAAGAATTTTGTTAGGTTTTTTATTTTAAGGGAATCCTGCTGGCAACAGGCTCCCTGCATCGTGGGACTGAGGAGAGAGAAGCAGACATACTTCAGTGATAGGCTCTGCTTCTTAGGCTACTGGACACCATTAGCTCCAGAGGGATCGGAACACAAGTCTCACCCTAGCCGTTCGTCCCAGAGCCGCGGCCCCGTCCTCCTTGCAGAGCCGGAAGATAGAAGCCGGGTGAGTATACGAAGAAAGAAGACTAAACAGGCGGCAGAAGACTTCGGATCTTCACTGAGGCAACGCGCAGCCATTGCTCACACACACACACACACACACACACACACACACACACACACACACGATACAGGCACGGATGGGTGCAGGGGGGGCGCCCTGGGCAGCAATAATCCTCTTGGCTGGCATAAATAATTGTATATTAAGCTGTGGCATTATTATATACAATCCCCCGCCAGGTTTTTATTTTTTTTATTTTGAGCGGCACCGAAGCCTGCCGCTGAGGGGGCAGAGCTTGATCCCACAGCACTAACCAGCGCCATTTTCTCCACAACACGCCGCTGAGAAGCTTGCTCCCCGGACTCTCCCCTGCTGAACACTGACAGAGGGCTTTAAAGGGGGGGGGGGGGGGGGCGGGTGGGCACATAATTTTGGCGCAGTCAGTATATAAAAAAAAAATAAGATTTTACTTACCGGTAAATCTATTTCTCGTAGTCCGTAGTGGATGCTGGGGACTCCGTAAGGACCATGGGGAATAGACGGGCTCCGCAGGAGACAGGGCACTTTGAGAAAGAATTTGGATACTGGTGTGCTCTGGCTCCTCCCTCTATGTCCCTCCTCCAGACCTTGGTTAGAGAAACTGTGCCCGGAAGAGCTGACAGTACAAGGAAAGGATTTTGGAATCCAGGGCAAGACTCATACCAGTCACACCAATCACACCGTATAACTGGTGATAAACTTACCCAGTTAACAGTATGAACAACAACGGAGCATCAGATCAACCCTGATGCAACCAAACATAACCCTTATTTAAGCAATAACTATATACAAGTATTGCAGAAGAAGTCCGCACTAGGGACGGGGCGCCCAGCATCCACTACGGACTACTATTTAAGTAAAATCTTATTTTCTCTAACGTCCTAGTGGATACCTGGGTACTCCATAAGGACCATGGGGATTATACCAAAGCTCCCAAACGGGCGGGAGAGTGCGGATGACTCTGCAGCACCGAATGAGCAAACACAAGGTCCTCCTCAGCCAGGGTATCAAACTTATAGAACTTTGCAAAAGTGTTTGAACCTGACCAAGTAGCCGCTCGGCAAAGCTGTAATGCCGAGACCCCTCGGGCAGCCGCTCAAGAAGAGCCCACCTTCCTTGTGGAGTGGGCTTTTACTGATTTTGGAAACGGCAATCCAGCCGTAGAATGAGCCTGCTGAATCGTGTTACAGATCCAGCGAGCAATAGTTTGCTTTGAAGCAGGAGCACCCAGCTTGTTGGGTGCATACAGGATAAACAACGACTCAGTCTTCCTGACTCTAGCCGTTCTGGCTACATAAACCTTCAAAGCCCTGACCACATCTAGTGACTCGGAATCCTCCAAGTCACGAGAAGCCACAGGCACCACAATAGGTTGGTTCATATGAAAAGATGACACCACTTTTGGCAGAAATTGCGGACGGGTCCGCAATTCTGCCCTGTCCATATGGAAAACCAGATAGGGGCTTTTATGTGACAAAGCCGCTAATTCTGACACACGCCTAGCTGAAGCCAAGGCTAATAGCATGACCACCTTCCAGGTGAGAAATTTTAATTCCACGGTTTTGAGAGGCTCAAACCAGTGTGACTTCAGGAAACTCAACACCACGTTAAGATCCCAAGGTGCCACTGGAGGCACAAAAGGAGGCTGAATATGCAGCACTCCCTTTACAAACGTCTGGACTTCAGGAAGAGAAGCCAGTTCTTTTTGAAAGAAAATGGATAGGGACGAAATCTGGACCTTAATGGAACCCAATTTTAGGCCCAAAGTCACTACCGACTGTAGGAAGTGAAGGCAACGTCCCAGCTGTAATTCCTCCGTAGGGGCATTCCTGGCCTCACACCAAGCAACATATTTTCGCCATATACGGTGATAATGTTTAGCCGTCACGTCCTTCCTAGCCTTCATCAGCGTAGGAATAACCTCATCCGGAATGCCTTTTTCTGCTAGGATCCGGCGTTCAACCGCCATGCCGTCAAACGCAGCCGCGGTAAGTCTTGGAACAGACAGTGTCCCTGTTGCAACAGGTCCTGTCTTAGAGGCAGAGGCCATGGGTCCTCTATGAGCATTTCTTGCAACTCTGGATACCAAGTCCTTCTTGGCCAATCCGGAACAATGAGTATTGTTCTCACTCCTCTTTTTCTTATGATTCTCAGCACCTTGGGTATGAGAGGAAGAGGAGGAAATACATAAACCAACTGGAACACCCACGGTGTCACTAGTGCGTCTGCAGTTATCGCCTGAGGGTTTCTTGACCTGGCGCAATACCTCTGTAGCTTTTTGTTGAGGCGGGATGCCATCATGTCCACCTGTGGCAGTTCCCACCGACTTGCAATCTGCGCGAAGACTTCTTGATGAAGTCCCCACTCTCCCGGGTGGAGGTTGTGCCTGCTGAGGAAGTCTGCTTCCCAGTTGTCCACTCCCGGAATGAACACTGCTGACGGTGCTCTTACGTGATTCTCCGCCCAGCGAAGAATTCTGGTAGCTTCCGCCATCGCCACCCTGCTCCTTGTGCCGCCTTGGCGGTTTACATGAACCACTGCGGTGATGTTGTCTGACTGAATCAGCACCGATTTGTCGCGAAGCAGGGTCTCCGCTTGACTTAGGGCGTTGTATATGGCCCTTAGTTCCAGGATATTGGTGTGAAGTCAAGTCTCCTGACTTGACCACAGACCTTGGAAATTTCTTCCCTGTGTGACTGCCCCCCACCCTCGGAGGCTTGCATCCGTGGTCACCAGGGCCCAGTCCTGAATGCCGAATCTGCGGCCCTCGAGAAGGTGAGCACTCTGCAGCCACCACAGAAGAGACACCCTGGCCCTGGGGGATAGGGTGATCAGCCGATGCATCTGTAGATGTGATCCGGACCACTTGTCCAACAGATCCCATTGAAAGGTCCTCGCATGGAACCTGCCGAAGGGAATGGCCTCGTACGATGCCACCATCTTTCCCAGGACTCGTGTGCAGTGATGCACCGACACCTGTTTTGGTTTTAAGAGGTCTCTGACCAGTGTCATGAGTTCCTGCGCCTTCTCCGTCGGGAGAAAAACCTTCTTCTGGTCTGTGTCCAGAATCATGCCCAGGAAGGGCAGACGCGTCGTAGGAATCAGCTGCGACTTTGGAATATTTAGAATCCAGCCGTACTGTTGTAACACTTCCCGAGAGTGTGTTACGCTGATCAGCAACTGCTCTCTGGACCTCGCCGTTATGAGGAGATCGTCCAAGTATGGGATAATTGTGACCCCCTGCTTTCGCAGGAGCACCATCATTTCTGCCATTACCTTGGTAAATATTCTTGGTACCGTGGAGAGACCAAACGGCAACGTCTGGAATTGGTAATGACAATCCTGTACCACAAATATGAGGTACGCCTGATGAGGTGGATAAATGGGGACATGAAGGTATGCATCCTTTATGTCCAGAGACACCATAAAATCTCCCCCTTCCAGGCTTGCGATGACCGCTCTGAGCGATTCCATCTTGAACTTGAACCTTTTCAGGTATATGTTCAGGGATTTTAAATTCAATATGGGTCTGACCGAACCGTCCGGTTTCGGTACCACAAACAAGGTCGAATAATAACCCTTTCCTTGTTGAAGGAGGGGAACCTTGACCACCACCTGCTGAAGATACAATTTGTGAATTGCAGCTATTTCCCTCTCTAAGGGGGAAGCTGGCAGGGCCGATTTGAGGTATCGGTGAGGGGGCATCTCCTCGAATTCCAGCTTGTATCCCTGAGACACAATCTCTATTGCCCAGGGATGCACCAGGGAGTGAACCCACTTGTGGCTGAAATTTCGGAGACGCGCCCCCACCGGGCCTAGCTCCGCCTGTGGAGCCCCAGCGTCATGCGGTGGATTTAGTGGAAGCCGGGGAGGACTTCTGTTCCTGGGAACTAGCTGTGTTGTGCAGCTTCTTTCCTCTACCCTTGCCTCTGGCAAGAAAGGACGCACCTCGGACTTTCTTGCCTCTTTGTGAACGAAAGGACTGCATTTGGTAATACGGTGCTTTCTTAGGTTGTGAGGGAACATATGGCAAAAAATTTGACTTTCCAGCATTAGCTGTGGAGACCAGGTCCGAGAGACCCTCCCCAAACAATTCCTCACCCTTGTAAGGTAAAACCTCCATGTGCCTTTTTGAGTCTGCATCGCCTGTCCATCGCCTGTCCATTGCCGAGTCCACAGGACCCTTCTGGCAGAAATCGACATTGCATTTATTCTAGAGCCCAGTAGGCTAATGTCTCTTTGAGCATCTCTCATATACAGGACAGCGTCTTTTATATGCCCCAGGGTCATTAATATAGTATCCTTGTCTAAGGTATCCAGATCCTCAGATAAGGAATCCGTCCATGCTGCTACAGCACTACACACCCAGGCCGACGCAATTGCCGGCCTTAGTAAGGTACCTGAATGTGTGTAAATGGACTTCAGGGTACCCTCTTGCTTTCTATCCGCAGCATCTTTTAGGGTGGCCGTATCCTGTGACGGCAGGGCTACCCTCTTGGATAAGCGTGTTAGAGCTTTGTCCACCCTAGGGGAGCATTCCCAGCGTAACCTGTCCGTTGGCGGGAAAGGATACGCCATAAGCATCCGTTTGGAAATCTGCAGTTTTTTATCTGGAGATTCCCAAGCCTTTTCACATAACTCATTTAGCTCATGTGAAGGGGGAAAGGTCACCTCCTGCCTTTTTCCCCCCATACATATGAACCCTCTTGTCAGGGACTGGGGTTTCCTCTGTGATGTGCAACACTTCCTTCATTGCTATAATCATATAACGGATGGCTTTTGCCAATTTAGGCTGTTACTTTGCATCATCATAATCGACACTGGAATCAGAATCCATGTCTGTATCTGTGTCAACAATTTGGGATAGTGGGCGCTTCTGAGACCCTGACGGCCTCTGCAACATAGTATCAGGCATGGGCTGTGACCCCGACTGTCCTAAGGTTTCAACTTTATCCAACCTTTTATGCAAGGAGTAAACATTGTCCTTTAAAACCTCCCACATATCCATCCACTCAGGTGTCGGCTGCGACCCCACATTCATTTGCTCCCGTTCTGCTTCCACATAGCCTTCCTCGTCAAACATGTCGACACAAGCGTACAGACACCACACACATACAGGGGATGCTCTTTTTTGAAGACCGTTCCCCCACAAGGCCCTTTGGAGAGACAGAGAGAGAGTATGCCAGCACACACCCCAGCGCTGTATGTCCCAGGAATCACACAGTAACTTAGTGTTAACCCAGTAGCTGCTGTATATAAGCTTTTTGCGCCTAATTTTATGTGCCCCCCCCCCCCCCCTCTCTTTTTACCCTCTTCTATCGTGTTTCTGCAGGGGAGAGCCTGGGGAGCTTCCTCTCAGCGGAGCTGTGGAGAGAAAATGGCGCTGGTGAGTGCTGAGGAAGAAGCCCCCGCCCCCTCAGCGGCGGGCTTCATGCATATATACAGTGCCCAACTGTATATATGCTGCTTTTTGCCAAGAGGTTCCTAATTGCTGCCCAGGGAGCCCCCCCTGCGCCCTGCACCCTACAGTGACCGGAGTGTGTGGGTTTAATGTGGGAGCAATGGCGCACAGCTGCAGTGCTGTGCGCTACCTCAGTTTGAAGACTGGAGTCTTCTGCCGCCGCTTTTGAAGTCTTCTTGCTTCTGTCACCGGCTTCTGTCTTCCGGCTCTGCGAGGGGGATGGCGGCACGGATCCGGGATCGGACGACAGGGTGAGATCCTGTGTACGATCCCTCTGGAGCTAATGGTGTCCAATAGCCTAAGAAGCAGACCTATCTTCAGTGAGTAGGGCTGCTTCTCTCCCCTCAGTCCCACGCTGCAGAGAGTCTGTTGCCAGCAGATCTCTCTGGAAAAAAAAAAACCTAACAAAATACTTTCTTATAGTAAGCTCAGGAGAGCTCACTAAGTAGCACCCAGCTCGTCCGGGCACAGATTCAAACTGAGGTCTGGAGGAGGGACATAGAGGGAGGAGCCAGAGCACACCAGTATCCAAATTCTTTCTTAAAGTGCCCTGTCTCCTGCGGAGCCCGTCTATTCCCCATGGTCCTTACGGAGTCCCCAGCATCCACTAGGACGTTAGAGAAAAAGCGCGCTATATATATATATATATATATATATATATATATATATATAGGAATTGTGTTTCCAGGGTCATTGGCGCTGGGTGTGTGCTGGCATACTCTCTCCCCCCAAAGGGCCTTGTTGGGGACCTGTCTCCAGATTAGAGATTTCCCTGAGTGTGTGGGGTGTCGGTACGTGTGTGTCGGCATGTCTGAAGCGGAAGGCTCTTCTAGGGAGGAGGTGGAGCAAATGAGTGGGGTGTCTCCGTCGGCAACGCCGACACCTGATTGGGTGGACATGTGGAATGTTTTAAATGCAAATGTGAATTTATTACACAAAAGATTGGACAAAGCGGAGTCCAGGGAAAGTACAGGGAGTCAATGATTATTGCAATAAAAGATGTGTTGCATATCACAGATGACCCCTCTGTCCCTGACACGAGGGTCCACATGTTTAAAGAAAAGAAACCTGAGGTTACTTTCCCCCCTTCACATGAGCTAAATGAGTTGTTTGAAAGGGCTTGGGAAACTTCAGACAAGAAACTGCTGATTCCCAAAAGGATTCTTATGGCGTATCCTTTCCCGGCAAAGGACAGGATACGGTGGGAATCCTCCCCCAGGGTGGACAAAGCGTTGACGCGCTTATCCAAAAAGGTGGCGCTGCCGTCTCAAGATACCGCAACCCTCAAGGATCCTGCTGATCGCAGGCAGGAGACTACTTTGAAGTCGATATACACACATACTGGTACATTACTCAGACCGGCGATAGCGTCAGCTTGGGTTTGTAGCGCTGTAGCAGCGTGGACAGATACCTTGTCTGCTGAAATTGATACATTGGATAAGGATACCATTTTATTGACCTTGGGTCATATTAAGGATGCTGTCCTATATATGAGAGATGCTCAGAGAGACGTTGGCCTACTGGATTCCAGAGCCAACGCCATGGCGATTTCTGCTAGGCGAGCCCTGTGGACCCGCCAATGGACGGGTGATGCCGACTCAAAGAGGCATATGGAGGTTTTGCCTTACAAGGGTGAGGACTTATTTGGGGAAGGTCTCACGGACCTGGTTTCCACAGCTACTGCAGGTAAATCCACTTTTTTACCTTATGTTTCCTCACAGCCAAAGAAAACGCCACATTATCAGATGCAGTCCTTTCGGTCGCATAAATCCAAAAGAGTACGGGGATCTTCCTTTTTTGCCAACTACAGCTAGTTCCCAGGAGCAGAAGTCCTCCCCGGCTTCTACAAAATCCACCGCATGACGCTGGGGCTCCACATAGGGAGTCCGCCCCAGTGGGGGCACGTCTTCGACTTTTCAGCCACATCTGGGTTCAATCACAGGTGGATCCCTGGGCAATAGACATTGTTTCCCAGGGTTACAAGCTGGAATTTGAAGAGGTGCCTCCTCGCCGGTTTTTCAAATCGGCCCTACCAGCTGCTTCTCCAAAGAGGGAGGAAGTTTTAAATGCAATTCAAAAACTTTGTCTTCAAAAGTGGTGGTCTAAGTTCCCCTGCTTCAACCGGGGACGGGGTACTACTCAACCCTGTTTGTGGTCCCGAAACCAGTTCGGTCAGACCCATTCTGAATTTAAAATCCTTAAACCTATACTTGAAAATGTTCAAATTCAAGATGGAATCGCTCAGAGCGGTCATCGCCAGCCTGGAGGGGGGAAATTATATGGTGTCCCTGGACATAAAAGAGGCATACCTTCATCTCCCCATATATCCTCATCAGGCGTTCCTGAGATTTGCTGTACAGGATTGTCATTACCAATTTCAGACGTTGCCTTTTGGGCTTTCCACGGCCCCGAGGATTTTCACCAAGGTAATGGCGGAAATGATGGTGCTCCTGCGCAAGCAGGGAGTCACAATTATCCCGTACTTGGACGATCTCCTGATAAAAGCGAGATCGAGAGAACAGTTGCTGAACAGCGTATCACTCTCCCTGAGGGTGTTGCAGCAGCACGGCTGGATTCTCAATCTACCAAAGTCGCAGTTGGTTCCAACGACCCGATTGCCTTTCTTAGGCATGATTCTGGACACGGAACAAAAAAGGGTTTTTCTCCCGTTGGAAAAGGCCCAGGAACTCCAGAGCTTGGTCAGGGACCTGTTAAAGCCAAAAAGGGTGTCGGTCCATCAATGCACTCGAGTTCTGGGAAAGATGGTGGCGTCTTACGAGGCCATTCCCTACGGCAGGTTCCATGTGAGGACCTTTCAGTGGGACCTTCTGGACAAGTGGTCTGCGTCACATCTATATATTCATCAGATGATCAGCCTGTCCCCCAGGGCCAGGGTATCTCTCTTGTGGTGGCTGCAGAGTGCTCACCTTCTAGAGGGTCGCAAGTTCGGCATTCAAGACTGGGTTCTGGTGACCACAGACGCGAACCTCCGAGGATGGGGAGCAGTCACACAGGGAAGAAACTTCCAGGGACTGTGGTCAAGTCAGGAGGCTTGTCTACACATCAACGTACTGGAATTGAGGGCCATATACAACGGCCTGCGTCAAGCGGAGAATGTTCTTCGCGACCTACCGGTTCTGATTCAGTCAGACAACGTCACAGCAGTGGCTCATGTAAACCGCCAAGGTGGAACAAAGAGCAGAGTGGCAATAGCAGAAGCCACCAGAATACTTCGCTGGGCGGAAAAATAAGAATTTACTTACCGATAATTCTATTTCTCGGAGTCCGTAGTGGATGCTGGGGTTCCTGAAAGGACCATGGGGAATAGCGGCTCCGCAGGAGACAGGGCACAAAAAGTAAAGCTTTAGGATCAGGTGGTGTGCACTGGCTCCTCCCCCTATGACCCTCCTCCAAGCCTCAGTTAGGTACTGTGCCCGGACGAGCGTACACAATAAGGAAGGATTTATGAATCCCGGGTAAGACTCATACCAGCCACACCAATCACACTGTACAACCTGTGATCTGAACCCAGTTAACAGTATGATAACAGCGGAGCCTCTGAAAAGATGGCTCACAACAATAATAACCCGATTTTTGTAACTATGTACAAGTAATGCAGATAATCCGCACTTGGGATGGGCGCCCAGCATCCACTACGGACTCCGAGAAATAGAATTATCGGTAAGTAAATTCTTATTTTCTCTATCGTCCTAGTGGATGCTGGGGTTCCTGAAAGGACCATGGGGATTATACCAAAGCTCCCAAACGGGCGGGAGAGTGCGGATGACTCTGCAGCACCGAATGAGAGAACTCCAGGTCCTCCTTAGCCAGGGTATCAAATTTGTAGGATTTTACAAACGTGTTTGCCCCTGACTAAATAGCCGCTCGGCAAAGTTGTAAAGCCGAGACCCCTCGGGCAGCCGCCCAAGATGAGCCCACCTTCCTTGTGATATGGGCATTTACATATTTTGGCTGTGGCAGGCCTGCCACAGAATGTGCAAGCTGAATTGTATTACACATCCAACTAGCAAAAGTCTGCTTAAAAGCAAGAGCACCCAGTTTGTTGGGTGCATACAGGATAACAGCAAGTCAGTTTTCCTGACTCCAGCCGTCCTGGAACCTATATTTTCAGGGCCTTGACCATATCTAGCAACTTGGAGTCCTCCAAGTCCCTAGTAGGCGCAAGACACCACAATAAGCTGGTTCAGGTGAAACACTGACACCACCTTAGGGAGAGAACTGGGGACGAGTCCGCAGCTCTGCCCTGTCCGAATGGACAAACAGATATGGGCTTTTTTGAGAAAAAAACCACCAATTTGACACTCGCCTGGTCCTGGCCAGGTCCAAGAGCATGTTCACTTTTCATGTGAGATGCTTCAAATCCACAGATTTGACTGGTTTTAAACCAATGTGTTTTGAGGAATCCCAGAACTACGTTGAGATCCCACAGTGCCACTGGAGGCACAAAAGGGGGTTGTATATGCAATACTCCCTTGACAAACTTCTGGACTTCAGGAACTGAAGCCAATTCTTTCTGGAAGAAAAATCGACAGGGCCGAAATTTGAACCTTAATGGACCCCAATTTGAGGCCCATAGACACTCCTGTTTGCAGGAAATGCAGGAATCGACCGAGTTGAAATTTCTTCGTGGGGCCTTCCTGGCCTCACACCACGCAACATATTTTCGCCACATGTGGTGATAATGTTGTGCGGTCACCTCCTTTCTGGCTTTGACCAGCGTAGGAATGACCTCTTCCTGAATGCCTTTTCCCTTAGGATCCGGCGTTCCACCGCCATGCCGTCAAACGCAGCTGCGGTAAGTCTTGGAACAGACATGGTACTTGCTGAAACAAGTCCCTTCTTAGCGGCAGAGGCCATAAGTCCTCTGTGAGCATCTCTTGAAGTTCCGGGTACCAAGTCCTTCTTGGCCAATCCGGAGCCATGAGTATAGTTCTTACTCCTCTACGTCTTATAATTCTCAGTACCTTAGGTATGAAAAGCAGAGGATGGAACACATACACCGACTGGTACACCCACGGTGTTACCAGAACGTCCACAGCTATTGCCTGAGGGTCTCTTAACCTGGCGCAATACCTGTCCCGTTTTTTGTTCAGACGGGACGCCATCATGTCCACCTTTGGTAATTCCCAACGGTTTACAATTATGTGGAAAACTTCCCCATGAAGTTCCCACTCTGCCGGGTGGAGGTCGTGCCTACTGAGGAAGTCTGCTTCCCAGTTTCCATTCCCGGAATGAAACACTGCTGACAGTGCTATCACATGATTTTCCGCCCAGCGAAAAGTCCTTGCAGTTTTTGCCACTGCCCTCCTGCTTCTTGTGCCGCCCTGTCTATTTACGTGGGCGACTGCCGTGATGTTTTATCCCACTGGATCAATACCGGCTGACCTTGAAGCAGAGGTCTTGCTAAGCTTAGAGCATTATAAATTTACCCTTAGCTATATTTATGTGGAGAAAAATCTCCAGACTTGATCACACTCCCTGGAAATTTTTTCCTTGTGTGACTGCTCCCCAGCCTCTCTGGCTGGCCTCCGTGGTCACCAACATCCAAAACTGAATGCCGAATCTGCGGCCCTCTAGAAGATGAGCACTCTGTAACCACCACAGGAGAGACACCCTTGTCCTTGGATATAGGGTTATCCGCTGATGCATCTGAAGATGCGATCCGGACCATTTGTCCAGCAGATCCCACTGAAAAGTTCTTGCATGAAATCTGCCGACTGGAATTGCTTCGAAGGAAGTCACCATTTTTTTACCATGGCCCTTGTGCAATGATGCACTGATTTTAGGAGGTTCCTGACTAGCTCGGATAACTCCCTGGCTTTCTCTTCCGGGAGAAACACCTTTTTCTGGACTGTGTCCAGAATCATCCCTAAGCACAGGAGACTTGTTGTCGGGATCAGCTGCGATTTTGGAATATTTAGAATCCACCCCTGCTGTTGTAACAGTATCCGAGATAGTGCTACTCCGACCTCCAACTGTTCCCTGGACTTTGCCCTTATCAGGAGATCGTACAAGTAAGGGATAATTAAGACGCCTTTTCTTCGAAGAAGAACCATCATTTCGGCCATTACCTTGGTAAAGACCCGGGGTGCCGTAGACAATCCAAACGGCAGCGTCTGAAACTGATAGTGACAGTTCTGTACCACGAACCTGAGGTACCCTTAGTGATAAGGGCAAATTTGGGACATGGAGGTAAGCATCCCTGATGTCTCGGGACACCAGATAGTCCCCTTCTTCCCGGTTCGTTATCACTGCTCTGAGTGACTCCATCTTGATTTGAACCTTTGTAAGTGTTCAAATTTTTTTAGATTTAGAATAGGTCTCACCTAGCCTTCTGGCTTCAGTACCACAATATAGTGTGGAATAATACCCCCTTTTCTTGTTGTAGGAGGGGTAATTTAATTATCACCTGCTGGGAATACAGCTCGTGAATTTTTTCCCATACTGCCTCCTTGTCGGAGGGAGACCTTGGTAAAGCAGACTTCAGGAGCCTGCGCAGGGGAAACGTCTCGACATTCCAAACTGTACCCCTGGGATACTACTTGTAGGATCCAGGGGTCCTGTACGGTCTCAGCGTCATGCTGAGAGCTTGTCAGAAGCGGTGGAACGCTTCTGTTCCTGGGAATGGGCTGCCTGCTGCAGTCTTCTTCCCTTTCCTCTATCCCTGGGCAGATATGACTCTTATAGGGACGAAAGGACTGAAGCTGAAAAGACGGTGTCTTTTTCTGCAGAGATGTGACTTAGGGTAAAAACGGTGGATTTTCCAGCAGTTGCCGTGGCCACCAGGTCCGATGGACCGCCCCCAAATAACTCCTCTTCCTTTATACGGCAATACACCTTTGTGCCGTTTGGAATCTGCATCACCTGACCACTGTCGTGTCCATAAACATCTTCTGGCAGATATGGACATCGCACTTACTCTTGATGCCAGAGTGCAAATATCCCTCTGTGCATCTCGCATATATAGAAATACATCCTTTAAATGCTCTATAGTCAATAAAATACTGTCCCTGTCAAGGGTATCAATATTTTTAGTCAGGGAATCCGACCAAGCCACCCCAGCTCTGCACATCCAGGCTGAGGCGATCGCTGGTCGCAGTATAACACCAGTATGTGTGTATATACTTTTGATGATATTTTTCCAGCCTCCTGTCAGCTGGCTCCTTGAGGACGGCCCTATCTATAGACGGTACCGCCACTTGTTCTGATAAGCGTGTGAGCGCCTTATCCGCCCTAAGGGGTGTTTCCCAACGCGCCCTAACTTCTGGCGGGAAAGGGTATACCGCCCATATTTTCTATCGGGGGGAACCCACGCATCATCACACACTTCATTTAATTTATCTGATTCAGGAAAAACTACGGTAGTTTTTTCACATCCCACATAATACCCTCTTTTGTGGTACTTGTAGTATCAGAAATATGTAACACCTCCTTCATTGCCCTTAACGTGTGGCCCTAATAAGGAATACGTTTGTTTATTCACCGTCGACACTGGATTCAGTGTCCCTGTCTGTGTCTGTGTCGACCGACTAAAGTAAACGGGCGTTTTAAAACCCCTGACGGTGTTTTTGAGACGTCTGGACCGGTACTAATTGTTTGTCGGCCGTCTCATGTCGTCAACCGACCTTGGCGCGTGTTGACATTATCACGTAATTCCCTAAATAAGCCATCCATTCCGGTGTCGACTCCCTAGAGAGTGACATCACCATTACAGGCAATTGCTCCGCCTCCTCACCAACATCGTCCTCATACATGTCGACACACACGTACCGACACACAGCACACACACAGGGAATGCTCTGATAGAGGACAGGACCCACTAGCCCTTTGGAGAGACAGAGGGAGAGTTTGCCAGCACACACCAAAAACGCTATAATTATATAGGGACAACCTTATATAAGTGTTTTCCCTTATAGCATCTTTTTTATATATTTCTAACGCCAAATTAGTGCCCCCCCTCTCTGTTTTAACCCTGTTTCTGTAGTGCAGTGCAGGGGAGAGCCTGGGAGCCTTCCCTCCAGCCTTTCTGTGAGGGAAAATGGCGCTGTGTGCTGAGGAGATAGGCCCCGCCCCTTTTTCGGCGGCCTCGTCTCCCGCTCTTAACGGATTCTGGCAGGGGTTAAATATCTCCATATAGCCCCCGGAGGCTATATGTGAGGTATTTTTAGCCAAAAAAGGTTTTCATTTGCCTCCCAGGGCGCCCCCCTCCCAGCGCCCTGCACCCTCAGTGACTGCCGTGTGAAGTGTGCTGAGAGGAAAATGGCGCACAGCTGCAGTGCTGTGCGCTACCTTAAGAAGACTGAGGAGTCTTCTGCCGCCGATTCTGGACCTCTTCTCGTTTCAGCATCTGCAAGGGGGCCGGCGGCGAGGCTCCGGTGACCATCCAGGCTGTACCTGTGATCGTCCCTCTGGAGCTAATGTCCAGTAGCCAAGAAGCCAATCCATCCTGCACGCAGGTGAGTTCACTTCTTCTCCCCTAAGTCCCTCGTTGCAGTGATCCTGTTGCCAGCAGGACTCACTGTAAAATAAAAAACCTAAGCTAAACTTTTCTAAGCAGCTCTTTAGGAGAGCCACCTAGATTGCACCCTTCTCGGCCGGGCACAAAAATCTAACTGAGGCTTGGAGGAGGGTCATAGGGGGAGGAGCCAGTGCACACCACCTGATCCTAAAGCTTTACTTTTTGTGCCCTGTCTCCTGCGGAGCCGCTATTCCCCATGGTCCTTTCAGGAACCCCAGCATCCACTAGGACGATAGAGAAATCATGTAAGCGCTCTGACAGCAGTCTTTATTCCGGGAGTGGACAACTGGGAAGCAGACTTCCTGAGCAGACACGATCTCCATCCAGGAGAGTGGGGACTTCATCAGGAAGTCTTTACAGAGATTGCAAGTCAGTGGGGACTGCCTCAAATAGACATGATGGCGTCACGCCTCAACAAGAAGCTTCCGAGGTATTGTGCAAGGTCAAGGGACCCTCAGGCGGTAGCTGTGGACGCCCTGGTGACACCGTGGGTGTTTCAGTCGGTATATGTGTTCCCTCCTCTTCCTCTCATCTCAAAAATATTGAGAATCATCAGACGAAAAGGAGTACAGACAATTCTCATTGTTCCAGATTGGCCTCGAAGGGCCTGGTATCCGGATCTGCAGGAAATGCTCACAGAAGATCCGTGGCCTCTTCCTCTCAGAGAGGACCTGTTGCAACAGGGGCCCTGTCTGTTCCAAGACTTACTGCGGCTGCGTTTGACAGCATGGCAGTTGAACGCCGGATCCTAGCTGGAAAGGGCATTCTGGATGAGGTCATTCCTACTCTGATAAAGGCTAGGAAGGAGGTGACAGCGAAACATCACCGTATCTGGAGGAAGTATGTGTCTTGGTGTGAGACCAAGAATTCCATCTGGGCCGTTTTCTCCACTTTCTACAGACTGGAGTGAATTTGGGCCTAAAATTAGGCTCCATTAAGGTACAGATTTCGGCCCTGTCCATTTTCTTTCAGATGGAATTGGCTTCTCTCCCAGAAGTCCAGACTTTTGTGAAGGGAGTGCTGCATATCCAGCCTCCTTTTGTGCCTCCAGTGGCACCATGGGACCTTAACGTGGTGTTACAGTTCCTTAAGTCTCACTAGTTTGAGCCTCTTCAAACCGTGGAATTAAAGTATATCACTTGGAAAGTGGTTATGTTGTTGGCCTTGGCATCTGCAAGGCGAGTGTCTGAGTTGGCGGCTTTGTCTCACAAAAGCCCCTATCTGGTTTTCCATGAGGATAGAGCTGAGTTGCGGACTCGTCCTCAATTTTTGCCTAAGGTGGTTTCCTCTTTTCATATGTACCAACCTATTGTGGTGTCTGTGGCTACAAGGGACCTGGTGGATTCAGAGTCCCTTGATGTGGTCAGGGCTTTGAAAATTTATGTAGCCAGAATGGCTAGGGTTAGGAAAACAGAGGCTCTGTTTGTCCTGTATGCAGTCAACAAGGTTGGTGCTCCTGCTTCTAAGCAGACTATTGCTCGCTGGATCTGTAACACGATTCAGCAGGCTCATTCTACGGCTGGATTGCGGTTACCTAATTCGGTAAAGGC
The DNA here is from genome assembly GCF_028390025.1 of Pseudophryne corroboree. NCBI lineage: Eukaryota > Metazoa > Chordata > Amphibia > Anura > Myobatrachidae > Pseudophryne > Pseudophryne corroboree. The sequence continues at coordinate 945,219,214 of NC_086445.1, read as the reverse complement.
CCATTCCACTAGGAAGGTGGGCTCTTCTTGGGCAGCTGCCCGAGGCGTCTCGGCATTACAGCTTGGCCGAGCGGCGACTTGATCGGGTTCAAACACTTTTGTTAAATTCTTCAAGTTTGATACCCTGGCTGATGAGGACCTCATGTTTGCTCAATCGGTGCTGCAGTCTCATCCGCACACTCCCGCCCGTTTTGGAGCTTTGGTCTAATCCCCATGGTCCTTACGGAGTCCCCAGCATCCTCCAGGACGTAAGAGAAAATAAGATTTTAAACCTACTGGTAAATCTTTTTCTCCTAGTCCGTAGAGGATGCTGGGTGCCCGTCCCAAGTGCGGACTACTTCTGCAAGACTTGTATATAGTTATTGCTTGCATAAGGGTTATGTTACAGGTTTGTTCAGTCTTTGACTGATGCTGTTCTGTTTCATACTGTTGACTGGTTCGTATATTCCAGGTTATACGGTGTGGGCTGGTATGAATCTTGCCCTTGGATAAACAAAATCTTTCCTCGTACTGTCCGTCTCCTCTGGGCACAGTTTCTCTAACTGAGGTCTGGAGGAGGGGCATAGAGGGAGGAGCCAGTGCACACCCATTCTAAAGTTTCTTTATAGTGCCCATGTCTCCTGTGGAGCCTGTCTATTCCCCATGGTCCTTACGGAGTCCCCAGCATCCTCTACGGACTAGGAGAAAAAGATTTACCGGTAGGTTTAAAATCTTATTATTTATTCAAACGGTTGAAAGCAGTAAGTATAGTTGGGGTCGTGATTGATGGGAAATCTGTGGACCACTTAGCCAACCCTGTGTGAGTGGTATCCCAATCAGTAGTTTTCCTAATATATGTGTATAAGAAGGCTGTTGAGTGGTTCCTTCCCGGACTAGATCTTTAGTAATTTATCCAAATCATTAGCTTTGTCTTCAACTGTCAAATTAGCAAATAAACTGTGGACATAACTACGTATTTGGAAGTACATAAATAGTGGAATATTAATTTGTGGAAGCGCTTCAGAAAGCTTTGTATAAGAATGAATTTGGAGTGTTCTTTGCCCAGTAGTTGGTATAGTAATCTGACCTTATGATGCGATGTGATAAGGCGGTCAATGTTGAATGAACATTAGTCCCTCTGAATTCTACACAGTGAGTCAAAGGGAAGAATACAGTATTATAACTGGAGACGCCCATTCGAGAACGCGCTAACCTCCATGCAGTACACGTAGAAGTTATCAGAATGTTGTTTTTGACTGAGCTTGGGAAAGTAGAAGGGCGCATGTGTAATAACTTGACAAGGGAGATGTCAGAACAGAAGGCCTGTTCCACGCCAGTGCTGGCGAAATGTTCAGTTGCATGTATCCAATCAATAGCATAGCGGTAATTCGTGACCAACATGTAACTTCTAAAACAGGGGAGGTTTATGCCCCCCAATTTTGGGTATTGGCTCAATTTAAATAGAGATCCTAGGTTTCTTATTAGCCCAGATGAACTCACTAAAGGCTTTGGCTAAAAGTTTCAAATCAGTGTCCGATAACAATAAGGGTAACATTTGAATGGGATATAATAATCGTGGGAAGGTAATCATTTTAATCGGATGACACCTTCCTAAATAAGAAAGCGGTAAGTGCTTCCAGGCCTGAAAGTCAGCTAACGTGCAGGCAATGATTTGTGGGAAGTTGGACATGTATAGGTCAGATGGATTGACGGGGATTTGAAGTCCCGAATATGTAATTTTCTGGTTTGCCCAGTGGAAGGGAAATTGAATATTCCAATCCTTGGACGCCATTGGATGTAAGGCCAATGCTTCCGTTTTTGATTTATTAATTAAAAACCCCGAGACGGATTCAAAGATTGTCAAGAGATGTAGGAGATCCGGAAACGCTATGTGAGGGTTCGAGAAATCTAACAATAAGTCATCGGCGTATGCCGAGACCTTGAGGTGGTAAGGTCCAATGTCAATCCCTTGCCAGGTGTCATTTAGGAGGCAATGTCTAATAAATGGGTCTAACGCGAGGATAAAAAGGAGCGTAGACAGGGGGCAGCCTTGTCTGGTGCCTCTCCTGCAATTTAAAGGTATTGGTGTTCATCCCATTCACAGTAAGGAATGCCAAGGGCGATGCATATAAAGTACGAAAAAACTTGATAAAACTAGTGCCGAATTGTTGCCAGTGAAGTATTATCAGTAGGTTAGACTAAGACACACGGTCGAATGCCTTGTCGGCATTGCAGCTCACCAGTAAATATGTACCATGTGGCAATTGGCTCGATTTGGTCAGAGCAGCTATCAACTGACTTATATTATGCACCTATGTTCTCCCCTTCACAAAACCAGTTTGGGAAGAATGGAATAGTCTAGATAAAATAGGTTGCAATCTATTTGCCATGAGGACAGACAAGAGTTTAAAGTCTTGATTCAACAGAGAAATTGGGCGATGGGATTGCACTAAAGTAGGGTCCTTACCCGGTTTCTGTAAAATTATTATACGGGCTTGATTAAAGGTAGGGGAGTGTTATTGCCAGATAATTACATAAGGCCAGCAGGTGTGGCACGATATGTGGTAATAGCTTGTAATATTCAGAACTCAATCCATCTGGGCCTGGAGATTTGCAGTTGGCGAGCTGTTTAAGTGTTGTCGTTAATTCTATTTCGGTATTTGGTTCCGAAAGTGAATCCCTCTCCGTCAACACAGGAGAACCTGCCGACCGGAGGAAGTCCATGCCTCCAGTGGGATCATCTGGGAGGGCTGTATATAGTTCTTTGTAATAGTCCAGGAACAAATTAGCAATATCTACCGAGTCAGACACGGGTTGGGTATCAGCGTGGAGCGTAAGAACGTGAGATATAGGACGTTGGCCGTGAACTACATTCGACAAAAGTTTTCCGGCCTTATTGCCCCATCTGAAATATTTGTTTCTGGTAGTCTAAAGCGTATTGAGCCCTTTCCGTACAAAGCGTATCATACAGATTCTTAATTTCAAGGTATACTCCACGGTTATGAGCCGTCGTGGTGTAAGAATTGGTGAGTTCTAGACCCAGTTCCTGAAACTGACGAGCGAACGACATACGCTATGACGTGACTTCTCAGCACCAGCTTGGACGCTGACCAAAACAGATCGATGTCATCCAAATGTTGGATGTTATCATCCACATAATTTAGGAAATTAGTTTCCAAATAAGATCAAAATTAAGAGAATTCTAATGCGCACTCTAGGAGCAGCAGTCTATGGTCGTATCACTTGGTGTAGCACCACACACACCAGAAAAATGGAAACTTTTACAATCAAAATTGGAATCCACCTTAGACAGCGCTCACTTCAGATATTTCACAAACCATAAATGTAACCATACATGTGAGTTAGTACTCATAAATTGGGAGACAGTCCTTAGATGTTCCTCACTGTTCTGACTGACCGGATATAAACGATTTCTTCTCAGTCCCACGTAACTTGATTTCTTTTTCATCCACTAGGGGTCACTGGAGTACTCTTGGGATATGGACGGCTTCCACCGGAAGAAGGCACTGAATAAATTAATTTTTGAGACTACTCCTCCCCTCCATATCCTGCAGCACTTCAGTGTTTTTTCTGTGCTCGACACAGTTAGAAGGCATAGTGGAGCTCATCCACAAAGTATTGGATTTTTTTCTAAGTTTTTTTTTCTTCAATTTCCACGTCCTTTCCCCCCTTCTAACAGGCGTGGGTCAGGGACAGTGGAAGCGGCTGAGTAGCCGTGAGTGTCGGACCTCTCTGTAAAGAGCTCCCTCACTCCACTTGCAGGCTGCCTGCAGGAAAGCTGGACGGAGCTTGGATGAAGGCCCCGTCATAGACTTTTGTCACGGTCCAGGTATGTTGGGTTGGGGCGGTCAGCGCTTGCTGCCGCTCCACTGTTGGGGATTGTTGGGTACTCACCGCTGCCCGGAGCGCGTGTACATGGGCCGCTTCACGGTCCATGCGGCGCGCTCTCACTCTCCGGCTCCCAGCATCCTAAAAGACCGCTGCTCCCTGCGCAGCAGCAGCGCTGCTTGGCTACACAGACACGCCGTTATGCTGTGTGTGGCGGGCGGGAGCACGTGTGCATGGGCCGCTCCACGGCTCCATGCAGCACGCTCTCTGCTTCCGCCATCCGCCCGCAGCAGCCGAGGAGTTCCGTTGTCCGGGGTCTATAGACAGGCCGCTCACACGGCCCTTTGCAAAACTTCCACAGGCCCAGACCCGGTGCTGTACACGGAGGTCGTGGGAGTGGGGGGGGGGAGACTTTAACAGTATTTGGCAGTGCAAGAAATGCTTAATATGTTTAAATGTTCTCCTGTCTGTTCCAGGTTTCCTATTTTTACATCTCGGCTAAGAGTGGTACTAGAGGAATTTTGGGGTCAGTTTTCGTATTTCTGGCAGGCACTGCACTTGCCTAGATATATACCAGGAACTTTGGTGTTATTACTGAGTCGTGCAGTCTGTCTGTGTGGAGTTTGTATTGTCTGTCTTCATAATGAGTAAGACACCAGCAAAATCTAAGAAACATTTGTCATGTCATGTCTGTAAGAGTGTGTTGCCTGATGGATCCACCACATGTACAGCATGTGTTGTTAATACAGCCATAAATACGATTTCCATTCCAGAAGTAAAGGCATCTCAGGACCCGCCATGGGCTTTACTTGCAGATGTATTAGTTGGTTTACAATCAGAACTGGCCGCCTCTCGTGAAGAAAGAGAGGCGGCAAGATCTGAGTTTAAGATGAGACCATTTGAGTTACCTGGGGAGTCTCAAACTGGTCATAAGTCCACCTTGAGTGGAAAAGATAAGTTTCCTTTTCCTACTAATTTTCCTGTCTCTGGGATACTAGACCTCACTGAACAGGAGTACGAGGAGGGCGAAATAGAACAACAGTCAGAAGGTGACGACTTTGACAGCCCAGGTATTGACAATCTCATCAGAGCAGTTCGTCAGTCGCTGGAGTTTACGGAAACTGAGGAGCCACTGACGAATGATGAGGTAGTCTTTACTAAACGACAGAGATCTCCGATGTGTTTCCCTATCTCGGAATCTCTTAATAAAATGTTACTGGAGTCACGGAAAAATCCGGACAAACGGTTTTCTATTCCTCGTAGATTTAAATCGAGTTACCCGTTTCCAGAGGCCATGACAGCTACATGGGAGAACCCACCTTTGGTGGATTCATCCGTATCTAAACTTACGAGGAAGTTAACCATACCAGTCCCAACTGCTACTACGCTTAAAGACCCTGCAGATCGTAAAATAGAGGCTATGCTAAGGTCCATGTACACAGCAACTGGAGTGCTGTTAAGACCTGGGTTGGTTGGCATTTGGGTTACTAAAGCTTTAATGGTATGGATAAAAGAGCTCAAGTCGGCTCTGCAAGATGATCATCTTATACTTCTCGCGGATCAAATCTGGGAAGCTGCTGAATATCTATGTACAGCTTCTACTGACGTCTGTCAGCTTACTTCTCGCCTGTCCTCATCGCTAGTCACAGTACGACGAGCACTTTGGCTGCGTTCGTGGCAGGCGGAGACGGAGGTTAAAAAAGGTATAGAGGCATTGCCTTATGATGGCGAGAAACTTTTTGGTCCTGAATTGGACAAATGGATTTCTGAGGCTACTGGAGGGAAGTCTGTTTTTCTTCCATCGCCTACAACTATACCTAAACGGAAATATTCTGGTCCGGCGTTCAAATCCTTTAGAACTCAGCCCTTTCGTGGGCAGGGAGGAGCAGTCACGCCGGGCAGAAGAGGTCGGGGACGTAGTGCCCGACAATCCAATGCACGTCGTCAAGACACCAAGACCACTAACAAACCAGTGGCATGACGGGCTCCCAGCCCATCTCGGATCTCCAATTGTGGGAGCACGCCTTCAGAGCTTTCAGGGGGCGTGGCTGCAGACGTCCACAGATGGGTGGATCCGCAATTTAGTATTAGAGGGTTACAAAATAGAGTTCGATTATCTTCCGACAGGAAGATTTTTCACGACAGGACTGCCTGTGTCGGACGACAAGAAAGCAGTTCTGCAGGTTGCCATTCAGTCTCTGCTGAATGCTGCAGTGATAATTCCGGTCCCTGTGCAGGAACAGGGGCAGGGTTATTATTCCAGTCTGTTTCTGGTACCAAAACCAGATGGCTCAGTCAGGCCAATATTGAACCTAAAAGGTCTCAATCATTACGTCACTTACCACAGATTCAAGATGGAATCTCTCAGGTCAGTAATTGCAGGGTTAGAGCCACAGGAATTCATGATTGCACTAGATCTCAAGGATGCGTATTTGCACATTCCGATTTGGCCACCTCACCAGAGTTTCTTAAGGTTTGCGATAAGACGAGACCATTACCAATTTCAGGCTCTACCGTTTGGCCTCTCATCAGCGCCTCGGGTATTCACCAAGGTAATGTCCGTGATGACAGCTCATCTCAGGTCCCTAGGGGTAATAATTGTTCCGTATTTAGACGATCTACTCATAAAGGCTCCGTCTCAACAATTGCTTCTCCAACATGCCTTACTAACGTACAATGTACTAGTTCAGCACGGTTGGATAGTCAGTTTAAAGAAATCACATCTAATTCCGTGTCAGCGACTTCAATTCCTAGGGATGATTCTCGATACAGTAAAACAAAGGGTTTACCTGCCACAACAGAAAGTACAGGGCATTCGTCATCTGGTGCAATTAGTGCTCAAGCCACGCACAGTCTCAGTACATTTGTGCATTCGCCTTCTAGGCACAATGGTGGCGGCTTTCGAAGCACTTCAGTTCGGAAGATTTCACTCACGTCCGTTTCAACTGGAGGTGTTAGCACAGTGGTCGGGATCACATCTGCAGCTGCACCACAGGGTGAGGTTGTCACCACAAGTCAGGGTGTCTCTTCTCTGGTGGTTAAAAATACACAATCTATCTGCAGGGAGACGATTCGGCGTCGCGAATTGGATAATTCTGACAACAGACGCAAGTCTCAGAGGTTGGGGAGCTGTAGTTCAGAGTTATCGGCTCCAGGGCCTCTGGGCGGATCACGAAAGATCGCTATCCATAAATGTTCTGGAACTCAGGGCGATTTACAATGCTCTAAGACAAGCGGTGTACATGTTTCGTTTTCAGACTGTTCAGGTGCAGTCAGACAACGCGACGGCAGTCGCATATATAAACAAACAAGGAGGAACGAGAAGCCGCATGGCTATGCGGGAAGTAGCTCGGGTCCTCAGATGGGCCGAATATCACCAGGTGATATTATCGGCAGTGTTCATTCCTGGAGTGGACAACTGGGAGGCAGATTTTCTCAGTCGTCGGGATTTTCATCCAGGAGAGTGGGCATTGAATCCAGAAGTATTTCAGATGTTGATCCAGAAGTGGGGTTACCCTCAGGTGGATCTAATGGCATCCCGCCACAATCATCAGGTGTCAAGATATGTGTCCAGAACAAGAGATCCAGGGGCAGTGGCGGTGGATGCTCTCACAGCCACGTGGCCATACAGCCTTGTGTATCTGTTTCCACCGTTTCCGCTGCTCCCGTTGGTGCTAAAACGGATCAAGAGAGGGTTCGTCACAGTCATTCTAATAGCGCCTCATTGGCCTCGGAGGGCTTGGTTCTCGGATCTCCTCGGGTTACTCGCAGACGATCCGTGGCCACTCCCACTACGTCCGGACCTGTTACAACAGGGTCCGTTCCTTTACCCCGATTTAGCGCGGCTGCGTTTGACGGGGTGGCTGTTGAAAAGGCCATCTTAAGGAAAGAGGGCATTCCTGAGTCTGTTATACCAACCATGGTACGAGCTAGGAAGCCGGTTACGGCAGCTCATTATTATAGAATTTGGCGTACTTATATAGGTTGGTGTGAAGCTCGGAAATTTCCGACATCGTCTTTTAAATTATCCCGTCTTTTGTTATTTTTACAAATGGGGTTAGATGGAGGACTACGTCTTTCCACATTAAAGGTGCAGGTATCTGCGTTGTCAATTTATTTTCAAAGGAAATTGGCCTCGTTGCAGTCAATACATACGTTTCTACAGGGTGTAAAGAGGATACAGCCTCCTTTCATTCCACCTACAGCACCATGGGACTTGAATCTGGTTTTAGATTTCTTACAGTCCGATTACTTTGAACCCTTACAACAAGTGGATATTAAATTTCTCACTTGGAAAACGATTTTTCTTTTAGCCTTAGCTTCGGCTAAGCGTGTTTCAGATTTGGGTGCCTTGTCATGCAAGTCACCGTATTTAATTTTTCATGATGACAGAGCGGAACTTCGGACGAATCCCGCTTTTCTACCAAAGGTAGTGTCGTCTTTTCACATCAATCAACCAATAGTAGTTCCTGTGTTAACAGGAGACTCTGGAACGTTGGATGTGGTTCGCGCATTGCGTATCTATGTTTCCCGAACGTCTACTGTGCGTAAGACAGATACGTTGTTTGTTCTCTATGACGCAGCTAAGAGGGGTTGGCCAGCCTCTAAGCAGACCTTATCCAGATGGATCAAACTGACTATACGTCAGGCTTACCTTTATGCTAAGTTACAGCCACCTACTTCAGTAACAGCTCATTCCACACGTTCTGTGGGGACGTCATGGGCAGCGAGTCGTGGGGCTTCTACGACACAGCTTTGCCGTGCGGCTACTTGGTCGTCAGTGCACACGTTTGTGCGCTTTTACAAGTTTGATACGTTCGCGGCAGCAGCATCTAGCTTTGGCCGTTTAGTGTTACAGGTGCCAAACAGCTCTCCCGCCACGGAGGAGACTTTGGTACATCCCAAGAGTACTCCAGTGACCCCTAGTGGATGAAAAAGAAAATAGGATTTTGGTACCTACCAGGTAAATCCTTTTCTTTGAATCCATAGGGGGCACTGGACGCCCACCCAGAGCAGTTTACCTGTTTTAGGAGTCCAGTGGTTCTTATGGTAACACACTTTCACGACTGGTTTAAATTTAACAAGGGTTAATCAGTTATGGTGTCAACTGTTTAGTTGTCTGTTACGTTGTGTCAACTTTATTGTTGTCTGTGAGACTATATGTAATTCTCCTTTTGTCAATCTCTCTATCGATCCTGTTCGGCTCAGTAAAAAACACTGAAGTGCTGCAGGATATGGAGGGGAGGAGTAGTCTCAAAAATTAATTTATTCAGTGCCTTCTTCCGGTGGAAGCCGTCCATATCCCAAGAGTACTCCAGTGCCCCCTATGGATTCAAAGAAAAGGATTTACCTGGTAGGTACCAAAATCCTATTTTCTCGATTTAAAAGGAAAAAAAACAAACAGAGGGAAACAAGATTGTAGTGAACTCTGGAGGTGAAAATTTCTTTCCCCTTTTATCTACCCCCGTAATGAATCAAACAGGGTAGGTCCGTCACCCTATTCTCCTTAAAGCAGGAGATGGGAGTATTCTGATTGTTCTTTAAACTTTCTTCAGAAAGGGTGTGTCTCTCCTTTAGGGGTCCACCACAGTGAAGGATAAGCAGGTATGGTACCAGACCGTACCTTACTTACTAATAATAAAACTGTACAAATCCTATAAAGGTATCTTTTCACCAAATTCTTTAGGGAGATGAGATGGTGTTAGGCGTACCCGACTTACTATTTTTCTGGAGTAGTCTTCCACATAAAGGTATCTTTATTTCAACTCTCTTCCTTTCTGCGCTCAATAATTCCCTTCTATCGCCTGGTGGTTATCCCAGTCTCGATCATTGAGGATAGCAAGACAGAGAGAGGGGAACAGGAATTATAGTAGATCTGAAGACGGGGATTCTCCTTACCCCTTTCTTTCTCCAACCCCTTAATAAATCGAAAAGGGTGGGTCCGTCACCTTATTTCTCAGAAGGGTGTGAATCTCCTATAGAAAGGTCCACCACAGTGAGGGATATAAAAGTATGGTATCAAACCGTACCTTAATTACTATAAATAAAACTGTATAAATCTTATAAAGGTATCTTTTCACTAAACCTTAGGGAAATAAACTGACATCCAGCATACCCGATTTACTATATCTTGCGAGTCGTCTTCCACATAAAGGTATCTTTTTCTAATTGTTAACTTCCTTCCTCCTTCCTACTCCTCCCTCCTAGTCAGATAGCCACACTTTTTACATCCCGCTCTGATATTATCCTTGTTTACACCTGGGACAGCCATTGATAGGAAGGCCTCAACCGGACAGCTACACGTCTTACACCCCGCATATTACAGGTATCCTTGCTGCACGCTGCCTCAGAGATGCTGGGGGGGGGGGGGCAATAGTTTCCAAATAAGATTTACAATCAGGTGCTGTAAACAAATAAGAGGGAAATCTCCAGTTACAAAAAGCTGTTTTGGGGTAAGTAGAGAGAGGGTGAACCATGTAGGTGCGTGGTCAGAAATGGCTATATTTTCTACCTTTGAATCACTTACTCTAGATTACAATTCAGCAGAAATTAACCAATAATCTATTCTGGTGGAAGTATTATGTGGATGTGAGTAAAAGGTGTTTCTCCTACGTCCTAGAGGATGCTGGTGTTCCATTTAGTACCATGGGGTATAGACTGGTCCTTTGGGAGCCACTGGCACTTTAAGAGTTTAACAGTGTGGGCTGGCTCCTCCCTCTATGCCCCTCCTACCAGACTTGGTTTTGAAAATGTGCCCGGAGGAGCCGGTCACAGCTAGGGGAGCTCCTTGGAGTTTTCTTAGTATTATTGTTTTCTAGAGTTTTTTATTTTACAGGCAGGCTGCTGGCAACAGCCTCCATGCTTCGTGGGACTTAGGGGGGGGAGTAGTGTCCAACCCAGAGAATTAATGGCCACTATCTCCGCTGACAGGACACTGAGCTCCTGAGGGTGATGATCGTTAGCCGCCCGAGGCTACCGCTCACTCCCGCAGCATGCCTCCACCCCCTAACAGAGCCAAAAGAAAGAAGAGTGGTGAATCTGACGCCGGAGTCCTGGTAAGCGGATCCCCGGCGAGAATGGCAGCGCAAGGGTGGGAGCGCAGCTCTGACAGGCTGCGCTCCGGAAGGCTCAGTGGCACACTGTGCATGGCGCTGTGAGGGGCGTCCTGAGCCAGCGGGATACCCTGCACTGGTCATACATAGCTTTCAAGGTCTAACCCACTGTTTGCTGCAAAAATTACCTCAGGCCAGTATAATCTCTAAGTGCGGGAAGATGTGCCATTACAGGGGGCGGAGCTTCTCAGAGCGGATTCAGCACTAACTAGCGCCATTTTCTCCCTGCAGACACACGCTGACAGGGAACGCTGTCCTCCACATAACTACACTGAGGTAAAAGGTGTTCTAAACAAGGGGGGAGTGATATTATGTACTAGCTACCCTGTTAAGGTTATGTTAGTCAGCGGGGTTTTTATCTTTATAAAAGCCTATAAGGGCGCGCTGTGGCTGGCTTCTTGTGCTCTGTGACTCTCTGAAGGGGGGGAACTGTGTTGACATTTTCCTGTGTATGTGTAATCTACTTTACCATGTTTAAGGGACTTTGTCCTGTACTGCAGAATGTATATCTTCTCCTGGGGAGTCTATACCGTGCTCAAAACTGTACACATCTCAGGCTTCAGTGGCAGATCCCCCTGGGGTGGCCTCCATAAGGTGTACGCAGTTTTGAGAAGTGTGGGGTTTCAAATCCCACTGCTGTGCCTCTCACCCCAACTCCGTACCCTTGTCCATATAATGCATTTATATGAGGGGTCCAACATATGTTTGAGGCTATTAGGGATGAGGAATATTGTCTGGTTTGAAAGCAGGCTGACTGGTGGCCCAAGACCGTTTAGGTTTGGGCTTAGAGGACTTGGAAGTGCGAGCCTGTCTCGGGTACGCCTGACCCTTTGCTTTACCTGGAGGTCGAAAGAAACGAAAAGTAGTACTCTTAGCCTTCGGAACCGAAGGATTAGTACTTGGGAGATACGCAGTCTTGGCCGATGCCTAGTCGGTCACTATCTTGTTCAGGTCATCTCCAAATAGTATGTCTCCCTTAAAAGGGAGTACCTCTAAGGTCTTCTTAGAGTCCAGGTACACCGACCAGGACTGTAACCACAGAATCCGGCGCGCCAGGACAGACGTAGTAGATGCCTTGGCCGCCATAACGCCTGCTTCAGAGACCGCCTCCTGAATATAGTGGGAGGCTGTGGTAATATAGGACAGATATTGTCTGGCAGTGTCTGAAAAATTCAGAGGTAGCTCTTCCTCAATTGCTTGAACCCATGCTTCAATGCCTTTTGCAGCCCAAGAGGCTGCCATAGTGAGTCTATGTACAGCACCTGTAAGAGTGTAAATAGACTTCAAGCATCCCTCCACACGCTTATCCGTCAGTTCCTTCAAAGAGGTGATGGTGGTGACAGGCAGAGTAGATTACACCACAAGACGGGTTACATGCGAGTCCACTGTTGGCGGGGTTTCCCACTTGTTACTCAACTCTGCAGAGATAGAATAACGAGCTAGCATCTTTTTAGACAGGGAAAATGTCTTTCCTGGAGAAGACCAGGGGGTAAATTTACTAAGATGGGAGTTCTATTTTATATGGGATGTTGCCCATAGCAACCAATCAGATTCCAGTTATTATTTTCTAGAAGGTGCTAGATAAATGAGAAGTAGAATCTGATTGGTTGGTATGGGCAACATCCCATCTTAAATAGAACTCCCATCTTAGTAAATTTACCCCAGGATTCCTGACGTATGTCAATTAAATTGTCAGAATGTGGTAAGACTAATTTAGTAACCTTCTCACGTTTGAACTTAGGTTTCTTAGACGTATCAGGAGGGTCGATCTCCTCATCAATCTGAAGAATTAGCTTGATAGCCTCCACTGGGTCAGGAACATCAACCTGTGTTGTAGAATCTTCATCAGAAGCAGCATATTCCTGTCAAAGTCGAAAAATATTGCAGTACACACATCATGTGCAAACTACACACAGGTGGCCTCCATGCGCATACTTGCTCTGCTGTGCGTGCGCATATTCGCAATTTGCGTATGGTCGCTCCCGCGACACAGGTCCTTATTGTGTTTTAATATTCCCAACTACTGAAAACCAGGAAATTGGGAAGTGACGTGGAATAACCAGACGATGACCTTTTCACACAGAGCTGATAGGATACCCATAGACTCTGAATTTGTACGCCAAATAGCCAACAGTGGGAGGTATTTTTGGTATAGGTATACTCGTGGAAGCAAAACCATGTAGGTTGGAAAAGTATCGCTAGGGTATTGTGCTCATATCATCCAGCCCGATACTTGTACTGAGCAGATGGGAGAACTAGGGATTGGTGTCTTTAATGGGAAAGTTTGTAATATGGTGATGTTATATTTTGTCCCCTATGTCCTCCCAGATAATGCCTATTTCATATGTGGGAGGAAGGCGTACAAGTGGCTTGCCCCGAGCTCAGAGGGATTGTGTTATATTGGGAGAATACTGCCAGAGGTCATGACCATAACCCATGATAAGATGAAAGACGTTCACCGCAGTGCTCAGGCTCCTTATACTCATACTCACTATGAACACTTCATCAAGAGACACCTCATAGATAGGACAGAGCACGCAGCCTCTGATTTGATCCACGAATCCACCGGGATTCAATTCCTTCTCGCATTAGACATCACCCGTACTGCCAGAGGAATTCTAAATTATAGGTATATCCATGCGCTAGCGAACTTGATAGATAATATCACTGAGATGTATGACGACACTTTCAGGTATACGGGAAGGGAGTTACAAGCTTACAAGCAGGAACTGATACCACGCAATTGGTTCTCAGGTTTAGGAAAGTGGGCTCAAAATGTCATCATGAGTGTAGGGAAGTTTCTCCTTTGTATCCTGGGAGGCGTCATAATTATTGGTTTGATATTTAGGTGTGTTCGAATTCTGACCCGGCGCAAGCACGGCACAAAATTGATGAGTCTAAGGAGCAAGGGTACTGTTACAGCAGCAGATTTAGTTTACGACCCATCCATAGAGACTGTGATATGATAAGGATTGCAAATTAATTTCATGGCCTGTTTCGTTCACCCATTTTTCATTTGTCTCCCCCTCTGCCCAGATACATCCATCCGGAAAAAGACATCAGCCCTACCCAAAATATTTATGTGAATGTATTTTATTTATGTTTTATCTTCATCTCTGCAACCTTCAGTTAATGGCACACATAGTCAACAGGTGATATCCACATATACTAGCACTCACATGTGTTTCCCCCTCCATGTATCATCAACTAAATGTGCACCCCATTTGTTGGAACAAGAACGCCGATAAGAGCTCGGTAGTGTTTGTTGGCCCATTTACAGACCCTTAATATGGGATGAGAAGGATTTAATGTATACTTCGCAATACCTCGAAGCTTATGTAGAACATATAAGGTACGATGATACATGCCCCTCAGACATGGATTCATACATACATACTTTTACTATCCCACTAGTTCATACATTTCCCACCTACAACTCTCCTCTGACAATTCCAAGCTTCTGTAGATATTGTGTAGATATTTTTCTGTTTAGTGATTAGATAGTGGCAGTTATTGGTGACTGCCAAAGGGTGGACTGTCAAAGTCGAAAAATATTGCAGTACACACATCATGTACAAACTACACACAGGTGGCCTCCGTGCGCGTACTTGCTCTGCTGTGCGTGCGCATATTCGCAATTTGCGTATGGTCGCTCCCGCGGTCCTGCGCATTAGCGCGTGGTATGAGTATTTACGGTAGAGTTTATGAGCGCATGGAAGGCTATCAAAACACATTACATATTTAATCAAAATAGTGCACAATGTACACATAGGGGTATATGCAATTGCGGTCGAATTCCCGAAATTGTCGAAAAACTGGACTTTTTCGCCCAAAAAAAAAAAAATCGACAATGCAATACAGTACTTTCCGTCAAAAAAACGGACTTTCCAAATTCGACTTTTTGAAATTCGACTTTTGTCAAATTCGACTTTTCTGCAATGGTACAAATGCGGCAATTCGACAAAAGTATATTCAATTGAAGTTTGGAAATTCGACAACAGTGCTTTTAGACAGTAAATTCGTCATTTTCAATCCGCCACACTTTGGTGGGTGAAACTAATAAAAAAAATGTAAAACATGTTTTTTTGGGTGTTTTTTTTTATTGGTAATAGCATATCTATTTATATTAGAAGGGATTAGGTACTTGGTTTGTCTTTTTGGGAGGCACAAGTATTATTTATATATTTTTTAAAATATTTTTTTTTATTTTTTTTAGATGGAATGGTAAAATCCCGGAAAAAAATGGCGTGGGGTCCTCCCTCCAAAGCATAACCAGCCTCGGGCTCTTCGAGCCGGTCCTGGTTCTAAAAATCCGGGGGAAATATGGACAGGGGATCCCCCGTATTTTTAAAACCAGCACCGGGCTCTGCGCCTGGTGCTGGTGCAAAAAATACGGGGGACAAAAAGAGTAGGGGTCCCCCGTATTTTTTACACCAGCATCGGGCTCCACTAGCTGGACAGATAATGCCACAGCCGGGGGTCACTTTTATACAGCGCCCTGCGGCCGTGGCATTAAATATCCAACTAGTCACCCCTGGCCGGGGTACCCTGGGGGAGTGGGGACCCCTTCAATCAAGGGGTCCCCCCCCAGCCACCCAAGGGCCAGGGGTGAAGCCCGAGGCTGTCCCCCCCCCATCCAAGGGCTGCGGATGGGAGGCTGATAGCCTTGAGAAAATGTAAAGAATATTGTTTTTCCCTGTAGTACTACAAGTCCCAGCAAGCCTCCCCCGCAAGCTGGTACTTGGAGAACCACAAGTACCAGCATGCGGGAGAAAAACGGGCCCGCTGGTACCTGTAGTACTACTGGGAAAAAAATACCCAAATAAAAACAGGAGACACACACCTTGAGAGTAAAACTTTATTGCACACCTGCCGACACACACATACTTACCTATGTTGACCCGCCGACTGCCACGTCTCCTGATCCGACGATCCGGGGTACCTGTGAATCAAATTATACTCACCTCAATCCAGTGTCCAGATATAAATCCACGTACTTGGCAAAAAAACAAACCGCATTTACCCGAACCAGCGGACTGAAAGGGGTCCCATGTTTTCACATCAGACCCCTTTCCCCGAATGCCGGGACCCCACGTGACTGCTGTCACCGAGGTCCCTTCAGCCAAACAGCGAGCGCAACGTCCTGGCACTCTGCTGATTGGCTGGACGTCTGAGCTGTCAGACAGCGCCTCGCAAAGCCTCTCCATTATACTCAATGGTGGGAACTTTGCGTCAGCGGTGAGGTCACCCGCGGTCAGCGGCTGACCGCGGGTAACCCCACCGCTACCCGCAAAGTTCCCACCATTGAAAGTAATGGAGAGGCTTTGCGATGCGCTGTCTGAGGTCACACGCGCATACAGCCAATCAGGTGAGTGCAACGAAGTAGCGCTTCCTGATTGGCTGAAGGGACCTCGGTGACAGCAGTCACGTGGGGTCCCGGCATTCGGGGAAAGGGGTCTGATGTGTAAACATGGGACCCCATTCAGTCTGCTGGTTCGGGTAAATGCGGTTTGTTTTTTTGCCAAGTACGTGGATTTATATCTGGACACTGGATTGAGGTGAGTATAATTTGATTCACAGGTACCCCGGATCGTCGGATCAGGAGACGTGGCAGTCGGCATGTCAACATAGGTAAGTATGTGTGTGTCGGCAGGTGTGCAATAAAGTTTTACTCTCAAGGTGTGTGTCTCCTGTTTTTATTTGGGTATTTTTTCCCCAGTAGAACTACAGGTACCAGCGGGCCCGTTTTTCTCCCACATGCTGGTACTTGTGGTTCTCCAAGTACCAGCTTGCGGGGGAGGCTTGCTGGGACTTGTAGTACTACAGGGAAAAACAATATTCTTTACATTTTCTCAAGGCTATCAGCCTCCCATCCGCAGCCCTTGGATGGGGGGGACAGCTTCGGGCTTCACCCCTGGCCCTTGGGTGGCTGGGGGGGGACCCCTTGATTGAAGGGGTCCCCACTCCCCCAGGGTACCCCGGCCAGGGGTGACTAGTTGGATATTTAATGTCACGGCCACAGGGCGCTGTATAAAAGTGACCCCCTTCTGTGGCATTATCTGTCCAGCTAGTGGAGCCCGATGCTGGTGTAAAAAATACGGGGGACCCCTACTCTTTTTGTCCCCCGTATTTTTTGCACCAGCACCAGGCGCAGAGCCCGGTGCTGGTTTTAAAAATATGGGGGATCCCCTGTCCATTTTTCCCCCGGATTTTTAGAACCAGGACCAGCTCGAAGAGCCCGAGGCTGGTTATGCTTTGGAGGGGGAACCCCACGCCATTTTTTTCAGAGTTTTTCCCCGTTTTTAAAAAAACGGAACAAATCCGTCAAATCGGCCGTTTTTCGGCAGCGGGACTGTCGAATCCGTTTTTTATTGCATATGGTCAATTTCGGCACCCACTTGCCGAAATTAGACTGTCGAATTGAAAAACGGCCGCTAATTTGCCGCGATTCGCCGCTAATTGCATATACCCCATAGTCTCCTTGCACCACATCAGAAATTAACAGCAGTTTAAATGGTAACAGAACAAAGGGATTCACCTTTACAGGATAGGAGGGGACAGAACAAGGTTACAAGGTGGTGTTTGGTATCCAGCTGTAGGGTATTTTAAGGGAAACATTCCGGTGTTGGTTTGAGGAAGATCGCATGTTCCTGCGGATAGTTATGTGCAGGAGCAGAATATAGATATAAACTGTATTTACTGTACATTATGTATGCGGCGGGAATCCAGAGGAGACCACCCACAAGAGCAGTGAAAATAGACATCGCCCACCTATTCAAACAGACCTATGACCTCTCCTGTACTGTAAATGACCATCCCTGTGTCCAATGAACAAAGAGATTACAGTATCCATTGTGTTTTGTTTTGGATGAAGTGAATAAAGAGAGCCTGCAGCAGGCCTGGTCAGACACAAGGCTCACAACGTTATCTATCAGATGACCGAGGACCGGACCGGGTTGCGCAAGCGAATCCACTCACGTATGTAACATTGACTGTAGCCATTTACTCTGTTATATTGTATTGTTTGCATTGTAACCCCCTTTCAGCAATAATACACTGTGGTGTCGGAACCCAGTGGTTTAACTACAGACTGGTGTCGTGCATTTCTTTCCCTGCTAAGGTTTAAAGTGTAATAGCATCACACTGCATTGCTGCATAAGGTTTAAAGTGTATTCATTGGGTGTGTACGCGCTGTGTGTACTTTGTACCGTCAGCGCGGCGTTTGTACGCAAAGTCCGTACACGATACGGGACTCTGTACGCTAACAGCGTAAAAAGTACGTAAAGTGTGTTTAAGGTATAGTTTTCATTCCTGTATATAAATCAGCATTGTCATTCCCTATCCGGATCGGAAGAATCATCCGAAATATTAGTGGATTGCGAGGAAGAAATGGCCCGCTTAGATGACCCTTTGATCCCAGTAGGGTGAGGGTTAAGTTTTTGTTTAACCAAGGACTGATTTAATTGCTGTAACTGGGTTGACAGAGTATCCACCCAGGGACAATATGTGGCTGCAATGGCACAGGAGGTCTCACAGGGGGGATTAAGTCTTGTTACAAGCGTAGTCAACATATTTGAAAATGCAGCCCAAGGTGGATATGCCACAGGCTGACTAGGGGGTGTAGAAAACCCAGTACCTGAACCCTCAGCAGAAATCATTTCCTCAGGTAAATCCGCGGGGCCAGCACTGCATGATGCAGGAGCGTCTGCGGATTTCCCGCCCTGTGCAGCAGACCTTATTGGGAATGTAGCCTTAGGGCGTATAAGTACAATATAGCCAGACAAACACAATACCTGACAAAAAAACCTAAAGGCCCGTATTCACGAGCCGATGTTGGAGAGATGTGTACTAAGCAAACTGCTCAGCACACATCTCTTCCGCCGCACAGCGCGATGTGTGCTGAGCGTGCGGGGGGGGCGCTCATTTCACCCAGCAGGGCTGCGCATTGCTATCGCTGTGGGGGGTACACACAGAGCGATCATACTTAAAATCTAAGCAATCTAGTCTGATTGCTTAGATTATCGCTCCGTGAGTACCCCCCTTAAGACGTGACTGGAATTGCAGAGCACAAACAGAGGATTTAAGTGGTATGAGGTGACTGAAACACAGTGAAAAATACAAAACAGTATATCTTGTGGAACATTATTTGGTATATGAGACCCTGACTCACTTAGACCCCAAGGGCACAGATTATAGTGATAGCAATATGTGTGATACACAGAATAGAATCCACACAGCAGCTATAGGCACACACAGTCACAGGTACAATGCTGAAATTATTACATATAAAAAATAAAACTGCACTGGACTAGTAATACTACATATAATAAGAATTTACTTACCGATAATTCTATTTCTCGGAGTCCGTAGTGGATGCTGGGGTTCCTGAAAGGACCATGGGGAATAGCGGCTCCGCAGGAGACAGGGCACAAAAAGTAAAGCTTTACGATCAGGTGGTGTGTACTGGCTCCTCCCCCTATGACCCTCCTCCAAGCCTCAGTTAGGTACTGTGCCCGGACGAGCGTACACAATAAGGAAGGATTTATGAATCCCGGGTAAGACTCATACCAGCCACACCAATCACACCGTACAACCTGTGATCTAAACCCAGTTAACAGTATGATAACAGCGGAGCCTCTGAAAAGATGGCTCACAACAATAATAACCCGATTTTTGTAACTATGTACAAGTAATGCAGATAATCCGCACTTGGGATGGGCGCCCAGCATCCACTACGGACTCCGAGAAATAGAATTATCGGTAAGTAAATTCTTATTTTCTCTATCGTCCTAGTGGATGCTGGGGTTCCTGAAAGGACCATGGGGATTATACCAAAGCTCCCAAACGGGCGGGAGAGTGCGGATGACTCTGCAGCACCGAATGAGAGAACTCCAGGTCCTCCTTAGCCAGGGTATCAAATTTGTAGAATTTTACAAACGTGTTCTCCCCCGACCACGTAGCCGCTCGGCAGAGTTGTAATGCCGAGACCCCTCGGGCAGCCGCCCAAGAAGAACCCACCTTCCTTGTGGAGTGGGCTTTTACCGATTTTGGCTGTGGCAGGCCTGCCACAGAATGTGCAAGCTGAATCGTACTACAAATCCAGCGAGCAATAGTCTGCTTAGACGCAGGAGCGCCCAACTTGTTGGGAGCATATAGTATAAACAGCGAGTCAGATTTCCTGACTCCAGCTGTCCTTGAAATGTATATTTTTAAAGCTCTGACAACGTCCAACAACTTGGAGTCCTCCAAGTCGCTTGTAGCCGCAGGCACTACAATAGGTTGGTTCAGATGAAATGCTGACACCACCTTAGGGAGAAAATGCGGACGAGTCCGCAGTTCTGCCCTGTCCGAATGGAAAATCAGATATGGGCTTTTGTAAGATAAAGCTGCCAGTTCTGACACTCTCCTGGCCGAAGCCAGGGCCAGTAGCATGGTCACTTTCCATGTGAGATATTTCAAATCCACAGTTTTTAGTGGTTCAAACCAATGAGATTTGAGAAAGTCCAAAACAACATTGAGATCCCACGGTGCCACTGGAGGCACCACAGGGGGCTGTATATGCAGCACTCCCTTAACAAAAGTCTGGACTTCAGGAACTGAAGCCAATTCTTTTTGGAAGAAAATCGACAGGGCCGAAATTTGAACCTTAATAGATCCCAATTTGAGACCCATAGACAATCCTGATTGCAGGAAATGTAGGAATCGACCCAGTTGAAATTCCTCCGTCGGAGCACTCCGATCCTCGCACCACGCAACATATTTTCGCCAAATGCGGTGATAATGTTGCGCGGTGACTTCCTTCCTGGCTTTAATCAAAGTAGGAATGACTTCTTCCGGCATGCCTTTTTCCTTTAGGATCTGGCGTTCAACCGCCATGCCGTCAAACGCAGCTGCGGTAAGTCTTGAAACAGACAGGGACCCTGCTGAAGCAAGTCCCTTCTCAGAGGTAGAGGCCACGGATCTTCCGTGATCATCTCTTGAAGTTCCGGGTACCAAGTCCTTCTTGGCCAATCCGGAACCACTAGTATCGTTCTTACGCCTCTTTGCCGTATAATTCTCAATACTTTTGGTATGAGAGGCAGAGGAGGAAACACATACACCGACTGGTACACCCAAGGCGTTACCAGCGCGTCCACAGCTATTGCCTGTGGATCTCTTGACCTGGCGCAATACCTGTCCAGTTTTTTGTTGAGGCGAGACGCCATCATGTCCACCATTGGTCTTTCCCAACGGGTTACCAGCATGTGGAAAACTTCTGGATGAAGTCCCCACTCTCCCGGGTGAAGGTCGTGTCTGCTGAGGAAGTCTGCTTCCCAGTTGTCCACTCCCGGGATGAACACTGCTGACAGTGCTATCACATGATTCTCTGCCCAGCGAAGAATCCTTGCAGCTTCTGCCATTGCACTCCTGCTTCTTGTGCCGCCCTGTCTGTTCACATGGGCGACTGCCGTGATGTTGTCGACTGGATCAACACCGGTTTTCCTTGAAGCAGAGGTTCTGCCTGGCTTAGAGCATTGTAGATTGCTCTTAGTTCCAGAATGTTTATGTGAAGAGACGTTTCCAGGCTCGACCACACGCCCTGGAAGTTTCTTCCTTGTGTGACTGCTCCCCAGCCTCTCAGGCTGGCGTCCGTGGTCACCAGGATCCAATCCTGTATGCCGAATCTGCGGCCCTCCAATAGATGAGCACTCTGCAACCACCACAGAAGAGATACCCTTGTCCTTGGAGACAGGGTTATCCGCTGGTGCATCTGAAGATGCGACCCTGACCATTTGTCCAACAGATCCCTCTGGAAAATTCTTGCGTGGAATCTGCCGAATGGAATTGCTTCGTAAGAAGCCACCATTTTTCCCAGGACTCTTGTGCATTGATGTACAGACACCTTTCCTGGTTTTAGGAGGTTCCTGACAAGCTCGGATAACTCCTTGGCTTTTTCCTCCGGGAGAAAAACCTTTTTCTGAACCGTGTCCAGAATCATCCCTAGGAACAGCAGACGTGTTGTCGGAATTAACTGGGATTTTGGAATATTCAGAATCCACCCGTGCTGTTTTAGCACTTCTTGAGACAGTGCTAATCCCATCTCTAGCTGTTCTCTGGACCTTGCCCTTATTAGGAGATCGTCCAAGTATGGGATAATTAATACGCCTTTTCTTCGAAGAAGAATCATCATCTCGGCCATTACCTTGGTAAAGACCCGAGGTGCCGTGGACAATCCGAACGGCAGCGTCTGAAACTGATAGTGACAGTTCTGTACGACGAACCTGAGGTACCCCTGGTGTGAGGGGTAAATTGGAACGTGGAGATACGCATCCTTGATGTCCAAGGATACCATAAAGTCCCCTTCTTCCAGGTTCGCTATCACTGCTCTGAGTGACTCCATCTTGAACTTGAACTTCTTTATGTACAGGTTCAAGGATTTCAGATTTAGAATAGGTCTTACCGAGCCATCCGGCTTCGGTACCACAAATAGAGTGGAATAATACCCCTTTCCTTGTTGTAAAAGGGGTACCTTGACTATCACCTGCTGAGAGTACAGCTTGTGAATGGCTTCCAAGACCGTCACCCTGTCGGAGGGGGACGTTGGTAAAGCAGACTTCAGGAAACGGCGAGGTGGATCCGTCTCTAGTTCCAACCTGTACCCCTGAGATATTATCTGCAGGATCCAGGGATCTACCTGCGAGTGAGCCCACTGCGCGCTGAAATTCTTGAGACGACCCCCCACCGCCCCCGAGTCCGCTTGAGAAGCCCCAGCGTCATGCTGAGGCTTTTGTAGAAGCGGGGGAGGGCTTCTGTTCCTGGGAAGGAGCTGCCTGTTGCTGTCTCTTCCCCCTTCCTCTGCCTCGTGGCAGATATGAATATCCCTTTGCTCTCTTGTTTTTAAAGGAACGAAAGGGCTGCGGTTGAAAAGTCGGTGTCTTTTTCTGTTGGGGAGTGACTTGAGGTAAAAAGGTGGATTTCCCGGCTGTAGCCGTGGCCACCAAATCCGATAGACCGACACCAAATAACTCCTCCCCTTTATACGGCAAAACTTCCATATGCCGTTTTGAGTCCGCATCGCCTGACCACTGTCGCGTCCATAAACTTCTTCTGGCCGAAATGGACATAGCACTTACCCGTGATGCCAGTGTGCAGATATCCCTCTGTGCATCACGCATATAAAGAAATGCATCCTTTATTTGCTCTAAAGACAGTAAAACATTGTCCCTATCCAGGGTATCAATATTTTCAATCAGGGACTCTGACCAAGCTACCCCAGCACTGCACATCCAGGCTGTCGCTATAGCTGGTCGTAGTATAACACCTGTATGTGTGTATATACTTTTTTGGATATTTTCCATCCTCCTATCTGCTGGATCTTTAAGTGCGGCCGTCTCAGGAGAGGGTAACGCCACTTGTTTTGATAAGCGTGTGAGCGCCTTGTCCACCCTAGGAGGTGTTTCCCAGCGCGCCCTAACCTCTGGCGGGAAAGGGTATAAAGCCAATAACTTCTTTGAAATTAGCATTTTTTTTATCGGGGGCAACCCACGCTTCATCACACACCTCATTTAATTCATCTGATTCAGGAAAAACTATAGGTAGTTTTTTCACACCCCACATGATACCCTGTTTTGTGGTACCTGTAGTATCAGCAATATGTAACGCCTCCTTCATTGCCAAAATCATATAACGTGTGGCCCTACTGGAAAATACGGTTGATTCGTCACCGTCGCCACTGGAATCAGTGCCTGTGTCTGGGTCTGTGTCGACCGACTGAGGCAAAGGGCGTTTTACAGCCCCTGACGGTGTTTGAGGCGCCTGGACAGGCACTAATTGATTGTCCGGCCGTCTCATGTCGTCAAACGACTGCTTTAGCGTGTTGACACTATCCCGTAATTCCATAAATAAAGGCATCCATTCTGGTGTCGACCCCCTAGGAGGTGACATCCCCATATTTGGCAATTGCTCCGCCTCCACACCAATATCGTCCTCATACATGTCGACACACACGTACCGACACACAGCAGACACACAGGGAATGCTCTTAACGAAGACAGGACCCCACTAGCCCTTTGGGGAGACAGAGGGAGAGTTTGCCAGCACACACCAAAAGCGCTATATATGACAGGGATAGCCTTATAATAAGTGCTCCCTGTATAGCTGCTTTAATAATATAGTTTTGCCACAATTTTGCCCCCCCTCTCTTGTTTTACCCTGTTTCTGTAGTGCAGTGCAGGGGAGAGCCTGGGAGCCTTCCTGACCAGCGGAGCTGTGTGAGGAAAATGGCGCTGTGTGCTGAGGAGATAGGCCCCGCCCCTTTTTCGGCGGGCTCGTCTCCCGCTCTTTAGTGGATTCTGGCAGGGGTTAAATATCTCCATATAGCCCCCGGAGGCTATATGTGAGGTATTTTTCGCCAAAAAAGGTTTTCATTTGCCTCCCAGGGCGCCCCCCTCCCAGCGCCCTGCACCCTCAGTGACTGCCGTGTGAAGTGTGCTGAGAGGAAAATGGCGCACAGCTGCAGTGCTGTGCGCTACCTTAAGAAGACTGAGGAGTCTTCTGCCGCCGATTCTGGACCTCTTCTCGTTTCAGCATCTGCAAGGGGGCCGGCGGCGAGGCTCCGGTGACCATCCAGGCTGTACCTGTGATCGTCCCTCTGGAGCTAATGTCCAGTAGCCAAGAAGCCAATCCATCCTGCACGCAGGTGAGTTCACTTCTTCTCCCCTAAGTCCCTCGTTGCAGTGATCCTGTTGCCAGCAGGACTCACTGTAAAATAAAAAACCTAAGCTAAACTTTTCTAAGCAGCTCTTTAGGAGAGCCACCTAGATTGCACCCTTCTCGGCCGGGCACAAAAATCTAACTGAGGCTTGGAGGAGGGTCATAGGGGGAGGAGCCAGTACACCACCTGATCGTAAAGCTTTACTTTTTGTGCCCTGTCTCCTGCGGAGCCGCTATTCCCCATGGTCCTTTCAGGAACCCCAGCATCCACTAGGACGATAGAGAAAGAAATGTATGTATACAGATATACATCCAGTATTTACTGTGCATTGTTATATCACAGAATACTTGTACTAAATATTCATATAGTACACTTGTTCTTAACTAACGCTGTCTAAACAACATGTAGAATACTTAAGTGTCCTGTAAATGCACAGCGCTGATCAGAGTCAGAATCAGCTTTATTGGCCAGGTGTACTCGCGTACACTAGGAATTCTTTGAGACAGGCGGCTTTACAGAGGAGACAGTGCCCAGCAGTCCCAGGATTAGCGCAGCTCTGTGAAATGGCGCCCAAACGCTGACAGGGAGTGAGGGAGAGATAGAGAGATGCAGCTCCAAGGCGGGAACACTTGCGGTAGATAGGTTGTGTCTATGTTACCTTCGTACTCAGGACCTGGAAGTGACCAAACGAGAGGGCAGGAGAAAACTTCCGCCCTTACAGCACGTTTTCTTCGTTCTCCGTTCTTTTGGTGTAATTTTCTCTGACTTCCTAGTGGATGCTGGGAACTCCGTAAGGACCATGGGGAATAGACGGGCTCCGCAGGAGACTGGGCACTCTAAAAGAAAGATTAGGTACTATCTGGTGTGCACTGGCTCCTCCCTCTATGCCCCTCCTCCAGACCTCAGTTAGAATCTGTGCCCGGCCAGAACTGGGTGCTCCTAGTGGGCTCTCCTGAGCTTGCTAGAAAGAAAGTATTTGTTAGGTTTTTTATTTTCAGTGAGATCTGCTGGCAACAGACTCACTGCTACGTGGGACTGAGGGGAGAGAAGCAAACCTACCTGCGTGCAGCTAGCTTGTGCTTCTTAGGCTACTGGACACCATTAGCTCCAGAGGGTTCGAACACAGGGCCTGACCTCGATCGTCCGTTCCCGGAGCCGCGCCGCCGTCCCCCTTGCAGAGCCAGAAGACAGAAGAAGGAGATAAAATCGGCGGCAGAAGACTCCAGTCTTCATTAAGGTAGCGCACAGCACTGCAGCTGTGCGCCATTGCTCCCACTGCACACCACACACTCCGGTCACTGTAGGGTGCAGGGCGCTGGGGGGGGGGTGCCCTGGGCAGCAATAAGAATACCTTTTGACAATATATACACATAATACAGTCTGGAAAACTGTATATGTGTAAAACCCCGCCATTTTTAGTCCGAAACAGGACAGAAGCCCGCCGCTGAGGGGGCCGGGCCTTCTTCCTCAGCACACCAGCGCCATTTTCTCTTCACAGCTCCGCTGGAAGGAAGCTCCCCAGGCTCTCCCCGGCAGTATCCTGGTACACAAAGGGTGAAAAGAGAGGGGGGGGGGGCACATAAATTTAGGCGCAAAAATTGTATATACAGCAGCTACTGGGTAAACACTGAGTTGTAGTGTAATCCCTGGGTTATATAGCGCTGGGGTGTGTGCTGGCATACTCTCTCTCTGTCTCTCCAAAGGGCCTTGTGGGGGAACTGTCCTCAAATAGAGCATCCCCTGTGTGTGGTGTGTCGGTACGCGTGTGTCGCCATGTCTGAGGTAAAAGGCTCCTCTAAGGAGGTGATAGAGCGGATATGTGTGTGAGAGGGTGTCTCCGTCGACAACGCCGACACCTGTTTGGATATGTGTAAGTGCTAAGGTGAATTTATTGCACAAAAGGTTAGGGAACAGACAGGAAATCTACCCAGGTCTGTCCCTATGTCACAGAGACTTTCAGAGTCTCTCAATGCTCACTATCCATAATAACAAACACTGGTATCGACATGGAGTTTAACTCCACTGTCGACTACGATAATGCAAAGTTACAGCCAAGATGGCTAGAAGGTAGTCAATATATGATTATTGAAATAAAAGATGATTTGCATATCACTGATGACTCATCTGTCCCTGACACGAGAGTACACATGTTTAAGGGGAAGAATGCTGAGGTAAATTTCCCTCCTCTCATGAGGAAAAAGAGCGGGAATCTCCAGACAAGAGACGGCAGCTTCCCACAAGAGAATTCTCAGGCTGTATCCTTTCCCCACTAGGGCCAGGATATGTTGAGAATCTTCCCCTGGGGTGTCCTGTTTGCACAGACGGTAGCACTTGCTATTCTCAGGGATCCTGCAGGTAGCGTGCACATTCTAGTATACTACCCAGACCGGCGATTGTGTCGGCATGGGTTTATAGCGCTGTGGCAGCGTGGACAGGTACCTTATCAGCAGAGATGAGACCCTAGTATGCAATATAAATATATTAAAGATGCTGTCTTAAGTGATAGATATATAGTTATAAAGCATGCCCAAAGAGACATGAATATACTGGGTCCTAGAGTCAAAGCTATGTCGATCTCTGCTTGACGTGTCCTGTAGAATATGCATTGGACAGATGATGCCGACTTAAGAGGCATATGGAAGGCTGAGGATTGTGTGGAGAAGGGTTCTCGGGCCTGGTCTCCACAGCTATAGCTGGTAATTCTGCTAGTTTGCCTTATATTCCTGCACAGCCTAAGAAAGCACGACATTATTAAATGCAGCCTTTCGAATAAAGAAACAAGAAAGTCTGAGGTGCGTCCTTTCTTGTCAGAGCCGGGCAGCTAGTTCCCAGGAACAGAAGTCCTCCCCGGCCCCTACAAAAATCCACCAATGTCGCTGGGGCTCCACAGGCGGAGCTAGGCCCGGTGGGGACACGCCTTCGTAAGTTCAGCCACAAGTGGGTTCACTCCCTGTTCGATCCCTGGGCAATAGATATTGTGTCTCAGGGATACAAGCTGGACTGTGAGAAGATGCCCCCTCACCGACGGCCCTGCGGGCTTCCCCCCAAGAGAGGGAGCCAGTGTTAACTGCAATTCACAAATTGTATCTTTAACAAGTGGTGGTCAAGGGTCCCCTCCTTCAACAAGAGGGTGTTAGTATTAGACCATGTTGTAATCCCGAAACCAGACGGTTCGGTCAGACCCATATTGAATTAAAAATCCCTGAACATATACCTGAGAAGGTTCAAGTTCAAGATGGAATCGCTAAGAGCGGTCAGTGCAAGCCTAAAAAGGGGGAGACTTTATTGTGAATCGGGACATAAGGGATGCATACCTTCAGGTCCCCATTTATCCACCTCATTAGGCGTACCTCAGAATTGCGGTACGGGATTGTCATTACCAATTTCAGATGTTGGCGTTTGGTCTCTCCACGGCCCGAGAATATTCACCATGGTAATGGCGGATATGATTGTGCTCCTGCGGAAGCAAGGTGTCACTATTATCACGTACTTGGACGATCTCCTCATAAAAGCGAGATCAAGAGAGCAGTTGCTGAACAGCGTATCACTTTCTCTGGAAGTGTAACGGCAACACGGCTGGATTCTATATATTCCAAAGTCGCAGTTGGTTCCTACAGCTCATCTGCCTCTCCTAGGCACGATCCTAGACACAGACCAGAATAGGGTTTATCTCACGATAGAGAGAGCTCAGGAGCTCATGACACTGGTCAGGAATCTATTAAAACCAAAACAGGTGTCAGTGCATCACTGCACTCGAGTCCTGGGAAGGATGGTGGCATCATACGAGGCCATCCCCTTAGGCAGGTTCCATGCGAGGACTTTCCAATGGGACTTACTGGACAAGTGGTCTGGATCACCTCTTCAGAGGCATCGGTTAATCACCCTATCCCCCAGGGCCAGGGTGTCTCTCCTGTGGTGGCTGCAGAGGGCTCACCTTCTCGAGGGCCGCAGATTCGGCATTCAGGACTGGATCCTGGTGACCACGGATGCAAGCCTCCGAGGGTGGGGGGCAGTTACACAGGGAAGAAATTTCCAAGGTCTGTGGTCAAGTCAACAGACTTGCCTTCACACCAATATCCTGGAACTAAGGGCCATATACAACGCCCTAAGTCAAGCGGAGATCCTGCTTCGCGACCAACCGGTTCTGATCCAGTCAGACTGCAGGGGTTCATGTAAATCGCCAAGGCGGCACAAGGAGCAGGGTGGCGAGGGTAGAAGCCACCAGAATTCTTCGCTGGGCGGAGAATCAAGTAAGCGCACTGTCAGCAGTGTTCATTCCGGGAGTGGACAGCTGGGAAGCAGACTTCCTCAGCAGGCACGACCTCCACCCGGGAAAGTGGGGACTTCATCAGGAAGTCTTCACGCAGTTTGCAAATTGATGGGAACTGCCTAAGGTGGACTAGATGGCGTCCCACCTCAATAAAAAGCTAAAAAAGGTTTTATGCCGGGTCAAGGGACCCTCAGGTGATAGCTGTGGTCGCACTAGTAACACCGTGGGTGTTCCAGTCGGTCTCTGTATTCCCTCCTCTTCCTCTCTTACCCAAGGGCTGAGAATTGTAATAAAAGGAGGAGTGAAAACAATATTCTTTGCTCTGAATTGGCCAAGAAGGACTCTGTACCCGGAGCTGCAGGAAATGCTCTCAGAGGACTCAGGGCTTCTGCCTCTCAGACAGGACATGTTGCAACAGGGGCCCTGTCTGTTCCAAAATTTACCGCGGCTGCATTTGACGGCATGGCGGTTGAACGCCATATCCTAGCGGAAAAGGGCATTCCGGATGCAGTTATTCCTACGCTGATAAAGGCTAGGAAAGACGTGACAGCAAGACTTTTTCACTGTATACGGCGAAAATAGGTTGCTTGGTGTGAGGCCGGGAAGGCCCTACAGAGGAATTCCAGCGGGGTCGATTCCTGCACTTCCTACAGTCAGGAGTGACTATGGGCCTAAAATTAGGATCCATAAAGGTCAAGATTTCGGCCCTATACATTTTCTCTAAAAATGAACTGGCTTCACTGCCTGAAGTTCAGACGTTGTTCCGGGGGTGCTGCATATTCAGCCTCCTTTTGTGCCACCGGTGGCACCTTGGGATCTTAACGTTGTGTTGGATTTCCTGAAATCCCACTGGTTTGAGCCACTTAAGACCATGGAGCTAAAATATCACACGTGGAAAGTGGTCATGCTATTGGCCTTAGCTTCGGCTAGGCGTGTGTCAGTATTGGCGGTTTTGTCATGTAAAAAACCTTATCTGATCTTCCATATGGACAGGGCAGAATTGAGGACTCGTCCCCAATTTCTCCCTAAGGTGGTATCAGCGTTTCATTTGAACCAACCTATTGTGGTGTCTGCGGCTACTCGGGACTTGGAGGACTCCAAGTTACTAGATGTAGTCAGGGCTTTGAAAATCTATGTAGCCAGGACGGCTGGAGTCAGGAAAACTGACTCGCTGTTTATCCTGCATGCACCCAACAAGCTGGGTGCTCCTGCTTCAAAGCAAACTATTGCGCGCTGGATCTGTAACACGATTCAGCAAGCTCATTCTGCGGCAGGATTGCCACATCCTAAATCAGTAAAAGCCCATTCCACAAGGAAGGTGGGCTCTTCTTGGGCGGCTGCCCGAGGGGTCTCGGCTTTACAGCTTTGCCGAGCTGCTACTTGGTCGGGTTCAAACACATTTGCTAAGTTCTACAAGTTTGATACCCTGGCTGAGGAGGACCTTGCCTTTGCTCATTCGGTGCTGCAGAGTCATCCGCACTCTCCCGCCCGTTTGGGAGCTTTGGTATAATACCCATGGTCCTTACGGAGTTCCCAGCATCCACTAGGACG
Source organism: Pseudophryne corroboree (assembly GCF_028390025.1). Lineage (NCBI taxonomy): Eukaryota > Metazoa > Chordata > Amphibia > Anura > Myobatrachidae > Pseudophryne > Pseudophryne corroboree. Next base: position 945,188,760 of record NC_086445.1, on the reverse strand, counting down.
TCAGAGAAAATAAGAATTTACTCACCGGTAATTCTATTTCCCGTAGTCCGTAGTGGATGCTGGGCGCCCGTCCCAAGTGCGGACTCTCTGCAATACATGTATATAGTAGAGATGAGCGGGTTCGGTTTCTTTGAATCCGAACCCGCACGAACTTCACTTTTTTTTTCCACGGGTCCGAGCGACTCGGATCTTCCCGCCTTGCTCGGTTAACCCGAGCGCGCCCGAACGTCATCATGACGCTGTCGGATTCTCGCGAGGCTCGGATTCTATCGCGAGACTCGGATTCTATATAAGGAGCCGCGCGTCGCCGCCATTTTCACTCGTGCATTGAGATTGATAGGGAGAGGACGTGTCTGGCGTCCTCTCCATTAGAATAGAGATAGATAGATTAGATAGAGAGAGATTGTGCAGAGTCGCAGACAGAGTTAGTTTACCACAGTCAGTGACCAGTGCAGCAGCTAGTTAACTTTTATTTAATATAATATATCCGTTCACTTCTCTCTGCTATATCCGTTCTCTGCCTGAAAAAAAAAACGATACACAGCACAGTCAGTCACACAGTGTGACTCAGTCTGTGTGCACTCAGCTCAGCCCAGTGTGCTGCACAGTCATCAATGTATAAATTAAAAGCTTATAATTAATTGTGGGGGAGACTGGGGAGCACTGCAGGTTGTTAGCAGGAGCCAGGAGTACAATTATATTAATTAACAGTGCACACTTTTGCTGCAGGAGTGGTGACCAGTGCCTGACCACCAGTATAGTATTGTTGTATACTACTAATATCTCTTTAAATATCAACCAGTCTATATTAGCAGCAGACACAGTACAGTGCGGTAGTTCACGGCTGTGGCTACCTCTGTGTCGGCACACGGCAGGCAGTCCGTCCGACCAGAATTGTATTATTTATTATTATATACCTACCACCTAACCGTGGTTTTTTTTTCATTCTTTATACCGTCATAGTGTCATCCTAATTGTTACGAGTATACTACTATCTCTTTATCAACCAGTGTACAGTGCGGTAGTTCACGGCTGTGGCTACCTCTGTGTCGGCACACGGCAGGCAGTCCGTCCGACCAGAATTGTATTATTTATTATTATATACCTACCACCTAACCGTGGTTTTTTTTTCATTCTTTATACCGTCATAGTGTCATCCTAATTGTTACGAGTATACTACTATCTCTTTATCAACCAGTGTACAGTGCGGTAGTTCACGGCTGTGGCTACCTCTGTGTCGGCACACGGCAGGCAGTCCGTCCGACCAGAATTGTATTATTTATTATTATATACCTACCACCTAACCGTGGTTTTTTTTTCATTCTTTATACCGTCATAGTGTCATCCTAATTGTTACGAGTATACTACTATCTCTTTATCAACCAGTGTACAGTGCGGTAGTTCACGGCTGTGGCTACCTCTGTGTCGGCAGTCGGCAGGCAGTCCGTCCATCCATAATTGTATTATTATTATAATATATACCACCTAACCGTGGTTTTTTTTTCATTCTTTATACCGTCGTCATAGTGTCATACTAGTTGTTACGAGTATACTACTATCTCTTTATCAACCAGTGTACAGTGCGGTAGTTCACGGCTGTGGCTACCTCTGTGTCGGCAGTCGGCAGGCAGTCCGTCCATCCATAATTGTATTATTATTATAATATATACCACCTAACCGTGGTTTTTTTATACCACCTAACCGTGGCAGTCCGTCCATAATTGTATACTAGTATCCAATCCATCCATCTCCATTGTTTACCTGAGGTGCCTTTTAGTTCTGCCTATAAAATATGGAGAACAAAAAAGTTGAGGTTCCAAAATTAGGGAAAGATCAAGATCCACTTCCACCTCGTGCTGAAGCTGCTGCCACTAGTCATGGCCGAGACGATGAAATGCCAGCAACGTCGTCTGCCAAGGCCGATGCCCAATGTCATAGTACAGAGCATGTCAAATCCAAAACACCAAATATCAGAAAAAAAAGGACTCCAAAACCTAAAATAAAATTGTCGGAGGAGAAGCGTAAACTTGCCAATATGCCATTTACCACACGGAGTGGCAAGGAACGGCTGAGGCCCTGGCCTATGTTCATGGCTAGTGGTTCAGCTTCACATGAGGATGGAAGCACTCAGCCTCTCGCTAGAAAACTGAAAAGACTCAAGCTGGCAAAAGCACCGCAAAGAACTGTGCGTTCTTTGAAATCCCAAATCCACAAGGAGAGTCCAATTGTGTCGTTTGCGATGCCTGACCTTCCCAACACTGGACGTGAAGAGCATGCGCCTTCCACTATTTGCATGCCCCCTGCAAGTGCTGGAAGGAGCACCCGCAGTCCAGTTCCTGATAGTCAGATTGAAGATGTCAGTGTTGAAGTACACCAGGATGAGGAGGATATGGGTGTTGCTGGCGCTGGGGAGGAAATTGACCAGGAGGATTCTGATGGTGAGGTGGTTTGTTTAAGTCAGGCACCCGGGGAGACACCTGTTGTCCGTGGGAGGAATATGGCCGTTGACATGCCAGGTGAAAATACCAAAAAAATCAGCTCTTCGGTGTGGAGGTATTTCACCAGAAATGCGGACAACAGGTGTCAAGCCGTGTGTTCCCTTTGTCAAGCTGTAATAAGTAGGGGTAAGGACGTTAACCACCTCGGAACATCCTCCCTTATACGTCACCTGCAGCGCATTCATAATAAGTCAGTGACAAGTTCAAAAACTTTGGGTGACAGCGGAAGCAGTCCACTGACCAGTAAATCCCTTCCTCTTGTAACCAAGCTCACGCAAACCACCCCACCAACTCCCTCAGTGTCAATTTCCTCCTTCCCCAGGAATGCCAATAGTCCTGCAGGCCATGTCACTGGCAAGTCTGACGAGTCCTCTCCTGCCTGGGATTCCTCCGATGCATCCTTGCGTGTAACGCCTACTGCTGCTGGCGCTGCTGTTGTTGCCGCTGGGAGTCGATGGTCATCCCAGAGGGGAAGTCGTAAGCCCACTTGTACTACTTCCAGTAAGCAATTGACTGTTCAACAGTCCTTTGCGAGGAAGATGAAATATCACAGCAGTCATCCTACTGCAAAGCGGATAACTGAGGCCTTGGCATCCTGGGTGGTGAGAAACGTGGTTCCGGTATCCATCATTACTGCAGAGCCAACTAGAGACTTGTTGGAGGTACTGTGTCCCCGGTACCAAATACCATCTAGGTTCCATTTCTCTAGGCAGGCGATACCGAAAATGTACACAGACCTCAGAAAAAGAGTCACCAGTGTCCTAAAAAATGCAGCTGTACCCAATGTCCACTTAACCACGGACATGTGGACAAGTGGAGCAGGGCAGGGTCAGGACTATATGACTGTGACAGCCCACTGGGTAGATGTATGGACTCCCGCCGCAAGAACAGCAGCGGCGGCACCAGTAGCAGCATCTCGCAAACGCCAACTCTTTCCTAGGCAGGCTACGCTTTGTATCACCGCTTTCCAGAATACGCACACAGCTGAAAACCTCTTACGGCAACTGAGGAAGATCATCGCGGAATGGCTTACCCCAATTGGACTCTCCTGTGGATTTGTGGCATCGGACAACGCCAGCAATATTGTGTGTGCATTAAATCTGGGCCAATTCCAGCACGTCCCATGTTTTGCACATACCTTGAATTTGGTGGTGCAGAATTTTTTAAAAAACGACAGGGGCGTGCAAGAGATGCTGTCGGTGGCCAGAAGAATTGCGGGACACTTTCGGCGTACAGGCACCACGTACAGAAAACTGGAGCACCACCAAAAACTACTGAACCTGCCCTGCCATCATCTGAAGCAAGAAGTGGTAACGAGGTGGAATTCAACCCTCTATATGCTTCAGAGGTTGGAGGAGCAGCAAAAGGCCATTCAAGCCTATACAATTGAGCACGATATAGTAGGTGGAATGCACCTGTCTCAAGTGCAGTGGAGAATGATTTCAACGTTGTGCAAGGTTCTGATGCCCTTTGAACTTGCCACACGTGAAGTCAGTTCAGACACTGCCAGCCTGAGTCAGGTCATTCCCCTCATCAGGCTTTTGCAGAAGAAGCTGGAGGCATTGAAGAAGGAGCTAACACGGAGCGATTCCGCTAGGCATGTGGGACTTGTGGATGCAGCCCTTAATTCGCTTAACAAGGATTCACGGGTGGTCAATCTGTTGAAATCAGAGCACTACATTTTGGCCACCGTGCTCGATCCTAGATTTAAAGCCTACCTTGGATCTCTCTTTCCGGCAGACACAGGTCTGCTGGGGTTGAAAGACCTGCTGGTGACAAAATTGTCAAGTCAAGCGGAACGCGACCTGTCAACATCTCCTCCTTCACATTCTCCCGCAACTGGGGGTGCGAGGAAAAGGCTCAGAATTCCGAGCCCACCCGCTGGCGGTGATGCAGGGCAGTCTGGAGCGACTGCTGATGCTGACATCTGGTCCGGACTGAAGGACCTGACAACGATTACGGACATGTCGTCTACTGTCACTGCATATGATTCTCTCAACATTGATAGAATGGTGGAGGATTATATGAGTGACCGCATCCAAGTAGGCACGTCACACAGTCCGTACTTATACTGGCAGGAAAAAGAGGCAATTTGGAGGCCCTTGCACAAACTGGCTTTATTCTACCTAAGTTGCCCTCCCACAAGTGTGTACTCCGAAAGAGTGTTTAGTGCCGCCGCTCACCTTGTCAGCAATCGGCGTACGAGGTTACATCCAGAAAATGTGGAGAAGATGATGTTCATTAAAATGAATTATAATCAATTCCTCCGCGGAGACATTGACCAGCAGCAATTGCCTCCACAAAGTACACAGGGAGCTGAGATGGTGGATTCCAGTGGGGACGAATTGATAATCTGTGAGGAGGGGGATGTACACAGTGATATATCGGAGGGTGAAGATGAGGTGGACATCTTGCCTCTGTAGAGCCAGTTTGTGCAAGGAGAGATTAATTGCTTCTTTTTTGGGGGGGGTCCAAACCAACCCGTCATATCAGTCACAGTCGTGTGGCAGACCCTGTCACTGAAATGATGGGTTGGTTAAAGTGTGCATGTCCTGTTTTGTTTATACAACATAAGGGTGGGTGGGAGGGCCCAAGGATAATTCCATCTTGCACCTCTTTTTTCTTTTCTTTGCATCATGTGCTGATTGGGGAGGGTTTTTTGGAAGGGACATCCTGCGTGACACTGCAGTGCCACTCCTAGATGGGCCCGGTGTTTGTGTCGGCCACTAGGGTCGCTAATCTTACTCACACAGCTACCTCATTGCGCCTCTTTTTTTCTTTGCGTCATGTGCTGTTTGGGGAGGGTTTTTTGGAAGGGACATCCTGCGTGACACTGCAGTGCCACTCCTAGATGTGCCCGGTGTTTGTGTCGGCCACTAGGGTCGCTAATCTTACTCACACAGTCAGCTACCTCATTGCGCCTCTTTTTTTCTTTGCGTCATGTGCTGTTTGGGGAGGGTTTTTTGGAAGGGCCATCCTGCGTGACACTGCAGTGCCACTCCTAGATGGGCCCGGTGTTTGTGTCGGCCACTAGGGTCGCTTATCTTACTCACACAGCGACCTCGGTGCAAATTTTAGGACTAAAAATAATATTGTGAGGTGTGATGTGTTCAGAATAGGCTGAAAATGAGTGTAAATTATGTTTTTTGAGGTTAATAATACTTTGGGATCAAAATTACCCCCAAATTCTATGATTTAAGCTGTTTTTTAGGGTTTTTTTAAAAAAACACCCGAATCCAAAACACACCCGAATCCGACAAAAAAAATTCGGTGAGGTTTTGCCAAAACGCGGTCGAACCCAAAACACGGCCGCGGAACCGAACCCAAAACCAAAACACAAAACCCGAAAAATTTCCGGCGCTCATCTCTAGTATATAGTTATTGCTTAACTAAAGGGTTATTGTTTTGAGCCATCTGTTACTGAGGCTCAGTTATTGTTCATGCTGTTAACTGGGTATGGTTATCACGAGTTGTACGGTGTGATTGGTGTGGCTGGTATGAGTCTTACCCTGGATTCCAAATCCTTTCCTTGTTGTGTCAGCTCTTCCGGGCAGTTTCCTTAACTGAGGTCTTGAGGAGGGGCATAGAGGGAGGAGCCAGTGCACACCAGATAGTACCTAATCTTTCTTTTAGAGTGCCCAGTCTCCTGCGGAGCCCGTCTATTCCCCATGGTCCTTACGGAGTTCCCAGCATCCACTACGGACTATGAGAAATAGAATTACCGGTGAGTAAATTCTTATTTTTTTTTTCTATGCAGCATTGGACCCTCGCGGGCTTGCTCCGCTCGCCGCGGTTCGGGCTCGGTGTCTTGCTCCGCTCGCCACACTTTACTATTCCAAATAGATTGTGACATGGACCCAGGGGGTTATGGGAAAGGTCCTCTCCATGAAGGTAAACTAGACGCTACCGCTGTAGATGGCGCCTGGAGCTGGGGCTGCAGGTCAGCGCCTTATCCCCTCGGCTGGACTTCACCACCAGGTACCGTGATGTGTGCCAGATGAACGGAGCGCCTCCCCTGCAAGTACCCGGCAACCAGGGTGCGGGAGTATGCAGCGCCGCTGGGGGCGGTGATGGAGCCGCAGCACAGAATGTCAGCATGACATACACAGCATCTAGTGCCTGTGCTGCTGCCCTTGAAGTCTTCTTTCTTCTTAAAAAGCTCTTATTAGGGCTGCCTAGCGCAGCCCTCCCTGTTAGCTGCCTGCACTGCCGGCACCAACTTACAAACTGAGCTCCAGTGCCTGGAGGTGGGGCTATAGAGGAGGCGGTGCAGTGCATCCTGGGAACAGTCAAAGCTTTAGCCTGTTGGTGCCTCGGATCAAGATCCATGATGTTATTCCCTGTGAAATACCAGTGTACCCTGCTGCAGAGTGATGTTTTTAATTTGAGTCGCACCGTACATAAATCCAGATAGTATTTGTACAGATGTGCAGTACAGATTCAGACGTACGCACAAAGTAATGTATCAGAAATGTGTTGGACTTTACTAGGTGGTTACAGGGGGTTGGCTAATCAGATGCAGATGTAACGTAGCGTGGCAGTGTTACTTGTAGAGATGCTGAATCACTCAGATTGGAGGCCATACTCAGATCGATATGCTGCTCCTAGCACAGGACTGTTGAAAGTTTTAATGGCGCAACCAAAGGTACATACCCTTTAACTGGACCTTTTTCGCAGGGACGGTACCTTTTTTTTAATGGTCTGTACTGATTTTTGGCTATCCAGACTTCCATTGAAAGTATAGGAAAAGGGGCGCCTTTACCAGTGGCCAAGCCCCTTCCCTAATTTGTACCGATTTATGTTTAAAATGTTGAAGGGTATGAAGGAAGCATCTAAAGACGCACAAAGCATGCTTGCAGCGTCGGTAGACACTGGATGCACGCCATGGAAGGGCACTGTAGCCAAATTAGCCTAAAGTTGCAGACAGAGCCGGCCCTAGCCAATTTGATGCCCTAGGTAAAATTTTGTCTGGTGCCCCCTAGCTCCGCCGCTAGTTCTGCATCTGTACCTGCAACGCTCAGGTAGTGGGGCCCACCGGGGGGTTACCCTGTGGGCCAGTTCAACTCTGCACAATGCCACACAGTAATGACCATAATACATATAATTCCACACAGTAAAGGAACCTTACACATATGCCCCACATTAGTAATGCCCATAATACACATAATGCCACACAGTAATGCACCTTACACATATGCCCCACATTAGTAATGCCCATAATACACATATACTGCCACAGATACTGCCACACTTGCTGGTTATACAAAAAGATCAGTATCAAACATGTAGAAACTGTCCATTCTCTTCACTATTCAGTGGGTTTGCTGGTGTCTGTTACTCCCGTTAACTGCATGCACTTTACTTTATACTGTGGGAGCTAAATGCTCTGCCCTCCAGTCTGATGTGTCCAAAAGTCACGCTGCACTGATGTTTCATATAGAAATACCACAACGCAACTTACTGACCACGTTACAGTGCTAGATGGCAGGGGAATTTTACGGTATGGACTGACTAGGAAATAAAGTGTGGGGAGAACACTGCCCATGTTATGTCCCTGCAGACACCTGGGGTTTGCACCGGGATAAGGGACACACACAGGATGGCAGGGTCCCCCTCCCCCATGTGCACAAGCAGTATAGGTGATGTCAGGTTTCTGTGAAGCAGTCTTCCAAAATACACGTGTTATCATAAGAAGCCATCCAGTAATAACCTTATATAGTCAGTAAAAATGTCACAGGTCCAGGATTTGCATTTACTGGGCTTCTGCTGTGTGCATTTTTTTGACAAATGTAAACAGCAGTGTATACAAGTACTGATTGAATACATTTGGAAAGTAACAGTTAGTTTGCGGACTGTCCCTCTCAGCATGAGATGCTGCAGGGACATGCTTGGATGCCCTAGGCAAATGCCTAAACTGCCTATAGCTAAGGCCGGCTCTGGTTGCAGACACAACTGCAGCAAAAATCGTAAATAATGCCGCATCTGCGTCCAACTCAGATTCAGGCTGTATGAGGGGTGATCGTGCCGCCCTCGACAGACCCCACCTCTTCGATAGACCCCGCCCCCTTTAGGATTTAGTTCCACAGGGCACTGAAGCACCGGAGATGGCCTGCCCCTGCATTATTCCAGGCCATCACCTTCCCCAGGAGCAACGGGAGTAAGTTGCGTGTACATGACGTCACTAAAACGTATAATGGAGCAATGGAGGAGATGCGGTCTTTACAGACAGGTGTGAGTGCTGTCATCGGAAGTGTACCGGCGGACCGTGACGTCAGCGGAAGTGTAATGCGTCCATGGTTACCGCTCCCCCACCAGCTGTCAGTGCGGAAGTATACAGTCGCCGCAGCCAGGGCCGCTCTGTGTCCGCCGCTATGTCCGGTCTCAGCGGCCGGGAGAAGGAGTGCTGCAGGCGGCTGCTGGCTCTGCTGGACACCCAGGATCTTATCTCCATAGCGGAGACCGTCACCAACCGCATGATCCATGTGCTGAGCAGGGAAGGTGAGCGGCGCTGCGCCCGGACTCTGGGAGACCATACTGCAGCCGGGGAACCTCCGTGTCCCAACCGGCTGTGGCATTGCTCTGCTGGGACCTGTAGTTCTACACACTAGATGTGCAATAGAGTATCGCCCCACTCCTCTGTAACGTTAATGCCAGTTATGTTCCTGGTGTACTGGCACTTGTAGTTCTACAGTAGCTGTGTAATAGAGTATCACCCCTTTTCGCCTCTGTCGCATTAATGGCAGTTATGGCCCTGGTATGCTGGCACTTGTAGTTCTACAGTAGCAAATTAATAGAGTATCACTCCACTGTTCTGTAACTATAATGCCAGTTAGTCCCTGGCATGCTGGGGTTGGTATCTGCAGCACCCTAGATGGCATAGTAGTCACTCATTGGTCTTAAGGCCCGTACACACTGGTCGATATATCGGCCGTTCTCTTGAGCGGCCGATACATCACGGGACCGTCGGCCAGTGTGTACGGGCGATACGTCTGTGAACTCCGTCGTTCACAGACGTATCGCGTCGGCTGCGCAGCACAGCCGACGGCCAATATATCTAACGATATATTGGCGCGTCGCTGTGTGTGGACGACCGCCCATACACATGCTGCGGCTGCCGGCGGTGATTGACAGGTGAACTGGGCGGACGTCAGTCCCCCGACGGATCGGGCAGTGTGTATGCACAGCACACTGCCCGATCCGAACATAGATATATCTGCAGATCAATTGATCTGCAGATATATCTACTAGTGTGTACCCACCTTTAGTTACCTTGGGGAGGCAGCAGCTGTAAGATCACATTGACAGCTGCCCTGCTGGAGATATATCTTACCCTCCGCTGCCCCTATATCGGCACAGCCAGGATTTTGACATTTTACAATAGGTATCTATTAGCCCCCAGTTTTATTTCCAGCCATACACACTTGTGCTATGTCGGTTTTATCTGTTAATGGAGGCGCTGGGGGCTGGTTTGTTAACTGGGATTTTACCTAGTTGTATGTAGACTTTATGTACAGATGTTGCCTGCCCATATCTGTCTGGAGCCTCTAATTTGATGAGGTACCCAGCACCACTGTCTGTGCTTCATGCAGTTCCGTAATTACCATTGCACGAAAGGATAATAAGTAATTGCACTACGCCAGTCACCTGCAGCTTTGCCCTCGCTTAGTCACATGACTGACCCTCCTGGTCAAAGCACTCCTCTCCACACAGGAACGATTATTTATTGAGAATAGGCTGAATAAGGTGCTGTGGTGACAAGTTGGAGGAAAGGTGAGGACTTTCTTCTCCTGACACATGACCACTTCAGCCCTGAAAAGTTTTCCACTGCCGCTAAAAAGTCAGGTTAGTGCTTTGTTTACCCAAGAGCGGCTCAGTGGAAAAAGGTTAACCCGGGTCCAGTGACCAGGGAATCCAATCCAGCTAGCTTGCAGGGTTGGTCCCAGGAAGGATCTGTGTCGCGGTGCAGTGTAAACAGGTAAGCTTGGTTGATGCGACCCGGCACCCATTTACAGCATAGGTAGAGCCGGCACTAGAAGATATCTCATCTGCAAGCACCGGCACTAGTAATATGTGCGGTGACGTCGGCAAAAAGCCGGATCTAGTCGACACTCTGAAAGGATTGCACCCAGGTTGGACCTGGCATTTCAATCTAAAAGGGCTATAATTGTGCCATGAGGCCCGAGGTTGGGTAACACTGTTTTAGTGTATCAATGCAATTAAATAAATAGCTTTCTCTGACGTCCTAGTGGATGCTGGGAACTCCGTAAGGACCATGGGGAATAGCGGCTCCGCAGGAGACTGGGCACAAAAGTAAAGCTTTAGGACTACCTGGTGTGCACTGGCTCCTCCCCCTATGACCCTCCTCCAAGCCTCAGTTAGATTTTTGTGCCCGGCCGAGAAGGGTGCACACTAGGGGCTCTCCTGAGCTTCTTAGTGAAAGTTTAGTTCTAGGTTTTTTATTTTCAGTGAGACCTGCTGGCAACAGGCTCACTGCATCGAGGGACTAAGGGGAGAAGAAGCGAACTCACCTGCGTGCAGAGTGGATTGGGCTTCTTGGCTACTGGACATTAGCTCCAGGGGGACCGAACACAGGCCCAGCCTCGGAGCTCGGTCCCAGAGCCGCGCCGCCGGCCCCCTTACAGAGCCAGAAGCAAGAAGAGGTCCGGAAAAATCGGCGGCAGAAGACATCCTGTCTTCACCAAGGTAGCGCACAGCACTGCAGCTGTGCGCCATTGCTCCTCAGCACACTTCACACTTAGGTCACTGAGGGTGCAGGGCGCTAGGGGGGGGCGCCATGAGCAGCAATAAAAACACCTTGGCTGGCGAAAATACATCACATATAGCCCCCAGGGCTATATGGATGAATTTTAACCCCTGCCAGATTCCACAGAAAAACGGGAGAAAAGGCCGCCGAGAAGGGGGCGGAGCCTATCTCCTCAGCACACTGGCGCCATTTTCTCTCACAGCTCCGTTGGAGGGAAGCTCCCTGGCTCTCCCCTGCAGTTACTACACTACAGAAAGGGGTTAAAAAAGAGAGGGGGGCACTAATTAGGCGCAGTATAACAATACAGCAGCTATAAGGGGAAAAACACTTTTATATAAGGTTATCCCTGTGTGTGTATGTATATATATATATATATATATATATATATATATATATATATATATATAGCGCTCTGGTGTGTGCTGGCATACTCTCCCTCTGTCTCCCCAAAGGGCTAGTGGGGTCCTGTCCTCTATCAGAGCATTCCCTTTGTGTGCTGTGTGTCGGTACGTTGTGTCGACATGTATGAGGAGGAAAATGGTGTGGAGGCGGAGCAATTGCCTGTAATGGAGATGTCACCCCCTAGGGAGTCGACACCTGAGTGGATGAGCTTATGGAAGGAATTATGTGACAGTGTCAGCTCTTTACAAAAGATTGATGACATGAGACAGCCGGCGACTCAGCCTGTGCCTGTCCAGGTGTCTCAAAAGCCATCTGGGGCTCTAAAACGCCCGTTACCGCAGATGGCAGATACAGACGCCGACACGGATACTGACTCCAGTGTCGACGATTAAGAGACGAATGTGACTTCCAGTAGGGCCACACGTTACATGATTGAGGCTATGGAAAATGTTTTTACACATTTCTGATAATACCAGTACCACTAAAAAGGGTATTAGGTTGGGTGAGAAAAAACTGCCTGTAGTTTTTCCTGCATCTGAGGAATTAAATGAAGTGTGTGATGATGCGTGGGTTTCCCCCGATTAAAAACTGTTAATTCCTAAAAAGTTATTAGCATCATACCCCTTCCCGCCAGAGGATAGGGCACGTTGGGAAACACCCCTTAGGGTGAATAAAGCGCTCACACGCTTGTCTAAACAGGTGGCACTACCGTCCCCGGATACGGCCGCCCTTAAGGAACCTGCTGACAGAAAGCAGTAAAATATCCTAAAATGTATATACACTCACACGGGTGTGATACTGCGACCAGCAATCGCCTCAGCCTGGATGTGCAGTGCTGGGGTGGCTTGGTCGGATTCCCTGACTGACAATATTGATACCCTAGATAGGGACAGTATATTACTAACTATAGAGCATTTAAAAGATGCATTTCTATATATGCGTGATGCACAGAGGGATATTTGCCGACTGGCATCAAGAGTAAGTGCGCTGTCCATTTCTGCCAGAAGAGGGTTATGGACAAGACAGTGGTCAGGTGATGATGATTCCAAAAGGCATATGGAAGTATCGCCTTATAAAAGGGAGGAGTTATTTGGGGTAGGTCTAACAGACCTGGTGGCCACTGGAAAATCCACATTTTTACCCCAGGTAGCTTCTCAACCTAAGAAGACGCCGTATTATCAGGCGCAGTCCTTTCGGCCCCATAAGGACAAGCGGGCAAAAGGCGCCTCATTTCTGCCCCGTGGCAGAGGGAGAGGAAAAAGGCTGCAGCAAACAGCCAATTCCCAGGAACAAAAGCCCTCTCCCGCCTCCGCAAAGTCCTCAGCATGACGCTGGGGTTTTACAAGCGGTCTCAGGCACGGTGGGGGCCCGTCTCAAGAAATTCGAGACGTCTCCCCCTCGCAGTTTCATAAAGTCTGCTTTACCGACGTCTCCCTCAGACAGGGAGACAGTATTGCAAGCCATTCACAGGCTGTATTCCCAGCAGGTGATAATCAAGGTACCTCTCCTGCAACAGGGAAAGGGGTACTATTCCACACAATTGTGGTACCGAAGCCGGACGGCTCGGTGAAACCATTTTTAAATCTAAAATCCTTGAACACTTACATACAAAGGTTCAAATTCAAGATGGAGTCACTCAGAGCAGTGATTGCAAACCTGGAAGAAGGGGACTATATGGTGTCTCTGGACATCAAAGATGCTTACCTACATGTCCCAATTTACCCTTCTCCAAGGGTACCTCAGGTTTGTGGTACAGAACTGTCACTATCAGTTTCAGACGCTGCCGATTGGATTGTCCACGGCACCCCGGGACTTTACCAAGGTAATGGCCGAAATGATGATACTCCTTCGAAAGAAGGGAGTTTTAGTTATCCCTTACTTGGACGATCTCCTGATAAGGGCAAGATCCAGGGAACAGTTGGAAGTCGGGGTAGCACTATCTCAGATAGTGCTGCGGCAGCACGGTTGGATTCTCAATATTCCAAAATCGCAGCTGATCCCGACGACACGCCTTCTATTCCTAGGGATGATCCTGGACACAGTCCGGAAAAAGGTGTTTTCTCCCGGAGGAGAAAGCCAGGGGGTTATCCGAACTAGTCAGAAACCTCCTAAAACCAGGCCAAGTGTCAGTGCATCAGTGCACAAGGGTCCTGGGAAAAATGGTGGCTTCCTACGAAGAAATTCCATTCGGCAGATTCCACGCAAGAACTTTCCAGTGGGACCTGCTGGACAAATGGTCCGGATCGCATCTTCAGATGCATCAGCGGATAACCCTGTCACCAAAGACAAGGGTGTCTCTCCTGTGGTGGTTGCAGAGTGCTCATCTTCTAGAGGGCCGCAGATTCGGCATTCAGGACTGGGTCCCGGTGACCACGGATGCCAGCCTGAGAGGCTGGGGAGCAGTCACACAGGGAAAAAATTTCCAGGGCTTGTGGTCAAGCCTGGAGACATCACTTCACATAAATATTTTGGAGCTAAGGGCCATTTACAATGCCCTAAGCCAAGCAATACCTCTGCTTCAAGGTCAGCCGGTGCTGATCCAGTCGGACAATATCACGGCAGTCGCCCACGTAAACAGACAGGGCGGCACAAGAAGCAGGAGGGCAATGGCAGAAGCTGCAAGGATTTTTCGCTGGGCGGAAAATCATGTGATAGCACTGTCAGCAGTGTTCATTCCGGGAGTGGACAACTGGGAAGCAGACTTCCTCAGCAGGCACGACCTCCACCCGGGAGAGTGGGGACTTCACCCAGAAGTCTTCCACATGATTGTAAACCATTGGGAAAAACCAAAGGTGGACATGATGGCGTCCCGCCTAAACAAAAAATTGGACAGGTATTGCGCCAGGTCAAGGGACCCTCAGGCAATAGCTGTGGACGCTCTGGTAACACCGTGGGTGTACCAGTCAGTGTATGTGTTCCCTCCTCTTCCTCTCATACCAAAAGTACTGAGAATTATAAGACGGAGGGGAGTAAGAACTATACTCGTGGCTCCGGATTGGCCAAGAAGGACTTGGTACCCGGAACTTCAAGAGATGCTCACGGAGGACCCGTGGCCTCTACCTCTAAGAAGGGACCTGCTCCAGCAAGGACCCTGTCTATTCCAAGACTTACCGCGGCTGCGTTTGACGGCAGGGCGGTTGAACGCCGGATCCTGAATGAAAAAGGCATTCCGGATGAAGTCATCCCTACCCTGGTCAAGCCAGGAAGGATGTAACCGCAAAGCATTATCACCGCATTTGGCGAAAATATGTTGCGTGGTGCGAGGCCAGTAAGGCCCCGATGGAGGAATTTCAACTAGGTCGATTCCTGCATTTCCTGTAAACAGGAGTGTCTATGGGCCTAAAATTGGGGTCCATTAAGGTTCAAATTTCGGCCCTGTCGATTTTCTTCCAGAAAGAACTGGCTTCAGTTCCTGAAGTTCAGACGTTTGTCAAGGGGGTACTGCATATACAGCCTCCTTTTGTGCCTCCAGTGGCACCTTGGGATCTCAATGTAGTTTTGGGGTTCCTAAAATCACATTGGTTTGAACCACTCACCACTGTGGACTTAAAATATCTCACATGGAAAGTGGTAATGCTGTTGGCCCTGGCTTCAGCCAGGCGTGTCTCAGAATTGGCGGCTTTATCCTATAAAAGCCCTTACCTAATTTTTCATACGGACAGGGCAGAATTGAGGACTCGTCCTCAATTTCTCCCTAAGGTGGTTTCAGCGTTTCACTTGAACCAGCCTATTGTGGTACCTGCGGCTACTAGGGACTTGGAGGACTCCAAGTTGCTGGACGTAGTCAGGGCCCTGAAAATATATGTTTCCAGGACGGCTGGAGTCAGAAAATCTGACTCGCTGTTTATCCTGTATGCACCCAACAAGCTGGGTGCTCCTGCTTCTAAGCAGACTATTGCTCGTTGGATTTGTAGTACAATTCAGCTTGCACATTCTGTGGCAGGCCTGCCACAGCCAAAATCTGTAAAAGCCCATTCCACAAGGAAGGTGGGCTCATCTTGGGCGGCTGCCCAAGGGGTCTCGGCTTTACAACTTTGCCGAGCAGCTACTTGGTCAGGGGCAAACACGTTTGCTAAATTCTACAAATTTGATACCCTGGCTGAGGAGGACCTGGAGTTCTCTCATTCGGTGCTGCAGAGTCATCCGCACTCTCCCGCCCGTTTGGGAGCTTTGGTATAATCCCCATGGTCCTTACGGAGTCCCCAGCATCCACTAGGACGTCAGAGAAAATAAGAATTTACTTACCGATAATTCTATTTCTCGTAGTCCGTAGTGGATGCTAGGCGCCCATCCCAAGTGCGGATTGTCTGCAATACTTGTACATAGTTATTGTTACAAAAATCGGGTTATTGTGGTTGTGAGCCATCTTTTCAGAGGCTCCTCTGTTATCATGCTGTTAACTGGGTTCAGATCACAGGTTATACGGTGTGATTGGTGTGGCTGGTATGAGTCTTACCCGGGATTCAAAATCCTTCCTTATTGTGTACGCTCGTCCGGGCACAGTATCCTAACTGAGGCTTGGAGGAGGGTCATAGGGGGAGGAGCCAGTGCACACCAGGTAGTTCTAAAGCTTTACTTTTGTGCCCAGTCTCCTGCGGAGCCGCTATTCCCCATGGTCCTTACGGAGTTCCCAGCATCCACTACGGACTACGAGAAATAGAATTATCGGTAAGTAAATTCTTATTTTTTATAGTGTCAGGAAGGATTTTTCCACTTTGTGAGGGTAATTTTGCAGCTCCCTCATTGTACCCTTTCTGTAGTTTAAATTGGTGGGATTGATGGAAAATTGTTGCCCAGTGTCAGTAACAATGTAAAGATTTTGCTCTTTCATTCTCTGCAACCGAATATTCTGCGTCTGTTTTCTGCACAGAGGCCATTGATGCAATCCTGTCATACAGTAAGGATGCCACCGAGCTCTTGAAAAGACGTAAAGTTCACCGCAGCGTCATATTTAAATACCTGGATGAAGAGAAAATCTCAGTGCTCCCGTCGTGGGAAAAGCATCAATTAATCCAATGTGCACTGGATCACTGGAGGGTCCCAGGTGTTCAGAAGGACTCTCCTCCAGGACAGAAGGTTAGTAGTAATGATGCTCAAGGTGACGCATGTCCATTGTCCAATTGCCATGCTCCGTCTTTATAATAACCGCTTAAACCACGGGTCATATCGACTTGGCATTATAACCGGACTGATAGACATTGACAATGGAATTCATGTACTTCTATGTGCTTTTGTAGCAGCATTAACTGGGAGGGTCTTTTTTTCTATTCTCCATCTTTCTCATAAATATTATTAAATTAAATAAGTCAAAGTTGTTACAAATTTTAATATATTATATCCTCTAGCTCACAGGTTCTCAAACTCGGTCCTCAGGACCCCACACAGTGCATGTTTTGCAGGTCTCCTCACAGAATCGCAAGTGAAATAATTAACTCCACCTGTGGACCTTTTAAAATGGGTCAGTGAGTAATTAATACACCTGTGCACTTGCTGGGTTACCTGCAAAACATGCACTGTGTGGGGTCCTGAGGACCGAGTTTGAGAACCCCTGCTCTAGCTTAACTAGTATTTTATCCCACTACACTTTAAAGTTACAGATATGAAGTGGGACACCTGCATTATAAGGTTATTATAAAATTTCTAGCTGGACGTCCCAGATAACAAGATAATTTTTTAGATATGGGTGGTTATTCTCTAGTTGGGACCCAACACAGGCACGGGCGTTGGTGGGTTATGCTACTGGGGGTCTATTACCATTAGTATGGTGGAGCGTAATGTTACAATGTGGACCTGTGGACGTTTGGGTGGTACTAAACACCAATAGGCATTTTTTTTTCCCTAAAATATTTAAATATGTTTTTAAAAACATGGTGACTAAATTATATTTTAACCACTCAGAAATTGTTTGTTTATTTTTTTTTATTATTGAATTAGATCAAGAACATCTATTTAAAATGTATTCAAAACTATTTTTTTTATTTTTATGAAATTAACATTTGTAAAATAGTTTCCCCCCCCCAAACATTTGTACATCACCATCGGAACATTGGGACCATTGCGACTTTGATTTCTCCAGCTGCTGCACATCTGAGCAGGCACCAGGTATACACTAGGAGGCTGAGGGGAGTTACAATTCCAGAGTGGCTGCTTCTCTCTGCAGCCACCGGGTGGGAGGGTCCTGCCATGTTGAACGATCGGCAGTGAACGACTGTTCAGCAGACACTGGGGGAGGGTGTAGGGAAGCAGAGGGACCAGGAGGTCCCTTTGTGATTGGCGGCTAGTAGAAGACTATCTTCTGGCAGCCGATCACTCTGTGTTTCTGACTGGTCGCATTGCTTGTGACTAGGTCAGATAACACACAGCTTGGTGTGGTCGCAAACAATGCGAACATGTTCGACAAGTGGTTAATAATATCTACAATTTTGATGTCCCTTCTGGAAAAAAAAGTCGTTACTTAAATGGTTAAAGAAAAATAGCTTTCCTGTACAGTCCTTGCCTGATTTATTTGCTAAATATCTGTGATTATTTGATTGCAACTCTGTGCTTTCTATCATGTTGAGAAAATGTCCATATTACGCAAATTTACCAACATTTTAAATTGTTCTTAGCAGTATGAATTTGTACATTTTAATTTTATTAGTTATGTTTAATCCATCATGCAAGATAACCACAGGTTTGTCCTCCTCTGTTGGGATTTTTCAGCCATAGTGAGATTTAAGTGGTTATTGCACCTGTCTCTAACAATTTTGATTTGGTAGCCAGTTTGCCAGGGGATCTAATAACAGTGCAGACTTTAAATTCACCATGGAGCGGTGATATCATGGAGGCACAAAATAAAGCGCCTCAGTTATGTTAAGGGTTCATAGTTAGTTTACAGTCTCCATTCTCAAAAAGACTCTGCAGCAGAAATTCACAAATGGGTGTGACAGTGCGTTATTGCACACATTCCTAACCCGTAACCACTCATCCGCAGTCATTCAGCCCACTACGATTGAGCCAAATGCGTCTCCCTCTACACAGGTATTTTTTTCTCTGCCTTCAAACATGCAGTCCTCATTCCCATTCTCAAGAAACCTCTAGTCTAGACTCATCCATGCCCTCCCTCTCCAAACTCCTCTATTTCCATTTGCCTTGAAACTACTGGAGCACCTTAGTTACAGTCAGGGCCGGATTAACAATGGGGCGGATGGAGCTGCAGCTCCAGGCCCCCCATCAAAATAGGCCCATAGCTTCAGCTGTGCTGCTGCTGCAGACAGGAAAAAATGTTTTCCTGCTACAGCAGCCTGCTACTGCCCGTCCGCGGTCCCCCTGCACAGAAGTTGTGATCCCCCCTCCAGTCGCACCGCCGAACTAAACACGGCCACCGGCGTAATCTATATGGAGCCGCAGCGGAAAGGCTTCACTAGCCCCCCTCCCTGCACCCCATACGCTTACAGGAGGCGCAGCCGCGCAGGGAGGGAGAGAGTGACGGGAAACGAGTGACGGCGCAAATGGGCTGCCCATCCCGACCAGTGACCACTACCTGGGAAACTGACTGATCCCTCTGAGGTGACGGGCCACCGCAGCAGCAAGCTGACCGCAGCGCTACTATTCCAAATCTGCCGTGGAGCCGAGGACCGGTAGCCAATCAGGAGCGGCTACGGCAGATTTGAAATAGTACAGTGTCCAGCTCCCTTCCCTGGGCCCTGTCAAAAGTGTGGTGGTTCGGCTCTCCGCATGCGGCCTGATAATGCCAGGTCTCCGGATCCCGCCCCCCTGACAGCTCCGCTGCCATCTCCGGCTTTCGCCTGATGACAACCCGGGTGGCCAGCTCACGCTCCATAGCACAGCTGCCCGGCACCCGCATGCTGATACCCCGGCTACCCGGCAACTGGTGAGCAGTGGGGAACTCATGGAGTGTCATGGTGGGGACAGTGTGTGTGTGTATATATATGTGACTTTGTATGTAAATGTATATACAGTGTGTGTATGTGTGTGTATGTATGTGTATATATATATATATATATATATATATATATAGCTGTGTGTATATGTATATATGTGTGCGTGTGTGTATCTACTGTATGTGGCTGTGTGTGAGTATGTAGATATGTGTCATAATGTGAATTTTGGCTTCTACCGCGTTCTCTAATGTGAATTTTGGCTCATAACGCGCTCTTTAATGTGAATTTTGGCTCATACCGCGTTCTCTAATGTGAATTTTGGCTCATACCGCGTTCTCTAATGTGAATTTCAGCTCATACCGCGTGCTCTAATGTGAATTTCAGCTCATACCGCATGCTCTAATGTGAATTTCAGCTCATACCGCATGCTCTAATGTGAATTTCAGCTCATACCGCATGCTCTAATGTGAATTTCAGCTCATACCGCATGCTCTAATGTGAATTTCAGCTCATATCGCGTGCTCTAATGTGAATTTCAGCTCATACCGCGTGCTCTAATGTGAATTTCAGCTCATACCGCGTGCTCTAATGTGAATTTCAGCTCATACCGTGTGCTCTAATGTGAATTTCAGCTCATACCGCGTGCTCTAATGTGAATTTTGGCTCATACCGCGTGCTCTAATGTGAATTTTGGCTTCTACTGTGTGCTATAATGTGAATTTCGGCTCATTCTAAGTGCTATAATGTGAAATTCGGCTCATACTGTGTGGTATAATGTGAAAGGGGCACCAGTACTAGATAGTATAAGGGGTCCTACTATTGTTGTGCAAAATGTGTATAACAGTATTTTGTATGAGACGCACTGTGTCCTTGAACATAGTTGGGGAAATCCAAATGGTCCTTGGGTGCCCTACAACTATTCAACGGTAATGGAAGCGAGTATCGTGGACGCCCATTACTTATCACACCCAAAAGCATTGGGTTTAGCTACGTAAATCGCTAAACCCATATAAACTATTCAGCATGCTGATGAAATGGCAATTTTTTGCAGAAGCAGTGAGCGGAAATCATGCAGTCATGCGCTATCAGCAAAACAATTTATTAGTTCTGTTGGGCGATCAAAATTTTTTAATTCCCCCCCACCCAGTGACACTCTTCTGTCTGTCTTCTCTACAGTGATCGCGCCGAGCAGAAAAAATTGTGGGTCCCGGGGACCCCTCACTTTAAAAAATTGGGGTCCTACTTCACAGTTTCTGGGTCCCATAGCACTGTATGCTTTTGAGCTCCCCTTATCCCTCCCCACATAGCATTAGACCACCCAACATGGTAGATAGCAGTTATGGCAGTATTGGGAGGCAAGTAGGGGGTTAGGTGCAGGTAGTGCTGTAGGCAGTGTTAGGGGTAGGGAGGCATCAGTACCGAGGATTCGATGCTTCCTGCTCCCCGTCAACTTTTAAGATCAGCTTCTCCGTGTCCTTCTTGAAGCCCTACCGCTATAACACGAGGTGTGTGCGTATGCTGGGCACTGTCTGAGTATGGGGTTGGTGCGTATGCTGGGCACTGTCTGAGTATGGGGTTGGTGCGTATGCTGGGCACTGCTTTGGTTTGGGGATTGTTTGTGTGTATGCTGAGCACTGTGTGGGTGTGGCAATTGTATCTATACTGAGCACTGTGTGTGGATATGGGATTTTATGTATGCTGGTCACTGTGTATGGGGGGGGATGTATCCTGGGCACTGTGGGTATTGAGTACCAATATGCTAGGCGCTGTGTGTGTGTGGGGTTGGGGGGGGTTGGGGTGTATTATGAGCACTGTGTGGGCATGTGTTGTGCGTATGATGGCCACTGTGCAGGTGTGTGTGGGTAATAGAGGGTGCTATGAGCATTGTAAGTGTGTATAATGAGTACTGTGTGGGTATAGAGTGATATGAGAGCTATGGGGGGTGTATAATAGACACTGTGCGGTATTGGGGTGTGCATATGATGGTCACTATGGGGGTGTGAATACTTAGCAGTATGGGGGTGTTTATAATGGGCACTGTGTGGGTATGTGGGGTAGAATGGGTGCAGTAGAGGTGGAAGGTGGTAGGATAGGTGCAGTAGTGGTAGCAGGGTGGGTGCAGTAGTGGTAGGAGGTAGGATAGGTGACGTGGTAGCAGGGGGTAGGATAGGTGCAGTAGTGGTGGTATCAGGATGGGTGCAGTAGTGGTAGGGGTTAGGATAGGTGCAGTAGTGGTAGCAAGGGGTAAGATAGGTGCAGTAGTGGTAGCAGGGTGGGTGCAGTAGTGGTAGGAGGTAGGATAGGTGACGTGGTAGCAGGGGGTAGGATAGGTGCAGTAGTGGTGGTATCAGGATGGGTGCAGTAGTGGTAGCAGGATGGGTGCAGTAGTGGTAGGGGGTAGGATAGGTGCAGTAGTGGTAGCAGGGGGTAAGATAGGTGCAGTAGTGGTGGTAGCAGCGGGCAGGATGGGTGCAGTAGTGGTAGGATAGGTGCAGTAGTGGTAGCAGGGGGTAAGATAGGTGCAGCAGTGGTAGTGGGCAGGATGGGTGCAGTAGTGGTAGCAGGGGGTAGGATAGGTGCAGTAGTGGTACCAGGAGGTAAGATAGGTGCAGTAGTGGTGGTAACAGGGGGCAGGATGGGTGCAGTAGTGGTGGTAGCAGGGGGCAGGATGGGTGCAGTAGTGGTAGCAGGGGGTAAGATAGGTGCAGTAGTGGTAGCAGGGGGCAGGATGGGTGCAGTAGTGGTAGCAGGGGGTAAGAGGTGCAGTAGTGGTAGTGGGCAGGATAGGTGTAGTAGTGGTAGCAGGGGGTAAGATAGGTGCAGTAGTGGTAGCAGGGGGCAGGATGGGTGCAGTAGTGGTAGGATAGGTGCAGTAGTGGTAGCAGGGGGTAAGATAGGTGCAGTAGTGGTAGCAGGGGGTAAGATAGGTGCAGTAGTGGTAGCAGGGGGTAAGATAGGTGCAGTAGTGGTAGGATAGGTGCAGTAGTGGTAGCAGGGGGTAAGATAGGTGCAGTAGTGGTAGTGGGCAGGATAGGTGCAGTAGTGGTAGCAGGGGGTAAGATAGGTGCAGTAGTGGTAGCAGGGGGCAGGATGGGTGCAGTAGTGGTAGGATAGGTGCAGTAGTGGTAGCAGGGGGTAAGATAGGTGCAGTAGTGGTAGCAGGGGGTAAGATAGGTGCAGTAGTGGTAGCAGGGGGTAAGATAGGTGCAGTAGTGGTAGGATAGGTGCAGTAGTGGTAGCAGGGGGTAAGATAGGTGCAGTAGTGGTAGCAGGGGGCAGGATGGGTGCAGTAGTGGTAGCAGGGGGTAAGATAGGTGCAGTAGTGGTAGCAGGGGGCAGGATGGGTGCAGTAGTGGTAGGATAGGTGCAGTAGTGGTAGCAGGGGGTAAGATGGGTGCAGTAGTGGTAGCAGGGGGTAAGATAGGTGCAGTAGTGGTAGCAGGGGGCAGGATGGGTGCAGTAGTGGTAGGATAGGTGCAGTAGTGGTAGCAGGGGGTAAGATAGGTGCAGTAGTGGTAGCAGGGGGTAAGATAGGTGCAGTAGTGGTAGCAGGGGGCAGGATGGGTGCAGTAGTGGTAGGATGGGTGCAGTAGTGGTAGCAGGGGGTAAGATAGGTGCAGTAGTGGTACCAGGAGGTAAGATAGGTGCAGTAGTGGTGGTAACAGGGGGCAGGATGGGTGCAGTAGTGGTGGTAGCAGGGGGCAGGATGGGTGCAGTAGTGGTAGCAGGGGGTAAGATAGGTGCAGTAGTGGTAGCAGGGGGCAGGATGGGTGCAGTAGTGGTAGCAGGGGGTAAGATAGGTGCAGTAGTGGTAGTGGGCAGGATAGGTGCAGTAGTGGTAGCAGGGGGTAAGATAGGTGCAGTAGTGGTAGCAGGGGGCAGGATGGGTGCAGTAGTGGTAGGATAGGTGCAGTAGTGGTAGCAGGGGGTAAGATAGGTGCAGTAGTGGTAGCAGGGGGTAAGATAGGTGCAGTAGTGGTAGCAGGGGGTAAGATAGGTGCAGTAGTGGTAGGATAGGTGCAGTAGTGGTAGCAGGGGGTAAGATAGGTGCAGTAGTGGTAGTGGGCAGGATAGGTGCAGTAGTGGTAGCAGGGGGTAAGATAGGTGCAGTAGTGGTAGCAGGGGGCAGGATGGGTGCAGTAGTGGTAGGATAGGTGCAGTAGTGGTAGCAGGGGGTAAGATAGGTGCAGTAGTGGTAGCAGGGGGTAAGATAGGTGCAGTAGTGGTAGCAGGGGGTAAGATAGGTGCAGTAGTGGTAGGATAGGTGCAGTAGTGGTAGCAGGGGGTAAGATAGGTGCAGTAGTGGTAGCAGGGGGCAGGATGGGTGCAGTAGTGGTAGCAGGGGGTAAGATAGGTGCAGTAGTGGTAGCAGGGGGCAGGATGGGTGCAGTAGTGGTAGGATAGGTGCAGTAGTGGTAGCAGGGGGTAAGATAGGTGCAGTAGTGGTAGCAGGGGGTAAGATAGGTGCAGTAGTGGTAGCAGGGGGCAGGATGGGTGCAGTAGTGGTAGGATGGGTGCAGTAGTGGTAGCAGGGGGTAAGATAGGTGCAGTAGTGGTAGCAGGGGGCAGGATGGGTGCAGTAGTGGTAGGATAGGTGCAGTAGTGGTAGCAGGGGGTAAGATAGGTGCAGTAGTGGTAGCAGGGGGCAGGATGTGTGCATTAGTAGTTGGGAGTGGAATGGACGCTGGGGGAATAAGATGCAGAGTAACAGGAAGTGCACCTAGTTTCCCGACTGCACCCTCACAGGTATAATGTGCAGGTATTGGCCATTAAATACATATAGGAAAGGCCCACCCACACGTTCGTGAAACGAAAGATTTAACACCATTCCCCCAGGTCGCATTATTTATCACTCGTGAGTCATGACAGCCACCCGCATGTATGTGAAACTGTAGATTGTCTCGTTGATCCCAGACCCCGCGCTCTCTTCTTGAGCCTGCTCGCAGCGCTCTGACCTCTTGATACTTTGCGGTGTCCACGACCGCACTGAGATGTTCCGCTGGCCCCAGCTCATGTTCTCTGAAGCAGACCCACCAGGCTGTCCGTGGTGAAGGCGCTCCTCTCCGTGTCCTCGGCTCCCTCCTGCATCTAACATGCCCGCCCCATCATCGTGATGTCCCCGCCCGGTTGCCAGCTGCACATTCAATGGGTTGAAGGCAGGGTAGGGAGGAGGGACAGACGTCTGAGGTGGCGCTTGCATTGGGAGACGCTGCCGGCGGCTATTGGCTGGTGAGGCAGGGCTTGGGGATTTCTATTGGATGTAAGGCGACGGTCAGCGAAAAACAGCGCGCCCTGCGGGACCCGCTCACTTTTAAAATCTGAGTCCCTCTCTGCCCGTAGCGCGTAAAAACGCGCCATAGCGCGTATTTTGCGATCACTGCTCTATATCTACCTTTCTTGATAAATAGATACATCTTTATATTTTTCAAACTTGCCTCTACACACACACACACACACACACACACACACACACACACACACACACACACACACACACACACACACTAAATGCACAACTGGTGACATACCCGTATCAGTAGCCTCCCACTACCCTCCCCACGCCATGCTGGTCACACACCGCTCTGCGCTCCCTGGGACAACTTCATTGTGCATGCACGAATCACAGGAAAATGGCCACGGCTGCCACTTTCTGAGTGATATTTGAACTCTGCAGCTGGAGTCGGACTGATGGAGCGGTGAGTATAATCAAATGGGTGCAGTGTGTGGGTCCCCCTGGACCCAGTGTCCCATAAGCACTGTACACCTTGCACCCATTATAGATACACCAGCGCCCCCGCCCCTGCAACAGCACACAATAGGCCCATCATAAATTTCAGCTCCAGGCCCATGAGCACCTTAATCTGGCACTGGTTACAGTAGATTTTATTTTACATCTCTAGCTCTCTACTGCTGCTTGTTTAGTCCAGCTTCGCCTAGCACACTCCGCATAAACACCACTCACTAAAGAAGCAAACAAAAAGGGGCATCCATCAATTCAGTCTACTCCTTCTGGATCTCTTTATCACTTCTACTCCTGCAAATGCTCCATTACTTTGACATCCACAATAGTGTCCTCTCCAGCTTACTATTATTTCCAAGGATTGATCCTTGGCTCACTACTCTGCTTGCACCAACTATATTGGAAAACTGATGCCCACATAGGGACTAAAGTGCCACTTGTTTGTAGATGACTCCCATATTTACCACTCCAGCCCTGTGCTTAACTCCCTTTGTTTTAGCCAAACTACAACCTGTCTTTCAGCCGCCTGATCATGAATGTCTCTACGGATTATGGGGGTTAATCCAACCCGATTGCACGCTGTGCTTCTTCGCAGCCGTGCGATCGGGTTCGGAACTGCACATGCACGGAGGCCGCATTGCGCAGGCACGTCATTGCACGGCGACGGATGTCGCCGGGCAGCGACGCCCCTAACGAAGAAAGTGGTCGCAGCGGCGACCGCAAGAAGATTGACAGGAGGAAAGCGGATATGGGTGTCAACTCACCGTTTTTAGGGCGTGGAGATCCGAATGCAGGCGTGTCCAGGCGTTTGGAGGGCGGATGTCTGACGTCAATTCCGGGACCTGCAACGCTGAAGTGATCGCACAGGGTAAGTAACTCTTACCCAAGTCTACTTCTGCACACATTTTTTTGCATAGCAGGACTGCACAAGCGTTCGCAGCCTTGCTATGCAAAAATCCACTCCCCCATAAGCGGCGTCTAGTTGATCGCATGGGCAGCAAAAAGTTGCTACGTGCGATCAACTCGAAATGACCCCCTATATACCTTCCATCACAATACAAATCTCTGCTTGATATCTCTTCAACAGTCATTGACCTCATCGTACACACTCAGATCATGCTGCACAACATCAACCTTTCCTCACACAGGACTCTGCCTCCTTTTCTCTGGTTTGCTAGAGACAGAACTATAACCCTGTAACCACAGATGCTGCTGTGAGAGTCATCTGTATTTTGTTGTCAGCTGCTGCTTCTGTCTCTCTGTCTTTCCCATAAACTTCAGAATAAAATCAGAAGTATTGAGCCTTGCTTACAGGCAGCTGTATAACACCTGCTCCAGTTATCATTAAAAACTCTCCCAGGCGCCCTTTGAGTTAATCTGATTTCCTGCATATATTTCTCTTACGTCCTAGAGGATGCTGGGGACTCCAAAAGGACCATGGGGTATAGACTGGATCCGCAGGAGCTTGGGCACACTAAAAAGACTTTGACTGGGTGTGAACTGGCTCCTTCCTCTATGCCCCTCCCTCAGACTCCAGTTAGACTTTGTGCCCAGGAGTGACTGGACACGCACTAGGGGAGCTCTACTGAGTTTCTCTGGAAAGACTTTTGTTAGGTTTTTTATTTTCAGGGAGACCTGCTGGCTACAGGCTCCCTGCATCGAGGGACTGAGGGGAGAGAAGTCAGACCTACTTCTGCTTAGTTAAGGGCTCTGCTTCTTAGGCTACTGGACACCATTAGCTCCAGAAGGTTCGATCACTTGGTTCGTCTAGCTGCTTGTTCCAGGAGCCGCGCCATCACCCCCCTCACAGAAGCCAGAAGAAAGAAGCCGGGTGAGTATGAGAAGAACCGAAGACTTCAGTAACGAGGTACAGCGCAGCGGTAGCGCTGCGCTCCATGCTCCCACACACATCACCAACGGCACTCGCAGGGCGCTAGGGGGGAGTGCCCTGGGCAGCAGTTACTGGGGTCTGTGGACTGGCAGAACAGGTTATACGGTGCCCGGGCACTGTATAGATCACCCCCGCCAGTATAAAAATGTAAAATTGAGCGGGCTACAGCGCGCCGGGAAGGGGCGGGGCTTAGCCGCACATTGCTCACCAGCGCCATTTTCTCTCCTCTGCAGTGCTGCAGAGACGCTGGCCCGGACCTCCAGGCTCTCGCAAGTTACAAGGGGGCAAAAACCGGGGGGGGGGGGGGGGGGCACATAAAATTGGTGCTTTTATCATATTGTTGACAGCGCTAGTCACATATACTATATCTATTAGTATATGGGCGCTGGGGTGTGAGCTGGCATACTCCCTCTGTGTTTCTTTCTACAGGCTTCCCTGTGGGTCTGTCCCCTTGTTTTTGGCCAAGTGTGAGTGCGGGTGTGTCGGTACTCCGTGTCGACATGTCTGAGGCTGGGTGTTCCTCCCCGGAGGAAGTTATTGGGGGCGCTGAGAGGGATTTGGGTATGACTCTGTCGGCACAGCCGACTGCTGATCGGGTGACTATGCTGAGTACACTGAATGCAAATGTGGCTTTATTATCTAAAAGACTGGATAAATCTGATTCGCAGACACAAACATGGAGAAAATCCATGGAGGAGGCTTTGTCTCAGGTACAGACTACCTCGGGGTCACAAAAGCGTTCTTTTACCCAGATGGCAGATACAGGTACCGACACGGACTTTGATTCTGATGTCGATTTCAATGAGGCATCTTTACATCCAAAGGTTGTGAAGAGTATTCAGTACATGATTATAGCCATCAAAGATGTTTTACATATATCTGAGGAACCTGCCGTTCCTGACACAAGAGTTTGTTTGTTTAAAGGGAAAAGGCCTGAGGTAAAATTTTCCCCATCTCATGAAATGAATGCACTTTGTGAAAAGGCTTGGGAGTCGCCTGACAAAAGTTGGCAGATTCCCAAGATAATTTTGATGGCATATCTTTTCCCCCCTGACGACCGGTACAAATGGGAGTCGTCTCCCAATGTGGACAAGGCTCTATCCAGTTTGTCCAAGAAGGTGGCGCTTCCGTCTCCGGACACGGCTGCTCTCAAGGACCCAGCGGATCGTAAACTGGAGACGATATTGAAGTCTGTCGAAGTCGGAAAATATTACAAACCCGCACTACACATACAGACACCATTCAGAGTGGCTTCTGTGCGGTTGCGTATTAGCCGTGCGTGCGCAAACCCGGACGCTGCATACATTGGCTCGTGAAGCCCTGCGTATTAGCGTGGGGTATGGGTAAATACGGTGACATACGCAATCGCATAGAAAGGCCCCCAAAGCCATGTTCCATATTCTATCCTTATAGTACAGACTATGTAATCTTCAAAGGCAAGTTACTGTTCACACACAAGCTAATCAAACCACACATACACATTCTTCTAAAACAATGTCTTGAATATATCAAGACATGTCTTGTTTACGCAAAAGTTTGTGATCATGAAACAGGCACCCTGATCTGTGAGGAAAGTAAATATCTCTAGTTATCCTTATTGTTTCAGAGTGTATACTGAAGACAACCAAAACCAGACTGTCATTGTTTAATAGAAACCAGGACAATAGGAGACAAATATACTATACAAAGAACACAAGCCTTGCTGATACAAATCACTAACAGCTGACAACTTATATTTATAGATCAGAGGTATAACATTTATAGTCAAAACTCTTGGAATTATATATAATATTTGTGTGTATCTTGAGAATGGTTGGTCATTTCATGTGTAGGATCATGTTGCTTGGAGATAACATAACAAAGTAACCTAATGAACATGGAAATATCTGTCACACATTACATATTTCCCAAACTTAGTACACACATTACACACAGTCTCCCCTTTCTCCTCATGCAACTTTTACTTATTTACAAGGCACAACAAGGGAATTATACACCTTTACAGTATGCGAGGGGACAGTAACTGATCAGAGCATCATGCATGGTATCTACGTGTTCGGAAAATTATGAGTAATAATCCGGTGTTGGTTTGGAGAAGATCGCATGTCGTTGCGAATAGTTATTCGCAAAGGCAGATTAAAGGTATATTTGTGTTCATTATGTACTTGGTATGCGGTGGGAATCCAGAGCTGACCAGCTGTACACACCCCTGTGTACGCTAACTCGGGACAGAGTACGAAGGTAAAAGGATTTATTGCAGCGGCTTCAGTTACAGTGTGCAATAGGGGTTAGTGGCTGCTTTCCAAGAAGTATATCGAACTTCTCAAGTCTATTTTCTTTAATACTGGTGCATTGCTCAGACCTGCTGTGGCGTCGGTATGGGTGAGTAGTGCTATTGCTAAGTGGGCTGATAATTTGGCTTCTGATATGGATACCCTTGATAAGGATAACATTCTTTTGACTCTTGGTTATATCAAGGACGCTGCATATTACCTAAAGGATGCGGCGAGGGATGTTGGCTTCTTGGGATCAAGAGCCAATGCCATGGCGGTCTCGGCCAGGAGGGTGCTGTGGATTCATCAATGGAATGCTGATGCCGACTCCAAGAAGAATATGGACGCTCCGCCTTTTAAAGGTAGTGTCTTGTTTGGTGACGGCCTGGCTGACCTGGTGTCTACCGCTACTGCGGGTAAGTAATCTTTTCTTCCTTATGTTCCCACACAACAGAAAAAGGCACCCCATCAGCAGATGCAGTCCTTTCGGCCTAATAAATACAAAAGAGGTAAGGGCTCGTCCTTCCTCGCCTCAAAGGGTAGAGGAAGGGGAAAGAAGTCGCCTGCAGTGTCAGGCACCCAGGACCAAAAGTCCTCCCCCACCTCTACCAAGTCCACCGCATGACGCTGGGGCTCCCCTGCGGGAGTCCGTACCGGTGGGGGGCCGTCTCCAATTCTTCAGTCAGGTCTGGGTTCAATCGGCCCTGGATGCTTGGGTCTTAGACATAGTGTCCCAAGGGTACAGACTGGAGTTTCAGGAGATGCGTCCCCGCCGATTTTTCGTGTCGGCTTTGCCAGTTTCTCTTCCTGAAAGAGAAGTGGTAAAGGCCTCGATACAAAAGTTGTGTCAACAGAGGGTCGTTGTGCCGGTTCCCCCGTCCCAACGGGGGGAAGGCTTCTATTCAAGCCTCTTTGTTGTGCCGAAGCCGGATGGTTCGGTCAGACCGATTCTGAACCTAAAATCCCTCAATCCATACTTGAAAATTTTCAAGTTCAAGATGGAGTCTCTTTGAGCTGTGATCTCCAGTCTCGAAGGGGGGGATTTTATGGCGTCAGTCGACATAAAGAATGCTTACTTGCACGTCCCGATATACCCTCCTCATCAAGCCTTCCTGAGGTTTGCGGTACAGGACGGTCATTACCAATTTCAGGCGTTGCCGTTTGGCCTCTCCACGGCCCCGAGGGTTTTCACTAAGGTAATGGCGGAAATGATGGTTCTCCTTCGCAAGCAAGGGGTCACAATTATCCCGTACTTGGACGATCTCCTGATAAAGGCGAGGTCCAAGGAACAGTTGTTAAGAAATGTGGATCGCTCCCTGACGGTTCTGCGACATCACGGTTGGAGTCTAAATTTGCCAAAGTCTCATTTAATCCCGTCCACTCGACTGCCCTTCCTGGGCATAATCCTAGACACGGAGATACAGAGAGTGTTTCTTCCGGAGGACAAAACTCTGGAAATCCAGACCATGGTCAGGGAGCTTCTGAGGCCGACAAGTCTGTCGATTCATCAATGCACTCGGGTGCTAGGGAAGATGGTTGCGGCTTACGAAGCCATTCCGTTTGGCAGGTTTCATGCCCGGGTGTTTCAGTGGGATCTGCTGAACAAATGGTCCGGGTCTCACCTGCACATGCACCGGAAAATAAGTCTCTCTTCCAGGGCCAGGATCTCTCTCCTGTGGTGGCTGCAAGGTTCTCACCTCCTAGAGGGACGCCGATTCGGAATCCAGGACTGGGTCCTGCTGACAACAGATTCAAGTCTCCGAGGCTGGGGCGCGGTCAAGCAAGGAAGAAATTTCCAGGGAAAGTGGTCAAGCCAGGAAACTTGTCTCCACATAAATGTTCTCGAGTTAAGAGCCATTTACAACGGTCTGCTGCAAGCGAAGAACCTTCTTCAGGGTCTCCCTGTCCTGATCCAGTCGGACAACATGACAGCGGTGGCGTACGTAAACCGCCAAGGCGGAACAAACAGCAGGGCGGCAATGGCGGAGGCCACAAGAATCTTTCGCTGGGCGGAACAGCACGTGAGAGCTCTGTCAGCAGTCTTCCTCCCGGGCGTGGACAACTGGGAAGCTGACTTCCTCAGCAGACACGATCTCCATCCGGGAGAGTGGGCTCTTCATCAAGAGGTATTTGCAGAAGTGACAAGGCGTTGGGGAATTCCTCAAATAGACATGATGGCGTCGCGCCTCAACAAGAAGCTTCCGGGGTATTGTTCCAGGTCAAGGGACCCCCAAGCCGGCGCAGTGGACGCCCTGGTAACTCCATGGGTGTTTTGGTCGGTGTATATGTTCCCTCCGCTTCCTTTCATTCCAAAGGTGCTGAGGATTGTACGACTAACAGGGGTTCAGGCAATACTCGTTCCGGATTGGCCACGGAGGGCTTGGTATCCGGATCTTCAGGAATTGCTTGTAGAAGATCCTTGACCGCTTCCTCTAAGAGAGGACCTGTTACTGCAGGGGCCCTGCGTGTTTCCGGACTTACCGCCGCTGCGTTTGACGGCGTGGAAGTTGAACGCCAAATCCTAGCTCGGAAGAGTATTCCTGGGGAGGTCATTTCCACTCTCCTTAAAGCTAGGAAGGAGGTTACGGCAAAACATCACCGTATTTGGAGGAAGTATGTGTCCTGGTGTGAAACCAAGGCAGCTCCTGCGGTGGAGTTTCATTTGGGTAGTATCCTCCATTTTTTGCAGGCAGGCGTAGATGCAGGCCTGAAATTGGGTTCCATCAAAGTGCAGATTTCGGCTTTATCTATTTTCTTTCAAAAAGAATTGGCTGTCCTTCCTGAGGTTCAGACTTTCGTGAAGGGAGTGCCGCATATACATGCTCCATTTGTGGCACCGTGGGATCTTGAAGTGGTGTTACAGTTTCTTAGGTCTCACTGGTTTGAACCGTTGCGTAAGGTTGAGTTAAAGTTTCTCTCTTGGAAAGTGGTCATGCTTTTGGCTCTGGCATCTGCTAGACGAGTGTCAGAGTTGGCGGCTTTGTCTCACAAGAGCCCATATTTGATCTTTCATTCTGATAGAGCGGAATTGAGGACTCGTCAACAATTTCTGCCGAAGGTGGTTTCTTCGTTTCACATAAACCAACTAGGGAGGCTAATCAATCCCGGGATCGGCAGGATCCCGGGATTTGGGCCCAAAAATGCCGGGCTTTGAATCCCGGGATTGAAGCATCCAATCCCGGGATTCACGGGATTATACTGCGCATGCGCGGCGGCGGGAGGGTGGTTGTGTAAGTAATAGTACTTACTAATATTAGGCGGGGGGCAGCCATGAACAAATTGAACGCGGCGGCATTTCAATTGTAGCGCCGGCCGCCAGCCAATCAGAGCTGGCGGACCGGCAGCCAATCAGGGAAGGGGCAGCCAATCAGGAGCGACTGCTGCTGCCGCTTCCCTGATTGGCTGCCAGTCCGCCAGCTCTGGTTGGCTGGCGGCCGGCGCTTCATTTGAAATGCCGTCGCGTTCAGTGTGTTAATGGTTGCCGCCCGTCTAATAGTAAGTACTATTACATACACCCACCCTCTCTCCCTCCGTGCAGTCAGTGCTCCCTATACAGCTTTCCTCCCTCCCGCGCCGCTACCAACCCTCCCTGCCGCGACCTACACCCTCCCTCCTGAGTCCTGCACCGCTACCTACACTCTTCCTTCCTCCCGCACCGCTACCTACACCCTCCCTACCTCCCGCACCGCTACTTACACCCTCCCTCAAGCGCTGCTCCCTACAACTTTCTCTGATCCCTACTGCAATCCCGGGATTGACCGTTTTTCAATCCCGAATCCCGGGATTGAAAAAACGGCCCGGGATTGGCCTCCCTAAAACCAACCTATTGTGGTACCAGTGGCTACGGATGCTGCGGCGGTTCCAAAATCTCTGGATGTTGTCAGAGCCTTGAAGATTTATGTCACCAGAACTGCTCTTACTAGAAAAACAGAGGCTCTATTTGTCCAGTATGCTTCCAACAAGATTGGAAATCCTGCTTCTAAGCAGACTATTGCACGCTGGATTTGTAATACGATTCAGCAAGCTCATTCTTCGGCTGGGCTTCCGTTGCCGTAGTCTGTTAAGGCCCATTCTACCAGGAAGGTGGGCTCATCTTGGGCGGCTGCCCGAGGGGTCTCGGCACTTCAATTTAGCCGAGCAGCTACTTGGTCGGGTTCAAACACCTTTGCTAAGTTCTACAAGTTTGATACCCTGGCTGATGAGGACCTCATGTTTGCTCAATCAGTGCTGCAGAGTTGTCCGCACTCTCCCGCCCGTTCTGGAGCTTTGGTATAGACCCCATGGTCCGTTTGGAGTCCCCAGCATCCTCTAGGACGTAAGAGAAAAAAGGATTTTAATTCCTACCGGTAAATCCTTTTCTCCTAGTCCGTAGAAGATGCTGGGCACCCATCCCAGTGTGGACTGTTCCTGCAGTTGTAGTGTTACTGGTTATTTTCTGGTTACACGTGGGTTGTGTATTGGTTATATTCAGCTAGTTGCTGTTCTTAGTTCATACTGTTATCTGGTTTCCTGCTACTCCGGTTGTACGGTATGTTTGTGGTGTGTGCTGGTATGTGTCTCGCCCTTAATTTAACAAAAATCCTTTCCTCGAAATGTCCGTCTCTCCTGGGCACAGTTCCTATAACTGAGGTCTGGGGGAGGGGCATAGAGGGAGGAGCCAGTTCACACTCAGTCAAAGTCTTTTTAGTGTGCCCAAGCTCCTGCGGATCCCGTCTATACCCCATGGTCCTTTTGGAGTCCCCAGCATCCTCTACGGATTAGGAGAAAAGGATTTACTGGTCGGTATTGAAATCCTATTTTTCCCCTCTCATAGCCTCATGCCGTGCAAGAAGTCTCCTGCGGGCTGCCCAGCTGTAAGGTGAGTACCAGATAGTGGTGGAGGATAATAATATAATCTGCAGATATCCAATGTTTCCTACCTTGCCATGTGAGCAGCAGTGGGGGAGAAGGTGGTGGGCACTGGCACTTCATATCGTCCTATTGTTCTGTTCACCTTGTTGTTTTTTAACCTATATGTTTGCCTCTCGTTGTACATCAGGGGTGCACTTAGCCTGTCAAAAACCAGTATTGCTATTTAATTGTTTACTACTGTTATGAAAGATACATCAATAACAGTCATTTAATTTGTCTTCTCTAGGTAGAAAAGGAAGACCAATCCCACCTTGATTCGCTTGACTGTAAACTGCTTGGAGAACAATTTTGCACTTGGTTTTATTCTCTCCTGAACTCCCAGAACCCATCCCTTGGGCAAGAGAGAGGCGACTGGGGGCCCCAGCACTTCTGGGAGAACGCAATACTTAGATTTTCGTACAGAACGAGAGAGCAAGCAATGGAGGAACACAGCGGCTCTCAGATGACAAGTTTACGTCTGCTTTCTCTAACTCGAGATGAGAGGCTGATATTTAACCCCAACCTCGACAGCAAAGGATTAAAATGTGTCACTTCTTCTCATGGGCTTGTGGTGGTGGCTGTTGCTGGTACAATTCACAGGGGCAACGCTTGTCTGGGAATATTTGAACAAATCTTTGGATTAATTCGCTGTCCGATTGGTAATAATTGGAAGATCAAGCATGTGGATCTCAAGATCTTAGCACAGACTGCATTGGGCTGTGAAGAGTCTCAACGTTTGCCTTCTATTAGTTACAACACTGGGGAATTGGAGGTCTATTATAAATCTGATCGCTGAACTTATTGCACTTCAGTGTGAGTTCACTTGCTGGCGATATGGAGTGTGCTTTGTGATACCAGGAAGTGTGAGGTTATTGAACTGGTTCAGATAAGTGGTTTCACTTCAGATTGAACATAAAACCTCTCCGCCAGCCGTACAGCACAGACAGATGTGTGAAATCAAAGTTGTTTTTTGTTTGTTTTTTAAATTCTGTAATATAGATATAATTGAACGTTGTAGTTCATTTAAATTTTTTTTTTTTTAAAAAGTAAAGTTTCACTTTTGGTTAATATAATTTATATCGCTTGCTAAGTGCTCTTATTAATTCCAATAAACATAAATGTTCACTAGAAGCAGCGACACATAGCTCACTGCTAAATGGTGAGATTAGTGTAAATTGAAGCCAGTGCTAATAAAACAGTTCTGCAAACAGACCTACAGATGGAGCCATGATCATCTTGGCTTCTCTGCTGCGCCTAGGCACACCATGGTTTATTAGCATAAGCCCTTCATCTATTGTTCTCAGATACAATACAGAGAGAACAATACATCAGGGGATTAAGTCATTACAGCAGGGGGTTAAATCCGACTGCCCTTGCTCAGTTAATCCTATTCTAGGTCACAGAGAGAAGTTTGCCAGTATCAACCAATCAGATTCTGTCATTTGTATGATGGGTTGCCAGGGGCAATCCCACCTTTTGCACGATTTTATGCATGACCGGCTCAATTACATGTTCTCTATTTAAGTTGCTGCCGGGCAAATCACTCAGGGGATGAATTCAGGGGGATCCGGTCTGAAGATCGACAGTGTCTAGGTCGACAATGTTTAGGTCGACCACTATAGGTCGACAGTCGCTAGGTCTACATGGATGGAAGGTCGACAGGGTTTCTAGGTCGACATGTGCTAGGTCGACAGGTCTAAAGGTCGACATGAGTTGTTCACATTTTTTTTTTTTCTTTTTTTTGAATTTTTTCATACTTAACGATCCACGTGGACTACGATTGGAACGGTAAAGTGTGCCGAGCGAAGCGAGCCATGCGAGGGGACGCGGTGCACTAATTTGGGATCCCGGTCACACTACGAAGAAAACGA
Organism: Pseudophryne corroboree; assembly: GCF_028390025.1. Taxonomy (NCBI): domain Eukaryota; kingdom Metazoa; phylum Chordata; class Amphibia; order Anura; family Myobatrachidae; genus Pseudophryne; species Pseudophryne corroboree. The sequence continues at coordinate 945,152,548 of NC_086445.1, read as the reverse complement.
CACCAAAAAAAAAAAATCCTCATGTCGACCTTTAGACCTGTCGACCTAGCACATGTCGACCTAGAAACCCTGTCGACCTTCCATCCATGTCGACCTAGTGACTGTCGACCTATAGTGGTCGACCTAAACATTGTCGACCTAGACACTGTCGATTTGATGAACCACACCCGAATTCAGGGTGCACACTAGAGGGTAAGGCAGTGGACTGTATAGCTCAATAAATATATTGAAATAAAACTGCTTGAGTTATTATTGCTAAATAATTTTGGTGTCACTTTTTTTTTTATTTATTTTTTTTATATGTGAAATCAAGGAACAGCCTAGCATGTCATTAAGAAAAAATGGGTAACAAAAAAAAGTTTGATATGATATTTGCGTTACACAGTTAAACTACAGAAATTATGGCTATTGGATTTACTGGATCTAAGTAAGAGGTAAAAAATAGACTTTTAGCATGAAAGTGTACCCAAGTTCAGTCCTCTTTACCCACAATTTTATATCCTGTGAATTTAAAAAAATTGGAAATAAAATCTCACTGTCAAAGAATTTGCGTTTGAGGAATACTAAGTAGACCACACTAGTTATGTCCAAAATAATGTTATACATTCTCTCTAACGCTTAGTAGTCTCAGTAATGGGTCCTATATATCTACGAGCCAATTCACTTTGTGCCTGACTCCAATCCAGAGAACATTGTTGATTGGTGATCAACCAAAATATTGTATGTTTAAAATTCCCGGCTCAACGATTACAATCATTTTTGTGTTTGAATCTGTGTATACCGTAGAGGATTTCCAACATGTTGGATTTCACGATTCCCCACCCAGGACCGTCAGAACGGGGGATACTACTTGTTATGTTTGTGGGTTTTTTCCAGAAGTTCAGTCCATTTACTCAGAGAACATGCACAGAAATATTTATTTTGTTATTTTGTTTAGAAGTTATTTTGTCAAGTTTTCTTTACATGTGTGCAGACTGCATTGATATGCTGTATCCTACAGAGACCAAAATTACTTATTTTTATTGGGAATTCACTTATACCAGAACCGTTTTGTCTGATCAGTGTTTCTCTATGGGCTGAACTCTCAAACTATTACAGAAACCTTCCAGGAGAATAGGCTGTTGTTGATCCTTCTCCACCTAATGTAATGATAATCATCCACCACTAGGTGGACACAGTAGACTAGTTTATATAAAATGTGAATCCCAGTGATAAGTATTAGTTGTCCAGCTATATAAGCTGAGCGCAGACTTGCTGCATTCCTGCTGCTCAGGCTTTACATGTGATATGGCCATTTGCTGCTCAGACCATGCTGTTGATGGCTGTATTGCAGACATACTGTATGCTGATAGCGTTTTCTCTCAACCACATAAACCAAATGCTCCTAATTATTAGGAACCCTGCTGGTCCCAAAAAACAAATGAGAGCTTGGTTATATAAAAAGGTAAACAAATTTAATATACAGTCCTGAAGCAAATGCAGGTAGCAAACGTACAGGATAAAAACATAAAAACAGCTTGTCTGACCACTTTGGGAAGTTCAAGGCTAAGCCGCAAGTTCCTGGGACAGGAACTTGCTGCTCAGCCCTGAACTTCCCAGAGTGGACAGATAAGCTGTTTTTATGTTTTTATCCTGTACATTTGCTTCAGGACTGTATATTAAATTTGTTTACCTTTTTATATAACCATGCTCTCGTTTGTTTTGAGCATTTGGTTTATACAGTATACGCTATGTTCCTCTCTTGTCTTTTTTAATTTACATGCTTTAAAATAACATCAGAACTGAAGACGTGTATAGAGATAAGTTGTTCTCTTAAATATTTCGCTTTCTTCACGTCTCGCATGGCGAATTATCACATATAAATTACTTTACGTTAAACACCAGTAGGCGCTCCTTTGCACTCCTTTTTCTAAATTTTTACCCCACTATTGGGCAGGAGCTGCCACCCACTGATAGATGGGGGGTGTTGAATGATTTTAGGTAGATTCATTCTACGTATTTATTTACTCGTGTGTCTTTATTAGGACTGTCCCAGGCGCTATTCTTCATTTTCTACATATATATATATATATATATATATATATATATATATATATATATATATATATATATATATATATATATATATGATATCCCCATGATGAAGTCATACTGCTGACGAAACGCGTTGGGACTGCTGTACCTGAGACCTCCTTATGGACAGATAAGCTTTTTTAACTCAGATTTCCTGTACGTTTGCATTTTTACCAATATTGGATGTTTATGGAAAACAGGATGTACCTGATTGTACATACAGATTGATAAGCTCGAATCTTGTTATCTTCTGTACGCTTGCATTTTTACTATTTTATACCTTCTATGTTATATGTTGTATTAAAATTTTGTGAAAAACCCCAATAATCCCTGCTGGTGGATTTTTACCATTGAGGATTTGCTTATCCTTAGGAGGTTTTTTAGATACAACTACTTCTATTTTGTATGGTGAAATATGCTTTAAAACTGTACGCGCTATGATATTTCTGTTTTATTTCTTTTTACATATGTGCACTGGTCATGAGACCAAAGAAAGTGTATATACCAGATAAGTGATGTCCATACATTATCACTTGATTCACTTCATATCAATTCTTTAAAGAAACACTAAATAGGCGCCCTTATCTTCACTAGTTAGATAGATATATATATATATATATATATATATATCTATCTATCTATCTATATCATTTATTTATTTATTTTTAAGGTACTTCGAAACTGTTATCAAATAAATTGTCACTCAGTCAGAGCACACTAATATAAAGGTAATCTACACCAGGCCTGGCCAACCTGTGGCTCTCCGGTTGTTGCAACACTACACATCCCAGCATGCTCTTCCACAGTTTTAGCATTCCCTATTGGCATTACTGTGGTAAAGCGTGCTCGGAATTGTAGTTTCACAACAGCTGGAGAGCCACAGGTTGGCCAGGCCTGATCTACACAGTTCCTATAACTTATGACACCATTGGTCGCTGATGCCCTAATCCACTGTTCTATATACATTTACCAATATGCCCGAGTGTGGTCCTCTACATTTTAATAGAACCATTATTGGTCATTGCATTACTTTAGGGAAATACTATGATGACATTGCCTACAAAATTGCAGTGTGTGGTCTGCAAAGTACCCAAAGGTGTAGTTCTAGGTTTGTAGTCTTACCTTTGCTATGTAACCATTGTTGATGAGCCTGTTGGTGACGGATAACCCGCAGTGCCTGCAGGGGTCACATACATGTTGTTGGTTATCAGTAAGTCACTGTTCTTCATTCCAGCAGAAGGGCCAGATCATCTTCTAATGTTGCATAGTAATTGTTTGTACAGCCATCTGAGCCTGGACTTTAAGTTGGGTAAGTACAGCTATGATCACTCTATGGGTGAGATTCAAATGATATATCCCGCCCAATTTCCTTTCTAAAATGATCTCCGTTATCGCGCATATTGCGCCCATAGTAATCAGGTTTACTGTGTAAAGGGTTGGGTGCCTCACTACTCCGGGGGTAGCGAGCTGAAATAATGATACAACGTCCCTGAGGGCAGAAACAGAACGAGTGTGGAAAGGGGTGAAAGGAATTGAATCTCCCCCCTGTAGGTCCACTGTGCATTTAGCATGTGCAGGTGTTCCATGTGTGAAGCGGGGTGGGTTAGGTCATTAAGATAATCGCCAATAATATCATCTGTTGCAGGCCTGGCCAACATGTGGCTCGCCAACTCTTGTGAACCTAGAAGTACCAGCGTGCCCTGTCACAGTTTTGCTATTAGGGGATGCTAAAACTGGTAGGGCATGCTGGGATGTGTTGTTTCACAACAGCTGGAGAGCCACAGGTTGGCCATGCCTGGTTTGAGGGCTGTATGGTGTTCCCATCGGGTGTAGTATGGTATGCCGGCGGCCGGGCTCCCGACGGCCAGCATACCGGCGCCGGAATCCCAGCCACCGGTATACCGACAGCTGGGCAAGCGCAAATGAGCCTCTTGCGGCCTCGCCACACTGCGAGCACGGTGGCGTGCTATTTATTCTCCCTCCAGGGGGTCGTGGACCTCCAAGAGGGAGAAAAGCTATCGGTATGCCGGATGTCGGGATTCCGGAGCCGGTATACTGTGCGCCGCGATCCCAACAGCCGGCAAACTGAAGACCACCCGTTCCCATCAGCAAAGGAGCTATAGAGACAGGCATAAGTGGGGAAAAAAAGGTTTGCCATTTCCAAAGGGTTATTTCACCTCTTACCCTGGGGATTCTGCATGGACTTTTCTGCCTGATGCACTCTTAGCTTGCGAGCCAGCAGTGTGCAGGCACAGTTCTCCACAACGTCATTTACAGATTTTTTTTTGTCTCCGTTTATTAATAGCCGCTTGCATCCACGTTGAAAATGGGTATGGTTCATTTAGGTCTTCCAGTGTCTATGTTGACATGCACAAGGTCGACTTGATGAAAATGTCGACACAAGCAAAAGGTTGACATGGGAATGGTTGACGCAGAATAAGTTCTACATTTTATTTATTTTTTCGGGTGTTAATTCTTAACTCTTAGCAAATGAACTCCCAATTAGCGTATCGCATACCCTAGCATGGCGAGCTAACTTCGAACAGATACCGTTCCCAGTCGTACTCCACGTGAAAGGTAAATTATGAAAAAGTTGTAAAATTGAATTTCTGCTGCAGCATACACTGGGCTCCACAAGGATTAACATTGGGATGTAGAGTAGGATCTTGATCCGAGGCACCAACAGGCTCAAAGCTTTAGACTGTTCCCAAGATGCACAGCGTCGCCTCCTCTATAACCCCGCCTCCATGCCAGTGAGCTCAGTTTGTAGTTGGTGCCTGCAGTAGCAGGTCACTTAACAGGGGGCTGCCTCAGGGAGCCTATTCTTAGCTTTAAATTTGACAGAAAAGAAGAAGAATCTACAAGGGCTGCAGCAGGCTATGTCTAATAGACATCTCTGCTGCAGCTCCATCACCCCCAGCGGCGCTGTATACTCCTGCGCCGTGGTTGCCGGGTCACTGCAGCGGAGGCGCCGGCTTCTTCCCTCTTCAGGTGAGTCACACACACGCCGCCGTCTCCCGGATCGCGGGGCCGCTGTCAAGGGGGAGGTAAGGGGCTTCTGTGCCGGACTTTGTAGGAGGCGGGCCGCGCGCGCGCTGGCATGGACACTGATTACTGAGCTGATGTTCCACTATACTTTATGGGCACAGGTCAGGGGTGACGTTGTACCATCCCCCCCCCCCCCCCCCGTTTTCTTTACTGCCCGCACGCCCGTTGGGGAGCAGGTCGGACCTGAGGCCCCTCCCCCCAGCCCGCCATTTATGCAATGTTCCCGCCCTGGAGCTGCTTCCTTCTCCCTCACTCCCGGTCAGCAGCCATTACAGATAGAGCCTTGCTGTTCCTGGGATTGCTGGGGCAAATCCTCCTCTGTGGAACCGCCTAACTGCCAGTGCTGTGCTTCCTACAGGACACTAGAGTATTCTACCTGTCACTGGGACTGTGTTGGTTAAGAGAGTGCATACATTCAGGTTTGTGTGGTACAAACACCCTGTGATATACATCCAGTGCTTACTGTGTTTGTTATATCTATTGTTATCACATATAGTCATACTGAGTATTACTTTGTATTGCTAGTCCAGTGCAGTTTATGGTACATCATTTCTGCATGGTACGTTTGTGACTATATATGTGTGTGTGCATGTAGCTGCTGCGTGGTTGCCTCACTGCAGGGTATTTCACTCAGCGTGCTATTCCTATATTGCTATACCTGTGGGGGCCAAGTGTTTCTGGTTTTCTCTGATGATAATATAGGATTGTTTCACAAGATATACTACTGGGGTATTTTTTACTTGTGAATTATAGTCACCGTATGTTCTATTCCTATTGAACTCTCGGTCTGTGCCATCTTAGGCTGTTTCTCTGAGAGTTCTTACTAGTTATAGTGATGCTACAATTTGTACCAGGTTGCCCTTTACTGTGCGCATAGTTATGTCTGCTACACATGGCAATGACGTTGGGGCCTCTCCCACACTGCATGGTAGTGAGGCCACTGACGGAATGGAGGATAATTTAGCAGGTGAGAGTTCAGGTTCAGGGGGTTCCTTGCCCCCCAGTGGGTCGGTAGCACTTGGGGCATCACAAGAACCACCTTGGGCTACATTTTCCACATTGTTAAACACGCTTGTGACTAAATTGACGCCCCCTGTGGGACCACCTGTGCCACTACCACAGTTTATGGTCCCCGCTGTAAACCCGCCATGGGCGGATCAGCTTTCCACTCAATTACAGCATTTGAACCGATCCATGTCTAAATCTAAGGGTCACTCTCGCCCCCATAAGACTAAGTCGTCTTCTAAAAGGGCCAATACCTCCTCCCAATCTGCGGCCTTAACTGACATGTCTTCTGAGGAGGACGGTGCATATACTGACCCCTCAGACACTGACGCTGATGTTTCAGATGGGGAGGGGAAATCATCCGTGGATGTCTCGAATTTGATTGAGGCGATACGGCTCATTCTTTAAGTGGCTGATGATTCTGAGCCTAAGACTGTCTCCAAGAAACCTGATAGGTTTAAGCGTAAGAAGGTGGTTAAGCAGGTTTCACCCTACTCTAAACACCTGCTTGACATATGTAAGGAATCCTGGGAAAATCCGGGGGCAAAGTTTACACCGAATAAGAGACTGTTGGCTCGCTATCCTCTCTCTGTGGAGGTGTGTAAAAATTAGGAAACTCCTCCGCCTGTAGATTCTCATGTGGCACGCATGGTTGTTTCCTCTGCTCTGCCAGTAACTACCGTCACCTCTCTGAAGGAACCGATGGATCGTCGTGTGGAGAGCTGTTTAAAAGCGAATTATACCTTTTCCGGAGCTGTGCAAAGGCCAACTATTGCAGCGACTTGGGCTGCTGAAACTGTTGAGGCGTGGGCTCAGGAACTCGAGGCGTAACTGCCTTCTGATGCATCTGAGCATGCTTAACAATGTGTCTCATATATTTTCACGGCTTCTCTGTACGTAAAGGAGACGGCCTCCGATGCCGGGGTGCTCGCGCCCAAGGCTGCTACTGCGTCCGTTTTGGCCAGACGTATCCTTTGGTTGAGATCCTGGTCGGTGGATTTAAATTCCAAGAAGACCCTGGAGGTGCTTTCTTTCAAGGGAGACATTCTCTTTGGAGAAGACCTCAATAAGATTGTGGCTGACCTGGCTACTGCTAAAACAGCCTACCTACCTAGTACGGCTCCTTCCGCACAGAAGGCTAAAAGTACTTTCCCTCGGCCCTTTCGTACTCCAGGTAAAACAAAAGGTCAGGCGTACCCTAAGCACACCCGTACTTCCAGGCCTGCCAAGCCCAGACCGAAGCGTGCTTGAGCCGCCCGTCAGCCAGCTTCAAAAACTGATAAGCCGGCCGCATGACGGGGCGGGCCTCCCTCTGGGGGATCCCAGGGTGGGGGGCCGACTACTAGGTTTTACCCAGGAATGGTTGAAGACCACTTCTGATACCCGGGTGAGGGAAGTCGTTGCTCGAGGTTACGCCATACCCTTCAAGAATCATCCCCCTCATTGATTTAGCCTAACAGATGTGCCTCTGGATCCGGCAAAAGCAAACACGCTGCACTCGGTGGTACATTGCCTCCTGTCCACAGGAGTGGTGGTACAGGTGCCTCTGACTCAGAGGGGCAAGGGGTTCTATTCACCGCTGTTTCTAGTCCCGAAACCGAACGGGTCCTCACTGCCCATTCTCAATCTGAAGTTCTTGAACAAGCATGTGCGAATTTCCAAGTTCTGTATGGAAACGCTGTGCTCTATTGTTCTGGCCATGGAGCCTGGGGACTATAGTCTCCTTGGACATACAGTATGCCTACCTACATATTCCTATTGCAGTATCTCATCAGCTGTACCTGCGGTTTGAAGTGGGCAACCTTCATTACCAATTTTGGGCGATATCCTTTGGTTTGACAACGGCTCCGCGAGTTTTCACCAAAGTTATGGCGGTCATGACGGCTACACTACGCCATCAAGGGGTCAGGATACTACCATACCTAGACAATTTGCTGATCCTGGCGAGTTCCCCAGAACTTCTCCTTTGTCATCTCGATTTGACAATCCAGTGCATGAAAGCCCATGGATGGCTGATCAACTGGAAGAAATCCTCCCTGGTTCCGGCTCGGAGCATGGTACACCTGGGAACGTTATTGGACACCCACAACCAGCGGTTGTTCTTGTCTCAGGAGAAAGTCCTGAAACTTCAGGACAAGATCCGATGCTTCCTATCCCGTCCGCAAGTGTCGATTCATTCGGCGATGCAAGTGCTAGGTCTCATGGTGTCTGCTTTCGACATGGTGGAGTATGCTCAATTCCATTCTCGCCCTCTGCAGAAGTTGATTCTATCCAAGTGGGACGGCCTGCCTCACCGGAACAGATCTCACATGATCTCCCTATCTCCGGAGGTCCGCCTGCCACTGAGCTGGTGGCTACAGGACCAGCGATTGAGTAGGGGTCGTCCCTTCTGGATATCCAACTGGGTCCTGCTAATGACGGATGCCAGTCTGAGAGGTTGGGGCGCGGTGTTGGAACTACACTCTCTTCAGGGTCGGTGGACCAAGGAGGAGTCACTACTCCCGATAAACATTCTGGAACTGCGGTGGCATACATCAATCATCAGGACGGCACTCGAAGCCACATGGCAATGAGGGAAGTATCAAGGATTCTTCAGTGGACAGAATGCCATCAGCCAGCCATATCAGCAGTGTTCATTCCGGGCGTTCTGAACTGGGAGGCGGACTATCTCAGTCGTCAGGATGTGCACGCCAGAGAATGGAGCATACATCCGGAAGTGTTTAAACTTCTCGTGGACAAGTGGGGTCTCCCAGATGTGGACCTGTTGGCGTCTCGACACAATCACAAGGTTCTGGTCTTCGGAGCAAGGACAAGGGATCCTCAAGCAGCGTTCGTAAATGCTCTGTCAATCCCATGGAACTTTCGGCTGCCGTATGTGTTCCTTCCAGTGTCCCTCATGCCCAGAGTAATACGGAAGTTCAAGCAAGAAGGAGGAAACCTCCTACTAGTCGCTCCAGCGTGGCCCAGGTGGCACTGGTTCTCCGATCTACAGGGCCTCTCGTTGGATCGTTCCCTTCTACTTCCGCAATGACCAGACCTCCTCGTTCAGGGCCCTTGTGTTTACCAGGATTTGGCCCATCTGGCTTTGACGGCATGGCTGAGGCTTCCGTCCTGAGGGCCAATGGTTTTTCTGAGGCGGTCGTTCAAACTATGTTGAAGGCCCGTAAGCCGGCTTCTGCTCGGATATACCATAGGGTCTGAAATGCTTACTTTACTTGGTGTGCGTCTCACAATCATGACTTTTTCAAGGTTAGTACAGCCAAACTATTGGCCTTTCTACAACAAGTCCTGGACTTTGGCCTGCGTCTGGCCTCCCTCAAGGTTCACATCTCTGCCTTGTCGGTTTGGTTTCAGAGAAAGATTGTGTTGCGGATTCAGCCTCCTTATGTGCCACCTGTGGCCCCTTGGGATCTGTTGGTGGTTTTGGAGGCCTTATAAGAGTCTCCGTTTGAGCCTCTTACCTCTGCTGACCCTAAGTGTCTTTCCCTTAAGGTGTTGTTTTTGTTGGCTATTGCTTCAGCTAGAAGGGTCTCGGACTTGGGTGCCTTATCCTATAAGTCCTATTTGATTTTTCACTGTGACCGGGCGGTTCTTCGGACACACCCAGGTTACTTACCCAAGGTGGTGTCTTCCTTCCACCTTAACCAGGAGATTGTGGTTCCGGCCTTTGCCTCTCCTGAGTTGTCTTCCAAAGAGCGGTCTTTGGATGTGGTATGGGCTCTCCGTATCTATGTGAAGAGAACTTCCTCCATTAGGTAATCCGATTCTCTTTTTGTGTTTGGTTTTCACAAACGTGGCTGGCCTGCTTCTAAGCAGACATTGGCCAGATGGATTAGAATGGTGATTGCACATGCTTATGTACAGGCTGGTCGTCCGGTTCCTGCTACCATCAAAGCCCATTCTACTTGGTCGGTTGGACCTTCTTGGGCGGACCACCATGGTGCGACCCTTGAACAATTGTGCAAGGCGGCTACGTGGTCCTCGAGGAACACGTTCATTAGGTTCTATGCCTTTGATACCGCCGCTTCCCAAGATGCTTCCCTTGGACTCCGGTTTCTTGTGCCCGCTACAGTGCGTCCCCTCCCATAAGGAACTGCTTTAGGACATCCCCAATGTTAACCCTTGTGGAGCCCAGTGTACCCCGCAGCAGAAAACGAGATGTATGGTTAGAACTTACCGTTGTTAAATCTCTTTCTGCGAGGTACACTGGGCTCCACAAGGCGCCCACCCTGACGCACTTAGCTTCTTTGGGTTGGTACTGGCATAGCCATTGACACCCTCTCCTGCGGTGAGTGTATAGTGTAATTGGCTACGAACGGTTGTCGTCTCTGGTACCTGCTACTGCATTGGGCTGGTTAATGAAACTGAGCTCACTGGCATGGAGGCGGGGTTATAGAGGAGGCGGCGCTGTGCATCTTGGGAACAGTCTAAAGCTTTGAGCCCGTTGGTGCCTCGGATCAAGATCCTAATCTACACCCCGATGTTAATCTTTGTGGAGACCAGTGTACCTTGCAGAAAGAAATTTAACAACAGTAAGTTCTTACCATAAATCTCGTTTTTTCTGCAGCAGGGTACATTGGTTTCCACAGGGTGTAGAGTGGATCTTCTTTCAGAGGCACCAACAGGCTAAAGCTTTAGGCTGTCCCATGATGCATTGGGGCCTCCTGTGTAACCCCACCTCCAGGCACTGCGAGCTCAGTTTCGAGTTGGTGCCTGCAGCAGCAGGTCACCTAATAGGATGGCTGCACTGGGCAGTCCTGAAAAAGCTTAAGAAAACTTATTCTCCGGTCTGTCAGCATTGTATGACAGGGTGACACTTCAGCGCTGCAGCTCCATCACCTCCCAAGCAGCGTTGCATACTCCCACGGCTCAGTTCCTGGGTACATGTGTCGGAGGCATCCCGGCTTAGGCACACAGTCGCAGACTGCTCTCCTGGTTCGCGTGGCTGCTACGGGGAGGAGGAAAGAGGGTCCCCCAGCCAGGACCCACCATTAAATCCCATTTTGTCCGTTACCTAGGGAGACGGGTTGCGGCGCTGGCGTGGACACTGTCACCGAGCAGGGACCCCACTAGACAACCAGGGCGTCTGAGCACAGGTCAGGTGTACTAACACCCCATTTTATAAGGCTCACTGTACCTGGCTGGAAGTCCAGCATAGGGGAGGGGGCGCTTGACCTGTAGCCCCTCCGCCTGCCCAGGGCACCATCTCTCAGATTTCCTGCCCTGGAGTTCCCTCACACGCTATCTCACTCCCTGACTGAGATGCTGGATGCCATCTTGGTCTCTGGGACTGCAGCGCAAGGTCTCCCTTGTGAAGCTGCCTGTATACAGCGCTGAGACTTTACAAACACTTGAGTATCCTGCATGTCTCTATACAGACAGCGCTAGTTGAGAAAGAGAGTGTACTGTTTCCAGAATATACTGTACGAGTATTCTGATATCCTCCAGTCACTGATTGCACTGCGATATATATATATATATATATATATATATATATACATATACATATACAGTATACATTTGTCCGGTGCAGATTTATGTGATAATTTCTGCATTGCCTGTGACTGTGTGTGCCTGTTTCTGCTATGTGGTTTCACTCTCCGTGTTTCCCAGATATAGCTGTCACTATATTCTGTACCCTGAGGGACTAGGTGCGTCTGGGTCTCATATATAGTGCGACACAGTATATCATAGGGGGTAATTCAGAGTTGATCACAGCAGAAAATTTGTTAGCAAATGGGCAAAACCATGGGGGTCATTCCGACCCGGTCGCACGCAGTTGTTCTTTGCTGCAGTGCGAACGGGTCGGGACTGTGGCTACGCGGTGCCCGCAATGCACACGCGCATCATTGCCCATGCAGCGACGCCGCCAGCGTAGAAAGTGATCGCAGCAGCGATCGCATGACAACTGACAGGCGGGAGGCATTCCGGGACATCAACTAACCGTTTTCAAGGCGTGGTGGTGAGGCGAACGCAGGCGGATCCAGGTGTTTGGAGGGCGGATGTCTGACGTCAATCCCGGAACCTTTGTTGCTGGATCCGTCGCACAGGGTAAGTAAGTCCGACCCTGGTCTTGTTTTGCAGGGCTGCACAAGCGATTGCGGCCCTGCTATGCTAAAATACACTCCCCCCCCCCATTTGTGGCATCAAGTTGATGGCCCTCGGAATGAGGGCCTATGTGCACTGCAGGTGTGGCAGATATAACATTTGCAGAGAGAGTTATATTTGCTTGGGTTATTTTGTTTCTGTGCAGGGTAAATACGGGCTGCTTTATTTTTACACTGCAATTTTTAGATTTCAGTTTCAACACACCCCACCCAAATCTAACTCTCTCTGCACATGTTTTATCTGCCCCCCCCTGCAGTGCACATGGGTGGTAATTCCGAGTTGAACGCTAGCTGCATTTGTTCGCAGTGCAGCGATCAGGCTAAAAAACGGCAGTTCTGTGCATGCATATGCGGCGCAATGCGCACGCGCGTCGTACGGGCACAACGAACGATGCAGTTTTGCACAGGGTCTAGCGAAGCGTTTCAGTCGCACTGGTGGCCGCAGTGTGATTGACATGAAGTGGGCGTTTCTGGGTGTCAACTGACCGTTTTCAGGAAGTGTTTGGAAAAACGCAGGAGTGGCTGGGCGAACGCAGGGCGGGTTTGTGACGTGAAAACATGAACCAAACAGTCTGAAGTGATCTCAACAGTCTGAAGTTATCGCAAGCGCTGAGTAGGTTTTGAGCTACTCTGAAACTGCACAAAAAAACTTTGTAGCCGCTCTGCGATACATTCGTTCGCACTTCTGCAAAGCTAAAATACACTCCCAGTGGGCGGCGGCATAGCATTTGCACGGCTGCTAAAAACTGCTAGCGAGTGATCAACTCGGAATGACCCCCATGGTTTTGCCCAACTGCTAACAAATTTGCTGCTGCAATCAACTCTGAATTAGGCCCATAATGTCTAACAAGAAGGGCAGTAAATCAGTGGAAACTCCTGCATAATGCAGAGCATGCTCCAAGGATATACCAGAGGGGGAGGTTTTGTATGATGGTCTGTGTACTTAGAGGCTGATTCAGGCCTGATCGTAGATGTGCTAAATTTAGCGCATTTACGATCAGCTTCCCTGACGTGGGGGGACGCCCAGCACAGGGCTAGTCCGCCCCGCATGTCAGTCCCTTCCCCGTCGCACAAGTACAAAAGCATTGCACAGCAGCGATGCTTTTGTACTTGAAGAGTAGCTCCCTGCCAGCGCAGCTCCTGTGCGCTGGCAGGGAGCTACTCGTTACTGCTCGGGTCGCAGCGGCTGCTTGTGACGTCACGCAGCCGCCGCGGCCCGCCACCCCAACGGTCCGGGCACGCCTGTGTTGCCCGGACTGCGCCCCCTAAACGGTGGACAAATGTCGCAGGGCCGCCGTCTTCCGCCCAGCGACCTCATCTGCTTGTCAATCAGGCAGAGGCGATAGCAGGCCTAAGACAGCCGTTGGCTGTCTGGTATGCGCCGGCGCATAGCAGCGATCAGATCTGAATTAGCCCCCAAGTCTCATACACCTCCTAGTCAGTCCACAGCTCCTGTGCCTATTCAGGAGCCACCCTGTGCTATGTGTTCACAAACCTTCTGGGTACTGTGGTGGAACGCCTTATGCCCCTATGGGGCCACCTGTGCCATTACCGTCACAAATTGTCCCTATGGTTCATCCACCTTGGGCTGAAAATGTATCTAACAAGCTGCAGCAATTAAATCAGTCCTTGGTTAGACAAAAATCCACTTCAGGTCACCGGCTGCTTCCTCCTCACAGTCCACATACCTCTCCAGGGGCGCTTTAAGAGAGGAGGAGGCCCGGGTACAGACTCCTCTATTCGGGCCCCCTCCTCTCTGCCAGCAGCGCTGAGAGTCTGATCACTAGAGCGCTCAGACTCTACTGCGCATGCGCAGATCTCCGGGAAAATGGCGTGGCGGCCATTTTCCCTGAGACTTCTCTACTGCGCATGCGCAGGACTCTGTGAAAATGGCCCAGCGGCCATTTCCACAGAGTTTTAATACCGCCGTGAACGTCGCCGCGGGACTCCGGAGGGGTGAGTATTTAGAAAATGGGTGCAGCGTGTGCGGTGGGGGCCCCCTCTGGACTCAGGGGCCCGTGTGCACCGCACACACTGCACCCATTATAGAAACGCCAGTGTACCTCTCTGATGTTTCATCTGAAGAGGAGGGGGAGCATACGATCCTGTCAGACACTGAATCAGGTGTTACCGATGAGGATTCTCCCTTGCAGATTGATGTCCCTGCCCTAGTGGTTGCTGTTAAACAAATCCTACAAATATCTAATGATGAGGATTCCACCACTGTGGCAAAGAAAACTGATATGTTTAAGCGGCAGAAGGTGGTTAAAAATCTGTTGCCCCATTCTGACCATTTAGTGGACATCAGATGGGAACCCTGGTCTACTCCAGGGAAGAAATTCCCTCTGCCTAAATGAGCCTTGGCTCGCTATCCTCTGTCTGCAGAGTTATTTAACAATTGGGAAAATTTACTGCCGGTGGATTCTCACGTCACCCGCCTCATGGTGTCATCCAATTTGCCTGTCACCACTGTCACTTCTCTGAAGGAACCGACAGATGAGCGTGTGGAGAGATGCCTGAAATCTATTTACTCCCTTACAGGAGTTGTACGTAGGCCCACTATTTCTGCCACTTGGGCCGCAAAAGGTATTGAAGCGTGGGTTCAGGCATAAGAGGAAGAGCTGCCCAAGGATATCTCTGACAATGCCAGACAATACCTATCTCGCATTACCACCGACGCCTATTACATTCAGGAGGCGTCCTCTGAGGCGGGTGTGTTGGCAGCCAAGGCGTCAACTATGTCTGTCCTGGCTCGCCGTATTTTGTGGTTGCAGTAATGGAAGGTGGATCTAGACTCCAAAAAGACAATGGAGGTTCTCCCCTTCACTGGGGACATTTTATTTTGGCAAGATCTGAATAAAATTGTGTCTGAGTTAGCAGCTGCTAAGACTGCCTTCCTCCCGAATACTAATCCTTCTGCACAGAAGGCAAAAGGTACCACCTTTGCGTTCCTTTCAGCCTCAAGGGAAAGCAAAAGGTCAAGCATACCCGAGACAATCTCGTGCTCCCAAAACCACCAAGCCCAAGGCGAAGCAATACTGGGCGGTCCGTCAGCCTGCTTCTAAACAAGACAAGCCTGCTTCATGATGGGGCAGGCCTCCCCCTGGGGGATCCCAGGGTGGAGGCCGACTTCTACAGTATGCCCAGGTCTGGTTAAAGACCACTTCAGATGCATGGGTACTGGAAATTGTCTCTCACAGGTACGCTGTCTCGTTCAGGAGATCTGTTAAAGGTGCAAGCTCTGCAAACTGTGATGAGTTCCCTTCGGAGTACGGGAGTGGTTGCGCCGGTACCTCAGTCCCAGAGAGGCAGAGGTTATTACTTGTCCTTGTTTCTAGTCCCAAAACCCAGTGGGTCCTTCCGGCCTATACTAAATCTCAAATCACTGAACAAGTTTGTGAGAGTGCCCAGGTTTCGTATGGAAACACTGCACTCCATTATGCTGGCTATGGAACCCGGAGACTATATGTTATTCCTGGATATACAGGATGCATATCTGCATATTCCTATTGCCATGTCGCATCAGCAGCTCCTGCGGTTTGCTATTGGCAACCTTTACTACCAATTCCAGGCTCTGCCATTTGGACTGGTTATGGCTCCTCGGATCTTTGCCAAGATCATGGCCGTGATGACGGCCCATCTCAGTCGCCAGGGAGTCAGAATCCAGCCATATTTGGATGACCTGCTGATTCTGGCAAATTCCCACGATGTCCTCCTCAGTCATCTGCAACTGATGGTAACCTACCTGCAAGCCCACAGGTGGCTAAATCAATTGAAAGAAGTCCTCACTGGTCCCAGCTCAGAGCATGGTGCACCTGGGGGCACTCTTGGACACACACAGTCAGAGAATGTTTCTTTCCCCAGAAAAAGTCTTGAAGCTTCAGGACAGGATACGTCGCCCCAGAGTGTCGATACATGTGGCGGTGCAACTACTTGTGCTGATGGTGTCTGCTTTCGACATGGTAGAGTACACTCAATTTCATTCCTGCCCACTACAGAGGTTAATGCTTTCCAAGTGGGGCGGCCTACTTCATGAGATCAGATCTTACATGATTTCCTTGACTCCGGAGGTTCGTCTGTCGCTGACCCGGTGGCTCCAGGAACAGCAATTCAGCAGGGGCCGTCCCTCCTGGATCCCCGACTGGGTCCTGCTGACAACGGACACCAGTCTGAGGGGATGGGGTGCGGTGTTGGAGCAACACTCTTTTCAGAGTCACTGGACCAAGGAGGAATCACACCTTCCAATAAATATTCTGGAGCTGAGGGCAGTGTTCAATGCACTATCTCTCGCCCTACCTCTAGAACACAACAGGCCTGTTCAAGTACGATCCGACAACACCACCACGGTGGCATACATAAACCATCAAGGCAGCACTCGAAGCCGCATGGCAATGATGGAAGTGTCAAAAATCCTACGTTGGGCGGAACGCCATCTGCTAGCCATACCGGCAGTGTTCATTCCGGGTGTCCTAAACTGGGAAGCGGACTTACTCAGTCGCCAGAACGTGCACACCGGAGAGTGGAGTCTTCATCCAGAAGTCTTTCAACTCCTAGTGGACAGGTGGGGCCTACCAGACGTAGACCTCATGGCGTCTCAACACAATCACAAGGTTCTGGTCTTCGGATCAAGGATCCTCAAGCAGCGTTCGTGGACGTACTGGAGGTTCCATGGGACTTTTGGCTGCCCTACGTGTTCCCTTCAGTGTCACTCCTGCCCAGGGTACTACGGAAGTTCAAACAAGAAGGAGGAATACTACTTATAGTTGCCCCAGCGTGGCCCAGGTGGCACTGTTCAGACCTGCAGGGTCTGTTGACAGAGCATCCCCTTCTATTTCCTCAGCACCCAGACCTCCTCGTACAGGGCCCTTGTGTCTACCCAGACCTGGCCAGACTGGCTTTGACGGTGTGGCTCTTGAAGCTTCACTCCTGAGGGCCAAAGAACTCTGAGGCGGTTATCCAGATTAAGCTGAAGGCCCGCAAACCGGCATCTGCCAGGATTTATTACAGGGTCTGGAATTCTTACTTCACTTGGTGTGCTGATAAGAATTATGATGCGTATCGATTCAGAACTTCCAGAATTCTGGCTTTTCTGCAACAAGGCCTGGACTTAGATCTTTGTCTGGCCTCCCTTAAGGTTCACATACCTGCCTTGGTGTGGTTTCAGAGAAAATTGCTTCTATACCTGACGTTCATACATTCACTCAGGGTGTACTGCGGATTCAGCCTCCCTATGTTCCTCCTGTGGCTCCATGGGATCTGTCTGTTGTAATAAATACCCTGCAAGAGTCTCCATTTGAACCTCTTGAATCAGTGGACCTGAAATGGCTCACGGCCAAGGTCCTGTTCTTGCTGGCTATTGCCTCTGCAAGACGGGTGTCGGACTTAGGCGCTTTGTCCTGTCAACCACCCTTTCTGATATTTCATTGTGACCGGGCAGTTCTACAAACACGACCTAGTTACTTACCTAAGGTGGTGTAATCTTTTCACCTTAACCAAGAGATTGTGGTTCTTGCCTTTATCTCTTCGGATTTGTCTCACAAAGAACGTTCTTTGGATGTGGTTAGGGCTCTCCATCAGGAAGTCAGATACCATTTTTGTCCTGTGGCTGGCCTGCGAATAAGCAAACCTTGGCCAGATGGATCAGAATGGTGATTGCACAAGCTTATGTGCAGGCTGGTCTCCCAGCTCCTGCTGCTATTAAAGCCCATTCTACTCATTTCTGTTGGACCTTCTTGGGTGGCCCGACGTGGCGCGTCCGCACAACAATTGTGCAAGACGACTATGTGGTTTTCAGTGAACATGTTTCTTAAGTTCTATGCCTTTGATACTTTAGCCTCCCAGGTTGCTTCCTTTGGACCCCGGATTCTCATATCCGCTAAGGCGCGTCCCCTCACTTGAGGAACTGCTTTAGGATATCACTGATGTTTCCTTGTGGAAGCCAATATACCCTGCTGCAGAAAAGGGATATTATGGTAGACTTACCATGGTTAACACTCTTTCTGCGAGTTACATTGGGTTGCACAGGGTGCCCACCATGACGCACCTAGCTTATATGGGTATGTATGGCATTAGCTGCTGGTACCTTCTCTTGTCGTAAGAATGTGGTTCTGTGTGACTAACATCTGCCTTCTCTCTTGCCTGCTCCTGCATTGGACTGGTTAACAAAACTGAGCACTCAGTGCCTGCAGGCGGGGTTATAGAGGAGGCCCCAATGAATCGTGACAGCCTAAAGCTTTAGCCTGTTGGTGCCTCTGGATAAAGATCCACTCTATACCCAGATGTTTCCCTGTGGAACTCAATCTACCTCGTAGAAAGTGTTAATCATGGTAAGTCTCCTTTTTTGAAAACTCAGGTCGTATGATGTGTCGACCTTTTGACCATGTCAACCAACAGTAGTCAACCTATTGACTGTCGACCTAAAGACTGGATATTGTTAAGAATAGTTTCAGTAGTTGCCAATTAATCTTGGCTAATTTTTTTTCTAACAGATCTGGAGGGACGTTTCTGATTGCAGAAGTTTGGCTTCTAGGATAAGTTGGTTAATAGCAGAGGTGGTTCAAGCTGCATGGGATTTGTCCAACTTGTGGTCTATAAATTGAAGTCTAATAAGGTAATTCGTTATCCTATTTAAACATTTTCAATTTCTTGACAAACCTCCTGGAGAAACTTGGCTAGATTTAGTGGCATAAAGACAAACCAGCATCAGGACCTGACATCCAATACAAGAATCTACTTGATTTATATTCTACTTTATTCTTAAGGGTATAAAGTAGCCTGGTTCTAAACAAGATGACTATGCCATTATATATATATTTTTTTTAATAAATGATTCATTGGCAGTGTGATGATTGATTTGTTTTGACATGGTGTCCAAAACGCGGTGGGTTGAGAAGGAGAGGAAATTGAAGGACAGAAAGAGCAAAAGGGGGTGTTTGATCATTGAACTGACCTAAGAAACTGGGTTACAGCATTTTGCACAAATGTGCAGGTATGTAAAAACAGTTAATGGGGTAGGGGGGGAGGGGAGGGGAGGGGAGTATAGACGGCTCCACCCGTGCAGCTAAATCCAAACCTGTGAATGTGAAAAACATATGCATCTAACATTGAATACTGGTTTAATACATTACAATCTCATGAGATCCGTATAGTGCAGTTATATTAAATATTATATTAATGCTTGTAAACTTATGTTTACCAAATAAGTCCTAATAAGGTACTCTAGGCTTAGACTCATACTGACAAACTAATTTATAAAAAAATACAGGCACACCACCGATAATCTGGCATCCTTGGTCCAGCACTGTGCCGGATTATTGGTGGTACATACAGCGGCATCCCAACGGATTACCCTCTCGCCCCCTACTGCCAAATCCTAAACCTTCCACAGCCTGACTCCTTTCCACAGCCTAACTGAACCCAACCGCAGCCTAACTGAGCCCTCCTGCAGCCTAACTCTCCCGTCACAGCACCTAAACCTCTCGTAGCCTAACTTGACACTGCAGCCTAATTCCCCCCTGAACCTCAGATTTAAAGCGGTGCCAGATAATTTATGTTGTACCTGTACAAAAAAGGAAACTTACAGACACAAAACAAAACCTCACTAAAAAAAGTGGGTAATTCAGCAAAAAGAAGCATATGTGCATACCAGAGAGAGAAACTGAGAGATAAACAGTACAAATAATATACTGATATCGAGCAGAAATAAAATGTATAACATCAAACAGAATTGCTAACAGTATAGGTATTAAAGCACGGGCTGCCGGAGGGAAACTGAGTTCCTAGATGGAGGGTCGATGAAAGAATCAACAAGAGCATATCGGGATTCCTGCCACGGACTTTGTCAAATTTTGAGGGCCACTTCCTTTTCTGATACGTAGTTCTTTCATGGGAGACCATTACATTAACTAATGCTATCGTGGAGGAGAAAGAAGGGGGGTTCAGTATGGTATGCCGGCGGTCGGGCTCCCGGCGACCAGCATACCGGCGCTGGGAGCCCGACCGCCGGCTTACCAACAGTGTGGCGAGCGCAAATGAGCCCCTTGTGGGCTCGCTGCGCTCACCACACTACGGGCACGGAGGCGCGCTACGCGCACCACGCTATTTTATTCTCCCTCCAGGGGGGTCGTGGACCCCCACGAGGGAGAATAAGTGTCGGTATGCCGGCTGTCGGGATTCCGGCGCCGGTATACTGTGCGCCGGGATCCCGTCAGACGGCATACTGAAGACCACCCAAAGAAGGGGGATCAGATGCCATCCAACCATGGGCAATACAGACTAACGTTAAGAGGATATTCACATAGATGTAGAGGGGCAGGAAGAGATTCCTCCATGTCAAGACCAGAAATACAGATATGTGGGACTAGTAAAGGCAAGGTAATACCAGTAGTATGTATAGAAGCAACCACGCTAGCCCAAGCATGTGCTCGTGTTACCCATATTGTACATGGGACCAGCCGTGTGGCAATACTGCCATATGTGTATACAAAACAGTGCAGATAGCAAATGTCTGTCAACAATTATACTACAAATCTGTGTGTAATTAGCAAATAAAAAAGAGGTGGTTATGTCATATTTTGATCAGAACATTTGAGCATGCAGCCCATGTCAAGGGACCCCAATTTTCTGCAAGTCCCTAGCCTAGCATATATGCTCGGCACACCTTTACATTGCAATTATATGTACTTCTCTCCCATGTGCAAAACAGAAAGACATTTGCTGTTGGCGCTAGTGAGTATATAACGCAATTCATCGTTCTGGACCAAGAGCGGTAGGACGGCAGTCACATGGGTTGCAAGGATCTTAATGGTGTTCAGCAGTGACAACGGTCTATAATGGGCATGGTTAGGTTTTCCGTATAGCACTGGAGCAGACTTCTGTGAAGCAATGCTGCAGAAGTTTTTTCTTTTTGGATAGCACTAGTAAACCTAGACTTTGGGGAAGTCCACCATAGTGTGAAATTCAATCATTTTACCCTCAAAATAAATGTTCAAAATATTCATAAAGTCCACATATTGGGTATATACTAGGGAAGCCAATCCCGGGCCATTTGTACAATCCCGGGTATCTGGATTGAAAAATGGCCAATCCCCATGATTCCCGGGATTGGCTTTTAACTATGTGGCGGCCCCCTCGCCCGCCCCGCACACATAACTAACCAGATACCGTGGGCGGGTGAGTGGGAAACTTCACAGCCTCTCTCTCTCTCCTCCAGCAGCGGCGGCGCAGCGTGACATCATGCTGCGCTGGGGAGCCGGAAGAAGGAAGCCGGACAGCGTCTGAGCGTCCTGTGGATGCTCAATTCTGATCCCTCAATCCCCGGGATTGGACCCCAGACAATTTTGGCCCTAAATCCCGGGATCCCGCCGATCGCGATCCCGGGATTGGCCACCGTAGTATATACCCTATGAACATGTAACAAAATCACCAAACGTGCTAATAGAAGACACGAGGTGTGTTTATTAAGTGATCTACAGTATTAAACATGTGGTCCAATATATTGTAAGTTTTTATTTAGCTTCTCACATATTAAAGGCACAATCAGTTTCCTTGTCTACTTACCTTTCTCATGACGTTTTATTTTTACACTGCAATTTACATTTGAGTTTGGACACACCCCTCTCACATCTAAATCTCTCTGCACTTTACAGCTGCCCCACCTGCAGTGCAGCATGGTTTTACCAAAGTTGCAAGATCACTTGCTCATTATTGCTGTGCTTCCAACTCAGAATCAGAGCAGTGTTGTAGGCTGTGGGGTGTTGTGGGGCAAAAGTCACAGGCTATGGGGTATTATGGGGGCAGTGCCACGTTTTTTTGTTGAGGCACGTGGTCGCCTCCAGGCAACATAAAGAGACCCTCCAACATTTCCCCTTCCATCAGGTATAAAATGCTCAGCTCCTGGACCTTCCACTCAATCTATGATTTTAGTAACCTGTGTTAACTAGTTAATTGATGAGAAAGCTGTTGCAGCACAGCTGATGGCAATCTTAACTTGAGAGGGAAGTCCATGTGCAGAGCCATTTTGAGTGTCTGCAAAAATATTGTTCTGGTGGACATTAGGGTGAACATGGGA
This sequence comes from Pseudophryne corroboree, assembly GCF_028390025.1. NCBI lineage: Eukaryota > Metazoa > Chordata > Amphibia > Anura > Myobatrachidae > Pseudophryne > Pseudophryne corroboree. The sequence continues at coordinate 945,130,246 of NC_086445.1, read as the reverse complement.
ACAGCTAGACATGAGAGTGCATTTAGGGGCAGTCAGACGTGAGGTGGCCAGGTGTGTGTGTTTGTCTGCAGACCAGGATGTTTTGTTCTGTGGCCTGTTAGATGCATGCACAATTGCACACCCATTTGGTCTCTGCTTTCTTTGTTGAGTGTCAGGAAGCAGGATTCCTCTTAATGACAACATCCTATTGCCTTGTCACGTTATGTGCACTGATACCGCTTCTCCCCCATGTATGACACTGGCAGAGTGTGGCCCCTGTCATTATCGGCGCTGCTATCTGTAAGCAGTGGCGTGCGGTGAGGTCAGTGGCTGGTGAGGCACTGCAGCTATAATGTCTGCCGAGTTCCACCGATGACCCCTACCGCTGTTGAGCCAATGTCCGCTACCACCCCCGAGCCGATGCCCGCTAGGTTATGGCTAAAACCCAGTTGGAGAAAGAACCTCTGACATCACCAGGGCCGAACAGGGTACCCGAAATGTGCCCTTGTGGGCTAGCTTCATTCGCCACGCTTTGGGCACGGTGGCTTGCTCCGCTCGCCACCAGGTTACTAAAGGTAGTAGTGGGTGGCATGCATAGTGAAAGAACTGTCCTGCCAGCCTAGCTCCTCCTCCTGACATCAGAGGTTCTTTAGCCCACTTGGTTCTAGCTTCTACCATGCCTGCTACCGCCACTGTCCCTGCGTGTGCCAAAGGCACACGTGCTCCCGGAAAACTGGGGGTGGTCTTGCAATGAGGGTGTGGCCACACAACAAATCCACAATGAGAATGCTGTATTTGTATGACGAAGGAGAGGGTGATGCCTTGGAAAGGCAGAGGGTGACAGGAGAGAGATGGTGATAGGGAGACAGTGATGCGGGGTAGATGCAGTGGGTTACAGTGAGAGGGTGACGGAGAGAGGCAGTGGGTGACAGGAAGAGGGTAACTGGTAAAGGGTGATGGAGAGAGGCAGTGGGTGAAAGGCAGAGGGTAACAGGTAAAGCGTGATGGAGAGAGGCAGTGGGTGACAGGCAGAGGGTGACACCAGGGAGAGGATGATGCCATGTAAAGGGTGACAGCAGTAGGTGACAGGTAGAGGGTGATGCCAGGGAGCTGGTGACAGGGAGAGAGTGACAGCAGTTGGTGCCAACTGCTGGTGACAGCAGTGGGTGACAACGGAATTTGCTGCGCTATGTACAAAACTCTTAATAAATACACTATGGAGAGCACATTACTCTGTCCCACTCTGTTGGCAGTATAGCATAGAATATAAGCAGTACAGCTAGGTCCACGGTGAGCTTAGTCCATGTCAAACTAAAGTACCCGCCATTCTCCCGAGCAAATCCTGGCCAGCCCCTGCTGCAGCCGGTAACAGACAGAGAAAACAATAAACCTGCTCCCTGTGGTGGGGCTGCTCTTCCTCCAGCACTTCCTAGCTCCACCTGTACAGGGCCGTATCTGGGAGCAGGGCCAGTGCATGGTGGCACTGCGCCCTAGGATACATTTTAGCCTACCACTCATCCTCCCTCAAAAACCCGCTGACTATGACTATTGGGAAAAGCTGGTGAGTGGACTCTAGGACAGAAGTCTCATACCCTTTTCAGACCACCACCTATGAACACGGGTTATTGACACATGAGCGCGTATAACCCGTGTTCAGGTGCAGTCTGAGAGGTGCAAGGGTTGAAATACTGGGTACAGTGACCCGTTATTTTAATCCTGGTCACAAGCAGGGTTGAACTTGTGTTCAACGCAGCTCACTGTGCAGTGTGAATGGGAGTCAGGTTGATGCGACCCGTTTCCCGTTTACTGTGGGTGTATGGGTGGCGCTTGGCGATCATGTGATCTCCAAGCGCCGTCCTTGCCGTGTCACCACTGATGTCACCAACCCGGCAATATACCGGGTTGCAGACGGCGGCGGCGGCAAGGGGCCTGAAGCGTGTCGCACACTGTGTGCGACCAGTCTCAGGCGGTCTGAAAAGGGGTATTACTTGTACCGCCGGTTAAAAAGAAGGGGCCCCGGATGAAGACGGCACACTGACCCCTCCTTGCTGAATACACCTCTGTGCGTGCAGGGCTGGTGCAAGGTTTCTCCGCACCCTAGGCAAATAAACAGCAAACACCTCCCCCCCCCCCCCCCCCCACCCCCACTCAGCAAAATACCGAGCCCCTGAGGTGAAAATGTGCAGACACGGCATATTTATATATATATATATATATATATATATATATATATATATATTGTAATTTGGACCCATCCTACACCGCTACATTGGTTCCCACTGTGCATATGGAGATTTTATATATATATATATATATATATATATATATAGACACACCCACACATTAATGTTTTGGCATGTTATTATGGTCATCTGCAGGCAGCTGACACCTCTCAGGCACTAGACAGTTGCAGCTGCTGCAGAACCTCCTGACGGTCACATGACTGACGGCTGGCTGAGCTACTGACCATGGTTGCCTTTCTGTTTTGGCTGATGCTGTGGCTACGGATGAGGGAAGTCGCCCGTGAAGACCCACTCGTAGTTTTTCCGGGTTTTGACTCCCTGTCACCGCCGCTGGTCAAGGCTGGCTGTAAGGGGGTACAGATCAGTCGGTAGTTGGGGAAGCCCTTCCCTGCCTGGGAGAAGGTGCCACCCCCGCCTTCCTCCTCGAGCTCCATCAGCTCCTGACAGTAGGAGAATTAGGGTAAGATGACTGATGCCAGCATAGAGAGATCGCTGCCTCACTAGATCGCTATCTCACTGTGCCAGAATCATGTACCTCAGACTCAGGTTGCATTGCAAATACGATCATGGATAAATGGGTCCTTAAGGGAGCAGTGAGGAGTGTATCAGGGACACATAGGGAGCAGTCGGGGTGTATCAGGGACACATAGGGGGCAGTCGGGGTGTATCAGGGACACATAGGTGGAAGTCGGGGTGTATCAGGGACACATAGGGGGGCAGTCGGGGTGTATCAGGGACACATAGGGGGAAGTCGGGGTGTATCAGGGACAGATAGGGAGCAATCAGGGGTGTTTCAGGGACACATAGGGAGCAGTCGGGGTGTATCAGGGACAGATAGGGAGCAATCAGGGGTGTTTCAGGGACACATAGGGAGCAGTCGGGGTAACATAGTAACATAGGCCCTCATTCCGAGTTGTTCGCTCGCAAGGCGAATGTAGCAGAGTTACACACGCTAAGCCGCCGCCTACTGGGAGTGAATCTTAGCTTCTTAAAATTGCGACCGACGTACGCGCAATATTGCGATTACAAACGAGTTAGCAGTTTCAGAGTAGCTCCAGACTTACTCTGCCTGTGCGATCATTTCAGTGCTTGTCGTTCCTGGTTGACGTCACAAACACACCCAGCGTTCGCCCAGGCACTCCCACCGTTTCTCCGGCCACTCCTGCGTTTTTTCCGGAAACGGTAGCGTTTTCAGCCACACGCCCCTGAAACGCCGTGTTTCCGCCCAGTAACACCCATTTCCTGTCAATCACATTACGATCGCCGGAGCGAAGAAAAAGCCGTGAGTAAAAATACTTTCATCATAGTAAAGTTACTTGGCGCAGTCGCAGTGCGAACATTGCGCATGCGTACTAAGCGGATTTTCACTGCGATGCGATGAAAAATACCGAGCGAACAACTCGGAATGAGGGCCATAGTATCTGAGGTTGAAAAAAGACAATTGTCCATCGTGTTCAACCTATTTGTGGTGTCCTATGCATGATGATTTGACTAAAATTTCTGACTGATGCTGCTGTCAGCCATTGCATTTTATCCCTATTTATAGTAACTATAATGCATGACTATGCACCATACCCCTGGATATCCTTATCCAATAGGAATTTATCTAACCCATTCTTAAAGGTGTTGACAGATTCCGCCATTACAACTCCCTCGGGCAGGGAATTCCAAACACGTATTGTCCTTACCGTGAAAAAGCCTTTACGCCGTATTGTGCGGAATCTCCTTTCCTCTAACCTGAGCGAGTGTCCACGAGTCCTCTGTGTTGATCTAACCAAAAACAGGTCCCGCGCAAGCTCTGTGTATTGTCCCCTTATATATTTGTAGATGTTGATCATATCCCCTCTTAGTCTCCTCTTTTCCAATGTAAACATGCCTAGTCTTTCAAGCCTTTCCTTGTATTCCATCGTCTCCATGCCCTTAATTAGTTTGGTCGCCCTCCTCTGTACCTTTTCAAGCTCCAGGATATCCTTTTTGTAGTACGGTGCCCAGAACTGTACACAGTATTCAAGGTGTGGCCTCACTAGTGATTTAGATTTATATAACGGGAGTATAATACTCTCGTCCCTAGCATCAATACCCCGTTTTATGCATGCTAATATCTTATTAGCCTTCTTTGCTGCAGTCCTACTTTGGGTACTACTGCTTAGCTTGCTATCTATGAGGACACCTAAGTCCTTTTCCAGTACAGAATCCCCTAATTTTACCCCATTTAGTAGGTAGGTGTAATTTTTGTTCTTGTTACCACAGTGCATTACCTTACACTTGTCTGTGTTGAAGCGCATTCTCCATTTGGCTGCCCATGCTTCTAATTTAACTAAGTCGTTCTGAAGAGACTCGGCATCCTCCTCTGTATTTATAGCCTTACACAATTTGGTATCATCTGCAAAAATTGACACCATGCTCTCTAGACCTTCTGTTAGGTCGTTAATGAAAATATTGAACAATAGCGGTCCTAATACTGAGCCTTGCGGCACACCACTTAGCACTTCAGTCCAAGTTGAAAAAGATCCATTAACCACAACGCGCTGCTTCCTATTATCTAACCAGTTTTTGACCCAAGTGCATATTGTGCCTCCTAGCCCTGATTCTTGTAGGGGTGTATCAGGGACAGATAGGGGGCAGTCGGGGTGTATCAGGGACACATAGGGAGCAGTCGGGGTGTATCAGGGACACATAGGGAGCAGTCGGGGTGTATCAGGGACACATAGGGGGAAATCGGGGTGTATCAGGGACAGATAGGGGGCAATCAGGGGTGTTTCAGGGACACATAGGGAGCAGTCGGGGTGTATCAGGGACACATAGGGAGCAGTCGGGGTGTATCAGGGACACATAGGGAGCAGTCGGGGTGTATCAGGGACACATAGGGGGCAGTCGGGGTGTATCAGGGACAGATAGGGAGCAATCAGGGGTGTTTCAGGGACACATAGGGAGCAGTCGGGGTGTATCAGGGACACATAGGGAGCAATCATGGATGCATCAGGGACACATAGGGGGCAGTCGGGGTGTATCAGGGACACATAGGGGGCAGTCGGGGTGTATCAGGGACACATAGGGGGCAGTCGGGGTGTATCAGGGACACATAGGGGGCAGTCGGGGTGTATCAGGGACACATAGGGAGCAGTCGGGGTGTATCAGGGACACATAGGGAGCAGTCGGGGTGTATCAGGGACACATAGGGGGCAGTCGGGGTGTATCAGGGACACATAGGGGGAAGTCGGGGTGTATCAGGGACAGATAGGGAGCAATCAGGGGTGTATCAGGGACACATAGGGAGCAGTCGGGGTGTATCAGGGACACATATGGAGCAGTCGGGGTGTATCAGGGACACATAGGGAGCAGTCGGGGTGTATCAGGGACACATAGGGGGCAGTCGGGGTGTATCAGGGACACATAGGGAGCAGTTGGGGTGTATCAGGGACACATAGGGAGCAGTCGGGGTGTATCAGGGACACATAGGGGGAAGTCGGGGTGTATCAGGGACACATAGGGGGCAGTCGGGGTGTATCAGGGACACATAGGGAGCAGTCGGGGTGCATCAGGGACACATAGGGGGCAGTCGGGGTGTATCAGGGACACATAGGGGGCAGTCGGGGTGTATCAGGGACACATAGGGAGCAGTCGGGGTGTATCAGGGACACATAGGGAGCAGTCGGGGTGCATCAGGGACACATAGGGAGCAGTCGGGGTGCATCAGGGACACATAGGGAGCAGTCGGGGTGTATCAGGGACACATAGGGAGCAGTCGGGGTGTATCAGGGACACATAGAGAGCAATCAGGGGTGTATCAGGGACACATAGGGAGCAATCAGGGGTGTATCAGGGACACATAGGGAGCAGTCGGGGTGTATCAGGGACACATAGGGGGCAGTCGGGGTGTATCAGGGACACATAGGGAGCAGTCGGGGTGTATCAGGGACACATAGGGAGCAGTTGGGGTGTATCAGGGACACATAGGGAGCAGTCGGGTGTATCAGGGACACATAGGGAGCAGTCGGGGTGTATCAGGGACACATAGGGAGCAGTCGGGGTGTATCAGGGACACATAGGGAGCAGTCGGGTGTATCAGGGACACATAGGGAGCAGTCGGGGTGTATCAGGGACACATAGGGAGCAATCAGGGGTGCATCAGGGACACATAGGGAGCAGTCGGGGTGTATCAGGGACACATAGGGAGCAGTCGGGTGTATCAGGGACACATAGGGAGCAGTTGGGGTGTATCAGGGACACATAGGGAGCAGTCGGGTGTATCAGGGACACATAGGGAGCAGTCGGGGTGTATCAGGGACACATAGGGAGCAATCAGGGGTGCATCAGGGACACATAGGGAGCAGTCGGGGTGTATCAGGGACACATAGGGGGCAGTCGGGGTGTATCAGGGACACATAGGGTGCAGTCGGGGTGTATCAGGGACACATAGGGGGCAGTCGGGGTGTATCAGGGACACATAGGGTGCAGTCGGGGTGTATCAGGGACACATAGGGAGCAGTCGGGGTGTATCAGGGACACATAGGGAGCAGTCGGGATGTATCAGGGACACATAGGGAGCAGTCGGGATGTATCAGGGACACATAGGGAGCAATCAGGGGTGTATCAGAGACACATAGGGAGCAGTCGGGGTGTATCAGAGACACATAGGGGGCAGTCGGGGTGTATCAGGGACACATAGGGTGCAGTCGGGGTGTATAAGGGACACATAGGGAGCAGTCAGGGTGTATCAGGGAAATAGGGAGCCGTCAGATGTGCAGCATAATGTAGGGCATGGGGCTGTACTAGAGAAGCTGCTCTGGGTGTACTTTACATCAGGCAAGTAGAGACAGTGACAATGACTTACCTGAAGTAGTAGCAGTGCCAGTCTCGGTGCCCCCGGCCTCCTGTGTCCATTGATGGGGCTCCTGGAATGTTCACTCCCCGTGGCTGATCCTGTGAAGGGTGGAATCACTGACTTCCGCACCAACCAGATGATAGGTGTCTGAGCCGGAGGAGCTTTTGTAGAGAGGCGGCCACTTGTTCCTGGGAAGGGGTCAGCAAGCCACCTTCAAGTACATGGTAAGCTTAGCTAGCCCCAGCGATGTGCTCTGACGCCGGCTTATAGGAAATCAATGGCGAGCCGTCATTCTCATAGTAAAGTTCCACCTCTGGCTCCTGCTGGCGGGTCCCAGGCTGCATGATAAGTAATATACTAAACGCCACCGGCACCCGGCCTTCTCCTCGGGCTCCAGCAGCTCCGTCGCCGTGTCCTGCTTACATGGTTTGTGGTCCCAGGCGGGGGCAGGGGAGTGAGCGAGCGACGCTGGAAGTGCTGGTGGGAACAACCCCGGATATGTGGCTCTAACGGCAGATCTGACACCGGGTGAGCAGGGAATTGGTCCCCCTCACGGCGAGCGCACTGCACAGTCAACAGTCACTTCCTTCATTTTTTTGTTCCACTCAGCGCCGCCATTCAAGTGCTGGCGCCCATAGGCAGCTGCCTAAAGGTAGCACCGGCCCTGTGTGCGTGTGCGTAGATAAAAATAAAAAGTAAATCCCACAAAACATCACTACCCTCCCCCTCCCCCCTCACACACACACACACACATTACATTACACCATCCCCAAATAACTTCAATATACTGTACTATAATACAAGATAGTACACAACCCCATGATGGTGATACAACACCCACACAATATTATTTACCAACCCACTCCCCTAAAGATCATATTAATACAACACCCCTATATAATATTAATATACACCCCAAACCCTATATATATATAAAACACCCATCCCCCCACAGATCCTTACATTTGATTGTGGTAGGCTGCAGTCTCTATATATTCCATCCCACGGAGCTGGCTGGGGAGAAATCATATCTTCCAAATAGATCGGGAAAAGGGGTGTGGCCTCTGGTGTGAGGGGGCGGAGCCTCAGGAGGGGCGGAAGAATGTATGTATGCTGCAGTAGAGATTGGTGGCTGGTGCAGGGGGAGGGAGTGGCCATGCAAAGAGGGTAGGGGGGGAGCAGTCATCGGGTACTGCTGCTGCTGCAGACATGTCAGACTGTGACATGTCTGCATTCTCGGCCAGGCAGCAGCTGAAAAGGGTGGGGGCGTGCTTTCATATGAGCTGAAAGCACGCCCCATTCTAAAGCGGCACTTCTGTAAGGTGCCGCTTCTGCTGTGTTTTTTAACGGGCTTTCACTGCCCAGCGCATGGCCCCGCCTCCCTCTTCCTGCTCTCTCACAGTGACAGCCGGAGGCACCAATAGCGGTGCCTCCGAAACACATTTAACACAGGATTTTTTCAAGGAAAAAAATCTTAAAATAATATCTGCGCTAAAGCAGATACTTATGACACAGAATATGTGTCATAAGTATCTCTTTGTATTATTGTATTCATTAATGACAGGGGAGGCACTGCCTCCCCTGCCTCCCCTGACTGCACGTCCCTGTTTGTAAGATAGCACGCCAATATGCAGGGCAATGTATGAACGGTCCATGGCACTGACCGTTCCAACAACTGCAGCTATAGATTTCATCACCTGTAGCTGCCATTGCACATTCACCACAGCACTGTCCCTAATTGTTGGCTTTTCTACAAAAACCGCCGGGGCCGCTGGGTAAAGAGGACCAGCCGATAGAGGGAGAGTGGAGATCACCAGGCAGGCGAGTTAACACTCTCCCTCTTTGGCAGTTCAGGGCTTGATACATGCCATTATTATCTGAACCTGCTTCACCATGACCCAGAAGTGAATCGGGTCTGTTCAGATAATGGCTGGGTCATTCAGTAAGAATAGCAGGGGTGGCGTTAGTGAACAAAATGGGGGAGGAGAAGGGGGGAGGAATAGAGCAGACGGCAAGGGTAGTAACATGGGAACTAAAAAGGGTTTTAGAATAACAGTAACCAATGACGATTATGGGTCATCTTTGCTGCATAAGAATTATGATGTTCCTACCATAAGGGGAAATACATATCTCAATTGTATGTATGTAAAGGCTAGAAGTCTTACAGGTAAAAAGGGGGAACTAGAAATCCTCGCAGCAAGCAAGGAATATGATATTATAGGCATTACTGAAATGTGGTGGGATGAATTGCATGATTGGACAGTCAATCTATAGGATTACACGCTGTACAGGAGAGACAGACTAAATAAACGGGGTGGAGGGGTATGTCTTTACGTAAAGCCATTTCTAAAACCTGTTATACGGGAAGATATTCAAGAAGGGACTGTAAATACCATTGAGCTGTTATGGGTAGGGATGAGCGGGTTCGGTTCCTCGGAATCTGAACCCGCCCGAACTTCATGTTTTTTTACACGGGGCCGAGCGACTCGGATCTTCCCGCCTTGCTCGGTTAACCCGAGCGCGCCCGAACGTCATCATCCCGCTGTCGGATTCTCGCGAGGCTCGGATTCTATCGCGAGACTCGGATTCTATATAAGGAGCCGCGCGTCGCCGCCATTTTCACACGTGCATTGAGATTCATAGGGAGAGGACGTGGCTGGCGTCCTCTCCGTTTATAGAAAAGAGAGTGAGACAGTAGAGAGAGACACAGTAGTAATTTTGGGGAGCATTAGGAGGAGTACTAGTTACTTGCTGAAGTGATAATGTGACTGTATATTATCTGACTTGTGGGGGAGACACTGACAGTGGGGAGCAGTTAGAGTCTGAGAGCAGGACTCAGGAGTACATATAACGTACAGTGCACACTTTTGCTGCCAGAGTGCCACACTGCCATTGTGACCACACTGACCACCAGTATAATATATATTGTGATTGTCTGCTTAGGAGTACTACTTGCAAGTTGCTGATAGTGTGACCAGTGACCTGACCACCAGTCACCACCAGTTTAATATATATATATATATATATATATAATTGTATATAATATATATATATAATATTGTATACCACCTACCCGTGGTTTTTTTCTTTTCTTTCTTCTTTATACATACTACTATAGTAGCTTACTGTAGCAGTCTGCGGTGCTGCTGAGCTGACTGTGTCCAGCAGGTCCGTCATCAGTCATTACATAATAAATATATATACCTGTCCGGCTGCAGTACTAGTGATATTATATATATATATATATATATATATATTGATTTCATCTCATTATCATCCAGTCTATATTAGCAGCAGACACAGTACGGTAGTCCACGGCTGTAGCTACCTCTGTGTCGGCAGTCGCTCGTCCATCCATAATTGTATACCACCTACCCGTGGTTTTTTTTTTTTCTTTCTTCTTTATACATACTACTATAGTAGCTTACTGTAGCAGTCTGCGGTGCTGCTAAGCTGACAGTGTCCAGCAGGTCCGTCATCAGTCATTACATAATAAATATATCTACCTGTCCGGCTGCAGTACTAGTGATATTATATATATATATATATATATATATATATATATATATTGATTTCATCTCATTATCATCCAGTCTATATTAGCAGCAGACACAGTACGGTAGTCCACGGCTGTAGCTACCTCTGTGTCGGCAGTCGCTCGTCCATCCATAATTGTATACCACCTACCCGTGGTTTTTTTTTTTCTTTCTTCTTTATACATACTACTATAGTAGCTTACTGTAGCAGTCTGCGGTGCTGCTGAGCTGACAGTGTCCAGCAGGTCCGTCATCAGTCATTACATAATAAATATATATACCTGTCCGGCTGCAGTACTAGTGATATTATATATATATATATTGATTTCATCTCATTATCATCCAGTCTATATTAGCAGCAGACACAGTACGGTAGTCCACGGCTGTAGCTACCTCTGTGTCGGCAGTCGCTCGTCCATCCATAAGTATACTAGTATCCATCCATCTCCATTGTTTACCTGAGGTGCCTTTTAGTTGTGCCTATTAAAATATGGAGAACAAAAATGTTGAGGTTCCAAAATTAGGGAAAGATCAAGATCCACTTCCACCTCGTGCTGAAGCTGCTGCCACTAGTCATGGCCGAGACGATGAAATGCCAGCAACGTCGTCTGCCAAGGCCGATGCCCAATGTCATAGTACAGAGCATGTAAAATCCAAAACACCAAATATCAGTAAAAAAAGGACTCCAAAATCTAAAATAAAATTGTCGGAGGAGAAGCGTAAACTTGCCAATATGCCATTTACCACACGGAGTGGCAAGGAACGGCTGAGGCCCTGGGCTATGTTCATGGCTAGTGGTTCAGCTTCACATGAGGATGGAAGCACTCAGCCTCTCGCTAGAAAAATGAAAAGACTCAAGCTGGCAAAAGCACCGCAAAGAACTGTGCGTTCTTCGAAATCCCAAATCCACAAGGAGAGTCCAATTGTGTCGGTTGCGATGCCTGACCTTCCCAACACTGGACGTGAAGAGCATGCGCCTTCCACCATTTGCACGCCCCCTGCAAGTGCTGGAAGGAGCACCCGCAGTCCAGTTCCTGATAGTCAGATTGAAGAGGTCAGTGTTGAAGTACACCAGGATGAGGAGGATATGGGTGTTGCTGGCGCTGGGGAGGAAATTGACAAGGAGGATTCTGATGGTGAGGTGGTTTGTTTAAGTCAGGCACCCGGGGAGACACCTGTTGTCTGTGGGAGGAATATGGCCGTTGACATGCCTGGTGAAAATACCAAAAAAATCAGCTCTTCGGTGTGGAAGTATTTCAACAGAAATGCGGACAACATTTGTCAAGCCGTGTGTTGCCTTTGTCAAGCTGTAATAAGTAGGGGTAAGGACGTTAACCACCTCGGAACATCCTCCCTTATACGTCACCTGCAGCGCATTCATAATAAGTCAGTGACAAGTTCAAAAACTTTGGGCGACAGCGGAAGCAGTCCACTGACCAGTAAATCCCTTCCTCTTGTAACCAAGCTCACGCAAACCACCCCACCAACTCCCTCAGTGTCAATTTCCTCCTTCCCCAGGAATGCCAATAGTCCTGCAGGCCATGTCACTGGCAATTCTGACGATTCCTCTCCTGCCTGGGATTCCTCCGATGCATCCTTGCGTGTAACGCCTACTGCTGCTGGCGCTGCTGTTGTTGCTGCTGGGAGTCGATGGTCATCCCAGAGGGGAAATCGTAAGACCACTTTTACTACTTCCACCAAGCAATTGACTGTCCAACAGTCCTTTGCGAGGAAGATGAAATATCACAGCAGTCATCCTGCTGCACAGCGGATAACTGAGGCCTTGGCATCCTGGGTGGTGAGAAACGTGGTTCCGGTATCCATCATTACTGCAGAGCCAACTAGAGACTTGTTGGAGGTACTGTGTCCCCGGTACCAAATACCATCTAGGTTCCATTTCTCTAGGCAGGCGATACCGAAAATGTACATAGACCTCAGAAAAAGAGTCACCAGTGTCCTAAAAAATGCAGCTGTACCCAATGTCCACTTAACCACGGACATGTGGACAAGTGGAGCAGGGCAGGGTCAGGACTATATGACTGTGACAGCCCACTGGGTAGATGTATGGACTCCCGCCGCAAGAACAGCAGCGGCGGCACCAGTAGCAGCATCTCGCAAACGCCAACTCTTTCCTAGGCAGGCTACGCTTTGTATCACCGGTTTCCAGAATACGCACACAGCTGAAAACCTCTTACGGCAACTGAGGAAGATCATCGCGGAATGGCTTACCCCAATTGGACTCTCCTGTGGATTTGTGGCATTGGACAACGCCAGCAATATTGTGTGTGCATTAAATCTGGGCAAATTCCAGCACGTCCCATGTTTTGCACATACCTTGAATTTGGTGGTGCAGAATTTTTTAAAAAACGACAGGGGCGTGCAAGAGATGCTGTCGGTGGCCAGAAGAATTGCGGGACACTTTCGGCGTACAGGCACCACGTACAGAAGACTGGAGCACCACCAAAAACGCCTGAACCTGCCCTGCCATCATCTGAAGCAAGAAGTGGTAACGAGGTGGAATTCAACCCTATATATGCTTCAGAGGTTGGAGGAGCAGCAAAAGGCCATTCAAGCCTATACAATTCAGCACGATATAGGAGGTGGAATGCACCTGTCTCAAGCGCAGTGGAGAATGATTTCAACGTTGTGCAAGGTTCTGCTGCCCTTTGAACTTGCCACACGTGAAGTCAGTTCAGACACTGCCAGCCTGAGTCAGGTCATTCCCCTCATCAGGCTTTTGCAGAAGAAGCTGGAGACATTGAAGGAGGAGCTAACACGGAGCGATTCCGCTAGGCATGTGGGACTTGTGGATGGAGCCCTTAATTCGCTTAACAAGGATTCACGGGTGGTCAATCTGTTGAAATCAGAGCACTACATTTTGGCCACCGTGCTCGATCCTAGATTTAAAACCTACCTTGGATCTCTCTTTCCGGCAGACACAAGTCTGCTGGGGTTCAAAGACCTGCTGGTGAGAAAATTGTCAAGTCAAGCGGAACGCGACCTGTCAACATCTCCTCCTTCACATTCTCCCGCAACTGGGGGTGCGAGGAAAAGGCTCAGAATTCCGAGCCCACCCGCTGGCGGTGATGCAGGGCAGTCTGGAGCGACTGCTGATGCTGACATCTGGTCCGGACTGAAGGACCTGTCAACGATTACGGACATGTCGTCTACTGTCACTGCATATGATTCTCTCCCCATTGAAAGAATGGTGGAGGATTATATGAGTGACCGCATCCAAGTAGGCACGTCACACAGTCCGTACTTATACTGGCAGGAAAAAGAGGCAATTTGGAGGCCCTTGCACAAACTGGCTTTATTCTACCTAAGTTGCCCTCCCACAAGTGTATACTCCGAAAGAGTGTTTAGTGCCGCCGCTCACCTTGTCAGCAATTGGCGTACGAGGTTACTTCCAGAAAATGTGGAGAAGATGATGTTCATTAAAATGAATTATAATCAATTCCTCTGTGGAGACATTGACGAGCAGCAATTGCCTCCACAAAGTACACAGGGAGCTGAGATGGTGGATTCCAGTGGGGACGAATTGATAATCTGTGAGGAGGGGGATGTACACGGTGATATATCGGAGGATGATGATGAGGTGGACATCTTGCCTCTGTAGAGCCAGTTTGTGCAAGGAGAGATTAATTGCTTCTTTTTCGGTGGGGGTCCAAACCAACCCGTCATTTCAGTCACAGTCGTGTGGCAGACCCTGTCACTGAAATGATGGGTTGGTTAAAGTGTGCATGTCCTGTTTATACAACATAAGAGTGGGTGGGAGGGCCCAAGGACAATTCCATCTTGCACCTCTTTTTTCTTTAATTTTTCTTTGCGTCATGTGCTGTTTGGGGAGTGTTTTTTGGAAGGGCCATCCTGCGTGACACTGCAGTGCCACTCCTAGATGGGCCAGGTGTTTGTGTCGGCCACTAGGGTCGCTTATCTTACTCACACAGCTACCTCATTGCGCCTCTTTTTTTCTTTGCGTCATGTGCTGTTTGGGGAGTGTTTTTTGGAAGGGCCATCCTGCGTGACACTGCAGTGCCACTCCTAGATGGGCCCGGTGTTTGTGTCGGCCACTAGGGTCGCTTATCTTACTCACACAGCTACCTCATTGCGCCTCTTTTTTTCTTTGCATCATGTGCTGTTTGGGGAGTGTTTTTTGGAAGGGCCATCCTGCGTGACACTGCAGTGCCACTCCTAGATGGGCCAGGTGTTTGTGTCGGCCACTAGGGTCGCTTATCTTACTCACACAGCTACCTCATTGCGCCTCTTTTTTTCTTTGCGTCATGTGCTGTTTGGGGAGTGTTTTTTGGAAGGGCCATCCTGCGTGACACTGCAGTGCCACTCCTAGATGGGCCCGGTGTTTGTGTCGGCCACTAGGGTTCGCTTATCTTACTCACACAGCTACCTCGGTGCAAATTTTAGGACTAAAAATAATATTGTGTGGTGTGAGGTATTCAGAATAGACTGAAAATGAGTGGAAATTATGGTTTTTGAGGTTAATAATACTTTGGGATCAAAATGACCCCCAAATTATATGATTTAAGCTGTTTTTTAGTGTTTTTTGAAAAAAACACCCGAATCCAAAACACACCCGAATCCGACAAAAAAAATTCGGTGAGGTTTTGCCAAAACGCAGTCGAACCCAAAACACGGCCGCGGAACCGAACCCAAAACCAAAACACAAAACCCGAAAAATTTCAAGTGCACATCTCTAGTTATGGGTAGAAATTGTATGCGGGGGTAAAGGAATAAAGTAGTTATTATTGGGGTTATGTTACAGGCCTCCTGGTATTAATGTGTCTGACGAGAAATTGTTACTGAATCAAATTGAAAGTAGAGATGAGCGGATTCGGTTTTACTCGGTTCTACTCGGTTCTCAAAACCGAATCTTATTGGCTCACGGATGTCACGTGTTTTGGATAGCCAATAAGATTCGGTTTTGAGAACCGAGTAAAATCGAGTAAAACCGAATCCGCTCATCTCTAAGAAAGAGCAGCAGGAGTAGGAGACATAGTAGTGATGGGAGACTAACTATCCTGAGATAAACTGGAAAATCAATTCATGTGATACTGCTAGGGGCAATATGTTTTTAAACAAGCTAAATGATAATTACTTAGTTCAATTAATCGAGGAACCAACTAGGTACATTGCAATCTTAGACCTGGTATTAACTAACAATGGGGAATTGGTATCAAATATTGAAGTAGTAGAGCCCATAGGACACAATATGGTCACATTCGATATCAGTTTTCGTAAGCAGTCCTATACTGGCTCAACTAGGACTCTAAATTTTAGCAAAGCCAACTTTGACATGATGAAGGAAGCGTTAAGGGACATTGGGAAATTCTGTTTCAAGGAAAAAATACTACAGAGAAATGGGATGTATTAAAATCACTGCTAATTAATAATACTCGTAAATTTATTCCCACCAGCAGCAAAAAAAGGAATAAAAATCCCTAACCAATGTGGATTAACAAAAACAAAAATGGAATTAATGGAAATACAAATCTGAGGGAGATGCGGAGTCATTCCAGCACTATAAAGACTGTAACAAAATATGCAAAAAAGGAATAAGAGCTGCTAAAGTAGAAACTAAAAAAATAGTAGCAAAGGAAAGCAAAGCAAATCCCACATTTTTTTTTAAGTACATCAACAGCAAGAGACTAAAGAAGGAGAGCATAGGCTCTTTAAAGGACAAGAGGGAAGTCTTAATCAAAAATGATAATGACATGGCAAACAAACTAAACAAGTTTTTTTCAACGGTATTTACCAGAGAGGACCAAATGCTGGGTCTAACACAAAATCTCAACAAAGATAATGTCCCACTGCTAAATGCTTATTTATGTAAGGAGTTAGTCTGTGACTGATTAAAAAAGTTAAAGATTAATAAGTCACCTGGTCCAGATGGAATTCACCCGAGAGTTCTTATGGAGCTGCACGCTGAACTAGCAAGACCTCTATTTTTGATCTTCATGGATTCGGTTAAATCGGGTATGGTTCCCAAAGACTGGGGTATAGCAGAGGTAGTGCCGATATTCAAAAAGGGGAGCAAAGCTGAACCAGGTAATTATAGACTAGTTAGTCTTACATCTATAGTGGGGAAAGTATTCAAAAGTTCCTTGAAGCAAATAAGGTCATTAAAAGGAACCAACAGGGATATGTGAAGGACAGATCATGTCAAACCAACTTACTTGGCTTTTATGAAACAGTAAGTTCGAACCTTGATCAGTGTAAGGAGGTGGATGTAATCTTTTTAGACTTTGCCAAAGCTTTCGATACTGTACCACACATGCGTCTTATCTGTAAGCTACAAGAAATAGGGCTAGGGAGCACAATATGCACTTGGGTTAGTAATTGGTTAGATAATAGGGAGCAGCGCGTTGTGGTCAATGGATCATTTTCAAATTAGACTAAAGTACTAAGTGGTGTGCCACAAGAGTCTGTACTTGGACCACTTTTGTTCAACATTTTTATCAATGACCTAACAGTAGGTCTAGAGAGCATGATGGAAATTTTCGCAGACGACACCAAATTGTGTAAGGTCATAAATACGGAGGGGGATGCTGAGTCTCTTCAGAACGACTTAACTAAACTGGAAGCATGGGCGGCAAAATGGAGAATGAATTCAACACAGACAAGTGTAAGGTAATGCACTATGGGGGCAAGACCAAAAATAACACCTACATACTAAATGGGGTAATATTAGGGGATTCTGTACTGGAAAAAGACTTTTGGGTTCACATAGATAACAAATTAAGTAGCAGTACCCAAAGTAGGAGTGCAGCAAAGAAAGCAAATAAGATATTAGCATGCATAAGACGGGGAATTGATGCAAGGGACGAGAGTATAATACTCCCATTATATAAATCACTAGTGAGGCCACATCTTCAATACTGTATGCAATTTTGGGCACCATATTACAAAAAAGATCCTGGAGCTAGAAAAGGTCCAGAGGCGGGCGACCAAACTAATCAAGGGCATGGAGACGCTGGAATACGAGGAAAGGATTGCAAGGCTAGGCATGTTTACACTGGAAAAGAGGAGACTAAGAGGGGACATGATCAACCTCTACAAATATATAAGGGGTCAATACACAGAGCTTGGGAGGGACCTGTTTTCTATAAGATCAGCACAGAGGACACGCAGTCACTCGCTTAGGTTAGAGGAGAGGAGTTTCCGCACATTGAGGCGAACCGTTTTTTTCACAGTAAGAACAATGCGTGTTTGGAATTCCCTGCCTTAGAGAGTCGTAACAGCGGACTCAGTCAACACCTTTAAGAATGGGTTAGATAAATTCCTATTGGATAAAGATATTCAGGGTTATGGTGCGTAGTCACGCATTATAGTTAATATAACTAGTCCTAACATAAAAATAACTAGTCCTATAATAGGACTGCATAGGAGACCACAAATAGGTTGAAAACGATGGACAATTGTCTTTTTTCAACCTTAGTTACTATGTTAGTATATATATTAATATCTCCCCCCCCCATGTAACTTACTACTTGGGCCTAATCAGGGGTCTCTCAAGTGGGCGGGATTACTGTTCAGAAGGCCTGATTATATGGAGGTATGCAAAAGTGCGCACCTCAGGCTCGCAGCAAAATTTTATGGGTGTGGCTTCATGGGGGAAGGGGCATGGCCACATATTGTGCCAATTCACATTACACCACACAGTAGTGCCGCTTATACACATTGGACCAGGTAGAACCTCCTATACACACTGTGCCAGGTAGAGCATGTTATACATATTGCGCCAGATAGAGCACGTCTACACTTTGTGCCAGGCAGAGCACATTATACACAAGGCACCAGGTAAAGCACATTATACACATTGCACCAGGTAAAGCACATTATACACATTGCACCAGGTAAAGCACATTATACACATTGCACCAGGTAGAGCACGTTATAGACATTGCACTAGGTAGAGCACATTATACACATTGCACCAGGTAGAGCACATTATACACATTGCACCAGGTAAAGCACATTATACACATTGCACCAGGTATACATATGTATATAACTGCAGCAGAGCCCGGCACTCCTGATAGACGTTACAACGGCCCTGGTGCCATTGTAAAGAAGTTAGACAGGCAATTTGTTAGAAGCGGCACTCACTGGACTTATACATACAAATAAAGATACTACCACCAGCACAGTACTAACATTTCTGAGTTTAATCCTTTATCAGAATACTGTGCTGGTGGTAGTGCAGTGTCTTTATTTGTAGTATAAGTCCGGTGAGTACCGCCACTAACAAATTGCCTATTATATATATATATATATATATATATATATATATATACACAATCAGCAGGAAATAACGAGGCGGCACTCGGAGTCTTGAAAAACAGCAAACCATGTAATAGTGCACATCAACGTTTCGGGGTTACCCCCTTCATCAGGATTAGTGCAATGTAACAAACAGGGTGTTTAAATACCACTTACCCCCTCTTCAGAACATCCCCTCTGGCCGATGCCGCTGGCCGCGCCGTCCCGGTCTTCAGACTGACGTCACCAGCGTCTCACAGGAAGTGACATGCCGGCGCCGGGAGGCGCGTCCATGGCAACCCAGCCTAACAACAAAACATAAATACATGAGAATCATTGTGAAACAGTGCCGTGAAAAGCATAAAATAAGACACGGCTTTGTGACAAAACCACTTTTGTGAGCTGCCATGTATTAACTGTTGCATCAACAGTATTAAAAAGGTTTCCACCAAATAGACATAACTTAATCTGTGCAAAACATATTGAAACTTCATTCAAGATAAAATACCCATGTTAAAAGCTAACATCCCTGTAAGATGCCAAGGTGACCCCACTCTTAAACCTCACTGTGGCAGCCTGGACTATAATAATGAAATAACACTGGTCTTCCCTTCCCTTATCTTTATATTTAAATCTTTAGTGCCAGTCTCACCCATCCTGACACACATATGCTGTTGTCACTATCGCGTACTAGTGGGGACTGGTCGTATAAATTTTTTTATCACTGATTGAATCCTCAACCGTCTGTCTTGTTAAATAAAATTAATTAAACCAAGATTATCATTCAGGCCTGCAGGTCTAAGAGTGTTTAGCCTGTGAATCCACATCGATTCTAACTGTAGGAGTTTTCTACCCCTATCACCCCCCCTCAAAGATTCTGGCACATGGTCAATGATTCTGTGTTTAAAAGTTGCCATAGTATGCCTGTACTCAAGAAAATGTTTAGCAACAGGTTGATCTCCTTTGCCTGAAGCAAGGGCATTTCTTATGGCCAACCGTGCTGTGCCATCCTTATTTTGAACTGGCACTCGGTTTTTCCGATATAATACCTGCCACAAGGGCAAATGATCGCATAAACCACATATGCACCCATGTTCAGGCAAGAAGTTTTCCATCAGATGGCCCCTGACCTGTACCACCAAATATGTGGTTTATGCGATAATTTGCCCTTGTGGCAGGTACACTCTAGCACCGGCCCAGACTGCACACCTACTGCAGTGCACAGCACTGTCACCTTTTACATTGATTCAGCGTCCATACATTACCCTCCATGATATCACCCTCTCTATACGCTACATTAACCATCTCGGGGCTTCCAGGCCGGCAGGCCAGGTGCTGTGTTGCGGAGTCGGGGCCTCTGGGGATCTGGGTGCGGCTGTGGTGGGGAGGCACTTCTGTGACATCACACGCAGAGCAGGCTCCGGGGCTCAGAGAGTATGCGGCGCAGGGAGGGCTATGAAAGTCTTCCGCTGCGCCACTTTCATACACATCTATGCCGGTGGCCGCAGCAGCTTTTGTTCCACCTGCGGCGCGGCTAGGGAGTGGGGATTGTTGATGCCGGAGGGGGCAGGTGGACTGGCAGCAAGACATTGGTGGTCATTCCGAGTTGATCGCTCGCTAGCAGTTTGTTTACATCACATGTTACTTTTCAGCCTATCAGCTGTACTCTGGTCTCTGCCTAATTATCCAGCAGCTGCACTCTGGACTCTGCTTAATTGCCCAGCCAATACCTGCTTCCCAGCTGGAATAAATATCCTGCATTAATGCTTAGGTGTCAGTGCTTCAGTTGTCAAACCCAGTGATACAAGTCTCTCCTGCCTGTTATATTTTAGCTATTGTTCCAGGTATTCCAGCTCCTGTGTCCAGCTCCACTAGAGACCTGCACCAGCTACCATCTTGCGGTGCAGCCTGACTCTGCAGTGTCCCAGCATTGCATCCTGTGACTGGCAGTTACCCGACACCAGCTTCCAGCGTCCAGCTTCCAGCGGTGCTCTGCCCTGCCAGTAACCATCGGTGTTCCGCCATCGATCTCCAGTCACCATCTGTGTTCCGCCATCGATCTCCAGTCACCATCTGTGTTCCGTCATCGATCTCCAGTCCCTATCGGTGTTCCGCCATCGCTCTCCAATCATCATCGGTGTTCCATCATCGCTCTCCAGCATCTCCAGTGTTTCCTCAGTTGATCTCCTACTACATTGGTGTTCCAACATCATCTCACAGTTCACCATCGGTGCTCCTATCAGCTAAACCTCACTTCATCCGTGAGTTCCATAGCACCCTCACCACCTGGGCCGGTTTCACCCGGCATCCCTGGCAGTTCACAAGTACACACCTCATTCAGCATTCCACCAGCATCTCCAGCTTCCAGTGTGTCATCTGCTGGTCAGTTCCTACTCATACCATCTATACAGTGGATGGCTGTTGGTTTTCTGGACTATTCCATTTCCAGGTCTTCCAAGACTTTACTGAGTTACATTACTCCCAACAGCATCATACTATACCTATACTTAAGGAACTGTGTTTTCTCCTGTTGTGCTACAACTCCATAATACTGAGTACCACTGTCTTCCGTGAACTGTCAATGTGCAAAGTGAACTGTGTTCAATAAAACATTTTAAACTTTTACAAAGTTGTCTTGGTCACGCCTTCGGGCATTTGTGCTAAAGGTTCACGTACACCTCAGCCCCTACAACTGAAGCTTCCCCTGGTCAGCACCAGCCCTCAGTTGTGACAGGGGCTCTTACAAGACAAAGCCCCCAACTCTGACGCACGTCTAGCAGAAACTAAGGCCAACAAAGTGTCAGCCTTCCACGTGAGAAACTTGACCTCAACCTCCGGTAGAGGTTCGAACCAATCCGATTGGAGGAACTGTAACACCACGTTAAGATCCCAGGGTGCCATAGTCGGCACAAAGGGAGGCTGGATGTGCAAAACCCCTTTCAAGAAAGTCTGAACCTCTGGGAGGGAAGCCAATTGTTTCTGGAAGAAAATGGATAGGGCCGAAATTTGGACCTTTACGGATCCATACCTCAGGCCCATATCCACACCTGCTTGCAGGAAGAGGAGAAACCATCCCAGTTGAAACTCCACTGTAGGAAACTTCTTGGACTCACACCAAGATGCATATTTTTTCCAAATGCGATGGTAATGTTTAGACGTTACTCCTTTCCTAGCCTGTATCAGGGTAGAAATAACCTTGTTCAGAATGCCCTTCCGAGATAATATCTGGCGTTCAACCTCCATGCCGTCAAACATAGCCGTGGTAAGTCTTGATAAGCGAACGGCTCCTGCTGCAGCAGGTCCTCCCGAAGAGGGAGAGTCCCCGGGTCTTCCAGAAGTAGATCCAGAAGATCCGCATACCAAGTCCTTCTTGGCCAGTTTGGAGCAATGAGGATTGCCTGAACTCTTGTTCTCCTTATGAGCTTTAGAATCCTTGGAATTAGTGGAAGTGGAGGAAACATGTACACCGACTGGAACACCCACGGAGTAACCAGGGTGTCCACTGCTACTGCTTGTGGGTCTCTTGACTTTGAGCAATACCTCCAAAGTTTTTTGTTGAGGCGGGAGGCCATCATGTCTATTTGAGGAATCCCCCAAAGGTTTGTCACCTCCGTGAACACCTTTGGATGGAGGCCCCACTCTCCTGGATGGAGATCGTGTCTGCTGAGGAAGTCCGCTTCCCAGTTGTCCACTCCCGGAATGAAAATTGCCGACAGTGCTAACGCGTGCTTTTCCGCCCAGAGGATGATTCTTGTCACCTCTGACATTGCAGCTCTGCTCTTTGTTCCCCCTTGTCGGTTTATGTAGGCCACCATCATTACATTGTTCGACTGAACTTGAATGGGTCGATCTCGCAGAAGGTGAGTCGCTTGGAGAAGTCCGTTGTATACGGCTCTTAGTTCAAGAATGTTTATTGGAAGACAGGATTCCAGACTTGACAACCTTCCCTTGAAGGTTTTACATTGAGTGACAACACCGCAGCCTTGGAGACTTGCATCCGTGTTTAGAAGGATCCAGTCCTGAATCCCGAACCTGCGGCCCTCCAGAAGGTGAGGCATTTGTAGCCACCAGAGGAGTGAAATCCTCGCTTTCGGCGACAGATGTATCCTCATGTGCATATGTAGATGAGAACCTGACCATTTGTCTAGGAGATCCAATTGGACGGATCGAGCATGAAATCTTCCGTACTGTAGAGCCTCGTAGGAGGCAACCATCTTCTCCAGAAGGCAAATGCACTGATGAACGGAGACCCAGGCTGGCTGCAGGACATCCCGGACCATTGTTTGTATCGCCAACGCTTTCTCCTCCGGTAGAAACACCCTCTGCACTTCCGTGTCGAGGATCATCCCCAGGAAAGACAATCTCCTTGTCGGCTCTAAATGTGACTTTGCAAGGTTTAGGCTCCAACCATGGACCCTGAGCAGATGAGTCGTGAGAGCAATGGACTGCAACAGCTTTTATCTAGACAACGCCTTTATCAGCAGATCATCCAGGTATGGAATTATGTTCACTTCCTGCCTGCGGAGAACAATCATTTCTGCCATTACCTTGGTGAACACCCTCGGTGCCGTGGAGAGACCGAATGGCAGTGACTGAAACTGATAGTGACTGTCTAACAGTGCAAATCTGAGATAAGCCTGGTGCAGAGGCCAAATCGGAATGTGGAGATACGCATCCTTGATATCTAGGGATACCAGAAACTCCCCCTCCTCTAGACCTGAGATCACCGCTCTCAGAGACTCCATTTTGAATTTGAATTCCCTTAGATAAGGGTTTAGCGATTTCAAGTTAAAAATTGGTCTGACCCAACCATCCGGTTTTGGTACCACAAAAAGTTTGAATAGTAACCCACTCTGTGCATATGAGGTGGAATTGGAACAATGCCCTCTGGCTTTTCCAATTTTTGAATAGCTTCCTGTAGGACAGTTCTGTCTGACAATAAAGTTTGCAAGCCTGATTTGAAGAATCGGTGAGGTGGGGTGTCTTGAAACTCCAGTCTGTATCCCTGGGACACAATATCCTGTACCCAGGGATCCAGGGCGGATGACACCCAGACATGACTGAAACGCCTGAGTCTCGCCCCCACCAGCCCATCCTCCAGCATGTGTGGTCCACTGTCATGCTGAGGATTTTGAAGAACCAGAGGCAGGTTTCTGGTCCTGAGAGCCTGCAAGTGCAGGCTTTTTTTTTTTATTTTATTTTTAAATATGTTTATTAGTTTTTCCACATAGAGACATAAAGAGAGAAAAAGGCAGAGAAACAATGCAGTACAAAGTGCATGTAAAATGCTTATACTTATGGATTACATAATAGGCAACAAAGGTATGGCATAGTATCAAACATCACCACTACCACTGGTGCTGTGTGTAGGAGCGAGCAGTGCAGAGGACCATATCAAAGCATCAGCAGTGATGAATATAAACAGCAATTTAGGCCTATAATATATTATGAAAGAAAAACTGCACATTATCACATATGTAACAAACCAAAATCAACTAGACAATCATAGAGAAAAAGAAAGAAGAAAGAAAGACAACAAAGACATGGATAAGAAGTGTGAGGGAGGAGGGGGGAGGGGGGTTGCAGATGCCTAAAGAATATTCATCATACATGATAAGGCACATTCCTAGGGACTGTGGGGATCAAATCGCTCAGTATCAAGGTATGGAAGCGAGCATCACCCCGGTGCCGAAGGTGGATCATCACCAATAGGGATACCTAGTCTGCGGTAAGAATCCCAACTAAGGGAATCAAACAATTTCAGTATATGAGTTCGTTGTGGGGGTAGAAGAGAGTCAATGTATAGTCCCCATTTCTTATAAAAGCGCAAAGCGTTACGGTCAAGGTCTGGGAGAGTGGATTGGCGTTCAAAGTATAGTGTATTAGTAAGTAAAGACTTGAGGTTACCTAGGGAGGGAGAGGTTCGATATATCCAATGATTCAGAATTAACTTTTTCCCCAGGGTCAATAGTACATATAGAAACGGAATGCAGTATGCCTGGGATGGATGTAAACGCCAGGTTGTAGTATTAAGGCCGAGGAGTGCCGCTGGATCCATAGGGAGAGAGATCCGGAAAGTGGATTTTATATACCACACTACTTTATTCCAGAATCGTTTAATTTTCGGACAATGCCAAAAGTTATGCATAAAGAGAGCATTTGGTGCTTTACATTTGGGGCAACGACCAGAGTCTGTGGAGACCATATATTTGCGTTGTCCCGGGGCAATATATGCCCGATGTAAAAATTTAAAGTGGATTTCCTGAAGCTGGGCAGAATGCAGGGCTTTCAGTATAGCGGGAAGGGGGGAGAGGAAGCACTCCACCGATGGGTCCCAGGACCACTCACTCGACCATTTTGACAACATGGGGGGCCAGAAAACCTCCGGCTTGCCGGGCAACAAGTCCCGGTATAACCAGCATATCTTGTATGAAAAGGTAGGTAACGTGACCAGCAGGGCGGACAGAGGATCCTTTCTCCGCTCGTGCACAGGAGGGATGGGGAGAGTTTGTACAAAATGGCGTACTTGTAGGAACATGAAGAAATCAGATGAGGGCACACCGTGTCTCTCGGCTAAATCCGCGAATGACAGTACATGGCCACCCGGGTCAAACACATCACGAATGAGGGCTATGCCCCTAGATTTCCATGTGAGGAATTTGGTATTATCAAGGGGAGGAGTGAAGCAGGGGTTTCCGCACAATGGGATAAAAGGAGAGTATTCTGGGTTGCGATGTAGGGCCTTGTTAATGGCCCACCAGGAGCGATAGGCGTCCCAGAAAAGAATATTAGGGCGTACCATTGGTGGGAGCAAAGCTTTCGGGGTATGTAGCAAAGCCCTTAGGTCGTAAGGGTGTACAAGGCCCTGTTCCATGTCATAATTAACATATGAGGAGGTGCCCCTTAACCAATCCGAGATATACCTAAAGTTCGCAGCCTGGAAGAAAGCCAAGAGGTCTGGGACAGCCAAGCCACCCTGGGCGCGGGGGAGTTTAAGTTTAGGTAAAGAAATCCGAGACCTCTTGCGATTCCACAGGAATTTGGAGAACATTCTATCACATTCTTTTAAGTCTTTAGTAGGGGGCTGGATAGGAATCATCTGGAGTAGATAAGAGATCTTGGGGAATACAATACTCTTCAAAATAGCTACTCTTCCTAGTAGGGACACAGGAAGAGATGACTAAGTGGATAGCAATTGGGAAACTTTGTTAAAAACAGCGGTATAGTTGACTGAGTATAGGTCTAAGATATTCACAGGGATATATATACCCAAATATTTAAGGCCTAAGGTGTTTCTCTTAAATTGAGTGAGAACTGGCACCGGGGGGCGCTGACAGGCAATCGAGTTGAGTGGGAAGAGTTCAGACTTCGAGGCATTAACACGATATCCCGCAAAGGCACCAAACTCAGAAATAGCCAGCATGATCGGCGGGACAGAGGTCTCAGGTCGTGAAATAAAGAGGAGCATGTCATCTGCAAATAAACTCACACGGAGCTCATGGTCATGAACCAATACTCCGGAGTATTCTGGGAGATGACGCAGTTTAATAGCCAGGGGCTCTATGGCGATAGCAAATAAAAGTGGGGAAAGGGGGCAGCCCTGCCTTGTGCCTCGGTGAAGAGGAATAGGAGCCGACAAGTAGCCATTACACATGATGCGAGATGAGGAGGGGGAATACAGATTACGTATCATGTTGATCAGGTCCAGCGGAAACCCAAACTTATCCAGCGTCGTGTATAAGTGATCCCAACTGACAAGATCAAACGCTTTCTCCGCGTCCAGGGAGAGGATGTATTGGGGGTCAGGGTCTCCGCTGGAGTGTAACCAGGTGGCCGCGGCAAGAACTTTACGGATATTGTTAGTGGAGTGTCGGCCTGAGATGAAACCAGTTTGGTCAGGGTGGATAATGGAGGGGAGTAATCCCTTTAACCTATCTGCAATAATTTTCGTAAATAGTTTATAGTCAACGTTGAGCAAGGAGATGGGGCGGTATGAACCGGGGAGATGGGGATCCCTTCCAGGTTTGGGAAGGAGACGTATCAGGGCTTCGTTAAAGTACAGAGGGAGGGAATGGGAAGATAAAATGTTATTAAATACCAGGGTCAGAGGATCCAGCAATTTAAGTATGAGCATTTTGTAGAATTCCCCAGAGAAACCATCGGGTCCAGGTGCTTTCATGGGCTTAAGATGTTTAATTGCCGCTTCCACCTCCTGGGTAGTAATCGGCAAGCAAAGATCCCCCTTCACCGATGCTGATATTTGAGGCAAGGAAACAGAGTCCCAGAAAGAAGTTTTAGCTGCTAGATCGAGGGGAGGGGGGGAGTAAATGTCAGTATAAAATTCTGAGAGGATCTGCGCCATGTCCACAGATCTGGTAGCCAACGAGCCATCGTCTCGTTTCAATGTCTGGATCACCGAGGACGGCACTGAACCCCGCAGAAGATTTGAAAGGAGACGGCCCGTTTTATTGCCATACCTATGAAAGCAATGATTTCTGCTAAATGTATGGCGGTCGCCCATTAATGCCAGTACAGCACCAAACTGAGACTTGCAATCTAAATATACCTTCTTTGAGGCAGGAGACGGGCACTGTTTGAAGTGTTGGTAGGCATCAGTTAGGCAGCGTTGGGAGGTTTTAAACTCAGAAAGAAATTGTTTCTTTCTTGTGGAAGTATATTCCACAAGCCTACCGCGTATAACCGCCTTTGAGGTCTGCCAGAACAATAAGGGATCAGTTTCAGCAATACTTGCATTATCCAGTCTGAACTCCTCCCAAAATGCCTCCAACCTGTTCCGAAATTGTAGGGAAGAGGTAAAGGAAGTGGGGAAACGCCAGCATTTAAAGGAGCCATAGTCTAATGAGGTGGTAAGGGAAACCCAAACTAGGGCGTGATCAGAAAGAGAAATTGTTTCCATCTGTGCTTCAGTATTTTGGGGAATCAGGGAATCTGAGAGCAATAAAAAGTCTATTCTGGACAGAGTGCCGTGAGCAGCCGAGAGACACGAGTACTCCCTGTCAGTGGGATGAAGAAATCTCCAAGCATCAGTCAGATGCAGTTGTTGTGCAAAAAAGGTGACACCTAAGGTAGGAGGGGAGCGTGCACGAGCGGAGGAGTTCGAATCCATATAAGCGGAGGCCACAATATTGAAGTCTCCGCCCACAATCATTGGACAGGGCATAAACGGGCACAGTGTTGTTATGAGACTCTTAAAAAAATCTTTTGAATATGAGTTTGGAGCATACACAGAACATAAAACATATTTGGTATTATGAAGTAAAATTTCAAGTATTAGGAATCTACCAGCAGGATCGCACAGGGAAGTAATGACTTCAATATGCAAGCTACGTTTAGCGAGGATCAACACACCCCTAGCCTTAGAAGAATAGGGAGTGTCTGAGAGTACCTGCCAGCCCAAAACACCCAATTTTTGGGCCTCTGGGGTGAGAAGGTGCGTCTCCTGTATAAACACCAAATCCATATGTAATCTATTTAAATAGAGCAGGATCTTCTTCCTCTTGATAGGGGAATGGATACCCCCAACATTCCATGTGCCCACCTTAATAGAAGACATGGGGCGTTAAGTAATAAGTAATCATACAGGAAGACATCTTACAAACCCATAAGCAGTGTAGGGTGGGAAAAGACACAAGAGGAAGGAGGGGATGGGGAAGACACAAGGATAGTAGAGACATAGAGATGAGAAGAAAATATTAGACCCACCGGGGGGTCCCACAGCAATATTCGTGTAACAACTTCACGGTATTATAATTAAAGTAATAACCAAGGGCAGCAAGGAGGGCAGTGCTCCTAGCCAGCAACCACTATAATGAGCAGCATAGGGGATGGGGGGGGGGGGAGGAGGGTAGGGGGAGGGGGGTGTAAGGGAGGGGGAGATAGGGAGTGGAAGGGGGGAGGGGGGGAGAGGGGTAAGGGATATGAGTGAGCGGTCAGAATGACATCAGCCTACCCCTAAATGGATGGGCAAAACAGACATCCAAGCATATAAAACTATATAAAACTGGAAACAGGCATATAGGTATACATTGCTTAGAGGAAACTTATGTCACTTTAAGATTATATATACATCACCCAGAAGACCACTGAGGGATTAGCGAGAAGGTCCAAATAAGACTAACAGGGGAACTTATAGTCCACGGGGTGGGGATGAGAAATAAATGTATGTCGAGGGTGACTAAGTCCAGGCAACAATGATGCAGGATAGTTACAGGGCAGTGTCTGTAGAAGACGGCTATTTCGGCACTTGGTCGGAGGCTTCGGTCTCCGAACGATAAGCGGCAGCATCCTCCGGGGTGTGGAAGTCCTTAAAAGACGTGCCATCGAAAATCCTCAGGCGTGCAGGGTAGAGTAGAGCAAACTTACGGCCCTCGTGGGCTAATTTTGAGCATGTGGGAGAGAACGCCTTTCGTAGCCCGGTAAGCTCCGGGGAGAAGTCCTGGAAGATTAATAATTTGGCATCTTCCCAAACAAGGTCTCTTATACGGCGGGAAGCAGACCACAGGGCCTCTTTATGGAGGTAGTTAAGACACCGAAATAGCACAGCACGTGGTCGGTTGGATGCAGCGGAGCGACCGGGGCCTGTTCTGTGTGCACGTTCTACCACGAGATCCGAGCAAATATCTTGAATTCCAAGGAGATCGGGAAGTGTGTGTCGAAGGAAGTGATAAAGAGCTTGGCCCTTAATCGTCTCTGGGAGCCCAATGAGCCTGAGATTGTTTCTGCGCGATCTATTTTCTAGATCGTCGATCTTAGACCATACCATGTATTCTGATTTCTGCAGTTTAGCGGAGATGTCGGAGAGTTCAGCGATTTGCTGAAAATTTTCACCAGCAGTATGTTCCACTTGTAAAACACGCTTGGATAGTTGTTTATACTGGCTTTTAATATCCAAGACAGCTTGCTGTAGTGCAGCAGCATGCAGCTGTGCTTGTTCTTGAAATAATGGCTGGACGGTCTCTTTCACCGCTCTAACAATGTCCTCATAGGACAAGGAATGCCCCGGGGTAGAGGAGGGCAGTAACGAGCCTAGGGCAGCGGATCCAGCAAGGGATGGAGAGACGCTGGGCACAGGGGCCAAGGGAGGAGCTGAGGTAACCGCCGTTCGAGCTCCGGCCTCCAGAGAAGCCGCGGCGGCCATCTTGGAAGCCGAGCCGCGGCTTTCAGATTTGGCCCGTGGAGGCTTTCCCTGCATCGTGGGAGCTAAGAATCGGTCCATAGAGGGGGGCCGGATGTACGGGGAGCGGGCCGGTGTGAGTGACCGCTCAATGGACGCCCAAAGCGGGTGATATGTTAGAGGTCAGTGGCTGCAGGCACCGGAGCTTCTAAGCAGCGTGTCACTCCATGCGGTGCCGGAACCGGAAGTCCTGCGGGTGCAGGCTTTTTGGATTTTGCCCACCCACCCCTAAAGAAGGTGGTAGGAGGCTTGGACTTTTTTGTCTTAGCGGCCCGAAAGGACTGTGATGCAGATGAAGAAAAGGGTTTCTTCGTAGAAGGCGTAGCTGAGGAAAGAAAATGTGACTTACCCACGTTTGCTGTGGAAATCCACGCATCCAACGCTTCCCCAAATAGAGCCTGTGTAGGGTAGGTTCTCCACACTTCTCCTGGATTCCGTGTCTGCAGACCATTGGCGTAGCCAGAGTCCCCTGCAAGCTGAGACAGACATGGAAGATATCCTTGCCGTCAGCGTACCCAGGTCCTTCATGGATTCCAGCATGAACCCCGCAGAATCCTGTTTGTTACGTAAAAATAATTAAATGTCACTTCTATCCATTTAATCCAAATCCTCTAGTAACGTGCCTGACCACTTTACTATAGCTTTAGAGATCCATGCGCAGGCAATAGTAGGCCTCAGCGCTACCCCTAAAGCAGTGTATATGGATTTGAGCGTAGTGTCAATCTTACGATCAGCCGGTTCTTTTAACGCGGTAGACCCAGGGACAGGTAAAACCACCTTTTTCGACAGTCTGGAAACAGGTGCGTCAACTATGGGTGGGTTTTCCCATTTTTCTCTTACATCCTAGAGGATGCTGGGGTCCATATTAGTACCATGGGGTATAGACGGCTCCACCAGGAGCCATTGGCACTTTAAGAGTTTAACAGTGTGGGCTGGCTCCTCCCTCTATGCCCCTCCTAGACTCCGTTTTAGAAAATGTGCCCGGAGGAGCTGGTCACAGCTAGGGGAGCTCTACAGAGCTTTCTTAGTGAAAGTTTATTTTAGAGTTTTTAATTTTACAGGGAGGCTGCTGGCAACAACCTCCCTGCATCGAGGGATTGAGGGGGGAAGCAGTGTCCGCCCTGCGGGGTCTGAGCTACTGTCTCCGCTGACTGGACGCTGAGCTTCAGAGGGGATAGATCGCTCCCCGCCGCAGGGGAACGCTCACCCCAGCAGCATGCCGCCAACCCCTTGCAGAGCTGAAGTTGTGCCGAGTGAGTCACGACCCCCCGTAACAAGCGGGGGGTCGGTGTGAAGATGGCGGCATCAGGGTAGGAGCGCAGTATTAACTGCGCTCCGGGATGGCTCAGCGGTACCTGGATGCAGCGCTGTGAGGGGCGCCCTGAGCCGGCGCCTGAACCCTACACTGACCAAAAAGCCTGTCGGGGTCTGCTGATCTCAGCCAGCACAAAAATCCTCAGGCCAGTATAATCTCAGAAAAGGCAAGATAGTGCCATTAAGGAGGCGGAGCTTCTCAGAGCGGACCCATCAGCGTTCAGCACCATTTCCCTGCTTGCAGACGGATGCAAGTGGATGAACACCCCCTCCAGAGCAACTCCAGCTATATGTATGGTACCAGGGGGTTGTAGAAGGGAAGGGAGGCTGTAGAAGACTGTGTCACCTATTAAGGGACACAGTCAGCGCTGGTTTAGGGTCTCCCTATACCTGTAATAGCGCTGTGTGTGGGTTGGCTCCAATCTCTGTGTGGGGTGTACAAGCAAACATGTCTAGAGACTCTGTCTCATATGCTGCAGAGGATATATCTTCTCAGGAAAATCCCATCCCATGTAAGCAGGATTGCACTGTTGTAGCGCAGATCCCAGCTAGAGAACCGGAGTGGTTAGCCTCTCTTAAGGGGACTATTTCTCAGATTTCTGAAAGGGTTACAAGGACTGAGCATGCAACTCAGGTATTGCAATCCTCTATGGCTGTATGGTCTGATACTGCTCCCTCGGGGTCCCCTGCGGTACATTCTCACAAACGTGCACTTGCCAAAATTATGCAGGATGACACGGATACCAATTCTGACACTGCAGACGGTGGTGGGGACGTGTCGAGGGGGACGGCATCACTTGCTAAGGGGGTGCAGTTGATGATTGAGGCCGTACGGGATGTGTTGCATATTTCTGACACACCTCCTGAGCAGGTTGAGGAGGCCTTTTTCACAGACAGTAAGAAGGCCCCTCTCACCTTCGCAGCATCAAAGGAATTAAATGCTATATTTGAAAAAGCCTGCGAAAACCGGGAGAAAAAATTCCAGATCCCTAAAAGGGTCCTGGTTGCTTTTCCCTTCCCAGAAGAAGTCTCCGCCTATAGTTGACGCCTATGTCTCCAGGCTGTCAAAACAGGTGGTTTTACCCATCCTGTGATCTACAGCATTGAAGGACCCGGCAGATCGCAAGGTGGATGCTACGCTCAAATCCATTTACACGGCTTCAGGGGCCATACTGCGGCCCACTATTGCCTGTACATGGATTTCTAAAGCTATAGCCAGGTAGTCAATCACTCTGCAGTAGGACTTGACTACGATGGATAGAGGTGACGTTGATTTATTTTTACGTAACATTCAAAATTCTGCAGGGTTCCTGGTAGATTCCATGAAGGACCTGGGTTCCATGGCTGCAGGGATCTCCTCCATGTCAGTCTCGGCTCGCAGGGGTCTTTGGCTGCGCCAATGGTCTGCGGACGCGGAATCCAGGAAAAGTGTGGAGGGCCTACCCTATACAAGTCAGGCTCTGGTTGGGGAGGCACTGGATGCGTGGATTGCCACGGCTACCATGGGTAATACTCCTTTTCTCCCCTCGGCTGCACCGGCTACGAAGAAGCCCTTTTACACCAGCCACGTCACAATCCTTTCGGCCCTCGAGGCCTAGAAAGAACAAGCCATCTCACACCTTCTTCAGAGGTGGTCGTGCTAAAGGAAAAAAGCCTGCTCCCGCAGGTTCCCAAGACCAGAAGCCTGCTTTTGGCGCCTCAAAGTCCTCCGCATGACGGTGGACCGCACAGCCTGGAGGAAGGTCAGGTGGGAGCAAAACTCCGGCATTTCAGCCACGTCTGGGTGTCGTCTGGCCTGGACCCTTGGATACAAGATATTGTGTCCAGGGGGTACAGGCTGGCATTTCAAACTCTCCTGCCTCACCGTTTCTTCAAATCAGGCTTAGCAGCTTTGCTAGCAGACAGAACGATTCTTCTGGACGCTATCCGTAAATTGGTAGTGTCCGAGGTCATTGTTCCAGTTCCGCCTCATCAGTGGAACAAAGGTTACTATTCGAACCTTTTTGTGGTACCGAAACCGGATGGTTCGGTAAGGCCAATCCTGTACTTGAAATCTTTGAATCCTTATCTCAGGGACTTCAAAGTTAAGATGGAGTCTCTGAGAGCTGTCATCTCAACTGACGGAGGGGGAGTTCCTGGTGTCCCTGGACATCAAGGATGCGTACCTCCACATTCCCATTTGGTCGCCGCATCAGGCCTATCTCAGGTTTGCACTGTTAGACGATCACTATCAGTTTCAGGCACTGCCGTACGGTCTCTCCACGGCACCGAGGGTCTTCACCAAGGTGATGGCAGAGATGATGGTTCTCCTCAGCAAGCAGGGGGTGAACATAATTCCGTATCTGGACGATCTACTGATCAAGGCGTCGTCCAGGGAGAAGTTGTTAAGATCCATTGCTCTCATGACTCTGCTCAAGGAGCATGGTTGGATTCTAAACCTTACAAAGTCTCATCTGGAGCCGACAAGGAGACTGTCTTTCCTGGGGATGATCCTCGACACAGAGGTGCAGAGGGTGTTTCTACCGGTGGAGAAAGCGTTGGTGATTCAAACAATGGTCCGGGATGTCTTGAAGCCTACCCGGGTATCGGTTCATCAGTGCATCCGCCTTCTGGGAAAGATGGTTGCCTCCTACGAGACTCTGCAGTATGGAAGGTTTGATGTTCGATCCTTTCAGCTGGATCTCTTGGACCAGGGATCGGGATCTCACCTACACATGCAGCAGAGGATACGTCTGTCACCGAAAGCCAGGATTTCGCTCCTCTGGTGGCTACAACTACCACACCTTCTGGAAGGCTGAAGGTTTGGAGTTCAGGACTGGATCCTTCTAACCATGGATGCAAGTCTAAGAGGTTGGGGAGCAGTCGCTCAGGGGGAACCCTTCCAAGGAAGGTGGTCAAATCAAGAATCCCTTCTCCCAATAAACATCCTGGAGCTAAGAGCCATATACAACTGCCTTCTTCAAGCAGTACACCTGCAGGATCGGGCTGTTCAGGTGCAGTCAGACAACGTGACCACAGTGGCCTACATAAACCGACAGGGCAGAACGTAGAGCAGGGCTGCAATGTCAGAGGTGTCAAAAATCCTCCTCTGGGTGGAAAGACACGCGATGGCGATGTCAGCATTCTTTATTCCGGGAGTAGACAACTGGGAAGCAGACTTCCTCAGCAGACACGATCTCCATCCAGGAGAGTGGGGCCTCCACCCAGAGGTGTTCGAGGAGGTAACCGGTTGGTGGGGGGTTCCTCACATAGACATGATGGCCTCCCGCCTCAACAAAAAGCTGCGGAGGTACTGTTCCAGGTCGAGAGACCCGCAGACAGTGGCAGTGGACGCACTGGTAACACCGTGGGTGTTCACGTCAGTGTTTGTGTTCCCTCCACTTCCTCTGATTCCAAAAGTTTTTCAACTTGTAAAATGAACAAAGGTTCTGGCAATCCTCATTGCTCTGGACTGGCCAAGGAGGGCTTGGTACGTGAATCTGCTGGATCTTCTACTGGAAGATCCAAGGCCTCTACCTCTTCGAGAGGATCTGCTACTGCAGGGGCCGTTCGCTTATCAAGACTTACCACGGCTACGTATGACAGCATTGCGGTTGAGCGCCAGATCTTAGCTCAAAAGGGTATTCTGAGCGAGGTTATTCCTACCCTGATACAGGCTAGGAAGGGGGTAACGTCTAAACATTACCATCGAATTTGGAAAAAGTATGTGTCTTGGTGTGCATCCAAGAAATTTCCTGCGGTGGAGTTTCAACTTGGACGTTTTCTCCTTTTCCTGCAAGCAGGTGTGGATATGCACCTGAGATTGGGCTTCATCAAGGTCCAGATCTCAGCTTTGTCCATTTTCTTCCAAAAACAATTGGCTGTCCTCCCTGACATTCAGACCTTTTTGAAAGGGGTTCTGCACATCCAGTCTCCCTTTGTTGCACAAACGGCACCCTGGGATCTTGATGTGGTATTACAGTTCCTGCAATCGGATTGGTTTGGGTCTCTAACAGGAGGCTGAAATCAAATTTCTCACGTGGAAGGCGATTACTTTGTTGGCCTTAGCTTCTGCTTGACGCGTGTCGGAATTGGGGGCTTTGTCATGTAAAAGTCCCTATCCGGTCTTCCATGAAGATAGGGCGGAACCCAGGACTCGTCCGCAGTTCCTTCCTAAGGTTGTGTCAGCTTTTCATATCAACCAACCTATTGTGGTGCCAGTGGCTACTGACTCCTCACTTGCTTCAAAGGCCTTGGATGTTGTGAGTGCTTTGAAGATTTATGTGAAGAGGACGGCTCGTCATAGGAAATCTGACTCTCTGTTTGTCGTCTATGATTCCCAAGAAAATTGGGTGTCCGGCTTCTAAGCAGTTGATTTCACGCTGGATCAGGTTCACCAATTTTACAGGTTCGATACTCTGGCCTCTGATGACCTCAAGTTTGGTCAAGCAGTTTTGCAGGAGCCTCCGCACTCTCCCTCCCATTCTGGGAGCTTTGGTACATCCCTATGGTACTAATATGGACCCCAGCATCCTCTAAAGGGCCCTACACACTGGCCGATCCGCCGCCGAGCTGATACGGCCGACGAGCAACCCAGCTGCGGGGGGGCAGTGACGGGGGGAGTGAAGTTTCTTCACTCCCCCCGTCACGCGGCTCCATTGAAGTGCAGGCAAATATGGACGAGATCGTCCATATTGGCCTGCATGCACAGCCAACGGGGGACCAGCGATGAACGAGCGCGGGGCCGCGCATCGTTCATCACTGGAGCCTCCACACTGAAAGATATGAACGAGTTCTCGTTCATTTATGAAGGAGATCGTTCATATCTTTCAAACAAATCGGCCAGTGTGTAGGGCCTATAAGATGTAAGAGAAAATAGGATTTTAATTACCTACCGGTAAATCCTTTTCTCGTAGTCCATAGAGGATGCCCATCGCGTCGTTTTCCTGCATTAGTTATTTAGTTCAGTACTGCCTGGTTCCTAGGTAAGTTCTGCGTTTTTTTACTGTTTCAGTACTGTTCAGCTGTTGCTGAGTTTTCCGGCATGTTTGCCGGATTTGCCTGTTGTGTGAGCTGGTATGAATCTCGCCACTATCTGTGTATTTCCTTCTCTCGAAGTATGTCGTCTCTTCGGGGACAGTTTCTAGACTGAGTCTGGTAGGAGCGGCATAAAGGGAGGAGCCAGCCCACACTGTTAAACTCTTAAAGTGCCAATATCTCCTGGTGGATCCATCTATACCCCATGGTACTAATATGGACCCCAGCATCCTCTACGGACTACGAGAAAAGGATTTACCGGTAGGTAATTAAAATCTTTTTTTTTTTTTTTTCTACCTTCCTCATAGAAGGGGAAAGCAACCAGAATCCTTTTAGGAATCTGGAATTTTGTTCTCCGGGTTTTCCCAGGATTTTTCAAATAAAGTGTTTAATTCTTTAGACACAGGGAAGGTTAGCGAGGCTCTCTTATTATCTGTGAAGTAAGCCTCCTCAGCCTGCTCAGGTGTTGTGTCAGTAATATTTAACACATCTCTAATGGCCTCAATCATGAGCTGCACCCCCTTTGCAAGGGATGCCGCACCCCTCAGCACATCCCCATCACCGTCTGCTTTGTCAGAGTTGGTATCTGTGTCATCTTGCATAATCTGGACAAGTGCACGTTTCTGTGGGTATATGCTAGGTGATTTTGAAGGAATAGGAACAGAACCTGACCAAACTGCCATAGACTTCTTTAAAACTTGAGTTTTAGTCTCAGTATGAGCTACCCTAGTAGAGATTTGAGAGATCGTTCCCTTAATAGAGGTTAACCACTTAGGCTCAGCAATAGGCATCTGAGACAATGTACTACATTCCTGTGTACATGGAATGGATTCCTCCTGAGAGTTAATGTCCTCTGCAGCATAAGAAACAGAGTCTCTAGACATGGCAATGTGAGACAACAACACCCACACACACACAGGGAAATATCAGACACAGTTCCCCCCCCCCCCCCAAGAATGCCACAGAGAGACACAGAGATTGGAGCCAACCCATACACAGCGCTTCCCAAGGTAGATATAATACAACTACCTGGCGCTTACTGTGTACCTTACTAGACTACACAGCATTTACACAGCCTCCCCCCCTTCTACAACCCCCTTGTACCACACAGGATAGCTGGAGTTGCTTGGAGGGACAACTTCCCCTGTCAGCGTCTCTGTATAGGATCTGCAGGCAGGAAAATGGCGCTGAACGCTGCTGGGTCCGCTCTGAGGAGAAGCTCCGCTCCGCTCTCCACTTTTTTAAAACTAAAGAAGCTCTAGGAGCTCCCCTAGAAATGACCAGCTCCTCCGGGCACATTTTCTAAACTGAGTCTGGTAGGAGGGGCATAGAGGGAGGAGCCAGCCCACACTCTCAAACTCTTAAAGTGCCAATGTCTCCTAGAGGACCCATCTCTATACCCCCATGGTACTAATGTGGACCCCAGCATCCCCTAGGACGTAAGAGAAATATGTATATATAATATATATATACATACACACACACACACACACACACACACACACACACACACACGCATCGGGTGACACAGACGGGGAGATACACAGGGTGACATAGGGGCATACACAGGGTGACTGTGACACACAAACACAGAGTGACAGAGGGACATATGAGTGGGGTGATAGAGGGACATACACAGAGTGACAGAGGGGCATATATGTGGGGTGACAGAGACATATGCAGGGTGATACAGGGGCATTTATGTGGGATGACAGGGACATATGCAGGGTCACACAGGTGCATATATGTGGGATGACAGAGGGACAAACAATACACATGGAGACAATGCATTCCCCTATAAATCTAGTATGGACAGCCCCCATATTATTTTCCCCTCACCCCATTAGCCACTGACCTGGCTGGCCACCACTGTAGTGTGTTTCCTGTCTGTGCGGGGTCTTATGTTGTGTGTACTGGCTGGCTGAAGTTAACGGCCATTGGAAGCAGGCAGCGCCTGTTGGGACTCCAGCATGCCGCTGTGTCCTAGTGCCCAGTGGCCGCTGACTTCCCTCCTGCGGGGCTGAGGAAATATACAGGTGCAGCCAGGAGGAGCAGAAAGGGAGAAGTGGGGGTTGGGAGCAGGGTCGGATCCAGAAGAAAATGATAGGAGGAGCACCATGACAGGGCAAGGGCGAGTTGACCAATTCTAGGTATATATGCACGTGCCATAGGTGCATGTGCTGACAGAAGAGCAGTGTGGTTTCACTCCAAGGGGTGTGGTCTCTCATGATATGCCATCCCCATGAACCACATCCCTCTTTTTTTGTCATGCAGGGTGACAGTGACACAGGGGACATACACGGGGTGACGGAGGGGACATACACGGGAGTGACAGTGGGTCATGCACTTGAGGGTATGTACACGGGAGTGACAAAGGGGACATACACAGTGACAGTGGGTCATGCACTCAAGGTGACGGAGGGGACGTACGTACGGGGGTGATGGAGGGTTCATACATATAGGGGTGACAGAGGGGACGTACGTACGGGGTGAAGGTGGTGACAGAAGGGACATATACACAGGACGGCAGGACAGTGGGTCATGCACAGGGTGACAATGTACATTCCATGTCTGCTCCCCCACCATTAGCCACTGACCTGGATGGACTCATGTAGAAGTAGCTGTTTTCTCCATCACTGGCATCCTATCCTGCCACTCCCAGGGCTCTGTGCAGGAATGAAGCGGATGCAGAATGTAGATGTTATCCTGTGGAAATGCAGGTGGGCGGCCACTGCTCTTATGTCACTGGCAGCGCGGGGTCCTGTCCTTTGCTATGCGGCTGGCATTTCCTGCTGTACAAGAAGCAGGTGATCACGGTTGCCGCACATGCGCAGAACATGACGTCAGGGCTCTGGCAAGCCGCCGAGTCCTAATGTCCGGCTTCTGTCTGTCTCCTCTCCAGCTTGCCGGGCTGCGGCGATCAGGATCCGCCACTGAGGAGAGGGAGGGACTGTAGAGGAGAA
Organism: Pseudophryne corroboree; assembly: GCF_028390025.1. NCBI lineage: Eukaryota > Metazoa > Chordata > Amphibia > Anura > Myobatrachidae > Pseudophryne > Pseudophryne corroboree. The sequence goes on along the minus strand of NC_086445.1, from coordinate 945,090,899 downwards.
CCGCACTTCCCAGCTGACGCTGCCGGCACCAGTGCCTCTCAGAGTTTGACAGATGCATCAGCGGCCGTAACACTGCATGTCACTGCAGAGTCGCAGACAGCAGCAGGGTAGCAGAGCAGGGAGAGCGCCTCTCCAGGCAGGCACCTCCATGCTTTGTAAACCCTTGCTGAGCGGGTAGTGCCGGGCCTGGCTGCCGCTATCAGAGCTAAGCTCCGATCGCTGCAGCTGGTCAGCGTGGGGGATGACGGCAGCCATGGAGTGAACATCTGGACCAGCCAAACGGAATCTTGTCTGGCGTCCCAGCATGCCAATCCGCCGCAGCATATAACTCTAGAACAAGGTACTATTAATGTAGTAGGAGATAACCAATAAACATATCAATACAATATATTACAATTATTTATTCATCTCGTGTCTTCATTTAAGTAAGGTGATGGAAAACAAAAATACTTTGTTGTTCATCTCCTGCTACATTAATAGTATCCTTTGTTATTATAAGGATAATGTCACTTTTATAATGCCCACCGCCCCCCAAGCACCCACCCAGCAGTTTCTTTAACCAAACCCCCCACAAACACACGCCCGTTGTCCCACATCCCAAGTGTTCACCCAGAAGCTGCCACCACCCCCCCCCCCCCTCCCCCCACCACCACAGTAAACTCAGCAGCCAAACGCTGTCTTCACTCGAAGGAAGCCTGGCACTCAGCAGCAGCGCGGTGAGGAGAAGGACAGCACGGGAGCTGGGGTGCAGGAGGTGGAGCTAAGAGGACTGCAATAAATGACGAGCGCTTTGTGCGGCCAGCGAACACAGGACCCTACCGCGGCTCCGGCTTTAATGAGCTAGTGCTCATGTGCAGAAGCTCTGATTGCAGCAGCCATGCGTTGAGGGAGAACGGCTAATGGGGGCAGCAGGGGACCCAGCTCCCCGGGATCTGATCCGGGGACCCAGCATCCCAATCTGCCCCTGGGCCTAATTCAGACCTGATCGTAGCAGCAAAATTATTAACAGATGGGCAAAACCATGTGCACTGCAGGGGGGGGAGGGGGCGGGGGCAGATATAACATGTGCAAAGAGAGTTAGATTTGGGTGGGGTGTGTTCAAACTGAAATCTAAATTGCAGTGTAAAAGTAAAGCAGCCAGTATTTACCCTGCACAGAAACAATATAACCCACCCAAATCTAACTCTCTCTGCACGTTATATCCCCCCCCCCCCCTCCCTTTGCGGTGCACATAGTTTTTCCCATTTGCTAACAAATTTGTTGCTACGATCAGGTCTAAATTACCCCCTATTATAAGGAAAGACTGTTAGTGGCTAATGTGGTGTCACATAAGGGTCATAAGGTCGACATGAAAAAGGTTGACAGAAAAAGGTAGACACCATGTTTTTATCCATTTTTGTAGTTTGTGTGGATAGTTTTGTCATCTGGGACCCCAATTGTAGAAAGGCATACCCTTTGGGGCCCGCTTCGCTCGCCACACTTCAGTCTCGGTGGCTCGCTGCGCTGGCCACAACGTTTATAACCAACTCTATGCCGACATGGATAGAGAAGGTATGAAATAGTCCAAAAACATGTCAAATTTAAGAAAAACATTTGTCTATCTTTTTTTTTATGTTGACCATTTTCATGTTGTCCTTTTGACCCTGTCAACATTTTGTACTGTCTACCTTTTTCATGTCGACCTTTTGACCCTGTCGACCTAATGTCTATCTAACATATGGTGTCTATCTATTGACTGTCTAACTATCAACCGGATACCAATTAGAAGTTACATATGTACAATGAACACACAGGACATAGAGACAGTTGAGGAGGCAGACCGAGTACAGCCTGTTTTAATCCCTTTTTTGTTAACGTTCACACACTATACATGCCTGTATTTTATTGCACTGATTTTACTATTACCCACTAATATTAAATACGATCAGTAACAGTTACATTTTACTTTATTATTTGTGCACCACATATGACCATTCTTTTCCTTCCCCTTCTTCATACTGACACTGTCCTTTCCCCACAGATGGGCTGTGCTGCTGTGAGATGATATAGAAGCACGGGGCTGCTTCGCAGCATTATTATATAATGGGGCCCATTTATCAACAAGTTTTATCATATGAAACAAGTTTTAAAACTCGTCGCGTATGATAAATGGTGCTCCAGCCAATAAGCTCCAAATGTCATTTTTCAAACACATATCAGTTAGGAGCTGATTGGCCTAATGTACACACAGTTCCTCTTCTCATTGCAGCAGAGGACAGCTCCAGGCTCTGTGGGTGCGGCTGCAGAAGTTGCTCCTGTGCTTCCTGGGTTGGTACTTGGTATCTGCTTCTCAGTTTCGTTTCTCTCTGCTCCTCATAGTGTCAGTGACACAAGGACCCCTATCAGCACAGTGTAGGTGGCAGTATGACTTTAAGTGTCCGGGAGGAGACGGGCTGCACCCAGGTACTGGAGAAATTGGACTACCAAGTATTAAAGCTCTTGGCAAAGACCGTAACAGGGAAGAAGAGGACGAGGAGCAATAAGGAAGGTGAGAGGCTGAACTCAAAGCACGTGTACATTATGCTGCACAACAGACAAATATCCATTAGAATAATTGCTTATACTGAAGGTGCATACACACGGTGAGATCATTGCTATGCCTGATTTGGACTATGCGATTTCCCTTGAACTCCCCCAGAGCCCCGATAGCACAGATTTTGACTATCTGTACTTTCGATTTTGTCTATGTACGATTTTGACTAAGTGCCAATTTTTACTATACTTTGTACTGGATAGTACACTAGATAGTCAAGATTGACTTGCCTGCACAGTCTATCTAGCCTTGCGAAACCGACCCCGCAGGACCGCGCATTGGGATCGAAACGGTATTGCAAGCGTCATAACAACTTCCGATTTGCACTAACTTTCCTTCCGATTTTTACTATATAGTCAAAACCGAAAGGATTTATCTCACCGTGTGTACACATCTTTAGATAGAGGTAGATATAGAGAGGGATACTGTAGATGGATTGATCTTTTTCTATGCACGGGTAACTATTTTTAGACGTGAGGGGGCCTGTGTGGCAGGGTTGGTTTTTTTTATGTGGGCTCCCTCCCTCCGGAGATATGGTACAGACAGCTGTGTAGTGATGTTTGTTTTTTAGTTTTTTGCATGCCATCAATGTTTTTTCTTTCAATGGCAGTATTTTTACCATTTGATGCCCGTGTTCCATTGTTTGTCACCATCGAAGGTATCGAAGTGATTGTCTTCTGATGGTAATATCTTCTGCACATGTGCCAGGTGTAGGATGAGCAGAGTAGCCCCCTTAATGCACCCATTATTGGTACCCCACTGCATTTGTCCTTTATCTATCTATAGCTTTCATATCCTTAGAGCAAATTTTGATGCAGATACTATCTATCTATCTATCTATCTATCTATCTATCTATTGATAAAGTCAGTTATTACCTAAAAACATGAAGCTATATTCTATTATGGACTAAGTACGCTATTGGCGCACTGAGTATCGTAAGGGTACGCACCTAGCGTAGCAGACGCTAGGCCGTGGGCGCGACGCACGAGCGACACGCACGCTCACAGAATGTTACACAGTATCCCTTAGTAACAACACACCTTAAGGTTACGCTTTACACTTTAAACCTTGGCAATGAAATACCATAACGATGTAATGCTTATTAACCTTGATTATATGAGAAGCTGTTTGAGCGATTGAGACGCTCAGAAAACCCTTTACAGTAACTAGTGAAAACACAAGACCTGGTTAGGATACAAAAACCACTTAGGCTCTAACACCCAGTGGATGATTCTATTTGAGTAAAAAGGGGAAAAACAGTACAGCTTATACACTACAAAACTAACAAAATCTAAACAGAATAACGAGGAATAATATGAACAATAGCGAACGATCGCAAACACAAGAAAACAGAATGTGTACACAATGAGAACAAATGGCAAACAGAAAGGATAAAAAATTGACTACAGAGAACTTACACACGTGGGAATGATTCGCAGGCGCGTCCTGAATCCAGCCCTCAGCCTTCAATGTGAAAACGTTGCAGAGAGAGTGAGTGACTGGACAGGCAATGGTGGTCTTTATATACACAACATACAGTAACAATACAATGGTCCCTATAATCTCATGGTTCATTGGACACAGGAATGTGTCTCTGCATTATAACAAAAGGTCATAGGTGGGTTCGAACAGGTGGGCTGTGCCTTTCTCCAACTGCTCAGGTGGGAGGTATCCTTAGGATTCCCGCCGCATGGGTAATGAACAGCAAATACAGTAAATATCTATAAACGACTTTTGTACATAACTATGCGCAGGAGCGAGCAATCTCTTCCTAACCAACACCGAAATATTACTAATAAAATACTCTACAGCTGGATACTAGACACCACCGTTCTACCTTTATCTGACCCTTCCTATCATGCAAAGAGGAATTTCTCGGTCCAAGAACCATTTACACTAAACATACTTTCTAACATTGTTAAGGGGAATGTTCACTATAATATACGCTATATGAGTTAAATATGTTATGATCGAGTCGCCCGCTAGACGCTTACAAACTCTACCGTAAATGCGCATACGCCGCGCGTGATCGCCGGAGCGATCTTACGCAAATTGCGGATATGTGCATGCATGGCAGAGGGTGTGCACATGCAGCGGGCATGTGCATGAGGGGTTAGTACAAGGCATATGTATCAGGATATTTTTCAACTTTGACAGTCCACCCTTTGGCAGTCAACAATAACTGCCATTATCTAAACAATTATGCAGAAAAATATATTACCATGAAATACCTTATTATGATTGGGAGTAGGGAGGAGAGGAGAAGGTGGGAAATGTATGACCTAGTGAGATAGTAAAAAGCATGTATGTATGAAATCCATGTCTGAGGGGTCATGTATCATCGTGCCGTACATGTTCTAAAAATAAGCTTCGAGGTATTGCGAAGTATACATTGAATCCTTCTTATCCTGTATTAAGGGTCTGTAAGTGGGCTAACAAACTCTACCGAGCTCTTTTCGGCTTTTAGTTCCAACAAATGGGGTGCACATTAGTTGATGATACATGAAGGGGGAAAAATATGTGAGTGCTAATACATGTGTCTATATCACCTGTCGACTATGTGTGCCACTACCTGAAGATAGAAGAGATGAAGATAAGAAACATGCGTTATAAATGCATTCGTATGAATATATATGTGTGGTCGTCCTTGGGCGTCTGTTGGAGTCTTGTTGATGTCTTGTTGAAGTCTTGTCCGGATTGCTGTATCTTTGCTGTGTGACAAGCAAAGCTCTTCAAGTGTCCATAAAATTAAAGTCTGTAACAGTTCATCAAATAGCTGTGACAAAGTTCATCAATGGTCTGTATAATGGGTCATCAAAATCTTCTTCCGAGTCGGTGTCTTTTTACCTTGGAGAAAAACAAAGGAGAAACGGGTGAAAGAAACGGACCGTGGAATCACGTCTTATCACAACATTGTCTCGATTGCTGGGTCATAAATTAAACTAGTTGTTGTTACAATGCCCTCGCTCCTCAAACTCATCAATTTGGTACTACGCTTGCAATTCATTAAAATTCGAACACATCTGAATATCAAACCAATCATTATGACAACTCCTAGGATACATTAGAGGAATTTCCCTACAGCAACGATAACATTTTGGGCCCATTCTCCTAAACCTGAGAACCAATTGCGTGGGTTCAACCATGATACCCAGCCGGTCAGTTCATTACCCACAGAAGCAAGGGTAAGGTTGTGTCTCCTTCGGAACTCCCACTTCAATTGCAAGATATCGTCCATCTTTTGATCTATGACCTCGGTTGGGTACTCATTGCTGTTTGTGATATACGTACAACACTTCACTCCATACTGAGTTGCTAGGGTGACACAATACCCTCCTGTCACTGCTGTGATGTAATTGAGAACCATCCTGTGCTGGATCAGTTCCGTTTTGTAAGCTTGCAATTCTCTCCCAGTATATCTAAAGGTGTCATCATACATCTCGGTGATATTGTCTATCAGGTTCGCTAGCGCGGTAATATACCTAAAATTTATAACTCCTCTGGCGGTACGGGTGATATCTAGCGCAAGCAGGAGTTGAATCCCGGTGGATTCGTGGATCAAATCAGAGGCTGCATGCTCTGTCCTATCTATAAGGTGTCTCTTTACAATGTGTTCATAATGGGTGTGAGTGTAAGGAGCTTGAGCATTGCGGTGAACGTCTTTCATTCTATCATGGGTAATGGTCATTACTTCCGGTAACACTCTTCCAATGTAACACAATCCCTCTGAGTTTGGGGCAAGCCACTTATACGCCTTCCTCCCACATATGAAATATGCATCATCGGGGAGGACATATGGGACAGAATATGACATCATCATATTACAAACCTTCCAAGTGAAAAATCCTATCCCTAATTCGCTCATCTGTCTAGTACACGTATCAGGTTGTATGATATGCGCACAGTATCCTGGTGATACTTCTCCAACTCGCATGGGCCTACTTCCTAGAGTGTACCTATATTGGGAATATTTTCCACTGTTGGCTATTTGGCGTATAAGCTCTGAGTCTATGGCCATTCTATCGGCTCTGTGTGAGAATGTCATGGTTCGGTTGTTCCATGTCACTTCCCAATTTCCCGGCTTTCGGGGGTTGGAAATGTTAAAACATATTAAGGACCTATCCACATGATATTGGTGGAGCTTCAAACTAGGAGGCCTAGAAATTAGTGATGAGCGGGTTCGGTTCCTCGGAATCCGAACCCCCCCGAACTTCAGCCTTTTTACACGGATCCGAGGCAGACTCGGATCTTCCCGCCTTGCTCGGCTAACCCGAGCGCGCCCGAACGTCATCATCCCGCTGTCGGATTCTCGCGAGGCTCGGATTCTATCGCGAGACTCGGATTCTATATAAGGAGCCGCGCGTCGCCGCCATTTTCACACGTGCATTGAGATTCATAGGGAGAGGACGTGGCTGGCGTCCTCTCCATTTAGATTAGAAGAGAGAGAGTGAGAGTGAGACACTTGATTTACTGGAGCTTAGGAGTACTCAGAGAGTGCAGAGTTTACTAGTGACTGACCAGTGACCACCAGTGCAGTTTTATTATATTATTATTTAATATAATCCGTTCTCTGCCTGAAAAAAAACGATACACTGACACAGTAACAGTATACCATATCTGTGCTCAGCCTCAGTGTGCTGCATCATCTATGTTTATCTGACTGTGCTGAGTGCTCAGTGCTCACACAGCTTGGAGACTGGGGAGCAGTAGCAGGAGTACATATTATTTAACAGTGCACACTTTTGCTGCCAGAGTGCCACTGCCAGTGTGACTGACCAGTGACCACTGTCTGATCACCAGTATATTGTGATTGTCTGCCTGAAAAAGTTAAACACTCGTCGTGTGGTGTTTTTATTCTATAAACGCATTCTGCTGACAGTGTCCAGCAGGTCCGTCATTATATAATATATACCTGTCCGGCTGCAGTAGTGATATATATATATTTTTTATATCATTATCATCCAGTCTATATTAGCAGCAGACGCAGTACGGTAGTCCACGGCTGTAGCTACCTCTGTGTAGGCAGTCGCTCGTCCATCCATAATTGTATACCACCTACCTGTGGTGTTTTTTTTTTTTCTATCTTCTTGATACTAGTAGCTTACTTTAGGAGTCTGCAGTGCTGCTGACAGTGTCCAGCAGGTCCGTCATTATATAATATATACCTGTCCGGCTGCAGTAGTGATATATATATATTTTTTATATCATTATCATCCAGTCTATATTAGCAGCAGACGCAGTACGGTAGTCCACGGCTGTAGCTACCTCTGTGTCGGCAGTCGCTCGTCCATCCATAATTGTATACCACCTACCTGTGGTGTTTTTTTTTTTTCTATCTTCTTGATACTACTAGTAGCTAACTTTAGGAGTCTGCAGTGCTGCTGACAGTGTCCAGCAGGTCTGTCATTATATAATATATACCTGTCCGGCTGCAGTAGTGATATATATATATATTTTATATCATTATCATCCAGTCTATATTAGCAGCAGACGCAGTACGGTAGTCCACGGCTGTAGCTACCTCTGTGTCGGCAGTCGCTCGTCCATCCATAATTGTATACCACCTACCTGTGGTGTTTTTTTTTTTTTTCTATCTTCTTGATACTAGTAGCTTACTTTAGGAGTCTGCAGTGCTGCTGACAGTGTCCAGCAGGTCCGTCATTTTATAATATATACCTGCCCGGCTGCAGTAGTGATATATATATATTTTTTATATCATTATCATCCAGTCTATATTAGCAGCAGACGCAGTACGGTAGTCCACGGCTGTAGCTACCTCTGTATCGGCAGTCGCTCGTCCATCCATAAGTATACTAGTATCCATCCATCTCCATTGTTTACCTGAGGTGCCTTTTAGTTGTGCCTATTAAAATATGGAGAACAAAAATGTTGAGGTTCCAAAAATAGGGAAAGATCAAGATCGACTTCCACCTCGTGCTGAAGCTGCTGCCACTAGTCATGGCCGAGACGATGAAATGCCAGCAACGTCGTCTGCCAAGGCCGATGCCCAATGTCATAGTACAGAGCATGTACAATCCAAAACACCAAATATCAGTAAAAAAAGGACTCAAAAATCTAAAATAAAATTGTCAGAGGAGAAGCGTAAACTTGCCAATATGCCATTTACCACACGGAGTGGCAAGGAACGGCTGAGGCCCTGGCCTATGTTCATGGCTAGTGGTTCAGCTTCACATGAGGATGGAAGCACTCAGCCTCTCGCTAGAAAAATGAAAAGACTCAAGCTGGCAAAAGCACAGCAAAGAACTGTGCGTTCTTCGAAATCACAAATCCACAAGGAGAGTCCAATTGTGTCGTTTGCGATGCCTGACCTTCCCAACACTGGACGTGAAGAGCATGCGCCTCCCACCATTTGCACGCCCCCTGCAAGTGCTGGAAGGAGCACCCGCAGTCCAGTTCCTGATAGTCAGATTGAAGATGTCAGTGTTGAAGTACACCAGGATGAGGAGGATATGGGTGTTGCTGGCGCTGGGGAGGAAATTGACCAGGAGGATTCTGATGGTGAGGTGGTTTGTTTAAGTCAGGCACCCGGGGAGACACCTGTTGTCCGTGGGAGGAATAGGGCCATTGACATGCCTGGTGAAAATACCAAAAAAAATCAGCTCTTCGGTGTGGAAGTATTTCAACAGAAATGCGGACAACATTTGTCAAGCCGTGTGTTGCCTTTGTCAAGCTGTAATAAGTAGGGGTAAGGACGTTAACCACCTCGGAACATCCTCCCTTATACGTCACCTGCAGCGCATTCATCATAAGTCAGTGACAAGTTCAAAAACTTTGGGCGACAGCGGAAGCAGTCCACTGACCAGTAAATCCCTTCCTCTTGTAACCAAGCTCACGCAAACCACCCCACCAACTCCCTCAGTGTCAATTTCCTCCTTACCCAGGAATGCCAATAGTCCTGCAGGCCATATCACTGGCAATTCTGACGAGTCCTCTCCTGCCTGGGATTCCTCCGATGCATCCTTGCGTGTAACGCCTACTGCTGCTGGCGCTGCTGTTGTTGCTGCTGGGAGTCGATGGTCATCCCAGAGGGGAAGTCGTAAGCCCACTTGTACTACTTCCAGTAAGCAATTGACTGTCCAACAGTCCTTTGCGAGGAAGATGAAATATCACAGCAGTCATCCTGCTGCAAAGCGGATAACTGAGGCCTTGGCATCCTGGGCGGTGAGAAACGTGGTTCCGGTATCCATCATTACTGCAGAGCCAACTAGAGACTTGTTGGAGGTACTGTGTCCCCGGTACCAAATACCATCTAGGTTCCATTTCTCTAGGCAGGCGATACCGAAAATGAACACAGACCTCAGAAAAAGACTCACCAGTGTCCTAAAAAATGCAGTTGTTCCCAATGTCCACTTAACCACGGACATGTGGTCAAGTGGAGCAGGGCAGACTCAGGACTATATGACTGTGACAGCCCACTGGGTAGATGTATGGACTCCCGCCGCAAGAACAGCAGCGGCGGCACCAGTAGCAGCATCTCGCAAACGCCAACTCTTTCCTAGGCAGGCTACGCTTTGTATCACCGCTTTCCAGAATACGCACACAGCTAAAAACCTCTTACGGCAACTGAGGAAGATCATCGCAGAATGGCATACCCCAATTGGACTCTCCTGTGGATTTGTGGCATCGGACAACGCCAGCAATATTGTGTGTGAATTAAATCTGGGCAAATTCCAGCACGTCCCATGTTTTGCACATACCTTGAATTTGGTGGTGCAGAATTATTTAAAAAACGAGAGGGGCGTGCAAGAGATGCTGTCAGTGGCCAGAAGAATTGCGGGACACTTTCGGCGTACAGGCACCACGTACAGAAGACTGGAGCACCACCAAAAACGCCTGAACCTGCCCTGCCATCATCTGAAGCAAGAAGTGGTAACGAGGTGGAATTCAACCCTCTATATGCTTCAGAGGTTGTAGGAGCAGCAAAAGGCCATTCAAGCCTATGCAACTGAGCACGATATAGGAGGTGGAATGCACCTGTCTCAAGCGCAGTGGAGAATGATTTCAACGTTGTGCAAGGTTCTGCAACCTTTTGAACTTGCCACACGTGAAGTCAGTTCAGACACTGCCAGCCTGAGTCAGGTCATTCCCCTCATCAGGCTTTTGCAGAAGAAGCTGGAGACATTGAAGGAGGAGCTAACAAAGAGCGATTCCGCTAGGCATGTGGGACTTGTGGATGGAGCCCTTAATTCGCTTAACAAGGATTCACGGGTGGTCAATCTGTTGAAATCAGAGCACTACATTTTGGCCACCGTGCTCGATCCTAGATTTAAAACCTACTTTGGATCTCTCTTTCCGGCAGACACAAGTCTGCTGGGGTTCAAAGAACTGCTGGTGACAAAATTGTCAAGTCAAGCGGAACGCGACCTGTCAACATCTCCTCCTTCACATTCTCCCGCAACTGGGGGTGCGAGGAAAAGGCTCAGAATTCCGAGCCCACCCGCTGGCGGTGATGCAGGGCAGTCTGGAGCGACTGCTGATGCTGACATCTGGTCCGGACTGAAGGACCTGACAACGATTACGGACATGTCGTCTACTGTCACTGCATATGATTCTCTCCCCATTGAAAGAATGGTGGAGGATTATATGAGTGACCGCATCCAAGTAGGCACGTCAGACAGTCCGTACTTATACTGGCAGGAAAAAGAGGCAATTTGGAGGCCCTTGCACAAACTGGCTTTATTCTACCTAAGTTGCCCTCCCACAAGTGTGTACTCCGAAAGAGTGTTTAGTGCCGCCGCTCACCTTGTCAGCAATCGGCGTACGAGGTTACATCCAGAAAATGTGGAGAAGATGATGTTCATTAAAATTAATTATAATCAATTCCTCTGTGGAGACATTCACCAGCAGCAATTGCCTCCACAAAGTACACAGGGAGCTGAGATGGTGGATTCCAGTGGGGACGAATTGATAATCTGTGAGGAGGGGGATGTACACGGTGATATATCGGAGGATGATGATGAGGTGGACATCTTGCCTCTGTAGAGCCAGTTTGTGCAAGGAGAGATTAATTGCTTCTTTTTTGGTGGGGGTCCAAACCAACCCGTCATTTCAGTCACAGTCGTGTGGCAGACCCTGTCACTGAAATGATGGGTTGGTTAAAGTGTGCATGTCCTGTTTATACAACATAAGGGTGGGTGGGAGGGCCCAAGGACAATTCCATCTTGCACCTCTTTTTTCTTTCATTTTTCTTTGCGTCATGTGCTGTTTGGGGGGTGTTTTTTGGAAGGGCCATCCTGCGTGACACTGCAGTGCCACTCCTAGATGGGCCAGGTGTTTGTGTCGGCCACTAGGGTCGCTTAGCTTAGTCACACAGCTACCTCATTGCGCCTCTTTTTTTTCTTCTTTGCGTCATGTGCTGTTTGGGGACTAGTTTTTTGAAGGGCCATCCTGCGTGACACTGCAGTGCCACTCCTAGATGGGCCAGGTGTTTGTGTCGGCCACTTGGGTCGCTTATCTTAGTCACACAGCTACCTCATTGCGCCTCTTTTTTTTCTTCTTTGCGTCATGTGCTGTTTGGGGAGTGTTTTTTGGAAGGGCCATCCTGCGTGACACTGCAGTGCCACTCCTAGATGGGCCAGGTGTTTGTGTCGGCCACTTGGGTCGCTTATCTTACTCACACAGCTACCTAATTGCGCCTCTTTTTTTCTTTGCGTCATGTGCTGTTTGGGGAGTGTTTTTTGGAAGGGCCATCCTGCGTGACACTGCAGTGCCACTCCTAGATGGGCCAGGTGTTTGTGTCGGCCACTTGGGTCGCTAATCTTAGTCACACAGCTACCTCATTGCGCCTCTTTTTTTTCTTCTTTGCGTCATGTGCTGTTTGGGGAGTGTTTTTTGGAAGGGCCATCCTGCGTGACACTGCAGTGCCACTCCTAGATGGGCCAGGTGTTTGTGTCGGCCACTTGGGTCGCTTATCTTACTCACACAGCTACCTCATTGCGCCTCTTTTTTTTCTTCTTTGCGTCATGTGCTGTTTGGGGAGTGTTTTTTGGAAGGGCCATCCTGCGTGACACTGCAGTGCCACTCCTAGATGGGCCAGGTGTTTGTGTCGGCCACTTGGGTCGCTTATCTTACTCACACAGCTACCTAATTGCGCCTCTTTTTTTCTTTGCGTCATGTGCTGTTTGGGGAGTGTTTTTTGGAAGGGCCATCCTGCGTGACACTGCAGTGCCACTCCTAGATGGGCCAGGTGTTTGTGTTGGCCACTTGGGTCGCTTATCTTACTCACACAGCTACCTCATTGCGCCTCTTTTTTTCTTTGCATCATGTGCTGTTTGGGGAGTGTTTTTTGGAAGGGCCATCCTGCGTGACACTGCAGTGCCACTCCTAGATGGGCCAGGTGTTTGTGTCGGCCACTTGGGTCGCTGAGCTTAGTCATCCAGCGACCTCGGTGCAAATTTTAGGACTAAAAATAATATTGTGAGGTGTGAGGTGTTCAGAATAGACTGAAAATGAGTGGAAATAATGGTTATTGAGGTTAATAATACTTTGGGATCAAAATGACCCCCAAATTCTATGATTTAAGCTGTTTTTTAGGGTTTTTTGGAAAAAAAAAAACGAATCCAAAACACACCCGAATCCGACAAAAAAAATTCGGTGAGGTTTTGCCAAAACGCGTTCGAACCCAAAACACGGCCGCGGAACCGAACCCAAACACAAAACCCGAAAAATTTCCGGTGCTCATCACTACTAGAAATATAAAATTTCTTGTCCACCGGTCTCCCATGCCTTAATTCAAGTACCTCATCTATCGTTATAGAGTATGGCACTAGTCCTGACTTTCTATGACCTTGAGGTACTTGTGAGCACACCCAGCATTCCGTTTGGTTTATAACCTTACCCACTAATGAGTGATAGTCACTCAATGGATGACGGTCCATATTGATATTAATGCTGGACTGACATCTCTGAATGCACCCGTCCTCAACTATGTTGTCACAATTCCTACATATGCAATTCTCTTCAGCTAACAATCCTTCACAATGTCTGTTAGTGTCATGGCTACCAGAGCGTTTTCTGATACTCGCCTTTGCTCGGTGATTGTGTTGCTCTTGGAATTCTACGAATCCATCCTGATCATCAGAACCCATTCCAGATCATTTCTCGACCTCACTGGAACTCTCACCGAAACAGACTGCTCTGGTCAACAACAGGGTCAACAGGAAAACACGGACTGCAGTCTCTTGGGGCGAGTCCATCTTAGGAGGAGAAAGAAAAAGTTGTAATGGGGGTACCGAAAATAATTGAAGGGAAAGAAAAATGTTACGATAATTGTCCTATAGTCTTGTTGTTCTTCTTGCTCAGATGTCGTCTCAACAGTGGTGTCTCTCAGTCTTCCCAAAACGAACACTCCAGTGATACGATATTCTTTCCGACTCAGCGATTTTTCTGTAAGGAGCATAAATCTTGCATTACCATTTGTCTAACTGTTGTGTGACATACCATCCGTAACATGAAAGAACAAAGAGAGAGAACAATAGAAAAGAAACATTATCAGATTTCCGTTCACCATCAGGCTGTCACACCAACATGTCCATCGGTATCTCTGCACAGTCTCCCCCCACCAGTATCTCCACTCTCCACCCTTTGTGTTTGGCCAGACACAACGATGCTGGTAAGATACACTGGGTTTGGGTAGACCTCTGAAAGGACCAAGTAGACATGTGACGTTTGAGCTGTCTGGTGAACGTCAGAGATGAAAAGGAAATATTTAAAGATAAATCACAGAGTTTACCTGGCCGCCCTTGTGTCTACAAGGAATGACCTACCAATTACATCGACTGTAACCTCAGGCTTACTATCAAGGCTAATAATCAACTTCACTGGCTACAAATTACAAGTGCGGCCCAAAATCTTTCCTATATGATCCCTGATTACAATTACGTGCGTTATGTCGTTGTCTAGGGGGTTTATATACCTTATGTGGGTCGTTAAACATACAATTCCGTGCATAATGCCCTTCCCTCTGGCAGTTATAACATTTTATCACATTTGACTTACCCACAGGGGTCTGGGGCTTAAGCTGATGTGGCTTCGTTGTCAGGGCCTGTCTACTTATTGTCATTTGCTTACCGCCCTGTGACTCCCTGTGTCTTACGATGTTCCGATCATGCTCAATAGCGGTCCCTCTCAAAGCAGCCACCGACATACCTCTCCAGTTGGGTTGAGTGGTCTGTACCCTTGTCCTCAACACTTCCTTTAAACCATCCATTAATACAGAAACTCCTACTTCTCTATACTCTACAATGTGAGGTGCAATTGTCTGTTCATAACATACAATACCGTACTTACCTGTGGACACGACCTCACCTGACCCTCCGTAAGAGGGCTTGACTACTGCCTTTACCGATTGGGCCGTGCCCACCTGGGTGTCTCGTATGATGGCTGCTGGAAAAAGTGCCGACATCGTGCTGGGCTCACTTTCTTGCTTGTGATCCTGAGGGAAGTTTAACATGGGGTGCAACTTGCACGGGTTAGAATTTGTACATTTATCAGTTTTACTTCTATCATTATTACATTTATTATGCTTACTATTAACATCATTAATACATTTATTATGCTTACTATTAACATCATTAATACATTTATTAAGTGCCCTATTATCATCATATCCCAGTATGCCATTCTCTGCAGCCATTGTTTCTCCAGTTGCCATCAGTTTCCTGCTAAGATGGGAACCAGCTGCTTGAGCTAATTCCCTTTGTATCTCCCCTTCCTGTTGCCATAAATGTAAACAGATTGTGTGTCTGATCCTCTGTTTCTGAGATTTTATCAGACATATCCTTCTCCTTAAATTTTGCAAAACCTCAGGATTAAAACTGCCTACCCTGGGAAACTTCTCCCCATCGTTCACAGTCATACGTTCCCACTCATTGCATAATACCTCTGTGTGTGATCCATATTTCTCACACATTACGTACCTCGCCGACCCGACTGGCCGCGGAATAATATCAACCTGAACCTTGGTTGATCGTCCCTTACTTGAGCAACTGGCCCCCATTCTTTGCAGGTATTGCCTTCTCAGCAAATTCCTACAAAAACCACGTTCCCAGAGGTAAGGCGACGGTGAAAGTCCATCGAGTGCCTTCACCCACTCTCGCCCACGTCGACCAATATGCCCACACACTGCTTCAGCGCTGGCGTACTCAACCCAAGGCCCCTATGTGACCTCTACTTACTGGGGCGTGTGGGAGTATGCTACCCTCCCCAGTAAGTATCAGTTGCTGGAGAATTCCTGAGTGAACAGCGAACCTCCCTTAAAATAAAAAAAACCTACACAAATCACGTTAGAATGTACAAATAGTGTTTATGATCCCGCAAAGCGTACGCAAATTGCGTTATGGGTATCAAGGTAACCAACTAATGCACACAATTACATGCGGTACAGTCGCAATGCGTATAAGTAACTATTACTTATCCGCAGAACGACCAGCGGAATCGATTGTTTAGGCTGCGAGACCTTCAGCCGGAGCGTATTCTCAAAACGGGCCTATATGGGTATTGCGCCAACCCCCAGGGCTGCGCTCTCTACCTCTGACCTTTCTTAAGTCAGGGTTTTCAGAACTTCATATATGTACTTTTAACGGATTTCTGACTTTCGCGGACCTCCTGGTCTGCTGTAACACTAATTGCTCCTCTTACCTTATTGACTTTAAACGTGAGATGGCCTTCTCCCACGCCACCACGTGTTCACTTCACGGATATCCTTCTACGAGATCTCGAATTCCGGGGTTCACACCAAAAAAAAACTTTACTTGCATACACACGCTCTCTCACTTCATATATACTTTGATTTTTCTGTACAGAAAATTTCTTTCATTCAGGTAACACAGGCTAATCCCAGAGGTAATGCAACGAGAGGAGGATCTTTTTAAACTAAATTTTGGAAACTGAAACAAATTTGTGCTATTATCTCGTGGCTTCCATATCTACTACTAAAACAATGCTATCATGTGATTTGTATTTAGTGGGCATATCCGTACGCACGTTGCGTAATGTACGCCATGTGTGTAGGCCTTTGCGTTGCGTACGCTGTCTCGCACTCGGTCAGAGACACGTGTACACAGGCCGGATACGTCCGCTGTAACACAAATAACACGCTTCTATCAATGCAAACGATATTTAACTATAATCGTTTACCAAACACCACACAGTATCTCCTGTATAACCTTTATAACTGGGTCAGGCTGCGTGTGTGTTTTACAATTACTCCCTTGAGTATTACTTTTACTTTTAACTAAATAGCAACAAATTTTCTCAGCACGTGATCAATGCGAATGGCAGACAGAAAGGCATATATGTGAAAATACGCAAATGGAAATACAGGTGTGTGCGTGTGTTGCGTGCGCAATTTTCACCAATACAGAAATTTAAACAGATTTAACAGACAATAGCTTAACGTTCTTACCTTTCGGTTCCGGATCCCACCAGCATCCCTACAAACCAAGCGGAGCAGACGCTTATCTAATCAGCACTTACCGTATCCCCAACCACCAAACGGCTAACAGGGGATACTACCTTCCCGCCCTTTGCTGATGGATAAAGTATGCCTGGTTCCGCTTGGCTGCGGATATGAGGAGGCCCGGACGATGCCCCCAATTGATAAAGTCAGTTATTACCTAAAAACATTAAGCTATATTCTATTATGGACTAAGTACGCTATTGGCGCACTGAGTACCGTAAGGGTACGCACCTAGCGTAGCAGATGCTAGGCCGTGGGCGCGACGCACGAGCGACACGCACGCTTACAGAATGTTACACAGTATCCCTTAGTAATAACACACCTTAAGGGTACGCTTTACACTTTAAACCTTGGCAATGAAATACCATAACGATGTAATGCTTATTAACCTTGATTATATGAGAAGCTGTTTGAGCTTTTGAGACGCTCAGAAAACCCTTTACAGTAACTAGTGAAAACACAAGACCTGGTTAGGATACAAAAACCACTTAGGCTCTAACACCCAGTGGATGATTCTATTTGAGTAAAAAGGGGAAAAACAGTACAGCTTATACACTACAAAACTAACATAAAATCTAAACAGAATAACGAGGAATAATATGAACAATAGCGAACGATTGCAAACACAAGAAAACAGAATGTGTACACAATGAGAACAAATGGCAAACAGAAAGGATAACAAAATGGCTACAGAGAACTTACACACGTGGGAATGATTCGCAGGCGCGTCCTGAATCCAGCCCTCAGCCTTCAATGTGAAAACGTTGCAGAGAGAGTGAGTGACTGACAGGCAATGGTGGTCTTTATATACACAACATACAGTAACAATACAATGGTCCCTATAATCTCATGGTTCATTGGACACAGGAATGTGTCTCTGCATTATAACAAAAGGTCATAGGTGGGTTCGAACAGGTGGGCTGTGCCTTTCTCCAACTGCTCAGGTGGGAGGTATCCTTAGGATTCCCGCCGCATGGGTAATGAACAGCAAATACAGTAAATATCTATAAACTACTTTTGTACATAACTATGCACAGGAGCGAGCAATCTCTTCCTAACCAACACCGAAATATTACTAATAAAATACTCTACAGAGCTGGATACTAGACACCACCGTTCTACCTTTATCTGACCCTTCCTATCATGCAAAGAGGAATTTCTCTGTCCAAGAACCATTTACACTAAACTTACTTTCTAACATTGTTAAGGGGAATGTTCACTATAATATACGCTATATGAGTTAAGTATGTTATGATCGAGTCGCCCGCTAGACGCTTACAAACTCTACCGTAAATGCGCATATGCCGCGCGTGATCGCCGGAGCGATCTTACGCAAATTGCGGATATGTGCACGCACGGCAGAGGGTGTGCACATGCAGCGGGCATGTGCATGAGGGGTTAGTACAAGGCATATGTATCAGGATATTTTTCGACTTTGACACTATCTATCTATCTATTTAACTTATGGGCCCTACACACTAGAACAGGGGTGTCAAACTCAAATTCATCGGGGGCCGCATCAGCAGTTTGGTCCCCATCAAAGGGCCGGTTGGTTGTATCTGTAGGTCTATCCAAAATTTACCGCTCCACCTGCCTTATATGTGCCCAGCCATCTGCCCCCTTTTAAAGTGCCCAGCCATGTGCCCCCTTTTATAGTGCCCAGCCATGTGCCCCCTTTTATAGTGCACAGGTCCCCATTTTACACATTGCGGCAGGCACAGGTCCCCATTTTACACATTGCGGCAGGCACAGGTCCCCATTTTACACATAGCGGCAGGTACAGGTCCCCATTTTACACATTGTGGCAGGCACAGGTCCCCATTTTACACATTGTGGCAGGCACAGGTCCCCATTTTACACATAGCGGCAGGTACAGGTCCCCATTTTACACATTGTGGCAGGCACAGGTCCCCATTTTACACATTGTGGCAGGCACAGGTCCCCATTTTACACATTGCGGCAGGCACAGGTCCCCATTTTACACATTGCGGCAGGCACAGGTCCCCATTTTACACATAGCGGCAGGTACAGGTCCCCATTTTACACATTGTGGCAGGCACAGGTCCCCATTTTACACATTGTGGCAGGCACAGGTCCCCATTTTACACATAGCGGCAGGTACAGGTCCCCATTTTACACATAGCGCAGGTACAGGTCCCCATTTTACACATTGTGGCAGGCACAGGTCCCCATTTTACACATTGTGGCAGGCACAGGTCCCCATTTTACACATAGCGGCAGGTACAGGTCCCCATTTTACACATAGCGGCAGGTACAGGTCCCCATTTTACACATAGCGGCAGGTACAGGTCCCCATTTTACACATTGTGGCAGGCACAGGTCCCCATTTTACACATTGTGGCAGGCACAGGTCCCCATTTTACACATAGCGGCAGGTACAGGTCCCCATTTTACACATAGCGGCAGGTACAGGTCCCCATTTTACACATTGTGGCAGGTGGTGGAAGGAGGGAGAGAGAGAGAAAGAGAGGAAGGGAGAGGGGCTGACTTACATTTGAAGCGGTTCTCGCCGCTCTTCAGCCGCCTCTCCCTCCTCGTCTGCGCGGCTCCCTTCTCCCTCCTCCGACGGGGTTTCGTTGAATGACGCGTTTGCGCCGTGACGTCACGACGCAATCGCGTCATTCCGCGAAACCCCGCCCCCCCCGAGCTGGGCACTCGGGAGAAGGGGTTTCATGGCGGCGGCACCGCGGGCCATCAGACGAGGTCTGGCGGGCCGGATTTGGCCCGCGGGCCTTGTCTTTGACACCCCTGCACTAGAAGATAACACTGAACGATATGAACGTTCTCGTTCATTAATGAACGAGAACTCATTCATATCGTTCAGTGTGAAAGCACCAACGATGAATGATGCGCGGCCCCGTGCTCATCATCGTTGGTGCCCCGTCGCTTATGCATGCAGGCCAATATGGACAATCTCGTCCATATTAGCATGCACTGCTATGGAGCAGGGTGACGGGGGAAGTGAAGAAACTTCATTCCCCCGTCACCTCCACCCCGCCGCCCGGTCGCACGCCAGCCGTATCGGCCATCGGGCAGCTCTGCGGCAGGTCGACAAGTGTGTAGGGCCCATTAGACTATATATTTACAGTATCTCTTTCAAACGCTTAGTTAGTATCTTGATGCAAATACTTATATTATGTTTCGTATGGATGGATTTTGCAGATTGATCCTTTTGGAAGGATCGATCAACGTGTTCGGAGCTGATCAATTTTTGGATTGATACTCTGGAGTATGATGTATCGATAGGATCGATCCTGGCATCACAATATGCCAAGGATTTTCTTTCCCTACTGTTTACTGTTTCTGTTTGCAATTGCACATGTGTGAATTGTTCTGCATGTGTGGGAACTTTTTCTTTTTGAAACTCCACGAGTGAACATAATGTATGTCCTGGAAAAGATCGATATTATTTTTACAATTCTAAACCTTATTTAATTCAAATATACCAACCCCGCGTCTATATGGGGGCCCTCAAATTGTTCATCGCTAATTTAGATAGCCATGTCCATATTTTGGTCCTCTTGAGTAGCAGGGAGGTCCAAGAGATAGGTTTCTGCTGCAGGTTACATTGGTTTCCACAGGGAAACATCGGGGTGTAGAGTGGATCTTGATCCAGAGGCGCCAACAGGCTAAAGCTTTAGGCTGTCCCAGGATGCATTGGGGCCTACTCTATACAGGGCCGGGTCTAGCCCTTGTGGCGCCCCGGGTGAAAAATAGGGGCGTGGCTTCATACAGGGGCATGGTCAGTTACGCCCCCTGTAGAGTTGTGCCCCCAGTAGCACCCGCATTTGTGCCCCCAGTAGCGCCGCTTTAAAAAAAATAAAATAATGAATACTTACAATCCCCGCTCCTGAGTCCCGACCGTTGCAGACCTCTGCCGGCGCCGCTCCTCTCCTCGGATCTATGGGAGAGACGTCATGACGTCTCTCCCATAGCACAGCATAGACACTAGAGGTCAATCATGACCCCTACCGTCTGTGCCAGTCCCACATTGCTGTGCGGTGCGCAATGACGTAATCGCGCACCGCAGAGCAAAGGTCCTCTCCATGAAGGGAAACTAGACGGGTAGCGTCTAGTTCCCTTCACTGCGGGGGGACCAGCGGGGGACACAGCAGCAGCGGGGGGCACAGTAGCGGATCTTGCCATGGTGCGGCGCCCCGGGCAAAAGTCCTGCTTGCCCGTGGCAAGATCCACTACTGCCTCTATAACCCCGCCTCCAGACACTGTGAGCTCAGCTTCAGTTGGTGTCTGCAGCAGCAGGTCACTTAACAGGTGGGCTGCACTGCGCAGCCCTGAAAAAGCTTTTTCTGACAGAAAATTTATTATAAACTTGGCTGTCAGCGCTGTATGTTATGGGGACACTTCAGCGCTGCAGCTCCATCACCTCCCAAGAGGCGTCGCATACTCCCGTGGCCTGTTCCTGGGTACTTGCGGCGGAGACGCTCCGGCTTTAGGCACACGGTTGCAGTCACTCTCCTGGTTCACGTTACTGCTACGGGGAGGAGGTAAGAGGGTTCCCTAGGTGGGACCCGCCATTAAATTGTGTTCTGTTCGCAGCCTAGGGAGACGGGTCACGGCGCTGGCATGGACACTGCCACCAAGCAGGGACCCACCAGGGCAATAGAGCACAGGTCGGGTGTACTAATGCCCTTATTTAATAAGGCTCGCTAGTACCTGGGGTGGAAGTCCAGCATAGGGGAGCTGGCGCTTGACCTGTAGCCTCTCCCTGGCCCAGGGCGACATCTACTGCAGTTTTTCCTGCCCTGGAGCTGCCTCACATACTCCCTCACTTCCTGACTGAGACGCTGGGCGACATCTTATAAGCATAGTTGCAGCTAGTCTCTGGAAGTGCAGGGCAAAGTCTCCCTTGTAAAGCCACCTGTATACATCACTGTGACTTTACAAACACTTGAGTATTCTACATGTCTTTATGCAGACAGCGTTAGTTAAGAAAAAGTGTACTTATTACAGGATATATTGTCTGAGTATTCTGATATATACCTCCGGTCTAGGACCGCGCGGTGTACTATGTGTCATACATCTCCCAGTCAGTCTGCAGCTCCTGTAACCAGGAGCCACCCGGGGCTGCGTACACAAACCTACTGAGTACTCTGGTGGAACGCTTTACGCCCCCTATGGGACCACCTGTGCCACTACAGCCACAAATTATCCCTATGGTTAATCCGCCTTGGGCGAAAAATTTATCTAACCAGTTGCAGCAATTAAATCATTCCTTGGTCAGGCAAAAATGTACTCCAGGTCACTCTCGTGTCTCTGGGTCATCTAAGTGGGCTGCTTACTCCTCACAATCCACTAATCTCTCAGATGTTTGATCTGAAGAGGAAGGGGAGCACACTGTCCTGTCAGACACTGAATCAGGTGTTTCTGACGAGGATTCTCCATTGCAAATTGATGTCTCTGCCCTTGTGGTTGCTATTAAGCAAATCCTACAAATCACTGATGATGAGGATTCCACTACTGTGTCTATGAAAACTGATATGTTTAAACGGCAGAAGGTGGATAAAAATCTATTACCCCATTCTGACCATTTGGTGGACATCAGTCAGGAGCCCTAATCCAGGAGGTCTAATCCAGGGAAGAAATTCCCTCTGTCTAAACGAGCCTTGGCTTGCTATCCTCTCCCTGCAGATTTATGTAACAAGTGGGAAAATTCACCGCCAGTGGATTCTCATGGTCACCAGCCTAGTGGTATCATCCACTCTGCCTGCCACCACTATCACTTCACTGAAGGAACCGACAGATAAGCGCGTAGAGGGATGCCTGAAGTCTATTTACTCCCTTACAGGTACGGTACATAGACCCACTATTGCAGCCTCTTGGGCTGCAAAAGGAATTGAAGCATGGGTTCAGGCATTAGAAGAAGAGCTGCCCGAGGATATATCTGACAATGCCAGACTATACCTGTCGCATATTACCACCGCCACCTATTACATTCAGGAGGCGTCCTCTGAGGCAGGTGTGTTGGAAGCCAAGGTGTCGACTACGTCTGTCATGGCTCGCCGTGTTCTGTGGTTGAGGTCATAGAAGGTGGACCAAGACTCCAAAAAGACCTTGGAGGTACTCCCCTATAAGGGGGACATTTTGTTTGGGGAAGACCTAAATAAAATTGTGTCTGAATTGGCGGCTGCTAAAACTGCCTTTCTCCCAAAAACTAATCCTTCTGCACAGAAGGCTAAAGGTACCACTTTTCGTTCCTTTCAGCCTCAAGGGTAAGCAAAAGGTCAGGCATACCCGAGATAATCTCGTGCTCCCAAAACCACTAAACCCAAAGCAAAGCAGTCCTGGGCGGCCCATCAGCCTGCTTCTAAACAAGACAAGCCTGCCGCATGACGGGGCGGGCCTCCCCCTGGGGGACCCCACAGTGGAAGGCCGACTTCTGGAGTTCACCCAGGTCTGGATAAAGACCACTTCAGATGCATGGGTGCGGAAAGTTGTCTCTCACGGATACGCAGTCTCCTTCAAGAGACATCCTCCTCGCCAGTTTTGCACCGCGGTTATCCCTTTGGATCCGTTAAAGGCGCAAGCTCTACAAAAGGTTGTGGGTTACCTCCTGAATATAGGAGTGGTAGTGCCGGTTTTTCTGGCCCAGAGAGGCAGAGGTTACTACTCGACCCTGTTTCTAGTTCCGAAACCCAATGGGTCTTTCCGGCCTATACTCAACCTCAAATCACTGAACAAGTTTGTGAGATTGTCCAAGTTCCGTATGGAAACACAGGATGCGTACCAGCATATACCTATTGCCATGTCGCATCAGCAGTATCTGCGGTTTGCTTTTGGCAACCTCCACTATCAGTTCCAGGCTCCACCATTTGGACTGGCTACGGGTGTAGTATGCTATGCTGGTGCCGGAATCCCGACCGCCGGCATACTGACAGCTGGGCAAGTGCAAGTGAGCCCCTTGCGGGCATGGCGGCGCGTTACGTGTGCCACGCTATTTATTCTCCCTCCAGGGGGGTCGTGGACCCCCAAGAGGGAGAATAGTTGTCGGCATGCCGGGTGTCGGGATTCCGGTGCCAGTATACTGAGCGCCGGCATCCCAACAGCCGGCATACTGAATACCACCCCTGGCTACGGCTCCTCGGATCTTCACCAAGGTCATGGCCGTAATGACGGTCCATATACGGGAGTCAGGATCCTGCCATATTTGGATGACTTTCTGATTCTGGCAAACTCCCACAATGTCCTCCTCAGTCATCTGCAACAGATGGTAAGCTTCCTACAAGCCCATGGGTGGCTCATCAATTGGAAGAAATCCTCGCTGGTCCCAGATCATAGCATGGTGCACCTGGGGGCACTCCTTGACACACACAGACAACGACTGTTTCTGTCTCCAGAAAAAGTTCTGAGATTTTAAGACAGGATAAGATGCTTCCTTTGTTGCCCCAGAGTGTCGATACACTCGGCGATGAAGTACTTGGCCTGATGGTGTCGGCATTCAACATGGCAGAGTGCGCTGAGTTTCATTCTCGCCTCTGCAGAGGTTAAACCTTTCCAAGTGGGACGGCCTACCTCATCGGATCAGATCTCTCATGATCCCTTTGACTCTGGAGGTTCATCTGTCACTGACCTGGTGGCTACAGGACCAGCAATTCAGCAGGGGCTGTCCCTTCTGGATCCCCGACTAGGTCCTGCTGGCAATGGACGCCAGTCTGAGGGGATGGGGTGCGGTGTTGGAGCAACACTCTTTTCAGGGTCACTGGACCAGGGAGGAGTCACTCCTTCCAATAAACATTCTGGAGTTGGGGGCAGTGTTCAATGCATTGACTCTCGCCCTGCCTCTGGTACAGAACAGGCCTGTTCAAGTACGGTCGGACAATGCCACTATGGTGGCATACATAAACCATCACGGCGGCACTCGAAGCCGCATGGCTATGATAGAAGTGTCAAAAATCCTTTGTTGGATGGAGCGCCATCTGCCAGCAATATCGGCAGTGTTCATTCCGTGCATCCTAAACTGGGAAGCGGACTTCCTCAGTTGCCAGGACGTACATGCCGGAGAGTGGAGTCTTCATTCAGAAGTCTTTCAACTCCTAGTGGACAAGTGGGGCCTACCAGACGAAGCGCTGATGGCGTCTCGACACAATCACAAGGTTCCGGTCTTCGGATCAAGAACCAGGGATCCTCAAGCAGCGTTTGTCGATGCACTGTCAATTCCATGGAACTTTCGGCTGCCCTACGTGTTCCCTCCAGTGTCACTCCTGCCCAGGGTCCTGCGGAAGTTCAAACAAGAAGTTGCTCCAGCGTGGCCCAGACGGCATTGGTCCTTAGACCTGCATGGTCTATCGACAGAGCATCCTATTCTACTTTTTCAGTGCCCAGACCTCCTTATACATGTCACTTGTCTTTAACCAGGCTGGCTTTGATTGCATGGCTCTTCAAGCATCAATCCTGAGAGCCAAAGGATTCTCTAAGGCTGTCATCCAAACTATGTTAAAAGTCCGTAAACCAGCTTCAGCTCGAATTTACTACAGGGTCTGGAATTCTTACTTCACCTGGTGTGCTGATAAAAATTATGATGCATACAGATTCAGAACTTCCAGAATCCTGGCTTTTCTGCAAAGAGGCCTGGACTTAGACCTTCGCCTGGCCTCGCTCAAGGTTCACATATCTGGCTTGTCGGTGTGGTTTCAGAGAAAAATTGCATCTATACCTGATGTTCATACATTCACTCATGGTGTCTTATGGATTCAGCCTCCCTATGTCCCTCATGTGGCTCCATGGGATCTGTCTGTTGTCCTGAATGTACTGCAAGAATCTTCATTTGAACCTCTTCAGACGGTGGACCTTAAATGGTTCACGGCCAAGGTCTTGTTTTTACTGGCTATTGCTTCTGCTAGAAGGGAGTAGGACTTAGAAAGGGTGTACGACAGGACAATGCGCCTAATTTTTCATCATGATCGGGCAGTTCTTAGAACTCACCCTGGTTATTTACCTAAGAGATTGTGGTTCCGGCCTTTATCTCTTCTGATTTGTCCTCCAAAGAGCTGTCTTTGGATGTGGTACGGGCTCTCCGTATATATGTGGAGAAGACTGCCTCTATCAGGAGATCAGACTCCCTTTTTGTCTTGTTTGGTTTTCACAAACGTGGCTGGCCTGTGAATAAGCAAACCTTGGCCAGATGGATTAGAATGGTGATTGCACAAGCTTATACGCAGGCTAGTCTCCCAGCTCCTGCTGCAATTAAAGCCCATTCTATTCGGTCTGTTGGACCTTCTTGGGCGGCTCACCGTGGCGCTCCACAGAACAATTGTGCAAGGTAGCTATGTGGTCCTCTGTGAACACGTTTATTAGGTTCTATGCCTTTGATACTTCCGCCTCCCAGGATGCTTCCTTTGGACGCCGGGTTCTCATACCCGCTAAGGAGCATCCCCTCCTATGAGGAACTGCTTTAGGATATCCCCGATGTTTCCCTGTGGAAACCAATGTTATCTGCTGCAGAAAGGAGAGTTATGGTAGACTTACCATTGTTAACTCTCTTTCTGCAAACTACGTTGGCTTCCACAGGGTGCCCACCCTGACGCTTTTAGCTTCTATGGGTTTGTATGGCATTAGCCGCTGGTCCCTTCTCCTGTCGTGAGAATGTAGTTCTATGTGACTAACATCTACCCTCTCTCTTGCCTGCTCCTACATTGGACTGGTTAACAAAACTGAGCTCACAGTGCCTGGAGGCGGAGTTAAAGAGAAGGCCCCAATACATTCTGGGATAGCCTAAAGCTTTAGCCTGTTGGTGCCTCTGGATCAAGATCCGCACGACACCCTGATGTTTCCCTATGGAACCCAATGTACCTCGCAGAAAGAGAGTTAACAATGTTAAGTCTACGATAACTCTCCTTTTGTGTGTGTGTGTGTGTGTGTGTGTGTGTGTGCGTGTGTGTGTGGGAGGGGGCGTGATTTGAGTCTCCATACAGTTGTAGGGCGGTGCCATGATACTGTGACACAAAGTGCCTCATCAGTGCCTCGTCGCACTCACGTTACAAGACAGAAGGGGAAAATTATAGTTGTGTTAAAACTCAAAATACACACATCAGGCTACAATCTTATGTAACGTACGTTACTCAACAACGCTGCAATGTTTTGAAATGTAATGCATACTGTAAGTTACTGTGTTTCCACTGCCACGCTTCTTGTTCTGGTTCTCTGGTACGATGTAATAATGTATCTCTTATCCATAGTCTTATTCCCTCTTCTGTACTTGTGTTTTTTTAGTCTAGAATATTTCATAAAAAGAAAAGGTGAATACGTACTTAAAGAAAACATGTAAATAAAATGACTGTTAGATCACTATGCATATATATAAATCATAGAGAATTATACCCATAGTAACTTTAAATTATATTTTATTTATTTTCAGGACTCATTAACGGCATAGTGAAGCACAGCAACAGTGCCAAAGGTTTGTTGGAGCGGAGAAAGGTTAATTGTGCCTCCATCTTCAAGTACCTAGAAGAGAATGGTGCCTTGCCCCAGGAAAGAACAAAGCCTTCACTTGTGAATAAAGCCATTGAATACTGGAACGAACCAGTGAGTAATACCGTGAGCTGCCATGGAATACTCAGATGCATACCTGTATAATTTCTGATATATCTTATTTGATATCCTAGAGTAGCGCAGTACATACCTCACGCAATGGCTGTGTTCACGTAGTTGAGTGACGGTATCAGAAATATGAAGAATAACGGGCGTTCATGTGGGGAGTTGGCTAGAAATGCAAGGAGTAATGGTCCATTTAATGGGCGTGGTATGGGAGTGGTGGGAGGCGTGTCAGTGATAGGGGCTGCATACACAGACGCACTGGAGGCCATAGTCGGATGGAGAAACTGGCTGGTGAAAGTTTCAATGGTGCGAGCAATGGTGGTGTATAATGACACACCATTCCCTATTATTGCGTGTTTGGAGGCTGACAGTGGGCGCCTCAGTCCTTGCATATTCGGATGCAGGTATCTACACAAGAGCAGCAATGATTTGTAGCAGCATTGGCATAAAGTCGCAGACAGGCGACCACTAACTGGAGCATCTGCGCCCGACTCAGAATCAAGCCCTAAGTCTGCATCCACATTACATTACTTAATTTCTATTACTGTTTGTCCAATTATCTTTGCTAGGCAACGGATATATGATGATTACTTATAGACTTACCATACTATCCCTTTAAACCGGGACACTCTTGAATTATACAGGTTTTGTGGCTGGCTGCCTGCAAGCATGAATTTCTCCTGGTTTTAATCTGCCACATAATGTCTAATTCAAGGTAAGTCTACTTATAGACGTAACTGGGGTGTAATATGGTATGCCGGCTGCCAGGATCCTGACGGCCAGCATACCGGCGCCGGAATCCCTACCGCCGGCATACCGACAGCTGGGCGAGCGCAAATGAGCCCCTTACGGGCTCGCTGCAAGCACGGTGGCGTACTACGCGCGCTACGCTATTTATTCTCCCTCCAGGGGGGTCGTGGACCCCCAAGAGGGAGAATAGCTATCGGTATGCCAGGTTTTGGGATTCCGGCGCCGGTATACTAAGCACCGGGATCCCAACAGCTGGCATGCTGAGTACCACCCACGTAACTGATTAGGTAAAAAGATCAGCACCTAATGGAGCGTACATTTGTGGGAGGGGCAGTGGGGGATTTGCTTTACCCACAGTCCTTGGGTGTAGGTTCTTGCTGGCTATTGCCTCTGCAAGACGGGTGTCGAAGTTAGGCGCATTGTCCTGTCATCCACCCTTTCTGATATTTTATTGTGACCGGGCAGTTCTATCAACACGATCTGGTTACGTAAGGTGGTGTCATCGTTTCACCTTAATCAAGAGATTGTGGTTTCGACCTTTATCTCTTCGAATTTGTCTCCCAAAGAACGTTCTTTGGATGTGGTTAGGGTCTCCGTATATATGTGGAGAGGACTGCCTCTATCAGGAGGTCAGATACCATTTTTGCCTTTGGCTGGCCTGCGAATAAGCAAACCTTGGCCAGATGGATTAGAATAGTGATTGCACAAGCTTATGCGCAGACTGGACTCCCAGCTCCTGCTGCTATTAATGCCCATTCTACTCGGTCTGTTGGACCTTCTTGGGCGGCTCGCCGTGGCGCTCAACAGAACAATTGTACAAGGCAGCTATGTGGTCCTCTGTGAACACGTTTATTAGGTTCTATGCCTTTGATACTTCCGCCTCCCAGGATGCTTCCTTTGGTCGCCAGATTCTCATATCCACTAAGGTGCATCCCCTCCCTTGAGGAACTGCTTTAGGACACCCCCGATGTTTCCCTGTGGAAACCAATGTTACCTGCTGCAGAAAGGAGAGTTATGGTAGACTTACCATTGTTAATTCTCTTTCTGCGAGGTACATTGGCTTCCACAGGGCACCCACCCTGGCCCACTTAGCTTCTATGGGTTTGTATGGCATTAGCCGCTGGTCCCTGGTCCTGTCGTGAGAATGTAGTTCTATGTGACTAACATCTACCCTCTCTCTTGCCTGCTCCTACATTGGACTGGTTAACAAAACTGAGCTCACAGTGCCTGGAGGCAAGGTTATAGAGGAGGCCCCAGTGCATCCTGGGACAGCCTAAAGCTTTAGCCTGTTGGTGCCTCTGGATCAAGATCCACACTACACCCCGATGTTTCCCTGTTGAACCCAATGTACCTCGCAGAAAAAGAGTTAACAATGGTAAGTCTACGATAACTCTCCTTTTGTGTGTGTGTGTGTGTGTGTGTGTGTGTGCGTGTGTGTGGGGGGGGGGGGTGATTCGAGTCACCATACAGTTGTAGGTCAGTGCCATGATACTGTGCACAAAATGCCTTATCAGTGCCTCGTCGCACTCACGTTACAAGACAGAAGGGGAATCTTATAGTTGTGTTAAAACTCAAAATACACACATCAGGCTACAACCTTATGTAACGTACGTTACTCAAAAACGCTGCAATGTTTTGAAATGTAATGCATACTGTAAGTTACTGTGTTTCCACTGCCACGCTTCTTGTTCTGGTTCTCTGGTACGATTTAATAATGTATCTCTTATCCATAGTCTTCTTCCCTCTTCTGTACTTGTGTTTTTAGTCTAGAATATTTAGTAAAAAGAAAAGGTGAATACATACTTAAAGAAAAGCATGAATTTCTCCTGGTTTTAATCTGCCACATAATGTCTAATTCAAGGTAAGCCTGCTTATTGACGTAACTGGGGTGTAGTATGGTATGCCGGTGGCCGGGATCCCAGCGGCCAGCATACCGCCGCCGGAATACTGACCGCGGGCATACCGACAGCTGGGCGAGCACAAATGAGCCCCTTGTGGGCTCGCTGCGGGCACGGTGGTGCTTTTATTCTCCCTCCAGGGGGTCGTGGACCCCCAAGAGGGAGAATAGGTGTCGGTATGCCAGGTGTTGGGATTCCGGCGCCGGTATACTGAGCGCCGGGATCCCAACAGCCGGCATGCTGAATACCACCCACGTAACTGATTAGGTAAAAAGATCAGCACCTAATGGAGCGTACATTTGTGGGAGGGGCAGTGGGGGATTTGCTTGACCCACAGTCCTTGGGTGTAGGTTAGGTGTTTACCTCAAATCCCTCGTTCCCACTTTCAGTCAAAGTTCAGTCAAGGTGACTCGGACGGCACTGGAATGTGGCTTGGACACGGATAGGAACCACCTGTGGTAACCTGGAAAGGACGCTACACAGGGACGACCTCCACTGGGATCAGTGAATGGTCATCATTGGCACTTTTGGCATCAGACAGGGTGCCCCCGTTTTGGTGCAGAGCACCAGGTTCGAACCTGAACGAAAACGCCCAAAGGGAAAATGGGAAAAGGGACAACTTACACAGATTACACACGAAACACGAATATGCTCACCGGATGTAACTTCGGCTTTCCTGCCAGACGACTGGCCCTCCCTTCTAAAACTCCTGTAATAGAGCACAAAGAGGCAGCCCACCATTGTGAAACAATGGTGAAATAGCATGCAGAGGTTACGACATAATGTGATTATACCGCTCAAACTTTATGGTACTCACCAGCGCACACCTTCTGACAGTACACCCTAAAGTAGGGGCCTAGTACCGGATCAAGAGACACCACAGCCTAAAGCCGACTTACCAGACCTGCAGCATAGTGCCGGCTTATCCAACCTGCGGCCTAGCACTGGAATAAGAGATACCACGGCTTAGCGCCGACTAACCACACCTGCGGCGTAGCGCAGACTTCCTATGCAATGCCACTGTACCCCAATCTACTACTGATGTTGGGGCTTACTCCCCCCCCCCCCTCGCCTTCCTATAGGGCCTAACGCCCGTCCTGCTCTCCGGGCCTAGAGCCCGCCTACTGTACAATTCTATAGGTCCTAACACCCATCCTGTTCCCTGGGCCTACTGCCCCCTTATATCACCCGGGCCTAGTGCCCGCCTACTGTGCCACAGGCCTAGTGCCTGATATACCCTCGGGCCTAGTGCCTGAACCCTGGTGGTCTAGGGTGGTACCAGCTGGACTTACCTATCCTAAGGGCTGTGACTGAACCAAGCCTTGTCCAGCCCCGCCACCCCAGGACTTCCATTGTCTTCACTGACAGGCGTCGGTTCTGCACCCACCAGGCGGCGGTCAGTTTTTTCAGCTCTTTTACAATGGCCGCTGCCCTCCGGGACTTCCGGAGCCTTCCTTGGCGTCTTCTATCTCCAGAAGCTCTTTACTGTTCCTTCCTGGCCAATGAACTGAGCTCCCGCTCCCGGCGCTGGCTAGGCTAATATGAGCCAGTTCCAGGGGGCGGGGCTATGACGTGGAAAGCCAGGATTGGCTCGCTGCCACCACTACTAATTGGCCACCAGCTCGTGAGCCATGGTTGGCTCACTGTTGGCGCTAAATTTTAAATGTGGCGCTGTGATTGGCAGGACCTGAATCCTTGCGGATGCAGGTCCACCATCACTACACTCCACGGCCGCTGCCAAACTCTGCTGCTATGAGAGCAGGTGGGGACTTGACCAGACAAGGTCCAGGTCCCCGGGGCTTCCGGATCCCATAGCCGTATCCCACCGCACAGGGCGGTGCCAGGGTCCCTCCTGACCCGAGCCCGACCCAGACAAGGGGGAGGATGGTGCATAGTAGCAGGGCCAGTGACCACACTAGCATACTGGCCCTTGCTACACATTCACATGAAAGCACTGTGTGGCAGATTATATGTAAAATCTGCTGGTCGGGCTGCTGACATTGCAGAGGAGAAACAGTAGTGGCCAGTATTGTAATCTTATCCAGCACATTCCACATGAAAAGCAAATAAGAGGCATTTTGTCCAGTTGGTATAAATGTTATATGCAATCTGTATTTACATTAATTTGTTATTGCCTAAATGTTTTTTTTATACTCCACGTAGTTCTTGTCTGTCCAATGGTGTCCACCATCGATTTTCATGGTGAGGGAAAATTCCATAAAATCTCATGTAGTGGACAGGTGGCTCAGTGAGGGGGTGGGTGTAAATGAAAGTGTCACTGCCTAGTGTTTTTGAAGGGCTAGACCGCCCTCCAATCCTCTCCACATCCAAACTCAACAGCAATGCAGTGAGTACAGGCTAATTATGGCCAATGATGGTTCTACCATCGATTGTCTATGGTCTTGAACCATTGACAGAGAAACCATCAATACTTTAGCCATATATGGGTGATTTCCGCGCAAATATCGAACCAGTGCCTTTGAAATTCTTCAGCATCTGTGCACTGCCATCGATGATGCATCAGCGGTGCTGCACCATCGCTCGTTTAAGATGAAACGCTCACACACAAAATACCACCACTTACTGAGATATTTACAGTTATAGATACATTATTGGAACTTTTTATTGGGCGTATTATGGCCTTTCAGCCACAAAATAAATCTATAAATAGACTACCAACATTTAAAATAACATTGTTGCTATGATCCCTAGGTCATAGCACCTTCATCCATGAACAAAATCTACTCTTCATTGGTCTTGTGTAATGTTGATGTGCACTATTCTTTAGTATTATACTATAGATTGTGTAATTATGCATACCGTCTTTATACTGCTGCTTCATATGTTGCATTGCTCTGTAAAAAGAATGGTTATAACAATGTGCCAATGATTTGCCATATGATGGATATTTTTTTGGTGAATCTGTACAACTTTTGGAATTAAATTGTAAATTTTTTGTGCTGTCTTTGTAGGGGAATAATGCACCACGTTCACCTGCTCGACGCACAGGGCAAGTCCATGGTGAGAGATTGGGAAATGGGAGCCAAGGCCTGGGAAACAACCATCAGAATCTACACACACCTCCCACCCAACTCTTTGTAGGAGCCATGGTTCCCATTCCTCCAGGGATGGAGCAGCAAATACTGTCCGAAGTCCTCGGCCCCAGAATACAGCAGCATCCACCAGCTAGAAACTGAGCAACGTCAGGAAAGGTGGGCATGCCACTGTTACTAATGTGTATGGCATAATGCTTAATAGTTCAATAGATTCCAAAGGGCATCCTATGTTTAAAAGTATAGGAGAGTGGGCAGGTGATAGAGATGTCCCGTCCACACAAATATCACTGTGCTACTAAGGGGCAGCTAGAATGAGAACTGGATTGAATGTGACCTGGGGTCATTACATCTTATGAATAACACCGTAAAAGGCAAGTAAGTACCTTGACAGCAATGAATAGAGCACACAAAGGCATACAAAACTACTGTATCACCTTAAATGGGATGCGGTCAGCATCTTAATGGGGTAGATGCTTGCGGTCAGGTGACCGATGCCGGAATCCCGACTCCACTTGGAAACCTGATGCCGGAACCCCGAAGGTAAGTATTTGGGTGAGGGTTAGGATTAAGGTTACAACATTTAAAATGTTGACGTCGTTAATCCGGGTGTAACATAATTTGTAGTTGTTAACTAGTCATAAAACATTCTTCAGCAGGTACAGTAAAATCAACTCAACTTAATACAAAATACAGGTTGAACGCGATGGGCATTTTGCCTCTTTTCAACCTCAATTACTATGTTACTACTATGGGCCGGGGAGGTTAGCTGTAGCCACCCAATCCACCCTCCCGAGTCTTAGCCCTAGTTGCCACCCCTGTGATAAGCACTCCATAGCTGCCACCCAGGCCGGTAAGGGTAGGGTGCAGGGGAGGGATAAAATAATTACCCTGTCCCCTGTCGGCATTTTAAAAAACGGTCATGTGATCGCTGGCATCCTGAGTGTCAGCTTTTCATGTCACACCCCCTTAGACAAGCTGGTGGGGAAATCCCTGGCAACGTGATCATCCGAAGCCAATGTCAACACCAGCTTGGCAGGCAGAGCATTTGTCTCACAAGTTCAAGGTGATGGGCACATCGCAGAGAGTTCACAGGGCCTAATTCAGATCTGATCGCAGCAGCAAATTTGTTAGCTAACGGGCAAAGGTATGCGCACTGCAGGTGGGGCAGATATAACATGTGCAGAGAGAGTTAGATTTGGGTGGGGTGTGTTCAAACTGAAATCTAAATTGCAGTGTAAAAATAAAGCAGCCAGTATTTACCCTGCACAGAAACAATATAACCCACCCAAATCTAACTCTCTGCACATGTTATATCTGCCCCCCTTTGCGGTGCACGTGGTTTACCCATTAGCTAACAAATTGTGCACGATTTGAGGATTGGTGTATGGATATATTTGCAGGTGTATTGTTCACCTTCCGTTTTTACAAGCATGGGAATTGGACAATGAGGCTAATTCAGGTTGGATCGCAAATCACGATCCAACCAGAATTTTTTTTCACGATGGCCCCACGGGCACATATGCAGCGCCCATCCTGCGCATGCACCCGCACCTTCTGCAGGGGGGCCGCAGAAAAAGCGATCACCTCTGCCTGTCCTCCATTTCCAGGAAGGAGATGGAGCATTGCGGGGCGACGCATATGGTGGGTGGTGAACCGTGAATGGGGGCATGTCTGGGGCGTAATTGCGGTTGCTGCATGACATCACACGCAGCCGCCGTGATGGGTAAGATGGCGCCAGGACTACTGCGGGCGCAGCTAAGCTGTGCCAGCAGGAGCCATCCTTAGTTTCTGCTGACAAGCAGAAATTGCGAAGCAATCGCAATTTCTGCTTGTTGAAGGGGGGAAGGCACCGGTCAGCACGATGGGCGGCCCCCAGCCTGCGACCAAAAGGATAGCAAATTCTGCTGATTAGCAGCTAACCTTACTGAATAAGCCTCAATGTCCAGTATACATAGTTGGTCCAATCCACATTTAGAGCGGTAAGTGCGTGCAATATGTAAATTGTGATAGCATTTTATAACAACTTTCACAGGTCCTAAATATCCAGATTCGGGGCTGTGGGGTCACTTGCAGTGCTCCAAGCACCACAGTATGAATGACATTCTGGTGTTTGGGGGTGGCATCAGGCAGCAGAAAATGGGCACATCAGTCCCGTTTTGAGGGTGTGCTGAAGCCAGTGACTGCGTGAATTTCCCGGCCATCCAGAGTAACCAAAGAAGCCGGCAGGATGCCTCCTGCCTCATTAGCATATTATCTCACAGCTGCTGTGTACAGCGGCACAGCAGCTATAGAAACTGAGTCCATCTCTGAATCAGGCCCACCGATACTCAAATGCAAGAAAATCGGTACAGAAGGGCCTATAAAGTACAAACAGATTTTGGGCCTTTGAAGAGTAAAGGGCATACAGTAGACTGACATGATTGGCCACTGTGAGCTATTTAATAAATGCCTTCTCCCACAGATTGTAATTAACAATATTATTGCTAAATGAGAAAATGCTGGTATATAATAGCACTCACCTTTTTTAATATTGCAAGTTTAGTATGATTTACAGCTGGATCATCAATTAGACAACCTAAACTTCTGACTAGGGCCCAAGTTTTTTCTTTGTTTTGTTTTTTACGGAGGTGGGTAGGAGGCCAAAACCACTATGTTTCCTAGGGTCAAGTGGGGTCTTTATCCAGCTCAAGTCTGTTTAAATAAGTACAAATACATAAACAATGTTAAGCATAGTGGTAATAAGCATCAAAATTATCATCATTATCTGGTTGCTGACTACTTGGGTTCCACTGCCCTGATATTATAGTGCTGTCTGTCTAACTCTTCAGTGTATGTGAAAGATTTAGTAATAGTAATTTCATCATACAGTGCTTCTGTTTTATCATTAATCAACAGGCAATGCCTACCAGTTAAGCAACATTCCTTTCTGAATATTGTGGTGAGCCCAGAATATCTACACAATAACAGCCTCTCACAGATTATAATATACAATTTCATTTTCTTTTCCTTTGCTTCTCTTTTTCTTCCCCTTTATGTCTATTCACGTACACAGCAATCACACACAGAACATGTCACGACTTCTGGGTATTACCCAATAGTTTCCCATCTTACCTGAGGCTCTATACACCTCAAGTCCTTTGCAGGTGTCAGTATATGTGTGACTCTACCTCAGAATAAGAGCTTGATATTTAGCCTACTGTCTAATCTGTTTGTTATTTCAGTCTTCTGCACCATCTTCCAGTGACAGCGCGAGTAAACTGTACAATTAGAACTATCAGACACCAAGCAATATGGGATTATTAGACAGCAAGCAATATGTGCAAATCCCCGAATAAATGAAGTATTACTGCTGACTCACAGCAATATGCTTCTCTACCTATGCACAAGAAGACAGGTGCCCCATAATAGGTCAACTGGATGGCTGGAAACAGTTGGTGGAAGAGGAGGGGGAGTTGGTCTGAGGAAAGTGTGAGGAGAAGAACAGCTGTGGCAGCCATTTTGTGAGGTGGAGATGTCAGGGCTGCATGAAGACAGAGATTAAAAATAAACCAAGTTCGAAGATCAGCACTTCCACCCATCGTCACTGCTGTGCCTGCATTTGAAGTACAAGTCTGACCCTGAGAAGCAAAGCATTTGATTGAGAGGGTTCCAGCTGTTAAATACAGATGTAGCCACGCTCATCTTACCTCCATATGGCATGTAGTGGGAAAAACCTACTGTCACATTACTGTACGTATGCCTGCGCGTGGCCGCAGGGTGGCATATGCAGTAGCAGTATGAAGAATTGAGTATCCGGCAAGTGCAATACTCATGTTTGTCCCCCAGGTGTCACTTTTGAAAACCACCATTGCACATGTGTGAAGTTTCCAACGTAACATCAAATGATGCTTGCAGTTTAAGAACTTTTTTTTAGATATTTTTTTATTTCTAACAAGAAAAATTTGGACTGGATCGCACAAGGCAGGGCGCTTAAAGGTTATGAGTACAATATATATAATACAACATAAATTGGATATACAATGATTTCCTTTTCTTCTAAAGTGTGGATGGTCAATGAGAATCTTTGCTTTGCTCGATTTCCGTCATGTTAATATGGAATAAAAGATAAACAAAGATGCAATGTGTAGTATTGTTATTTCACAAATTACAGTTCATAACTGTGCATATCCCTCTATCAGTCCTTTTCTAATTGGTGAAAGAAGCGTACCAAACTCACAATGAGTCACCTGGTGTCAATCATATAAATCTCAAAGAGAACGGTGTTGATTCCGCACAGATCTGCTTTCAGGGGTCACACAGGTATAGTATGATGTATATGTCCCGACAGGGCTGGCCTGAGCCTATTTTTTTTTGGTGTGCGAATATATATTTTGGTGCCCCTTAGTGGGGAGTGGCTTCATGGGGAAGGGGCGTGACCACAGAATAGTATCCATTCACATTTCAATAGCAGTTAGTGTGATATGGTATATAACAGCAGCCAGTACCATTTGGATGATATACCCCCAATGTACATTATAGCAGTCAGTGTCATATGTATAATATGCCCCCAATATCACCAGTACTCACCCCCCGCAGCACATAGTCACTGCTCCCCTCCCCCGTACATGCACAGTGACCCGCTCCCCTTCCCTCCCCTCCCGGGCAGCACATACAGTGACCTGCTCACCCCCCCCAAATCACATTGTCACCGCTCCTCTCCCCCACACATACACAGTGACCTCCCCTTCTGCGCAGCACATACACAGTGACCCGTAATGTCTGACTGGATCCCCTAAGTGTAGCCATGGCAAAGACAGCAGCAGTCCTGTCAGATCAGGATGAAGGTGCCTGCTGATGCTGATGCTCAGGTGGTGGTACTCCCACGAGTGGTAATAGAGGACAGAACAGAAGACTCTTTTTTAGGGGCACTCTCTATTTATGATTTATTAAAAATATTACATTTTATTGATATGCATTAAAAAAGGGGATTTAGGTGTCCGTTTTGAGTTCACAGACAATACAAACAGTTAACAATAATTAGACATAGAAAATGGAATCCCAATCAGTCATTTCAAGTAGCCAAAGGGCTGTATTTAAGAAATAATGATCTGTCCAAAGATTGGTGAGCATACAGCAGTACAGGTAAGTGTGCTATGTTTAGTAAGGCACATACAGTAAGTAGCACATGTGGATGTATATTCATAGACAACATATATACAAATGTCAGCCAATGTAAATAGTGATTTCCAATTTCTTTCTTATTTTTGCCTATATGTATTTATATTGATTTACTATTGTCCTAAGTCTATATTTTCACCTACAATTACTAGCACTACTTTGATGTTATGTTCAAAAATATAGCCATATGCAATACGTGATTAACAGGACAAATTTATTCCCCAAAAATTGGAAATCACTATTTACATTGGCTGACATTTGTATATATTTTCATGATCCTTGACAAAGGCACCGAGTGCTGAAACGCGTTGGAGGCCGCTACCTAACAGAGATATTCACCCACCAACATACAGCGGACTTAAGCTCTCTCCCTCTCCGGCCGGAGAGGAACCAAATCACATAGACACCACTGACATGGAGCTGCGGGTCACGTGACCGGTACACGGAAGCCTTAAATAAATATCTAAGCTGAACGGAGCGAGCAGCCTCTATACACCATAGACTGCCTTTAAGCCGGCCACCGTGTCCTGAGAGAAGGGAGCCCACCAGTCACAGGAGCGGAAGTTGAGCTGGGACAGGTGCCCTGGGTGTGCCACTGATGGTAAGTAACATACAAGACCGCAACCCTGTCACTGCATATCACATCAAGTCACATCTTTTCTTTGTGGGGAACTGACACAGCGGGACGCCGCTGTAAGTCACAAACAGACCCCATATTATTTACAAGGAAACATACAAAGGGGACATAGGTTCTGAGATCAGATCCTATGGTAAAGGTGTGCCCTAAAAGTACACCTGGCGTAACCCAACATAAATGGAAAACCTTTAAACAATGGTATACGAATAAGGATAGTATACAGCAAAAGGGTAGTCTGCATGGGTGTATTATGGTATGCCGGCTGTTGGAGTCCCGGCGCATAGCATACCGGCGCCGACATACCGACAGCTGGGTGAGCGCAAATGAGCCCCTGGTGGGTTCGCTGCGCTCGCCACTCTATCTATTCTCCCTCCAGGGGGGTCGTGGACCCCCAAGAGGGAGAAAAGGTGTTGGAATTCCGGTGCTGGTATACTGTGCGCTGGGACCCCGACAGCCAGCAAACTGAAGACCACCCGTCTGCATGACAAACCTGATGTTTTTTCAAAATTTTTCCCATATTCCTTCATTGAACTTTTGAATGATAATTTTGAACTTAATTCTTCTGACCAATTGATTTTTCCTATTTTGACTTCTTTTGAGCATTCTGATTTAATAAACACCCACAAACCTTTAACCAATGACTCATCATAATCTGTATAACACATTACACATAGACATACAAGACACTACACTAGATATCAAGACACTTACCAACATATACGCAAACTCACTTATCCCTTTCGTAGACTGACCCTCCCCCCTCTTTCCCTTCCCCCCACCCTCAAGTTGACCCTACCCTGAGTTGCGTTTACCACCTCAGAGTCTACATTTATACAGGGGGTTGGACACTTCCGGGTACAGCTGCACCGATACCTTCCCCAATTAGACTAGTGAGCGCAGTCCTCCACCGGAAATCAACTCTACAAGCTACCCAAGTTGGAATACCGGGTCACTCCACCCTGATTATTCCAACTGGGCCCTTTTACCCCGCACAGCAACACAAGTTATGCACACTCATGTGCAATAACTCGTGTTAGAAGCTGGTGGTGTAAAAAGGGTATCACAGTACCACCAGTGGCGTAAGTTCGTCCCAGTAGCCCGGAGGCAAGATAAATATTGGTGCCCCCCCTATATTTAGATAAGTGTGTGTGTGTGTCTGTGTGTGTGTGTGGTGTTCTGAAAAAAATAACCGTATATACTGTATATATACATTTCATGGTCTTTTATTTTAAATCACACATTTCTTAGCAGTCATACCCAGGATTAGAACCCATGACCTGTTACACTGACAGCAGGCACTTTACTAATGGAGATATTTGCTCCTGTATCGGAAGCTGGAGAATTCTTTCTATACGAAGTTATGTGTAATTGTCAGAGAAGTAACTTTATGTAGTTAGAATTCTCATATTTCCTATACAGGAGCAAACAGCTTCATCAGTAAGGTGTCTGCTTCCAGTGTAATAGGTCATGGTTTCTAATCCCGGGTATGACACTTGTGAAATGTGTATCTAAAGTATTATAAAAAGGGTGAGATTTGTAAGTTACAGGGACCAGTAAGGCAATTGGCTACTGATAAGAGAGTAGCAGCTATCAACGTTGCCTCCCAGAGTTCTGCCTCTGAGTACCACCTAAATCACATCTCTTTGTGTCTTTTCTGGATACTTTCCTTACATCTCTGCCAGGGTGTGGTACAGCAAGAGAGTATCACAGGTGAGAAGCTGGCCAAGAACCAGGTACTTCCAATTTGTGCTCAGTGCACCCAGTACACCCACACCGCATATGTGACTATTACACAGCAAGTAATATGGGACTATTATCAATCTTAGGTAAAGTCAAATATGTACTGTAATCTCCAGTTTAGATACCACATCATCCATCCAGCTGTCCTCAATTAAGAGAAGACATCATAGATAATTACACATTTATTGGGAAATTACAGAACATACTAGAGTTTTGGTAATTTGGCCTGATCCTAATCATATCAGAAAGACCGGGCTTAGGGTGAGATGTATCAAACCATCTTAAGAGTGGAGAAGTTGCCTATAGTAACCAATCAACTTCTACCTATCATTTTACTGAATGTACTTCCTAAATGCTAGCTAGTAGCTTATTGGTTACTATGGGAAACTTCTCCACTTGTCAGAAGTGCCAGATGGCCAGACCGACGTGTTAGAAGGTTTGATACATTCCTTCCTGTATCATTCAGACCAGGAGAACATATCCCTGGACAACACTGGAGTCCTATAAAATGCAAACTCAGAATATCAGTTTGGCAAATAATAATAATAAAAAAAAACAAAAACAAAACTATGGTATACAAGAAAGCATAATAACCACAAAAAAGCAAGATCTTATATTTGATATAAAACATACCAATCTCAATTCTCAACTCACAACCACAGAAGAGAATCTGAAAAAGCACTGCCACATGGAAGGCACCTTATTTAAACAACATATATCTAATCCAATAGACAATCAACTACAGTATACCGGGGGCGATTTGCCTAGCCAAATCCGCATGACATCAGCCGCACTTTATGGCGGTGGGATCTCACTCAAACGTTTCCGCTGCCCTGTAGGGTAGCGAGCACTTTCTAGTGAATCGGCCAGACAAAGGGTGCGAGTTGGGCTGCCGTGCCAGCCTTTAAATGCAACAGCAATTTGCACTCTTCACCCACAATTGACTTGCACCCTAAACCTCACATACCAACAGTTCATGACCAGATTTAATCAGAAGAATATTAACAACAATTTCTATACTATTAGATACATTTCAGACGAGGGCTTGATCAGAGGTGCAGGCAGTTACATGTACAGCTATGATTTCATTTGCAGTGTGCTTGTAAAAATATGCTAATGACTCAGCCTGTGCACAGAGACGCCCACTGCCGGCGATTCACATCCACCACTCATGTACATGGAAGCTGTGTCTGACATTGCGGGCTCCTCTGCCATCCTCACAGCCATGGAACACAATGTTTGAGAACATGAAACAGATATTGAGGAACAATCTGAAACTAAAGTAAGGGAATCTTTTAAAAAGGAATGGTTTCTATGATACATTTTGATATATTTCCTTTCTTCGACGGATTTATGCTCGCACTTACATTGTATTCTCACTCCTGTTTGTTACCATATTGTATCATTTATCGATACTCCAATAAAAATATTATTAAAAATAAATAAAAGCAATGGTTAGATTTGGACATTTTCACCATTCAAAACATTGAACCCCAAACAGTATAAATTTACGGGTCTGATTCAGAGGGGATGTGTGGTTCATTAGGTCGACATGAGTTAGGTCGACATACATTAGGTCGATCACTAGGTCCACATGGTGATTAGGTCGGTATGTGCTAGGGCGACATGAAAAAAGGTCGACATTAGTTTTTTTCACTTTTTTTGGTGTTGTTTTCTTTGAAAAAGTGATGGAACCCCAATTAGTGCACCGTGTCCCCTCACATGGCTCGCAAGCTTTGGGCACGGTGCCACAGGTTGCCGTTCCCAATCGTAGTCCACGTGGATTGTTAAGTATGAAAAAGGTCAAAAAATAAAAAAAATTGTAAAAAACTCATGTCGACCTTTTTCCATGTTGACCTAGTACATGTCAACCTAGTGATCATGTCGACCAAACGTGGTCGACCCAATGTATGTCGACCTAACTCATGTCGAACTAATGACCCCCATCCGATTCAGAGATGTCCATAAGTCTGACAGTTTACATACATCTCCGATGTTTACGGATCTGAGCATGTGTGGGTCTTCTGCGAGATCGCTCTCAGTGCCCCCAAGACCCACCATGATTGACATGCTGCGGAAGTTTTGGACGGGACAGCGCTGCCTGTACTGTATTTCCAGAACACGGCTGTTTTCTGGCGAGGGCAGTGTCTGTGTCTATTCCATAAGCTTAGGCTTACTCAGATGGTCGGTGCTGCTGCCACTGTGCCTATGGTTGCGATGGTGATCCGATACAGCATCTTTAGACGTAGCACTTGGATCTGAGATGCTGGCAGGAGGCATCGTTTTCCTTCTGCTGGCATCAGCATATTTTCAAACAGCGGCTGCACACAGCAGATTAATTTTTACACTGCAATTTAGATTTGCGTTTGGACACCCCTCTCACATCTAAAGCTGGGCATACACTATACAATTATCTGTTGGATCATCTGCTAGATGTGGCTGATTGGAATCAAAATCTGGTAATGGATGGAAACAAATGACAATCGACCATTTGCTCCAAAACACTGGAAAATGGACGAAAACAGTCATTCATCCAGAAATGGACATTCATACCAGCTATTCTTAGGATAATTAATCAGTTTGCAGACTATAAAATAAATTATGACAACTTAGAAGCACTAATACTATGCACGTAAATGCATGACATTGGGGGTAATTCAGATCTGATCGCTGCTGTGCGTTTTCGCACGTTGGACAACAACAACGGTCATTGCCGGTCAGCGACAGAATGGTGTGAAAAATCCAATCACACGGGCATTTGTAAGGTGATTGACAAGAAGAGGCAGTTTGTGGGTGGTAACTGACCGTTTACTGGGAATGTTCGGGAAAACGCAGGCGTGCACAAGCGTTTTCGGGGAGGGTGTTTGACGTCAGCTCCGTCCCCGATCAGCCTGATTCTATCACACTGGAAGAGTAAGTCCTGGGCTGCGCAGAGACTGCACACAGAATTTTAGCAGCTCAGCATACACAT
Organism: Pseudophryne corroboree; assembly: GCF_028390025.1. Taxonomy (NCBI): domain Eukaryota; kingdom Metazoa; phylum Chordata; class Amphibia; order Anura; family Myobatrachidae; genus Pseudophryne; species Pseudophryne corroboree. The sequence continues at coordinate 945,047,063 of NC_086445.1, read as the reverse complement.
GCGATCGCACACTTGCACGGTGAAAATACACTGCACCTGTAGGCGGTGACTATCTTAATGCAGGACAGCAGAAAACGTAGCCCAGCAATCAGTTCTGAATTACCCCCATTGTTCGTAAACATTCTTATGGCAGGGGAAGAAACCCTGAATTCACTTCCACAGATTGAGGCCGGGTCAGCCATAGGGAAGTGGGAAGGGGGGGGGGGGCATCAGCTTTCCAGATATCATGGCATTTCAACATGCTACTTTCCGTTATAAATTTTATTGAAGTTTCACAATAATACAAGTTAGGTATATATTACACAGTAAAGAGCAACAGTTGTGTAATTCTTACATTAAGCAACAAAATGTGCATTGCACATAAAAATGCATTCAACATTGTCAGTATATGTGCATATATTCATACATACTGGTATAGCTTAAGCATATGATACGTTAATCGGTAGATCTAAACAAAATATGCAATACACGAATAACTGATGACAGAAGGTGAAGGGAGGGGGGTGGGACAATAGAGTAGGTAAAGCATATATTCGACTTGACCTTGGCAAACATCTTGGATCCGTATAATACAAGTTAAAATGAGAGAGGAACATAACATAAATATACATGGAAAGAGGCTACATAGTCTATATCAGTTATCTTCAACCTTTTTAAACTTGTGTCACACTAAACACACGATAACATTGGGATATGATGGAGCGACAGCGGATTGGCACCAAACGATCACAAGCTTTCTGGCCTCCCAGGATGCAACGGGCTCATCCATATAATCCCGCCCACCGACTCAGTCAAATCAGTTTTTTGTTTGGTGCGGTAGGAGCTGGACCATGGTCACAGGGCTGCTGTTTTTTGACAGCCCTAAGCTTTATTAATTTATTTTTATAGTCTTACTATGTTTTTTGAGTGATCTTTCCTAACAGCATCTTACACGCATATTGGAAAGAGTCGCTCCAACAACTTTCCACCGGGTCGCAACAACGCTTACCCACGGTACAAGTGCTGTCTCGACGGGCGTCTGTGTCGGATATCTAGCAGGTCCAGCAAACGTTACCAGGCTGTGGCCGGAGCACGGGGAGAAGGTAAGGCATCGGTTCTTCTTAGAAGGGGAATACGGACACAGACGCACTGTTTGGGAGGAGACTACTAAACAGTAGCTGGCGCGCTACCACCACGAGTGCTCCAGCGCTAGGCTTTAGGGATTATCAGGCACCAGGATTAGTTTGAGGCTGCGATTCCTAGGGTTGATGTCAGCAGTGGGGAGTCAGATGCTCTCCTGGTCGCCCCTCCCCCCAGTAAATGACCAGTTACCGCGCGTCTCCCGCCATGAACTGATTGCCTCACTTCCGTCTCAGACGCTACCACGAGGGGTCTCGGTCGCAGTATAGCCGCTGCGTCTGTATACACTAAGGTTTACCGCTAAGAGACCGGGTCGCAGACATGAGCGTCTGCATGCACTAGCATTCACTGAGCGTCTGTGTCCACTAAAAGTTACCGGAGCGGCAGTGTACACTAGTAGCGTCTTCATCCACTCAGCGTTTGCAAACGCAGTGGCGTAACTACTGCCCCCGCAGCCCTCCCGGTGGCTTGGGGGCGAGGGGCTGCGGGGGCGCCACTGATTTACAGCAGACTGACATGCGGACGAGCGTCCGCATGTCAGTCTGCGGTCTCCTTCCCTCCGCCGCTTGTTGGAGGGACACGGAGGGCACAGTGCGCCTCCCTGTGTCCCTCCTGCATCATCTTCGGCGGCCGCGGGTCTAATAGGGGGAAGTGCCGTCCGTGAGCTCTAATTGGCTCACGAACCAGCACTTCCCCCTATTAGACCCGCGGCCGCCGGAGATGATGCAGGAGGGATACAGGAGAGGCAAGCTGTGCCCTCCGTGTCCCTCCAAAAAGCGGCGGCGGGGGGGGGGGGGGGGGGGGGCGGGAGGGGGGGGAAGAAATATCTGGCACTGGGGGCATATATGGCACTGGGGGGGGGAATATATGGCACTGGGGGGAATATCTGGCACTGGGGGGAATATCTGGCACTGGGGGGGGGTATCTTGGACTGGGGCATATATGGCACTGGGGGGGGGATATCTGGCACTGGGGGCATATATGGCACTGGGGGGGAATATCTGGCACTGGGGGCATATATGGCACTGGGGGGGAATATCTGGCACTGGGGGCATATATGTCACGGGGGGAAAATCTGGCACTGGGGGCATATATGGCACTGGGGGGGAATATCTGGCACTGGGGGCATATATGGCACTGGGGGGGAATATATGGCACTGGGGGCATATGTGGCACTGGGGGGGAATATCTGGCACTGGGGGCATATGTGGCACTGGGTGGGTATATGTGTACCTGGCACATGGAGGGGGGCTATATTTGGCACTGGGGCATGTGAGTACCTGGCACCGTGGGGGAATATCTGGCACTGGGGACATATGTGGCACTGGGAGCACAGCCCTAGCAACAAGGACTACCTCCTAGCAACGAGCATGACACCCAGTGCATGAAACACCTGGCAACGAGCATGACACCCAGTGCATGAAACACCTGGCAACGAGCATGACACCCAGTGCATGAAACCCCTGGCAACGAGCATGACACCATGAGCATGAAAATCCCTGGCACCGTGCATGGAACTAAGAGCATGAAACCCCTGGCAACGAGCATGACACCCAGTGCATGAAACCCCTGACAACGAGCAGGTAATTGAAAAGTAATTAGAAGCCTTACTGTAGGACTTAATGTGTAATGGGAATTACGGTGTGTGGCATAATGTATCACGGACATTGCGGTGTGTGTCATAATGTGTCACAGGCATTACGGTGTATGGTATACTATATCGCGGGCATTGTGATATGTGGTATAATGTCTCAGGGTCATTGCAGTGTGTGGCATAATGTATCACGGACATTGCGGTGTGTGTCATAATGTGTCAGGCATTACGGTGTGTGGTATACTATATCACGGGCATTGTTGTATGTGGTATAATGTCTCAGGGTCATTGCAGTGTGGCATAATACATAACGGGCATTGCGGTGTGTGGCATAGGGTATAACGGGCAGGGCATTGCGGTATGTGTCACAGGCATTACGGTGTATGGTATACTATATCACGGGCATTGTGGTATAATGTCTCAAGGTCATTGCAGTGTGTGGCATAATGTGTCACAGGCATTGTATGTGCTATAATGTATCGGGCATTGCGGTGTGTGTCATAATGTGTCACAGACATTGTATGTGCTATAATGTATCAGGGGCATTGCAGTGTGTAGCATAATGTATAACGGGCATTGCGATTCCTGTCATAATGTGTCACAGGCATTACGGTGTGTGGCATAATGTGTAACAGGCATTACGGTGTGTGGCATAATGTGTCGGGGGCATTACAGTGTGTGCATATTGTGTCATGTGCATTATTGTGTGCGGCATAATGTCTAAGGGCCATTGCAGTATGTGGCATAATGTATACTGGGCATTACTATAAGGAGGAAAAATGACAAATAATGTAAGGGGCATGAATCAGGATTATTTTTCTTTCCTGTGGTGGCCAACGTATGGGCGTGCAGGTTGCAAAACTGGGGTATAAGGTAGTCTTTTCCTGCAATGTCACGCCCCTTTATGCGAAACCACGCCCATTCCAACGAAACCACGCCCCTTTTTGCCGCGCACGCCTTCGGAGCGCGCATATTTATCCCTTTCTTGCTCCCAATTATGGAGCATGAAGGGGGGGGGGGGGGGGGGGGGCGCCGAAGAATTTTTTGGCTTGGGGGAGAAAAATTTCTAGTTACGCCACTGTGCAAACGTATTGATCGATCCTGGAAATGGGGTGAGTCTCCCTGTATCTGTAGCACTAAATTTCTTTCCTCTTTTTTTTGTTAGTACAAATAGTTAAGTTTAATGCCTATTGCATATTAGTTTGTGTACATTACTGTGGTTTTCTTCGCAATGTATCTGAAAACGTTAAATAACTGTATAGAACAGAATGCAGTAGATGTACTCCTACATACTTGAAATGTGTTCGTAGTTGATAATATGCTCATATGACAAATATATCACTAATATATAACATGGGACTGCTGACTTTATATATGTTTGTCAGTGTATTTTCAGAGCCTCAATGCTGGTGCTTGGGTTGGGGTTAGATTGATATCACTTTTATATATGTAAAGTGATTACAGTCATGGATTGTGTAGTATACTGTGAAAAGCTGATTGTTTATCATGTCTAAGGGGTATATGCAATAGCGGGCGAATTGGCAAAAAAGGCGAATTCCGGGCCGTTTTCGCCTCCAAAAATCAATTCGCCTATGCAGTGCAGTCATCTTTCGCAAAAAAACGGCCCGTCAAAATTCGCCTTTTCTCAATTCGCCTTTTTCCGAATTCGCCTTTTCTGCAATGGTACAGATGCTGCAATTCGCCTCCAGCATATTCAATTCAAGTTTGGAAATTCGCCTGCAGTGCTTTTAGACAGCAAATTCGCGATTTTCACTCCGCCACACTTTGGAGGGTGAAAACAATTAAAAAAAATTTAAACATGGTTTTTTTTGTGTTTTTTTTTTTGGGAATAGCAGATCTATTTATATTAGAAGGGATTAGGTTTTTTTTTTTTTTTTGGGGGAGGCACAAATATTATTTTTATATTTTTTAAAATATTATTTTTTTTATTTTTTATTGCTGGAACGGTAAAATCAGAAAAAAAAATGGCGTGGGGTCCCCCCTCCAAAGCATAACCAGCCTCGGGCTCATTGAGCTGGTCCTGGTTCTAAAAATGCGGGGAAAAAATTGACAGGGGATCCCCCGTATTTTTAAAACCAGCACCGGGCTCTGCGCCTGGTGCTGGTGCCAAAAATACGGGGGACAAAAAGAGTAGGGGTCCCCCGTATTTTTAACACCAGCATCGGGCTCCACTAGCTGGACAGATAATGCCACAGCCGGGGGTCACTTTTATGCCGTGCCCTGCGGCCGTGGCATCAAATATCCAACTAGTCACCCCTGGCCGGGGTACCCTGGGGGAGTGGGGACCCCTTCAATCAAGGGGTCCCCCCCCCCCAGCCACCCAAGGGCCAGGGGTGAAGCCCGAGGCTGTCCCCCCCCCCATCCAATGGGCTGCGGATGGGGGGGCTGATAGCCTTTGTGTTCAAAAAAAAAGATATTGTTTTTTCCATTAGTACTACAAGTCCCAGCAAGCCTCCCCTGCAAGCTGGTACTTGGAGAACCACAAGTACCAGCATGCGGGAGAAAAACGGGCCCGCTGGTACCTGTAGTTCTAATGGAAAAAAAATACCCAAATAAAAACAGGACACAGACACCGTCGACAGTAAAACTTTATTACACACTGCCGACACACACATACTTACCTATGTTCACACGCCGACATCGGTCCTCTTCTCCCTGTAGAATCCACGGATACCTGAAAAGCAAAGTTCAATATACTCACCTTAACCAGGGTCCAGAGATAAATCCACGTACTTGGCAAAAAAATAAAACGCATTTACCCGCACCAAAAACGGACTGAAAGGGGTCCCATGCTGACACATGGGACACCTTTCCACGAATAAGACCTGTCAGTGAAAGCTGTCACTGACAGGTCTCTAAGCCAATCAGGAAGCGCAACTTCGTTGCTCTCACCTGATTGGCTGATCGCTGTGACAGCGCATCGCACAGCTCCCTCCATTATATTCAATGGTGGGAACTTAGCGGCTAGCGGTGAGGTCACCCGCCGGTCAGCGGCTGACCGGCGGGTGACCCCACCGCTAGCCGCTAAGTTCCCACCATTGAAAGTAATGGAGCGGCTTTGCGAGGCGCTGTCAGAGTACAGACGGCGTCCAGCCAATCAGGTGAGCGCCACGGCAGTAGCGCTTCCTGATTGGCTGAAGGGACATCAGTGACAGGAGTCACGTGATGTCCCGGCATTCGGGGAAAGGATTCTAATGTGAAAACATTGGACCCCTTTCATTAGTCCGGTGGAGCGGGTGTTCGGTTTGTTTTTTTACAAAGTACGTGGATTTACCTCTGGACCTCTGGACGCTGGAAGGTGAGTATAATTTTTTGACAGGTACCCTCGGATCGTCGGAGATCGTTGCAGTCGGCGTGTCAACACAGGTAAGTATGTGTGTGTCGGTGTATGAAATAAAGTTTTACTATCAAGGTGTGTGTGTCCTGTTTTTATTTGGGTATTTTTCCCCCAGTAGTACTACAGGTACCAGCGGGCCCGTTTTTCTCCCGCATGCTGGTACTTGTGGTTCTCCAAGTACCAGCTTGCGGGGGAGGCTTGCTGGGACTTGTAGTACTAATGGAAAAAACAATATCTTTTTTTTTATCACAAAGGCTATCAGCCCCCCCATCCGCAGCCCATTGGATGGGGGGGGACAGCCTCGGGCTTCACCCCTGGCCCTTGGGTGGCTGGGGGGGGGGGACCCCTTGATTGAAGGGGTCCCCACTCCCCCAGGGTACCCCGGCCAGGGGTGACTAGTTGGATATTTGATGCCACGGCCGCAGGGCACGGCATAAAAGTGACCCCCGGCTGTGGCATTATCTGTCCAGCTAGTGGAGCCCGATGCTGGTGTTAAAAATACGGGGGACCCCTACTCGTTTTGTCCCCCGTATTTTTGGCACCAGCATCAGGCGCAGAGCCCGGTGCTGGTTTTAAAAATACGGGGGATCCCTGCCCGATTTTTCCCCTGCATTTTTAGAACCAGGACCAGCTCGATGAGCCCGAGGCTGGTTATGCTTTGGAGGGGGGACCCCACGCCATTTTTTTTCCGGGTTTTTCCCCGTTTTTTCCCGTTTTTAAAAATCGCGGCAAAATCCGCCAAATCGGCCGATTTTCGCCCGCGACTCTGGCGAATCCGTTTTTCATTGCATATGGTGAATTCCGGAAGCCACCTTCCGGAATTCACCTGGCGAATTTGGTCGAATTGAAAAAACGGCGATAATTGCCGCGATTTCGCCCGCTATTGCATATACCCCTAAGAGTCTAAAGCATCAGTGTTAACGGTAGCTACTCGCAGAGCAATTTGGCTACGTACATGGAAAGCTGATTCAGAATCCAAGAGAAGTGGTATCTCTGGGTTATGTTTTCCCATTTCAAGAAGCAGCCTCCTTGAAGGTTTTTTTTGCACCAGCCCGTCTCATATAGAGCCGAAGGCCAGAGCCCTGCAGAAGTAGAGATGAGCGGGTTCGGTTTCTCTGAATCCGAACCCGCCAGAACCATGTTTTTTTTCACGGGTCCGAGCGACTCGGATCTTCCCGCCTTGCTCGGTTAACCCGAGCGCGCCCCGAACGTCATCATGACGCTGTCGGATTCTCGCGAGGCTCGGATTCTATCGCGAGACTCGGATTCTATATAAGGAGCCGCGCGTCGCCGCCATTTTCACACGTGCATTGAGATTGATAGGGAGAGGACGTGGCTGGCGTCCTCTCCGTTTAGAATAGATTAGAGAGACACTTGATTTACTAATTTTGGGGAGCATTAGGAGTACTCAGTACAGTGCAGAGTTTTGCTGATAGTGACCACCAGTTTTATTTATAATCCGTTCTCTGCCTGAAAAAAGCGATACACAGCACACAGTGACTCAGTCACATACCATATCTGTGTGCACTGCTCAGGCTCAGGCCAGTGTGCTGCATCATCTATTATCTATATATAATATTATATATATCTGTCTGACTGCTCAGCTCACACAGCTTATAATTGTGGGGGAGACTGGGGAGCACTACTGCAGTGCCAGTTATAGGTTATAGCAGGAGCCAGGAGTACATAATATATTATATAGTGAGTGACCACCAGACACACAGTGCAGTTTATTTAATATATCCAGTGCCAGATTAAGGTCCACTTGGGCCTGGAGCTGAAATTTATGAAGGGCCTATTGTGTGCTGCCGCAGGGGGTGTGACCAGCACACCAAGAGTGTGACTAGTGATGTGGGGGGTGTAACTAGTGTTGTGGAGGTGTGGTCTGCACAGGGGGTGTGGCCTGTACATATGGTGTGACTAGCGACTTTCAAAAATCTCCATTTCCCCTGCTCTTCACTTACATGAACATTGCAATGTGAGAGTCTATGAATGAACAAACCACTTGTTAATGTGACTGTAATACAGATGTAGCCATGCTCATCGTGGCTACATCTGCGCCGAACGAGCACTCTCGGCGCAGCTAGCCCAGAACTTGACAGTACAAGGTCCTTCCAACGTGGCATACTCTGCTTGTTCATACCGAGCTTACACCTGCCCCCTTCTTTGCAGCTCTTTGTGTGGCAGCAACCCCTCCTGACTATTATTTATTTATTACCAGTTATTTATATAGTGCACACATATTCTGCAGCGCTTTACAGAGAATATTTTCCCATACACATCAGTCCCTGCCCCAGTGGAGCTTACACTCCATATTCCCTATCACATGTACACACACACATTCACTCTAGGGTCACTTTTTGTTGGGAGCCAATTAACCTATCAGTATATTTTTAGATTGTGGTAAGTAACCGGACCACCCGGAGGAAACCCACACAAATATGGGTAGAATATACAAACTCCACACAGTTAGGGCCATGGTGGGAATCAAATCCATGATTTCAGTGCTGTGAGGCAGTAATGCTAACCATTACACCATCCGTGCTGACTACAGCAGTGTGGCTCTCTGTGTCATTTATAATGAGTGGGGTATATATTGAAAGCGCACAGGCAACAGAATAACCCCTATAAATCCTGGTGTCCTGTGTCTGCAATAGCGGTGAAACATCAGCGGGGCTATGTATGGCAATCATAGAAACAAACACCTTGAAACATAGTAACTACCGACAGAAACAAAATAGCAACATAGTGGTGCGCAGTCCTACAAAGGAAGATAATGTACATTTCCACAGCACAGAGGCTGTCAGTATGTGGTATCAATAGGGAATCTATTGGAGAAGACTGACAACATACAGGACAGCATGCAGGCTATAAACAAAAGGACATATGTGGGAGAACTATAACAATGCAATAACAGCACAGAGGGTATCACCAATAGGATGCGTCATACGGCAAGTAATAGTATAATATCCCACAGCACATGGCATAGCAGTAATAGAACACACAGCAAGGCGGCTGATTAAAATACATAACAATACACAAATATTGCAGAATGTGAAATACAAAGGTATTAAAAAATTATGAAAATAGAAAATGAAAAGAAATAAAAAAAAAGAAAATAGAAATAAATAAAATTAAAATAAAATAAAATACACATACAAAATAAACATAATCCACAAGGGGTTGGGTATGGCTTTCCGGTGCTGGGGATCCCAACAGTCAGCATACCAACCGCGGGTTCCTGGCAGCAGAATGTCAGAGGGGGCGAGCGCAATGAAGCCCCTTGCGGGCTCACTGCCTTCGCCACTCTGCAGGCTAGGTGGTGAGCTGCTCTCGCCACAGGTTCTATTCCCAATATATGGGAATAGTCCCTGCTAATCGGCATGCCAACTTTCAGGATTTAGAGGGGGATGGGATGTAGCCGTCAGTATTGTGACCAGTGGTCTACTGACCGCCGGTCACATAACTACATCCCTCCACAAGATGACAAATGTGATAAATAAGTACATACAGCAGTGCCATGTCAAATAAATATACCCAACCACCGGTGTAATGTCACAAAATGACCCAGACCTCAAAATGGGCTAATAGGGGCTCCAAAGATGGACAATACCAAAACGCAGAGCACATACCGATGCAGTAACTAGCGGGTACAAAGGGGCAAAACCTAGTAAAGGGCCCAGCATACACAACAGTGGCCAA